>NC_067427.1:25477500-26082500 GCF_009764475.1 Pristis pectinata
GGCAGGTTCAGTAGTGAAAAAGCACTTAAGAAGCACTTGGATTGGTACGTGGAAGGGCAGGGCTCCAGGGTTATGGGCCGAACGCTGGAAATTGGGCATCGTGGTCGGCATGGACTAGTTGGGCTGAAGGTCCTGTATCTGTGCTGTATTGCTCTCTAACTCTATGACTAAAGGACATGCATTCAAGGTGAGGGGGGAAAGTTTCAAGGAAATGGGCAGGGCAAGTGTTTTTTTTAACACAGAGTGATAGGTGCCTGCAACGGGCTGCCAGGGGTGGTGGTGGTGGAAGTACTAGCATTTAGTAGCATTTAAGAGGCTTTTAGTAGCATTTAAGAGGCTTTTAGACTGGCACATGAATATACAGGGAATGAAGGAATATGGATCACACACAGGCAGAAGACATTTAGTTTAATTCGGCATCATGCTGGGCATAAACATCATGGGCCAAAGGGCCTGTTCCTGTGCTGTCCTGTTCTATGTTCCATGTTCAAGTTGATATCCTCGGGTGCCCCCTGGGCATAGACTGATTCACAGAAACTAACGGGTAAGTGCTCAAGTCATGTTTGATAGTTATCTTCACAAGTAGTGGAAGTCGGAATATTGGTAAAGCATGTGATACACATGACCAGCCTTATAATTAATACCAATTTTTAATTCAAATTAATCTTCACCATTAAAACCATTCATCCATAGAATTTTCCTCCATTCTTAATCTTATTACAAGTGCCTTGAAGATCAGGGTCGTTTTCAGTGATCATCTAGGTGTGTCTCAAATTTAAGAAAGTGTTGTTCGGATAGAGACAGCTCACATTCAACAACTGAAAAAGGCAAATGTATTTTATTATGGAAGAGTTTGACAAGGCCATTCCATAGCTGCCTTTATGTTTTCTGTGAGAATCATAAGTCAGTGCTTTCGGAGTTAAAACTATTAGTTAGCGATGTACAGAGAGCCTCCATTTTTACTAATATAAAATAGCTTTGAAAATTTACAGTTAACAACAGACTTGTTTTCTTTATTTGCTCTGGTATTGTTTTATTGTTACATTTCATCTATCGTTTTGTACAATACATCTTTCAAAGTACTTGCTGATTGCTTACCTTGTAGCCTGGCATAAACCCATTAATGTCTTGAGTGCAGCTTTCTCCCACTGAAAGACCTCATTGTCTGGGGTAATTACACTCAACAAAGAAGAAACAGCGGCAAACTCTCTCAGCCAATATAGGCTATCATTTTGGAGACAGACTGTCTGTACAGACACCAGAGAATGTGTCAAAGTGACTGGAATGGGAAAGTGCAATTCTCCAGCACCAGTGCTGTCAATTGGATAGGTGTTAGGTTGGATGTAGTTATTTTCACAGCAGGGATTTAACAAGGTAGTACTAATCGTTTCAAAGGAGAAGCATTCCCCAAACTCTGCAGCTGAAAACAGTGTCAAGCTGAGCTGACACCAGTCCACCAAACAATGCCATCCACCTCTAGTTTCCTCTCATCTCCCTATTCCATCAAACAAAATATTTCTAAGAGCCAGTAAACTATATATTGCATAATAACAGTTATACATTAAATTCACACTTCAGTGTTATACCCAAGAACAACCATAAGGCTTTCTGACTGAGCAGTTAAAATTTCAGGAGTGAACAACGTCTCTCTCCAAGGGTTGCCTACAGTGCATTTCAGAAACTGGGGACAGGTGGCTCTTGTTGTTTCTCTTCCTCTCCATTTTTCACACTCCCTCTTCTAATTTTCCTTTTTTTCTTTTTTCACTTCCTTCCTCTTTCCTCCCTCTCTACCCCCTCTCCCTTTTCTTCTTCCCTCTCTTGCATCCTGTCTCTTATTTCTTTCTCTCTCTCCCTCATTCTCGCCTCGCTCTTTCCCTCACTCACTCTCCATCTCTCTCCCCCCCCCCCCGTCACTCTCCTGCCGCCTCCCTCCCCATATTCTTCCTGCTTTCCCTTTCCTCTCTTCCCTTCCCTCCCGTCACCACCAGCAGTTAAATGGAAGCATTTGTCCGCTTTGTTAGCTGGCAAAGCATGAATGCTAATTGTGAGTCTCATCTGAACTGGAGATGACGTGGTTTGGGTATGTGGATGGAGCTTGCTTTGGTTCAGTGTAAAAGATTCCTATCGGTTCTAGGCTCCTCTGGGGAAAGTCAGTGAGAGTCAAGTTTCAAGTTACATTGGAAGTCAGCAGCAAGATGACGGTGTTCCCTACTAACTGCAAAACTGCTGTACAGGCCATCACTGAATAACGAAGGGGGTTCCAATTTTACAAACGCCGTAAGTCGGGAAATACACAAAAGTTACTCGATATGGTAACCACACATTTACAGTGTTGTAATGAATGGCATCAGAGGCATATAATTTGAAAGAACAGTTACTCAAAGTGAAGAGAGGGACGAAGCTAGTCCTATAAGTGCATGTACATACGTCGGACCTTTGGATTTAATAATATTTTGGGAGCTCATTTGTATGTGGGGGGTGTCCATAAGTCAACTGTTCATAACCCAGGGATGGTCTGCGCAGTAATTCAGCTTGGGTTAGGCACAAGCAGTCATTCACAGGGGTCTGCCAGAGATACAGTTTGCACAACAAAAAACAATAACCTCTTTAAGGATGTGCAGTTGCGGGCACACGCATATTGTGTACATTTGTTTAAAATGTACCCCAAAATTTAAATTCACCCCCTCCCCACTGCTCTCAGGCCTCAATTTTGACCTTAAAAGAGCAGATTGACAAAGTGATATTGGAAGAAAGGCCCATCATATTAATTATGTATAGGCAAACAATTTTTCATTTAAGTAAGGTGTCCTGTCCACAATGCTGGATTGTTAACAACTGCACTTCTTCTCCTTCAGAGAGAACTCACTTCAATTATCATTGCTGCTCAGAAAGATGTATTGGACTCTTAATCTTTCTCTGTTTTGCCGAGAGCTGCTCTTTCTATGAAATCTCTGCTCAGGTGACTCGATGAACAGAGAGGGTAGTCCTCTTGTTTGCATTTTGCAATAAGGGGCAAATGTTCTCCATGCTGTATTGTTGGGCTAATTAACTCATTGAACTACAAGGAATGGAGTTAGTAACAGCTTGGTAGGAATGCAAAGCAGCAATAACAAAGGTTTTTGTGGCATTTTGTGATAGCAGTTGTTATGTTTGTGCATCTGTTGGTATTTCTTGCCTTAAATCTCATGTGGTTACAACACCATAAATGCTGTAGTTGGGGGATGCAGGTGCTGATTACCATCAGCAAACACATCATGGACCAATTCCCTTAGAATTCAAAAGTTAGGAGGAAGCAGGTGCTCAGCAATTTTTTTGATGCATGTGGTGACAATTTATTGCAAAGACTTCTGGCAAATGCCAAATCGATTAGCAATCTCTCCAAAATTTAGGTCAGTGACATATTAACAAAATACATTTGGCAGTAGACATTGAAAGCAGAAAGTAAAATGGTTTAGACTGAATTGACAGGAGATTTTTTAAACCCTCCCATCACAGTTGGCTTTTTTTTATATAAAACCTCGTTGAGTATTGTCTGAGCCCAGATAAAACTGCATTGTTCATCTGCGTAACAGCTCAAACCAAAACTGGTTTCTCTTTGAAATGCAGTCAACAACACAATATAAGCATCAAGGTATCCAGCTCAATAAAATTTGGAGAGTATATAGATTATCTTTCCAGTGTTTGGATATCATAAACTTAATTAATATGACTCATCCAACTTGTATCACCATGCCTGGATTAATGGAAATATTTGTAGTTTGATGTTTAAAGAGAATTCTTTTTGTGAAGGGGGAAGACTGATTGATCTTCCTGGCTTTGTACCATACACTTTCATTCATCTCTTTACTGGCTACAAACTTTAACTTTTAAGTCACTGTTGACATAGATACAGAGCCAGGTGATACAAAAATGGACTCAAACAGAGCAAATAGTGTGCAGAGATTCTGAGCCTCACTCATCTTATCATAACAAAAAATCAGCTATTATAGTTATACTGACTTGTGTGAATCTTAACTTTCTGTTCAAAAGGTATGAGGTAATGTACCTTATATTTTCTACATGGAAGGGGGTGATTTGGCCCATTGAGTCTATGCCAGTTTTCTGAGCATTTCCACCAATCCCAACCACGCACATTCCCCGGTAACCTGTTCTCTCTCACGTATCAACCAACTCCACCCGAGTTCTCTGACCACCCAGGGCATGCCCCCATATCACAGGGAAAACTATGGATCCTGTGTGCGATTCACCTAAGATGGAGCACCTTGTCCACCGAACCCTCAGCATTTCCCTTCTCTGTGGGAAAAGTCCAAGCTGACAGACTGCAAAACTATGTCTAAAATCAGAAGATAATGTTTTATGTCAATAAAAAGAATCAGAAGAAGAATACAGCAAATTAAAAAAAGTTTTTATCAGCTATTACAAAATAGTAAATGCTACAAAATAGTTGCATTTGTCTCAGCACCTTTCAAGGGGTAGCTTGTGAAAAATGAACCACACGGAGTCCCTTTCACTAATTTTAGAACTTTGGGATTTGACGGCTCTGCCGGCTAGTTAAACTAGGGGCATGACATGGTTAAGTTTCAATCTCCTCTGAGTGGGAGTTGATGTGGGTTGGGCTTGTGGGTAGAGCCCTCTTTGCCTCGGTATGAAAGGTTCCTCCCAGGTTCCCATTCCATCCCAGAAGTCCCCTGGAATGATCACTGCAAGTCAAGTTTCAATTGACATTGGAGGTCAGTGTTTGCCACTGACTGCAAAATCCTGAGTGAAAACAGCTGTAAGGAAATTCCCAAAAAATAATCTGTTGTGGTGTAATTCACAAGATTTAACAACATTTGAAAGGCACTTGGACAGGTACATGGATAGGAAAGGTTCAAACGGATATGGGCCAAATGCAGGCAAATGGGACTGCTTTAGATGGGGATTTTAATCAGCAGTTGGGCTGAAGGACCTGTTTCGGTGCTGTATGACTCTATGGCTGTATTGCTGGCCCAAACAGGGCCATAAATTGTGGGGACATGAGCCATCCCAATAATCATTAACTTTTCGAGGATGTGTAGTTATGGGAACAAGGGGCGCTCATCCAACTTTCATCTCTCATTATTAATATCCAAGGAAATAAAAAGCACACACAAGTATTTATATAAGTGTCCTTCCTGGAGATCCAGTCTTCCTCAAGGGCTGGACAGCCAATGAAGTACTTTTTTAGATGTCGTTGTATGGAATCCAGCACGCAGTTTGCACATGGCAAGCTTCCACAAAGGGCAGTTGGATAATGAGCCTATGATCCATGTTTTGTTTGGAAGGTAAATGATGTTTGTTGGATAAGTATTGACCTGTGCATTAGGGATAACTCGCCGCCTTCCAAAAAGTGCCATGGAATATTGCACATCCAGCAGAACTACCAGAAGTCTCACCCAGAAAGTAGAAATTCTGGCAAAGAAGCATTTTCTTAATGCTCCCCTGAAACATCAGCCTGAATCTTTATGTACAAGACATTAGAGTAGGGCTTGAACCCACTTATTTTGAGCTGAATGTTACCAATATAAACACAGCTGACATGAAGCTGGAATAGGGAAGGATTAAAAAAATAATTTTGGTACTTAATCAAAATTCAAAATTCTGTTTGCCACAGCAGTCCAGAGACACAATAAACACAGATGTAAATGTCTTCAACAAACATAGGTAGGGAGAACAAGATTGGACTTAATAAGATCTGGATTCCCTGTTGAGACACCTATTCCTGGGAATGGTTGGCATTCTCACAGCAGCTAACCGACGTACTATATCAGAAGAAAAGAAATTCAAACGCTTTGTCCTGTAACAGGACTGTCTCTAAGCTGACAACATCACCAGAAGTATGCTATCTCCCTTTGAAACAAGGAAATATACTCCAGATGGAAATGATGTTCCCATTTTCCTTTAGAAACACATGCTGCCTTGCTGGGCATTTATTACATAATTTTTTTCCCAACATTTTCACTGGCAAATTAATCAGCTATTGTTAACGGCATTCAGTTTTTTTTCCTGATTTTAATCTGTTTTTAGATCATCATTTTAATACAATTATTAAGTTAAGTCAAGTAGTTTCTCAATAAAGTTGGGATGGGCAGGATAAATATCCAGTCATGGCCCATTGAGGGCAGATAGAAGCCCTGTAGGCAGAGCCCAGTCTCCCGTTCATTCTCCCCACATTTTCCTTAACTCCCCCCAGATTCTACCACTCATCAACATACTAAGGGCAATTTACAGTGGCCAACTGACCTACCAAACTTCACGTTATTGGGATGTGGGAGGAAACTGGAGCACTCAGAGCAAACCCATTGGGTTACAGGGAGAACGTGCAAACTCCACACAGTCAGCACCAGAGGTCAGGATTGAATCTGGGTCACTGGAGCTTGCGAGGCAGTAACTCTACTAGCTACACAATGTACCACCTAAGGTCTTCTGTTTCAAAACAGAACACAACACACAGAGCTAGACAAAGAAGATGTAACTATTGTCCATGGATGATGAGAACATTACAATTCTGATAGATCATGATCCTCTGCATGGTATTTTTTGGTGAACCTGACAGTTTCAGCCAGTGCAGAGATGGGCATTCACATTGGCTGCAGTCAACTACGCTCTAGAGTACAAGAATGGATAGTATAATCAGAATGTAGATGCATAGAGTCGACTGCCAATTGGTGCACCTGGTGACACTTCAGTACTGGAAGGCATAAACAGTATTCCATTCACTATTCAACAGCTTGTTACCATGACAAGGTGTGACATCAGCTTCTCATGGGTGTAGTTATTTTACATTTATTCACTTTTCAGGATCTGGATATCACTAGCAATGCCAACATGTATTGACTATGAGTTTTATAACTTTGAGCTTTATGGCCATCATTGCTAATGACTGAGTTTGAATTTAATTCTAGATTATTAAATAAGTTATAAATTCCATGATGGGACTTAAACTTAGATCTCTGGTTTGCTAGTAACTTAGCTGCTCCCAGTTCAATGCACTAACCATGGATGTAAAGGAGAATGTGAAAATGACACATTGTTATCATCTTATAAAAACATAAGAAATAGGAGCAAAAGTCGGCTATCTGGCCCATTGAGCCTGCTCTGCCATTCAGTTAGATCATGGCTGATCTGTCCATGGACTCAGATCCACCTACCTGCCTTTTCCCCATAACCCTCAATTCCCCTACTGTGCAAAAATCTATCTAACTATCTTAAATATATTTAGGCTCCACTGCTTCCCTGAGCAGAAAAACTTGTGAAATAATCACCCAGTATGCAACTGTTCTTTAAGGATCCAGAGTTGTTTTTCCAGTTGCAAGTTAGTCTGAAGCAGTTTTATGAAGGGCCCAAAGTATATCTCTTAGGAACCATGTTGTTAAGAGACTTGACTGGTGGCCTGGAATAGACATGAAGTTGGAGGATATTGTGTGGGAATTTCAACAAGCATCAAGAGCCTTGCAAGAGTCCACCTTACCCAAGGCTTAAGTCAAACAAAATGTGTTGAGCTTTTAAGCAGGTCTCTTTATGGGAAAAAGGACCGTGATTGTAGTAGGTGCACATTCTAAGTGGGTAGAGGGAGCTTCTGTGGATATTTCTAGATATCAAGTCACAGTTTCAAAATTGAGAATGATCTTCACAACATAGACTTCCAGAACTGATGGACAATGGAAACAACTTTGGCAAAGGGCAATTTGCAAAATTCATCAGAAGGAAAGGAGTGAAACACATACTCAAAGCTCCATGCTACCTGGCATCAGATGGCTTGGCAGAAAGAGCAGTTCAGACTGTGAAAGGTGGACTCAAAACGATGGCAGGAGGGGAAACTGAGACAAAAAAATGCACCTTTGTCATTTCACCACCAGGATACTCCACACATAACTCCAAGAAAAATACCTGCAGAGTTATTGAAGGTCAGGTGTGTTGGAATACCTTTGTATTTGGTGTAGCCAGAGTTTAGCCCTACTGTATGCTAAATCCACTGTATGTTACTTTGAAGTTAATGAGCACGTATTTGCAGAAGGCATCATGTGAGGAATCTGTTTGTTGGAACACATCATTTATTCTCTGGTCATGTGTGTTATTTGAGGTGTGTCTCTACATTATACTCATCAAATCAACTAACTGAGAATCAGCCCAGAATTAAAGCCTCCTCACCTGCTACCGAACTGATGCTGTGAAGCAGGAGAGGAAGGGTAACCATCTACTGGTGACCTTCCAGTGCAAACTGACCTGCATTGTCGTTAATGGGCAAGTAAGCTTCTGGATAGTTTGAACGTGTAAATAAAGAAATGTTTGGTGCATGGTTTTGTTGTAGCATCGCATAGCTGTTTTCATCCACATTAGGGGGTAAGAGATGATGTAATCCTTTTGGGAGATGTTCTTTTAAGAAATATTGACCTCCCATTGACATCAGCTGCCTCTAGACAGGTGACGACGGAAAGCAAAATGGATTTGCACTGAGGGAAGCAGGTTGTGGGACCTGCTGAACTGTGAGTTTGTTTTTACTTTATGTTTGCAGATATAGGGGAGAAGCAGCGGTAACTGCAGAGCAAAGAATCTACATAAAGTATACGTGGTGTAACTAAGCAGAGCTTTAGCAACTAATATTGTCTTTACTTGTCCTAATTTCAATTTAATTGCAATAATAAAAGAAACCTCAAAATTCAAGGAAATGAGCTTGAAATAAAAAACCAAATTATGAAACACTGCACGTAATGTGAAAAGCAAAAATACGTTTTCATTTTCTTCACCCAAGAAACCTCTGAGCCCAGTTAAACTGACGTTGCAGTACAAATTCACCCACAATGTCTCAGAGTACTTAAATCGTGATCGTCATAGTTTCCTTGTTGGTTGTTTAGCTAAATCGCTAAACCATGTTCTGCTAAACCTGGGTACTGCAAGGTTAGGAGCTCAACTTCCACTCATTTCAGAGATAAGACAAAATGTGGGGATGACAGTCAGTGGAAAAGTCTTGTGACAACCAATGGAGAAATTAGAGTGGGCGAATGGAGCAATAGAGCTCCTGCCTCACAGCTCCACTGACCCAGGTTTGATTCCAGCCTCTGGTGTTATCTGGGTGGAGTTTACTCATCCTCCCTGTGACCACACAGGTTTCCTTCAAGTGCTCTGGTTCCCACCCACATCCCAAAACCATACAGGTTTGTAAGTTCATTGGCCACTGTAAATTGCCTCAGATGTGCAAGTGAGTGATGGAATCTGGGAGGAGTTGAGGGGAATGTGGGAAGAATCAACTGAGATTGGTGTAAGTGGGCATTTGATACTCAATGCAGACATGGTGGGTTCTTCTTCCATGTTGAATGACTCTGAATTAGGGGTTCACATGTAGATCCTTATTTAATGATTTCTGTGTGGAAGTAAGCTTTTTTTTCATTTCTGCATTGACAGAAATTAAGAAAGAGCTTGGTTGTGAAGCACTCTAGAGTCAATCTGCTAGCCAACACACAGTGCCAGGGCTGAAAATGAGCAACTTGAGAGATGTGACAAATAGAGTGTCTATAGCCCTGGGGAACTTGATAAGCTGGGTGTCTGAATAGTTACTGGCATCTTCAGATAGATGCCAGTTGCATACATAATGGTTCATGCAGGGACACCGGGTGGAAGGGTAGTATGAATCATTGAAAGTTACAGCCGGAAGGAGTTATTCTGGCCATTGGCTGTTTGCCAGATCAATCTGCCTTGACTGCTGCTTCTGTTTTCTCATTCTGGTACCTTCCCCTTCCCAAATTATCCCGTTTTCTCTTCAAAGGAACAATAGTCTCTGTGTCAGCACCACATTTTGGCAAAGCATTTTGTGTTTCACAACACTCTCTCAGAAAGAAATCGCTAACATTTCACCTCATTCTCTAAGTGGTTGTGTTACCGGGATGACCTCATCGTCCAAAGGAGATTGCCTGACCCTAAGCACACTAGCGGAAACTTCTCATAATGTTAAAGCCTGATGTTGAATTTGCACGTACTCTTCACAGGCCCAATTCAAATCCTTCCAGTACAATAGTAAGCACACTTCAAAAATTACTCCACATAAACATAATAAAAAAAATTAAGATTTTTATCTATTGTTTCATCTTACTCAAAATTGTAGTTAGCCATTACTGGCAACACTCTGCTCCATCTATACTGTGTAACCACTAGAGGTTTTTATGATCTTTCCAAAATGGGGTGGTCAATAAAAACTATGCTTCACTGGGACATTACCTGGGGTTCTTTTTCCAAAATTAAGACAAATAGTAGTGGAGTATTCCCATTAGGAGATTTGAGAGGTGGGCATAAGGAAATTCCCAAGAAGACCTGAGAGTTGTATTGGAGTGTGATGAAAATGAGAGGAACCATGATTTGCCAGATACAGATTGAGTGAAGTGATAAGGGCAGTAAGGTAAACTGCTCATTGCAAGAACAAGGTTTGGGAAGAAGAATGTGATAATGTACAATGCTTAAGAGTGGTAACAGCCACAAACCCCACTGACTGACCTTGCAGGATATGCTGTACTCTTGCCAAATCTACACCTGCTGATGACTGGCCCAGTGTAAGAAATTGTTGCTGGATATATTATGCAAAAGAAACCAGGGTAATAGACCCTGACCAACAGCAGAAACCTGCAGCCAATCACACATTTGGATCAGAAAACTGTGGATTCCATTCTCGCCCCAGGACATGATCTTGTCTGAATTTCCTGTGTAGTTTTGAGCATATACTCCATTGTCAAAGATGCTGCCTGTCAGACAAGATGATACACCAAAGCTCAGTCAGCTATCTAACATGGACCGAAAAGATCAGTGACACCATTCAAAGAGGACAGTTTGCATTCTTCCAGTGTCCTGACCAGTGATCAGTCCTCAGCCAAAATGTTATCTCATCACTTCTTGCAAGATTCTATTCTACCCAAAACCAGATGACCTATCTCCCAACATGACAACTGCTAAAGTTAGTTCATTGATCATAGAATATTTTAGGACTTCCTGATGTTACGTTTTCCAAACACAAACCTTTCCCCCACCTCCCACACTATTAGTTATTAGTATTGGAGGCACAATGAAGGTGCATTGATTCATCCAAACTCACTGACAAGTGTAACATCACCTACATTCTACACCAGATTGTGCAGTCCAGGGAGGTCAAGATCAGAAAACTCTTTATAAAACTTTTGTCAAAATAGGGAGAAAACAGTTACATTTTTGAACTAATCTTACGTCATCAACACAGAAATTACAGAAATTTAGCAGATATCCAGGCCACCTTGGCTATGGCTTCCCTTCAGTTCAGACTTGTTACCTGCAACGATACTGATTATTTGTCAGTAACTTTCCATCAAAAGCCCAAGACAGATTTGCCCCTAATCTGCCAAGTGCTCATGCTTCAGTACAAAAAGGTTTGCAGAGTTAACATTTCAGGTTGAAGATCCTTCATCAGAATGTGAACTCCATTTTTCTTCCCACATAATGTTGCCTGACCTGCTGAATGTTTCCAGCATTATTTCGGGTCTCCAGTATCTGCAGTTTTTTTTTTATTTTCATGCATTTTTAAAAAATTCCTGCAACAGCATTAAATTTATGCAGTGGAATATGACATTGCAATGCTTCATAGGAGAAAGGGGCAATTGGATGGAGTTTAATCTGTGTTGGAAAGTTATCTGTTGGTGAGAGTTATGGAAGAGAGGAATGAGGCAGCTAAGTCAAGAGTTTGAAAGGAGTACATTCAAAGTCCAGGGCTATAGAAACTCTGGGTCCCAAGACAGAACGTGTCTTGTAAGGATGCAAAGAGAAGATGCAGAGCAGATTTTAAGAAAGCAGACTTAAGAAATACAATTATGAGTGCTTGGGCAATATCGCATTGGAAAAGTTTATAGAGTAATATGGAGGAAAGTCATGGAAGGAAATGCTACCACAGGATGATTATACCTTTTCTTACAGGGGCTGTGATGTGCTCATTATAAACAGCAGGCAATAATTGTATTGCATCTCCAGTCCTCTTTCTCTCTGTCTCCACTGCAACTCGCTCTGTCTCCAAGTCTTCAAGGCAAAAAGTAATTCTGTACAGTTCAGTAAAATTGCAGATGGAAATCTTGACGTAACTGATGGCTAAATAAAATGTTCAGTTAGAATGTAAATTGACATAATTAAAAAAGATACTTCAGAACACAGACTGCATGGGAATTTGATTTATTTTCTAAATTCTTTATCAGTTTTTGGTTATCTTCTGACTTAAAATTATACAGCAAATGTCATTGGGAAAAAATAGTAAGACAGATTCGATCAGATTATTACATTTCCTCTGGTAGTAGTCTCCCAGTCGCAGACAGATTTGCTTAAACTAAAATCATACCAAATATATTATTTTGTGTTTTTCTTCTCCCATGTTTGGGAACGGAGAACTTAGTTCAGTAAACATAGCTGGCTGTCGTGGGTGATGGAACTCTTATATCACAATTTTTGTTCTACTCTGGGGTTCACAGTGGCACCTCAATACAGCTAGAACAAGAACTGACACAGTAACACTAACATTGATGAAGTATTTAATTTCATAAAGAAGGTTTTTTTTTCATCCAAAAAATCATTGGAACATGGAACGCACTGCCCCAGGTGGAAGCACATCATTTAAACTTGAATCACCAAGGCATATAGAAGGTTATACCAAGTGCTGATACGTGGAATGAGTTTAGATGTGTACTTGATGGTTAACATGGACATGAATCAGATTCAAAAGCAGAATCAGATTTATTATCACTGACTTAGATAACGTGAAATTTGTTGTTTTGTGACAGCAGTACAGTGCAAAGACATAAAGAATAAATTACAAAAATAAACTGCAAAAAAAAAGCAATATCGAGGTAGTATCCATGGGTTTATGGACTGTTCAGAAATCTGATGGCGGAGGGGAAGAAAGCTGTTTCAGAATCGTTGCGTGTGGATCTTCAGGCTAAAAGGCCTATTTCTTGACTCTGACTCGAAGTTCAACTTTGTGCCCATGATCTGAGTGTTTTTGTTTCTAAAAATATCTATGTCTCAAAGCTAAATAGCAGAGGAACTGATGGTAGTGAGCAGAAAACGTTAAAGGTAATTTCCTCAGGACTAAGTCAAGAAGCTGGAAAGGTTAACCTGCATTGTCTTTTAGACATTAATGGAACTTGGACAAATTCTTAAGGCCTCATGTATTAGGGTGCAGTAAAAGAGTAAACATAACTGAAATTATTTGGCATTGTCAGAGAATATATTGTACAATTGCTGCCATACACCAGGTTGATCCAGTAGGCAGTAATATTGCTGCTGAGTCAAAAGGTTGCGGGTTCAAACCTCAGTGTAGAAATCGCAGCATTGATGCTCCCTTACCGAATAAACTCTCTGCATCTCTTTAAATGCTTAAGAAAATGAAGGACAGTTCAAAGAGGATGTTTCATTTCAGTCAATAGCACTCATCCCCCAGAATGGAAACATTGGAACAACAGAATCTCATTCCTGCAGCAGTAGATTTCTTTCAAAATATAAAATTTTAAAAAATGACATTGTCTGTTGTGTTTTTCTTCCTCTCTTTTAGTCCAATCTTGTTTTCCATCTTGCATGCAAGGGCATACTGTTCTCTGTACACCTTTGTGTTGTGATCCTGTTGAACAGGAGATTCATGTGGTGTGTCTGCTTTGTAACAATGACAGACAATGGAACAAACAATCTGCATCAGGTAGTTAAGGACTCAGTATGTGTATAAATTAAGTGTTCATCCTTCCAAATAAACCACCACCTCTTTTGCTATATATTCTGCTTGGTGTCTTTGTGAAGACAATGCACCTCCCACTTTAGTTCCCTTCCAGTATGTACATCCTGGTAAACTTTTGATGCTTCAGTTTGCCTGAAGATAGACAAAAACAGGGGCAATTCCAGAAAATCTGGTTGTTTACTTTGGCTGAATATTATGCATGAGTGAGAAAGAAGCTTGTTGTCAGTTTATCAGTTATTCCCGTAACTCCATCCCTTCTTTTTCTCCGCCCCCCCCCACTCCTTTGTCTTCCCTCATTTCTGTGGCTCCCTTCCCCCACCTTGATACCCTGCCCATCTCCTGTCCTCCCGTCCCTCATCCTTTATTCCATGGCCCACTGCCCTTTCCTACCAGATTCCTTTTTTCTTCAGCCCTTGGTCTCTTCAAACCTATCACCTCTCAGTTTATTACATCATCTCCCCCCCTCGCTCACCCACCTACCTTCCCCCTCTCACCTAGACTCGCCTATCACCTAATCTCACCTATCCCCTGCCTGCATGTGCTCCTCCCCCTCCCCTCATCTTGTTATTCTGGCTTCTGCCCTCTTTCCAGTCCTGATGAAGGGTCTCGGCTGAAAACGTTGACTGTTTATTGCCCTCCATGGATGCTGCCTGACCTGCTGAGTTCCTCCAGCACTTTTTGTGTATGGCTCCAGATTCCAGCGTCTGCAGAATTTCTTGTGTCTTGTTACCAGGTGAGGTTGGTTGAAGTAAAAAGTATAGAGGCATTATTGGAGTAAGATTGGGAAGCTCTCTAAGTGCACTGATGCGACATGTTCCTTAATTATCACTACTAAACAGCAACAATAACTTTTTCCAGTTGCTGATTATATTCTGCTTTTGCTTGTGGGGACTTTTTTTTTATTCACTCAAAGGATGTGGGCTTCGCAGGCTGAGCCAGCATTTAATTGCCCATCCCTAATTACCCTTGAGAGGGTGATGGTGACCTGGCCACTTGAACAGCCGCAGTCTTTGTCATTGTAGCTGGTAGAGGTGGTGGGTTTAGAAGGTGGTGTCTAAGGAGTCTTGGTGAGTTGCTGCAGTGCATCCTGCAGGCGGTACAAACTGCTGCTGTGGTGCGTCAATGATGGAGTGAGCGTTTGTGGATGAGGTGCCTCTCAAATGGCCCGCTATGTCCTGTATGGTGTCGAGTGACTTGGGTGTTGTTGAAGCTGCACTCATCCAGGCAAGTGGAGAGTAATCCATCACACTCCTGACTTGAGCCTTGTAGATGGTGGACAGGCTTTGGGGAGTTAGAAGATGAGTTCCAGGATTCCTAGGCTCTGACCTGCTCTTACAGCCACATTGTGTATCTGGCTCCTCCAGCTCAATTTCTGGTCAATGGTAACCTCCAGGACATTGAGGGTGAGGGATGCAGTGATGGTAATGCCATTGAATGTCAGGGGCTGATAGTTGGATTTTCTCTTGTTGGATATCATCATTGCCAGCTACTTGTGTGGCACGGATGTTACTTGCCACCTATCCGCCCAGGACTGGATATTACATAGGTCTTGCTGCATTTGGATATGGACTGCTTAATTTTACTATATGAACAGCAACTGCGTGCACAGGAGGGAACTCTTACTTCACAGGATCACACCTCAGCCTTGAAGGAAGTTTGATTTTGAGAACTAAACTGAATTCATTCCCTCCTTTGCTATCCGGTCCTTTGAAATCAGCCACTTGATGCAGATGGTTTGTTCCATTATCTGTCATCTTTACAAAGCAGGCACCACGTGGATCTCCTGTTCAACAGGATCACAACACAAAGGTGCACAGAGGACAGAATGCCCTTGCACATAATACAAGAGAGAAAAAAAGATTGTCAATTTTTAAGCCGTTTTTCAGCTGCAGGTTGGATGATGTTGGGAAATATTCTTGCCACAGGATAGTTAGGATAGAAGTCAACAATTCAAAGTCTGTGGGTTATGCTTAAGCCAATGCAATCAATGCTATTGGTCCAATCAGAATGGATGGAGACCTTCATCCAGCGGTAGTTATCCCTAACAGATTGAAATTTATAGATCATAGTAGTCTCTGATTGTATTGAATCCTTGACACCACAGAAAGAGCACTTTGTCTAATTAAATCTGGATCTCTTGATAACGCTGAGGTACGGTAATAAAAGAAGAAGGTAAATACTTCAGGACAGATCAATTCCCAAGTATATGATCTACAATAAAAATTATGGGCAGGATATTTCTTCGGCCATCTGAAGCAAGATCAGAGGGTTTTGGTTTACACAGATTCAGGATGATTTAATAAGACAGAAGTTCATTCAGACCAAACTGCTGTGGGGATTAGATAAATACCTCAGACTGATTCTTGAAACTAAAGTCTCTTAATCAGGAGATATATTGTTCCAAAGCTATGTAATAATGGGCCATAATTTGTTGTAGGAGTGAATCTAATGGAGTCAGCCACTAGCTACACTTGACTTTCTCATTTAATATCAATGGGACTTGGGGCAAATGTTGCTGGAGGTGTGAGCTGATATATCCTGCCAAGTGAACTCAGTGAACCATGTGAGTAACTAGGTAGTTTCTTAACCAATTAGATTGAAGGACTGTTCAAGAATGAAGGTGGTACTAAATTACAGTAGGTTAATACAATCCCAAATTAGATGCAGAAAGGAAATAAATTCAATGAAAGAAAGATTCAGTGAAGAGAGAGAAAGAAGAGACTAAATAAAAGGGGAAAAAATCAATTTTGAAATACTTTAACAATACATTTATTATCTGTGTTAGTTAATTGATGCTGCTAGAGAAAGTCATTGGCAGTAGCACATGGCATATAACTAAAGGAATCTCTAACAGCTAAAGTAGGGTGTAGTAAGTATGTGCTGGCGTAAGAATAGAGGTTGGCCATTCAAATTCACCACTCCATGAGTTCATGACAAATTTTAATTAGATCCAAATTAGGTTCCTTGTGTCAACTCCAACTTTCCTATGCAATTACAATATAATAAAAGAACACCACTTTACAACCGCTCAATTCATTTCAACGATGAGGTGGAAGGTGAAGTAGAGCTTTGCCAAGGATAATGCTACAATGATTCAGAATTGGCTCGCCCATAGCAAGCAGAGGGTGATGGTAGATGGAGCATATTCTGGCCGGAGGTCAGTGACCAGTGATGTTCCGCAGGGATCTGTTCTGGGAGCTTTGCTCTTTGTGATTTTTATGAATGACTTCGATGAGGAAGTGGAAGGGTGGGTTCGTAAGTTTGCAGATGACATGGAGGTTGGTGGTGGTGCAGATAGTGTAGAAGATTGTCAAGGGTTACAACAGGACTTTGGATGCAAAGCTAGGCTGAGAAGTGGCAGATGGAGTTCAACCCGGAAAAATGTGAAGTGTTTCACTTTGAAGGTTGAATTTGAAGACAGAATACATGGTTAATGGCAGGATTCTTAGCAGTGTGGAGGAACAGAGGGATCTTGGGGTCCAAGTCCATAGATCCCTCAAAGTTGTCGCGCAAGTTGATAGGGTTATTAAGAAGGTGTATGGTGTGTTGGCCTTTGTTAGTTGGGGAATTGAGTTCAAGAGCCAAGAGGTAATGTTGCAGCTCTATAAAACCCTGGTTAGACCACACTTAAAATATTATGTTCAGTCCTAGTCACCTCACTATAGGAAGGATGTGGAAGCTTTAGAAAGGGTGCAGAGGAGATTTACCAGGATGCTACCTGGATTTAGAGCATGTCTTTTGAAGATAGGTTGAGCGAGCTAGGGCTTTTCTCTTTGGAGCGAAGGAGGATGAGAGGTGACTTGATAGAGGTGTACAAGACGATAAGAGGCATAGATCGAGTGGACAGCCAGAGACTTTTTCCCAGGGCGGAAATGGCTAATACGAGGGGGCATAATTTCAAGGTGATTGGAGGAAAGTACAGGGGGGATATCAGAGGTAAGTTTTTTTTACACAGAGGATGGTGGGTGCGTGGAACGTGCTGCCAGGGGTGCTGGTAGAGGCAGATACATTAGGGACATTTATGAGATTCTTAGATAGGCACATGGATGATAGAAAAATGGAGGGGTACGTGGGAGGGAAGGGTTAGATTGATTTTAGAGTAGGTTAAAGGTCGGCACAACATTGTGAGCCAAAGGGCCTGTACTGTGCTATGTTCATTATGAACCTGCAAGCAATGTTTCAGTTTTACAAGTGGTACTGTATCCCCATTGATTGAAGTGCTGCAATACCTGTGATTGCTATTAGTTTAAACATTTTTTTTGGCAGAACATTAATGCCAAACATTTTTGAAAATTCATCTTAAAGAATGTTGATATTGCTGAGAAGACCAGCGTTTATTGGCTGTTGCTGTTTGTCTTTGAGAAGCTGCTGGAGAGCTGCTTTGGATGAAGATACTCTGACCAAGCAGTTGGGAAGAGAGTTCCAGGATTTAGACTCAATCAGAATGAAGGAACAGTGTTGTAATTCTAACTAAGGTTGGTGTGTGACTTGAAGTACAACATGTATGTGGGTGTTTTCATGTCCCTTTGCCCTTGTCCCTCTTTGCGTTAGTGATCGTAGGATTGGATGCAAACTCTTTCTTGACTGGTCCAATTCATACACAGGCACTTAAATGTTCACGAGGCGAACTTTGCAAGATCATGATGCAGGTAGGTCTGTAAGAATCATTATTCTGGTTTAATCTAGCAGTTTTGAGATAAATGAATTCGGCCATTTCAGAAGGCAGTTGATGGACAATTACATTGCTGTGGATTTGAAGTCACATACGGTCCAGACCTGGTAATATGAACATACACATTAACAGCAGGAATAGGCAAATCAGATCCTCAAGCCTGCTCTGCCATTTAATAAGATCCTGGTTGTTCTGACTGTCATCTCAATTCCACATTCGCATCCATCCTTTGCAACCTTTCACCGCCCTGTTTATCAAGCATCAATGCACCTTAGCCTTAAAAAGTAACCAAAGATGGCAGCATACATCTTTTGGCAAAGGACTTCAGTGAGGTTTATGACAGTGTCATAGTTTCATACTCACCAGAACAAAGATTGATTTTTTAAAATTAAGAATTGTCGATGAGGTAATTAAATTTCATCTCTGCCGTAACAGGATTTGTCCTCATGTCCCTGGATTTTTGATAGGTTAATAATGGGCATTCTGAGGGAAGCAAGTTCAGAAACTGTTGGAGAGTAAGAATAATGTACCAGTTCCAACTATAAATGGATTGTATGCATATTATTAAGTGGAGAAAAGGAAACGAGAAAGAAAATGGAAGAAGATCTAACATAGTGAGATGCATCAAGAGCAAAGAAGTTGCATTTATATAGAACTTCTTCTTACCCCAGGGGTTTCCCAAAGGCTTTGCAACCATTAGTCTAGTCATTATTGCAATTTTGGAAACACAGTCTCCAAAAGGGACAACATAAAATGTCACAAATAGCAACGTAATCATGACCCATTGATCTATAATTAGGTTCCAGGATAAATATTGGCCAAGAGGTCAGCAGGAACTCACCTGCTCTTCACCAAAATAGAGACAGGGAGTCATTTAGATTGACATCAAAGGACAGACAAGACATCAACTTAATGTCCCATTTGCAACAGTGCAGCACTCCCTCGGCACTGCACTGGAATGTAAGTCCACGTTTGGTGTTCTGATCGAAGGAATGGAATTCAAAACTATGACCTTTTGACTCACGGCCACTAATGTCCCGGCAGATAGCTCAAGGCAGTCCCAAAAATTGAGTTTGAGCTTGAAAGCTAAAAATATATGCAGGGATTGAGTTGGTCAGAATTAGGCTTTTAATGTACAAAATCTCAGCTAGTTCATACTCCACCCTCTGTGGAATTTCACAGATAATTTGGTTAGTTTTTTTAAATGCAAAATGAAAACTAAATTCACAAAACCTTTAGTTTACATGTAAAAGGAGTGGTTGTGTTTATATCACAGGGATCCTCTGCTTGCGGTCTAACATTTTCTTTAGTGCTTTAGGGGAAAAAAGTCAATTAATTTACACAACAGCAAAAGTAATAACCAAAGGATGGAAAATTGAATTAATCACAATCCAAACAGTTGAATGCAGGAGAGTTTTAGAGCTGAGTCAGGCATGATTTATTGTTGCAGCTCCACTGACAGACAAACCCCTAGATAATTGGTTGGTGAGGAATTAAAAGAGGAATTAAGGCTATGTCTGGCTCCTCGGCATATAGTTGTCAGGATGCTAAAATCATCGTGATGTCTGCACTCGAGGGGCATATTTCAAAAATATATTTAAAACAGAATCTCATCTTTGGCCGATTGTAAATTTGTGCCCATCAGCCTTTGATATCAAAGGAGACACACGAGATGGCAAATGCTGGAATCTGAAGCAAAAAACAACCCGTCAGAGGGATTCAGCGGTTTGAGCAGCATCTGCGGAGGCAAAGAGATGCTCAGTATTTTAGGTCGTGACTCTGTATCAGGACTGAGAACGTGGAGGGAAAATAGCCTGTAGAAAGAGGGAAGAGGGAGGGATGAGACAGGTGTACATAGGTGATAGGTGGAACCAGATGAGGTGGAGGATGACGGACAGATGTAGCCAGGTGGGGGAAGGTAATGAATCTGAGTAACGAGGGAGGAGGGTAGAAAAAGTGAACAAAGGGAGAGAGAACCTAGGTGAATGGGTAGGAATGAGAAAGGAACAGAGGAGGAATGGGTTTGTTGAAATCGGAAAATTCAATATTCATCCCATTGGATTGTACACTACCCAAGTGGATTGTGAGCTGTTGCCCTTCTGATTTGGGTTTGGCTTCACCGAAGCAGTGAAGAAGGTTGAGGGCAGACAGGCCAGCGTGGGAATGGGAAGGGGAGTTGAAATAGCATGCAACCAGAAGTTTAAGATGGCCATTGCAAACAGAGTGTAGGTGCTCTGCAAACCGGTCACCTCATCTACATTTGGTCTCGCCGATGTAGAGGAGGCCACATCGAGAGCACTAATTGCAAAAGACAAGGTTGGAGGAGGTGCATGTGAATCCCTGCCTCACCTGGAAGGGGTGTTTAGATCTGTGGATGGCGGTGAGGGAGGAGGTGTAGAGACAAGTGTCGCACCTCCTACGGTTGCAGGAGAAAGTGCCTGGGGACAGGGAGGTGCAGATGGGGAGGGATGAGCGGACAAGGGAGTCATGGAGAGAGTGGTCCGGAAAGCAGAAAGAGGGGGAGATGTGACTAGCAGAGGGATCATGTTGGAGCTGACGGCAATGGTGAGGGATTGTAGCAAGACCAAGGGAACTCTATCTCTATTCTGTCTGGGGTGGAGGGGGTGGGAGAAGATGTGTGGGAAATGGAGGAAATGCAAGTGAGAGCTTCATCAACCACATGATGAAGCACGTGGAAACGTGGGAAGCCATGTTTGCTGAAAAAGGAGGACATTTTAGGAGTCCTGGAATGGAAAGCCTCATCCTGAGAACAGTGGTGCAGTGGAGACACAGAAACTGAGAGAAATGGATGGTGTCCTCGTAGGAGACAGGATGGGATGAGGTGCAGCCTTTGATATCAATAGTACCTGTGCAAAGCAGGAGAAACACCTATATTTTTTAATTGATTCATTTGTAGAAGTGGGTGTCTCTGACCCGGCCAGCATCTATTATAGAGGCACAGAGTGATAGAAAGTTACAACAAGGAAACAGGCCCTTCAGCCCATTGGGCCTACACTGACCATCAACCACCTGTTTACACAAATCCTACATTAATCCCAATTGTCTTCTATTCTGCCCACATTTTTCTTGATCATCACCAAACTATTCTGGGTCTTAGAGTTACAGCTAATAAAGCACATGGTTTCACCAAAAATAAGAACTTAAGAACATAAGAAATCATGAGCAGGTGTAGACCACTCAGCCCCTAAAGCTTGTCCCACCTTTCAATACGATTGTGGCTGAGCTGCTTCAGGCCTCCTATTTTGTGTCAGTTCCCTGTAGTCCTCAATTCCCTAACCTTTCAAAAGCTTACCTAGTTCCTCTTTATATATAGGTAGTGATCTTGGCCTCCAGGGTAGAGAATTCCAGAAATTCACCACCTATTTTGAGAAGTTCCTACACACCTAGTTTTAAGTGACTGCCCTCTGAATTATCTTCACTCAAGAAAACCTCTCCTTTAAAACCACAACACTCTCTCCTGACTTCTGAAAGAACAACAATAAAAATCAAATATATGCAACTAATTCTCTTCCCAATCTCCCAGTCAATTGCCAATAAATCTTCCAGTCATTGTGGAGGTGTTTAAATCCTATGAGTTATGAGAGAATCAGCATCAAGTTAGTAACTGCTAACACTACACTCCCCCGGCATGTGTGAGAATCACATCTGGCACTGTGAGTCACGCTAAAAATGCACATGGCCTTGAGAAAGAAATTGGTTCACGCAGCCCAATTTTTTGTCCATTGTTATTTTGCTTTGACGGACCTTTTCTGGATGTGTTAGTGGATTTTGATTCTGCTTTGTTCATTTTAAATGAAAATCCAAAATAAAACCCTGCAGGTGCTAGAAATCTGAAGCAAAACAGAAAATGCTGGAAACACTCAGCAGATCAGACAACATCTGAGGAAAGAGAAACAGAGTTAATGTTTCTGGTTGAAGACTGAACTCTTTCCCTGATGAAGGGTCTACTTCCTGAAACATTCTCCATTTCTTTACACAAATGCACCCTGACCTGCTCAATGTTGCAAGCATCTTCTGTCCTTATTTACTTCAATAGTTTGTTTCACACTTCTCCTTTCTCTATCCTAGATCTTCCAACTCCAACAAGTTCTTTACATGATGTTTGTTTGCTGGATATGTATACTTAATCATTTTTGTGTCATGTCAGTGAAATGCAAGTATCACCAGTCCTGTTCTATATGGATGGTTTAATCAGAGCTGCTGCATAGTGCACCCAGCACTTTCTATAGAAAGTAACATAGTAATTTTAGTTCAGACTGGTTCATCTTGAAACTTTCTCTGAAGAGTGATATTGGATCGTAAGTCATTTCACCAGCAAATTGAATGTGATCGTAAAATCCAAGAAACTTAAGCACAAAGTTAGCACTTCAGTCCTCAATAGTTGTGCCATCACAGAGTGATGGTATTTTTGCAGACCAAGTGGAAAACATTCTTCTGTAGATTGTGGTGGTGAGACATTATAAAATAGAAAATCTTCAAAATGTACAAAACTGCTGTGCAACCCTTCTGTGTAAGACCACACCCATGACTGTTGAATATGACAGCTGGAGGAAAAAAATCTCCTTTTGTTCAGTAGCATTAAAGCACAATTCTGTCGTATTTTGCCTCCAATTTGCTTCAATGGAGCCTGATTTCAGAAGTTTAGAAGGGCAGATGCAACCAGATATGCTATTGTATATTAGCTATAGCTGGTTGCAATTGATTGTCCTAATACAGTTACTCAGCTCTCCCTCAGTATTGTCTGGTGGGAAGTTGCTGATTTTCATTGGAAGAGATTGCAGATGGCTTTGGATTGCCTTGTGTAGCTCTAAGCTAAGAAGGTCTGGTTTTGGACTACACTGTCTCACCATGAACAGCAGTAATCAGAGTTGAGTGGATGACAGGTGACAGTATTGATACTATTGGAGTAGCAGTGCTAAAATGATTAGCTAATCCCTGGAAGTAAATAAGGGTCAGAGAGAAAGAGAGACAGCACGGGAAAGACTCTTCAGCCCACCAAGTCTGTGCTGACCATCAAGGACACGATTTTACACAAATCTGACCCTTGCCCATTTTATTCTCTCTTCCCACCCCCACTCCATTCCCATTTTCTTGGTGAGGTATTTTGGGGAGTAATTTTTCCTCATTAATTTCAGTAAACAGCAAAAGAAAAATGTTCTGATGATGGGGGTGAAATAGAAAGTAAACCCTCTCATAACATTGTGGTCACCGTTCTTCATTAAAAGCATGTTATAGCCTCAGGGTCAGTTGTCACATTAAGATTGGACCAGCTTAGGGTGCAGATACCCTTCCTTGAATGTCATTGATGATTTAGTTGGGGTTTTCTGACAAATGATCAGATTCTATAGTCTCTTTAAACAGAAAATGTTGGATACACTTAAGGGGTTGGTCTGTGGAGAGATGCACAGAGTTAACACTTCAGGTCAAAGACCCTTCATCAAAATTTGGGAAAAGAGAAAGCAAATTAGTATCATATTGTAGAGAGGGAGGGACAGGACAAAGTGATAGGGTGAGGCCAGGGTTGCGTAGTTCCTCTGATCAAATAGTTCAGTGGGACAATTAGAGGATGGTAATACAGATGAAGAAATGTAATATGTTGCAAATAAAGGCTGTGGGACATGCACAACAGGTCAGGATATCAAAGTGGAGGGAGAAAAACTGACCCACTATCACAGCTGGATGACTTACAGCAGAAATTGCCAATTCTGATACAAAAAGTTACCTGAACTTGGAAAATTACTTGTTAACCGAAATACACAGTTGTTGAATTCAAAGTTCACAGTTTGACATGATGACCTTGCAAACTGTATTACTAATAATTTAACCTACTCTCCCCACCTACTACTGCATTACAGTCTTCATAAGCTTCCTTATCTCACTGCATTGTACTGAGTGTGAGTATTGCCAAGTGCATTCTCACAGCGTGGTTGAGCTTGAAACCAAGGAGCAAAGCTCCGCACCTGCCAGGAAAGCAAAAGTGGAAACAGAGTGCATGTATATTCAAACAGGCACATGGATGGGGAGTTTCAATGTGCAAGCAGTAGGGAAGAATGGAATCCCAAATTATTCCATAATTCATAAAGATTTATGTGAGATTTTCAGAGTCTTTCCTCAGGGGCAGGACAAACACATCTGACTATCTCCCATGATGGATGCCATTTATATTTAAATGCAGATATTTCTGTTTTAGACAAACTTTAACAAGTTTTGAAAGAGAATGCTTCACTTTCAAAAGTGACATCAGAGAAGTTTGTGTGACATTAAAAAGAAATACATTTTGGCTCAGGCATTGTGAATGCCATTAAAGGAAGTGACCAAGTGCAAGTGAAACTCTTGGAGCACATCGACCTTCAAGTGGCATCAATACTCAAACTACACGACACATACCAGATAAAGTGGTTCAAATCAGCAGAGTAAGGCTTAAATATTAATAGTAAATACTAATATCATAAGACTTTATAGTTTGAGAATATTATAAAAATAAGAATCTTTTTTAAAAACACTGGCAGAAATGAGTTGGGTTGTATCCACACTGAAATTTGAAAAATTCAAAAACAAAGTGATGAAAGTGCTCAACAGTCCACTATTTCTGTCTCTGTTAAAGCTGTTCAACTTGACAGGCGGTTCCAGTTTCCCCTGTCCTATTTCAGAATGCCAGCATCTGCAAAATTTTCTTCATGGAATAATTCGAAGTATATTTCATATCACATCATAAATCACCATTATTTTCTATTCAGTAAGACCCAAGGCCTTAAACATTTGCAGATCAGATATTGGGAGAGTCTACTGGGCTTCAGTTTTATTCTTGCTGCAGCTGATGAATAATCATGCCAAATATATATAATTTTCATCAATAAAGTTTCCTTTATTCTGTCATAAGATATGGGAGTTGTTGGACATCATTACCCTGAATGCCCTTGAGGATGTGTTGGTTACCTTCCTCCTTGAACTGCTGTGAACTTGGAGATGAAGCTATTCTCACTGTACTCTGAGTCATAGAGAGAGAGAGCAATGAACCTGAATCCCCACTGACCATCAGATACCCATTTTCACACTATCCTAGCCCATTTCATTCTACCCACATTCCAATCAACTCCTCCTAAATTCTACCATTAATCTACACACTGGAGACAACTCGGAGTGGCCAAATAACCTACCAACTGGCACATATTTTTGGGATGCAGGAACTGGAGCACATGGAGGAAACCCATGTGGCCACAGGGAGAATGTGCAAACTCCACCCAGACAGCACCAGAGGTCAGGATTGAACCTGGGTCACTGGAGCTGTGAGGCAGCAGCGATGTTTGATGTGCCCCTGTGCAGACTCTAATTTCCCCACTTGTGGTCCAGAGATCTTTATATTTACTCTTACACATATTACACATTTAAAGAAGCATAATCTTATCCTGTTACTCAAATGCTATGTTGACTCATCTGGTCTCACCATATCAGGGATACTCCCTTTGTTCTACTCCTGCTTCTCTTTGCTCTTCAGTGACCAAAAACTATTTCTCTCTTTTCCAGTTCTGATAAAGGGCCCTAGACCTGAAATGTTAACTTTCCACAGATGCTGCCTGATCAGATAATTGTACTTGAATGATAGGTTGAGTGAACTAGGGCTTTTCTCTTTGGAGAGAAGGAGGGTGAGAGGTGACTTGATAGAGGTGTACAAGATGATAAGAGGCATAGATCGAGTGGACAGTCGGAGGCTTTTTCCCAGGGCGACAATGGCTAACATTTGGAGACATCATTTTAAGGTGATTGGAGGAAGGTATAAGGGGGATGTCAGGGGTAAGTTCTTTACACAGAGAGTGGTGGGTGCGTGGAACGCACTGCCTGCAGAGGTTGTGGGGGCAGATACATTGGGGACTTCTAAGAGACTCCTGGATAGACACATGAATGATAGAAAAATAGGGGGCTATGTGGGAGGGAAGGGTTAGATAGATCTTAGAGCAGGATAAAATGTCGGCATAGCATTGTGGGCCGAAGAGCCTGTACTGTGCTGTAGTATTCTATGAACTGATATTTTCTGTTCATTAAATCATGACCCCTCAGGTCATGTGCAGTATTCATTAACAGCATTACAAATGGGATAAATAAACCTTTTCCAAAATAACAGAATGAGCTCAGAAGATCCCTGCTTTGTATAGCTCAAGGGAACACCAGATTGTGTCCTTAACAACTGAGCCAGGGTTTTCCTAATAGAAATTGTTTCAAACTTCAATCAACAAGATAACTTGCAAATTCATTGATTTTTCTTTTCGAAAAGAAAACACAAACAGTTTATTCCATGCTTCACCTTCCTATCATGTTCCATCATCTTCAGCCATTTGTTACTTCCACCTATCACCTCCCAGCTTCTGACGTCATTCCCACTCTCCCCTCCCTCATCTGCCTATCATCCCCGTCACCTGGATCCATCTATTGCCAGCTCTTGATCTACCTCTTCCCCCACCCCCCTCCCACCTTCTTATACTGCCAGTCTCCCCCCCCCTTTCAGTCCAGATGAAGGGTCTCAACCTGCAACGTCAACTGTCCATTTTCCTCCATGGATACTGTCTGACCCACTGAGTTCCTCCAGCACTTTGTGTGTTGCTACAAACAGTTTAATTTCTTTTTTATATATCTTCAAAAACTTGGAATATCCTTTAGCAATATGTTTAGCCCTTTTCAGATTGCTTGCCTCAGCAAGCTTCACTTCCACTCTCAAGACTCCAAGCTACAGTCAGCCTCTTCTCCACTGAAGGACAGAAATGGGAAGTGTCTGGCCTCATTTGTCTTTTTGACAGCCTATCATCAGCAAAGATTCAAGGAGTTTATTTACAACTACTTTTCCAACATTCTGAAGCAAAACGTTCTTTCACTGCTCATACTGGGAGCAATAACCTTACTCGTGGTCATTGGCAGTATATTTTAAAGATATTAGTCATATTGACAAATTAATGCCATAATTACCTGGAATGTTGAAATTAAAAGCAGACCAAGGTCCAAGCTGTTGAAATATCAGTTGCACATAACTACTGCACATTGCATCTGTTTTCTGTTCGTTCCATTGCATTTTGTTGGTCAGGAATCAGGGATATGGTTTAAAGCAATATTATCCCATTATTTTTTTAATCAGCAATGGATTACTATTCAGGTCAGGCAACATCTAAAGAGAGAGAAAAAAATAGATTTGTTGAACCAGAGCACACAGGCAGATAAAGAACCCATTACTTCTTCTATAAAGAAGTGATGTATGAAACTGACACACCAAACCTGTTGGTATTCTAATACAGACCACATTGGGGAGCACTAGCTAAAGTGTTAGAATCATGTGGAACATTTTGTGAACTCCATTTTATTTTAAAGGAATGAAGTATTTAAAGATAAAACTGTCACTCAAGCCTTAAATAGAAAGCAAGTGTAGAGATGGGTTGGTTTAAGTTAAGGAATGTGCCTACTAATAGTCTGCTTTCCAAGTGCAAGGTCCATGATTAACATGAAGGCAACAAGCATTCATGTAAGGCAAATTCACACAAGCTTCTCCTCAGCATTTTAATTTTAAAAAATCACACACAATATCCATCATACTTTCTGAATGTAGTGCAGGCTGGTTTTGATTCTGGAGAATATGAAATGAATGAACCAGTGTAACATCTGCAGAAGAACCAATGGTTAGTTAAGTGATGAATTAACTAACTGTTTTTGCCTCTGCCACTGATGCATTGAAACTGTTTTCCTGAGTCACTTGAGACTGGCCGACACCAGACTGCAAAGCATTTTGATTTCTGGTCCCATTTCTCACAGAAAATTAGAATAAAATGTTTTTACCTAGCTCATGATAAATGAGAATAAAAATCCCGAGAGTTGGAGCTTACAATGCAGAGAGCTCAACGCATTGTAGCAATTATGGTGGCCAGTATGTGTCAGCATATTCTTGTATTAAAACCCAATGCTTTTATGATTCTCGGAAATGTAAAAGGCTCGGAATGTTTAATTCACCACCTGAAGGAAGCTAAACTATGACTGAGTGATACATTGAAAAGGTGAGATACCCTGTGAAAAATGTTGGGATAGTTCAGTGATTTGGGATGGTGAGGCAAATTTCATCAACACCTGCTTTTCTCTACTCCTCCTGCAAGTCATGATTTGCTACTGATGTACTGGAAATGATACAAAAGCTCAAAGAACTGGTAACATGCTGGTTTTAAATGTGCTTCTTATAGTGGCTGCTACCGTGATGCCAAAGTAAGACACTAGTCGATGAGTTGTAGAACAAAACTGATTTTTTTTTCCCCGCCTTGTGTGGGCCTTTTAAGAGGAACAGTTCCTGCCCACTGAAAACGTAAATGACGTATGCGCTACGACATCAAACTTTTCCCGTGAACGGGTTCTCCCCGTCGCTCGGGGGAAGATGAAGGCCCAGTGCCATCCTGAGCCTTGCCGCTCCGACGATGTGCGACCCGACCGCCGAGCCGGTTTGCTTGCTTGGACAGTGAGTCACTGCACAACCACCCCCCCCCCCCCCCCCCCCGCCAAGAACTGGTGATACGGTCCCCAAGGTTCGCGGGCTGTGCTAGCCATTGCTTAGGAGGTCGGCCTCTGCATCACGGTGTTGGGACTTTGACCTGTTGTTGTAGATCTACATGGGCCGGTTTGAGGTGGTCCATTGTGAAGACCTCTTCCTTGCCCCCAATGTGCAAAATAAAGGTGGACCCATTATTCCTGATGACCCGGAACGGCCCCTCGTATGGTCATTGCAATGGTGCCCGGGGTGTGCCCCTGCAAACAAAAATTAACTTACAGTTTCATAGTTCCTTGGGCTCACAGGATGGGGCTTGACCATGCTGCGAAGTGGGAATCGGTTCCAAGCTGCCGAGCCTCTTGCGTAATCTTTCTAGGACTGCTGCAGGTTGTTCCTCTTGGCCCCTAAGGGCGAGTATGAACTCCCCTGGGACGACCAGTGGTGCACCGTACACGAGCTCAGCAGACAAAGCGTGGAGAAATTCCTTGGCAGTGCGTATGCCGAGCAGGACCCAGGGCAGTTCGTCGACCCAGTTAGGACCTTTCAGGCGGGCCATCAGGGCTGATTTCAGGTGGCGGTAGAAACGTTCCACCGACCCGTTTGAGGGTGGTAGGCCGTGGTGGTGTGCAGCTGCGTCCCTAGCAGGTTCGCTAATGCAGACCAGAGGCTGGAGGTAAACTGGGCGCCCCTGTCTGAAGCGATGTGGGCCGGAACACCAAAACGCGAGATCCAAGTTGTGAGCAGTGCCCAGGCGCAGGAATCAGTCGTGATGTCGGATAGAGGGGTTGCAGCTAGCCACCTCGTGAACCGGTCCACGATGGTAAGGAGGTACCGGGCTCCTCTTGAAACTGACAGAGGATCAACGAGGTTGACGTGGATGTGGTCGAACCTCCTACAGGTAGGTTCAAACTGCTGTGGCGGGACTTTGGTGTGCCGTTGGATTTTCGATGTCTGGCAGTGCGGACAAGTCCTGGCCCACTCACTGACCTGTTTGCGCAGGCCGTGCCAGATGAACTTGCGACCAGTCAGACAGTTGATCTGATGGACGGGTGCACCAACCCGTGTACCGAGTCGAAAACGCGTTTCCGCCAGGCTGCAGGAACTATAGGGCGGGGCTGACCTGTTGCGACGTCGCAAAGGAGGGTCTGCTGACCTGGAACGACTAAGAAATCTTGGAGCTGCAGGCCCGAGACTGCTGTTCTGTAGCTGGGCAGCTCGTCGTCGGCTTGCTGTACGTCAGCCAGGGCCGTGAAGTCTACACCCAGGGACAGGCTGTGGATGGTCGGTCTGGAAAGTGTGTCAGCAACGACATTGTCCTTTCCGGAGGCATGTTGGATATCCGTTGTGAATTCAGAAATGTAGGACAAATGTCGCTGCTGACGAGCTGACCAGGGATCGGAGACCTTGGAGGAGGTGAAGGACAAAGGCTTATGGTCAGTGAAAGCGGTGGAAGGCCTGCCTTCTAAAAAGTACCGGAAATGCCGGACCGCCAGGTACAGCGCTAGAAGTTCCCGATCAAAAGCGCTGTATTTCAGTTCAGGTGGTCTAAGGTGCCTGCTGAAAAATGCCAAGGGTTGCCAACGGCCTTCGATTAGTTGTTCCAGTACTCCAAACGCGGTGTTGGATGCGTCCACCATGAGGGCAGTTGGGACGTCTGTCCTAGGGTGTACCAGCATCGTGGCATCTGCCAGGGCGTCCTTGGCCTTAATGAAGGCAGCCGCGGCCTCGTCGTTCCAGGTGATGTCCTTGTCCTTGCCCTTGCCAGACATCAACAAGAACAAAGGGTGCATGATACGGGCTGCTGCAGGGATGAACCAACGGTAAAAGTTGACTATCCCCAGGAATTCTTGCAAGCCTTTGACCGTGTTGGGACGGGCAAAATGGCGGATAGCGTCTACCTTGGCGGGTAGGGGTGTTGCTCCTTCGCTGGTGATTCTGTGGCGAGGAAATCGATAGAGTCGAATCTGAATTGGCACTTGGCCAGGTTGATAGTGAGGCCAAAATCACTGAGACGGGAGTACAGTTGGCGGAGGTGGGAAAGGTGTTCTTGGCGGTCACAGCTGGTGATTAGTATGTCATCTAAGTAAAAGAACACAAAATCCAGGTCGCGGCCTACCGCATCCATCAGCCGCTGGAAGGTCTGCGCGGCGTTCTTAAGGCCGAACGGCATCCGAAGGAATTCGAAGAGGTCGAATGGAATGATGAGCGCAGTTTTGGGGACGTCGTCAGGGTGGACTGGGATTTGGTGGTATCCCCGGACGAGGTCCACCTTGGAGAAGATGTAGACCCCGTGTCAGTTCACCGCGAAGTCCTGGATGTGAGGGATGGGGTAGTGGTCTGGGGTGGTGGCGTCGTTCAGTCTGCGGTAGTCGCCACAGGGCCTCCACCCACCGGTGGCTTTGGGGACCATGTGCAGGGGGAGGCGCAGGGGCTGTCTGACCTGAGAACGATCCCCAGCTCCTCCATGCAGCGGAACTCTTCCTATGCCGGGGGAGCTTGTCTGGAAGTAGTCATCATGCATGAAAGGGTGGCCCTGTGATAATGATGTGATGCCACACCCCATGTTTGGGCATCGAGTTTGTAAACTGAGGTGCCAAAACCGATGGGAACTCAGCTAGGAGCTTGGTGAATTCGTTGCCAGACAGGGAAACGGAGTCCAGGCGCGGGGCTGGTAGGCTGGCTTCTCCCAGGGGGTAGTTTTGGAAGGTTCTGGAGTGCACTAGCTGTTTCCCTCGCAGGTCGACTAACAGGCTGTGGGCCCAGAGGAAATCGGCTCCCAGGAGTGGCTGGGCGATGGCTGCAAGGGTAAAGTTCCAGGTAAAACGGCTGTCGCTGAATTGTAATTGAACTGTACGAGTACCGAAAGTCCGTATCGTTGTGCCATTTGCGGCTTTGAGTGCAGGACCTTGTTGCCTGCTACGAGTATCGCAGCCGGTCGGGGGCAAAACACTGACCTCTGCTCCAGTATCGACAAGGAAACGACGCCCGGGCTGCTTGTCCCAAACGAATAAGAGGCTGTGTTGGTGGCCAGCCGCCGTAGCTATCAGCGGTGGCTGGCCCTGGCGTTTCCCTGAAACCTGCAGGGTGGGCGGCATCGACAGGCCTCCGCGCCCCACCTCTGATGGTAGAAACGCTGCTGGTCGCCAGTGTCGTCGTCTGTGTTTCTGGGGTGTGGTCACTCGGTTGCTGGGACTGGTTTAGGTAGGTGTTGCGCCCGCGGTCTGGCAATTTGGCCGATGGACGACCCGCTCTCGCGTTAGGCCTTCCACAAGACATCCGCCCGGGCAGCTACCTCACGTGGGTTGCTGAAATCGGCGTCGGCCAACAGCAGGTGAATGTTGTCGGGTAGTTGTTCGAGGAAGGTCTTTCGAACATCAGGCATGGTTTGTGTCCCTCAGCCAAGGCCAGCATCTCGTTCATCACCGCCGAGGGGGATCTGTCCCCCAGGCCGTCTAAATGAAGCAGGCAGGTGGCGCGCTCGCGACGGGAGAGGCCAAAGGTCCGAATAAGAAGGTCTTTGAAAGCCGGGTACTTGCCTTCCTCTGGAAGAGACTGGATGAAGTCTCTGACCTGGGCGGCTGTCTCCTGGTCCAGGGAGCTGACCACGTGGTAATACCGTGTGGAGTTGGAGGTGATCTGCCGAAGTTGGAATTGTGCTTCGGCCTGGTCGAACCAGACGTGGGGCCGAAGCGTCCAAAAGGTGGCAGCTTGAGTGCCACTGCGTTGGCTGCTGCATTGTCGTCCATTGTGTGGGTCCAAAATCCGTTTGGACAATCGGGGTCACCAATGTAGTGGCTGCTACCGCGACGCGAAAGTAAGACACTAGTCGATGAGTTGCAGAACAAAATTGATTTTTTTTCCTGCCTTGCGCAGGCCTTTTAAGAGGAACAGTTCCCGCCCACCGAAAACGGAAATGGCATATGTGCTATGTCATCAAACTCTTCCCGCGCACAAGTTCTCCCCGTCGCTCGGGGAAGACGAAGGCCCAGCGCCATCTTGGGCCTCGCCGCTCCGATGGCGCGCGACCCGACCGCTGAGCCGCTTCGCTTGCTTGGATGGTGAGTCGCTACGTTCTTCCAGTTTAGTGAGCACATGGTGCTCACAATGTGTTCTCTTCTACACTGGAGAAACCAAACATTGATGAGGTGACCACTTTGCAGAACAAATCCATTCAGTTTGCAAGGGTAACCTTGAGCTTCCAGTTGCCTGTTACTTTAATTTTCAACCCAGTCCCACAGTTTGACCTGTATGTAATTCCAATGGCCCAACATAAATTCAAGCAACAGCATCTCAGCTTTCTAACTGGGCATGTTACAGCTCTCACAAATCAATGTTGAATTCAATAATTTCAGATAACCAGCCTTTACAGTCTTATTTTGCCTGTAATATATTCTCTCACACTTGCCCATCACCTTCCCTTCAGAGAATCCTGCCACCAAATGATACGTGGGGCAAATTATAGTGGCCAATTAAATGAGGGACATGGAGGAGAGTAAATTCAGGGAGGGATATGTTGAATGTCTGGACCACATAGGTATTAAGAAGGTGGAGGTGTTTGGTGGTTTGAAACACATAAGACTGGATAAATCCTCAGGGCTAGGTGAGATCTATCTCAGGATCCTATGGGAAGCAAGGAAGCAAATTGCTGTGGCTCTGATGAAGATTTTTGCATCTTTGTTAGCCACAGATGAGGTCTCAGAAAACTGGAGGATAGCTTCCTTTACTTAAGAAGGGCATCAGAGATAACCTAGGTAACTACAGGCTGGTGAGCCTTACGTCAGTGGTAGGGAAATTATTGAGGAAAATTCAAAATGACAGGGTTTATATTCATTTGGAAAGGCAGGGACTGATTATGGAGAGTCAGCATGGCTTTGTAAGGGGGAAATCCTGTCTCACTAATCTGAGTTTTTTTGTGGAGGTAACCAAGGAGACTGATGAAGGCAGGGTGGTGGATATCGTCCATATGGGCTTTAGTGAGGGATTTGTCAAGGTCCCACATGGTAGGCTGGTCCAGAAAGTTAAGTCACATGGGATCCAAGGCAAGCTGTCAAAGACAAAGCCAAATTTATTGTTATATGCACAAGTACATCTATGCACAGGTGCAATGAAACAGTTACTTGCAGCAGCATCACAAGAAAAACATAAATTAACCACAAATTATACACAATTTTTACCAGGAAAAGAAACACAAGTAGAACAAAAAGAAGCAAAGTCCATTTTAGTGCAAAGTGATCAGAGTGGTCATAGTGTTGCTAAATGGTAGTGGTGATTAGGGCTTTGCTGGTTGATTCAAGAACTGAATGGTTGAATGGTAGCTGTTCTTGAACCTGGTAGTGTGGGACTTCAGGCTTCTGTACCTCCTGGCTGACGGTAGCTGTGAAAAGATGGCATGGCCTGGATGGTGGGGATCTTTGATGATGGATGGTGGGTAGGGATGTGCCCATGATGTACTGGGCAGAGTCCACTACTCTCTGCAGCTTATGTTCCTGTGCATCAAATTGCCATACCAGACCATGATGCAACCAGTCACGATACTTTCAACAGTACATCTGTAGAAGTTTGTTAGAGTGTCCAGTGACAAGCCAAACCTCCTTAACCTCCTAAGAAAGTAAAGACGCTGGCACGCTTTCCTTATGATTGCATCTTTGTGCTAATTGGATACAAAATTGGCTTGGTGATAGGAGGTAGACAATGCTGGTGGAAGGATGTTTTCATGATTGCAAGTCTGTGACCAGTGATGTAAGGATTGGTGCAGGGACCTTTGCTGTTTGTGATATATATGAGCAACTTGGATGTGAATGTCGGAGGTATAATCAGTGCACTTGTGGACGACATGAAAGTTGGTGGTGGTGTGGACAGTGAGAAAGGTTGTCCAAGGCTACAGCAGGATAGAGATCAGCTGGAATGTTGGGGCGAGCATGAGCAGATAAAATTTAATCCCAACAAGTGGAAGATGATGCATTTTGGGAAGTCAAATGGGGGTAGGACATATACAGTAAGTGGATGAGCACTAAAGAATGTTGATCAATAGAGAGACCAAGGGTCCAAGATCATAGTTTCCTGAAAGTGGAAACAGGTAAATAGGGTGGTGAAGAAGGCATATGACATGCTTGTCTTCGTACTTTGGGGCATAGAAGATAAGAGTTGGGATGTCATGTTGCAACTTTACAAAACATTAGTTAGGCAGCACTTGGTGTATTGTATGCAGTTCTGATTGCCACACTGTAGGAAGGATGTGACTGCACTGGAGAGAGAGCAGAGGAGATTCACCAGGTTGTTGTCTGTATTGGAGGACTTTAGTTATAAGGAGAGATTGATAGGCGGGTTTGTTTTCCCTGGAGTGAAGGTGTGACCTGATAGAGGTATATAAGATTATGAGAGGCATAGATTGGATAATAGTCACAATCTTTTTTTCCATGGTAAGGGTATCAAAAACAAGAGGGCATAGATTTAGGGTGAAAGGAAGGAGTTTTAAAGGATACCTGTGGAGTAAGTTTTTTTACACACAGGGTGGTTGATATCTGGAATACACTGCAGGAGAATGAGGTACAATTACTGCATTTAAGAAGCATTTAGGTAGACAACTAAATAGGCAAGGCATAAAGAGTACATTAATGTAGTCAAATAGGATTAGTATAGATGGATAAAAAGGTCAGCACGGACGTGGTAGGCCTGAAGGGCCCATTTTTGTGCTGTACAACTCTTATGCCTCTGCAAATCCACATGACTGTGCGATGAAACCAGAGCATCCGGAGAAAACCCCCACTGTCACAGTGAGAACAAGGAAATTCCACTCAGACAGCACCGGAGGTCAGGATTGAACCTAGGATCCTGGAGGTGTGTAGCAGCAGCAGTAACCTGCTGTATCACTGTTCCACCCTGAAGTTCACTCTGCTTTGTTCTCTTTACAGATGTTACCTGAACTGTTCAGTATTTCCAGCTTTCTCTTTTATTTCAGATTTCCAGAAACTGCAGTGTTTTATACCTCACATTCCAGTGTTGTTTTGTTTCTTCGTCTGTTTCTGGTTCATAAGATAAGATTTCTTTATTAGTCACATGTACATCAAAACACACAGTGAAATGCATCTTTTGCGTAGAGTGTTCTGGGGGCAGCCCGCAAGTGCCGCCACGCTTCCGGCGCCAACATAGCACGCCCACAACTTCCTAACCCGTACGTCTTTGGAATGTGGGAGGAAAACCGGAGCACCCGGAGGAAACCCACGCAGACAGGAGGAGAACGTACAAACTCCTTACAGACGGCGGTGGGAATTGAAACCCAGTTCACTGGCACTGTTAATAGCGTTACACTAACCGTTACACTACCATGCCTGCGCCCACTTACACCCTCTCCAGATAGATCAGCAACGATTAACAAGCCTTCGCTTCTCTATCCAGGACTTTCTCCATTTGTTTCCTACACATTCCACAGACACTCCCTTTTGTTACCCCTCCTCTGCCACTTAAAATGCATTTGATTTCTAATGTTACCTCATTCTGAAGAAAGATCCTTGACCTGAAGCATTGACTCAGTTTGTCTCTCCACAGATGCTGCCTGAACTTGTTGAGTTTGTCCATCATCTTCTGTTTCAGATATCCATTATCTGAAACTGTTTTGAATTATATAATTATCCCAGGTTCTCATAAAAACAAGACCAATTTTGCAAATTTTATTTCGTCTGCTACTAATGATCAGTCAAATGATGGAATCTGTCAAAAAGAATGAGGTCAAATAGAATTTCTACTTCTCCAAAATGTGCCTACTGATAATTAAACTGCATCCTCCCAGGGCGGCACGGTAGCGTAGCGGTTAGCGTAACGCTAATACAGCGCCACCGATCGGGGTTCAGTTCCCGCCGCTGTCCGTAAGGAGTTTATACGTTCTCCCCGTGTCTGTGTGGGTTTCTTCCGGGTGCTCCGGATTCCTCCCACAATCCAAAGACATACGGGTTAGTAGGTTAACCTGGGTGTAATTGGTGGCTCAGGCTTGTTGGGCCAGAAGGGTCTGTACCATGTTATATAAACAAAGTTTAAAAAGTTTAAAGTATTACACAATTTCGGGTCTTAAACCAGCCTTGGTCATAACATGGATAAAGGTGCTGGATTCTGGAGATGAATTGGGAGTGATTGTCCTTTGAATTTCTTTTTGCACTATTTCAGTTTACACTACCATAGTTTGCACCATTCCATTATTTTTGGTGCTCGTTGCTGTCTTTATTCTTATATTTATTATTCCTGGTACACTGTTTACAATGTGAGCTTCATGTGTGCAAGGAATTTCTTTGGCTACCCTGGTGTAAATGATGATAAACTAACCTGAATCTGAGCACCATTAGACCATTAGTGGCATAAAAGGTAGGGAATAAAACAGGGAATTCAGTGATACCCCTTCATCATTTTTTTTCATAACAAGTGAGTCTCACATCCCATCAATGATTAAACATTTGGCTGATTAGTCAATCTATTTGTCCATACTTCTCAAGATCCTTCATAAAACATGAAATGTAAAACTGCGCACAGTACAGAGCAGGATTTTTTTGTAAGGTTTTCTCTGGATTTATTACTACTTCACAATTTTTTTTATTCCACATTGTCTTGCCACCAAACCATGCATGATTTTTTCACTTTATCCATTTAAATTGGAATTCTTAATGCTATGTGAATGTTAAACCCCTGATTTTCTCTTCTACAACACCCATTCTTTATTTTTTAATGATTGTAATCAAACTGCATCACTTCACACTTACAGACATTGAAGTACATTGTTCTTTTGCCAGTTTTTTCCATCTTTCCAATGTTTCCTTGTGGTTACCTTTGCTCTCTCCTCTCTCTCTCTCTCTCTCCTCTCTCTCTCTCTCTCTCTCTCTCTCTCTCTCTCTCTCTCTCTCTCTCTCTCTACCTTTTCAACTTACTTAATTGAGGTTGTGACGCTCAGTTGTTTTTTTTCTGAAATATCTATTGGTCTACATATAATCATCTATTTATTTTGTGTCTTTAATGGCTTTTAACAGCTTCAGTGGTTTTTCCTAGTCCCAAATTTCGCCGAGCACATATCTTAAACCACCTGTCTGCTGACTGGTGATCTTAGTTCTCTCTCCTTGTTTGAAAATGAGTATTGTTTTTGTTACTTTTCAGTTCTTGGCAAACCATCACTTTCAATGGAGCCTGAAGTATTAAGTGAGGCAGTGATGAATGTTCTGTGGGAATGGTCAGATGAACAATCTGAAACATTTACGAGGGCCACTCACATGACCACGTACGTTTCGAAAACTCCCACTCCGATCATTGTTGGTGTCATTCCAACTGCAATGTTAGAGTTATACAGTATGGACACAGGCCCATTGGTCCACACAGTTTATATTGACCATCAAGCACCTGTATACATTAAACCTACACTAATCCTGTTTAATTCTCCACCCATCTTCATCAATCCCACCTCAATTTTACCACTTACCTATACGCCTTGCGCAATTTATAGTTGCCGATTAACCTACCAACCAATGCATCTTTGGAATGTGCAAGGAAACTGGAGCACCTGGAGGAAACTCACATTTTCACAGGAAGAACGTGCAAACTCCACATAGACAGCACTCAGTTGAACCCAGATTGCTAGCGTTGTGAGGTAGCAGCTCTACCAGCCATGCCAACGTGCTGCCCAACTGCACTCTGATGTTGGACCCCAGAGGTGGAGCACACGCTTCTTGTAGCTTCCTTCCCAGTCTGCTGGAAAATCAGCCCACAGATCAGTTACAGGTTATACCTTGCATGGGTTCAGCAACTCTGTCCATTTCAATGGAGAAGAATGACTCAGACAGAGACAGATTAGGTCATTTTTCTGGATTGATTGAGTTGACAACAGTATTTAATCGTTAACAATGTTTTTTTGAGTTTTTAAAGTGTTTTAATACTTTTTCATAACACCTTAATTTTAAATGGTGGAATTAATATGATTTCAATCTTTGATTATTTTAGAATGTTTGCATTACATTCACAGTTTTGACAGCTGGTGAGTAAATGAGAGTAGCTTGGATGGATATCTTTGTCAGCATGGACTAATTGAGCTGAAGGGTCTGTTGCCATGCTGTATAATACTATGATAAGATAAGATATTTATTTATTAGTCACATGTACATTGAAACACACAGTGAAATACGTCTTTTTGCGTTGCTAAGAATGTGCTGGGGGCAGCCCAACTCTAAGCGTGTCAGCCTTTGAGGGAATGAGGCTTGCTCTCTTTGGTGGGAGGCAATCAGGAGCCATCTCTGGGGACCAAGCTGTCATGGCAAGTAGGTTTAGGTAAGGGTACAGTGAGCACAGGCAGCTAGCTACTCACTAGATGGAACATTCTTGTGGGCACTATGTTGCATCATAAGAGCTTAATGCCTTATGTTTTCCTTACTCCTTCCTCTTAGGATCCTTGAATGGATCCAATCAGGTCCTTGTATTTTGTTCTTGTTTAGCTTATTAACTCCTCCATTACATTTATTGTAATATTTTCCAACATTTTTGAGCAATTGAGCATTGGTCCTGTCCAAAATCCTTCTGTGGCCACTGATGCTGATTCCTTACAAATTCCCAATTGTCGTAGAGTCATTCAGCATGAAAACAGTCCCTTCGGCCCAACTCGTCCATGCTGACTCCTTTACTAATACTGTCTTCTCCTCTCAGTGATCCCATCTCACGTTTTATTTGTGGATTACTTTATCATCAGGTGGAACATTGTTACAGCTAGGAGAGCTGCTGTCTCTCAGTGCCAGTGGCTGGGTTCAATCCTGACCTCAGGTACTGTCTGTGTGGAGTTTGCACCTTCTCTCTATGGCCACATGGATTTCCTCCGTCTGCTCCGGTTTCCTCCCACGTGCCAAAAACTTAAAGAATTGGCCATTGTAAATTTCCCCCTAGTTTGCAAGTGAGTGATAGATCCCGTGAGGAGAATAAAGAAAACAATGAAATTAATGTAGGATGAATGTAAATGGTTGGCTGTAGGTTGATGCAGACTCAATGGGCTGAAGGGCCTGTTTTTGTGTTGTATCTCTCTATGGCTCTATGATTTAACATTTTGTTATTCTTCATACCCACTCAATCGTTGTTTTCCTTACCTCTGTCTTTATTTTCTCATATTCCCCCACACTTTGCTCACATTTATAAGCCCCTTATGTCCTCATTTTCAGTGCAGTTGCTAATCTCTGTATTTTTTCATGGCATCTTGAAGCTTGGAGTTGATTCCTTTATCAATGGGACATATTTATTCCATTCTTTTGTCAGAATCAGGATCAGATTTATTATCACTGACATATGACGCAAAATTTGTTGCTTTGCAGCAGTAGTACAGAGCAAAGACAGAAAAAAAAAATCTGTAAAAATAAATAAATAACGTGCAAAAAAAAGGAATAATGAGGTAGTGTTCATGGATCATTCAAAAATCTGATGGCGGAGGGGAAGAAGCTGTTCCTGAATCACTGAGTCTGGGTCTTCAGGCTCCTGTACCTCCGCCCTGATAGTAGTAACATGAAGAGGGCATGTCCCAGATGGTGAGGGTCCTTAATGATAGATGCCGCCTTCTTGAGACACCGCCTCTTGCAGATGTCTTTGATGGTGAGGAGGGCTGTGCCCGTGATGGAGCTGGCTGAGTCTACAACCCTCTGCAGCCTCTTGTGATCCTGCTCCATACCAGGTGGCGATCTTTCTTTCTAAAAATATCTTCTGCTGATACTCAATCCTGCTCACCAGTTTCTTTTCACAGCTCTGTTCATAAGGCTCAGCTCTCATCTTTCTGAAATCTCCTTATTTTACACTTCTGTTCATTCTACACTAAAGTTACTCCTTCCCATTGGGAATCTCCTATTGCAATCACCAAACCTAGTTCAATCATCCAGCTTTAACTCATCTGGTTTGATATAAGATTTCTCTACTTTTATTCAAAAGGGTATTTTGATTCAAGGAAGACTCCTGTATGAATTTCAGTAATTTCATTGGCTTGAATTCTATCCATATGCAATGAATGAGAGGCCAAATGAAATCTAAAAAAAAAGGTTATTGTTCTTCATAATTTCCGTGATTTGTTCAAACATTTCTATTTTTATTTTCCTCCTACACTTAGGTAGGAAGTGCAAAGATCCTCATGTTTTGAGCATTAGACCTGAACTGTATTGATATAGCTTTTACTGTAAAGATATTTTACTGTGAAAATATAAGAGTATTCACAATTACTTTGGACAAATTAGACCATTAAATGGAAAAACCCAAACAGTTGTCTCTCCATAACATTTGGAAATGGCACCTTCTCATCTAGCTCTGCATAGAAATAAATTGAACAGTGAGAAGCTTCTGTACTTAAGCTGTGTTTGTGAGCTAACCTCACAATAATAAGATTTCACAATGCAGATTAATAATTGTTTAGTTTGACTTGTTAGATAGATACACAAATGCTTTCCGTGTTTTTTTTAGGTCCCAATACCCTCTGGAGAGTACTGTACAGCAGATAGCAATCTACCTAAGTAAATCCAAAATAGATTTCTAATGTTTGGTTTACAGTCAGAACCTGTTCCTTTGATCTGAATTTCAATTTGATCTCCAGCTCCCCGATGCTTCCTCAGTTTTTATAACCACCAGGAAGCATACACTGAGAGATGCCAATAAATACTCAAAGGAAAATAAATCTGAAAAAAAACTCTTTCCTTATAGCCTTCCAATTGAACAATGCAGGACATCTTAGTCTTCCTTATGAGATACATTTCAACATATGTATCAGTCTGAAGGGAAGACATAATGATAGAAACACACAGCATGTCTGGCAGCATCAGTGGAAAGAGAAACAAGGTCAACATTTAACATGAATAAACCAGGCAAGAGATTTAAACAAAAGGTAGCGTTGGAAAAAACAGATCGGGAAGGGCAATGATAAGGAGAAAGCCAAAGGAGATGAAATGGTGAAGTGATGCTGGTTCAAGGTAAAGGGGATAATATGGGATAAATATAAGACAGATTGAGAGAAGCTCTATGTTGAGAATGATGACAACATTAGAGCCTATCTCCCTCCCTGTCACTACCCCCTATCTGCCTTTTCTTAATCCAAAGAAATAAATGGACCCATGACCTTCAGGAAACAGAAATAAAAATTCACGCTTGCATCTTGCCATGGCAGTTCCACTTAAAAATATCATCTTTTGCCAGCTCATTTGGTCCAATATGAGGGACTAGAGGATAACTTAGGTTTACCGCCACTGACAATTACATGCATCATCTCTGATTCAGCACTGTACTGTCAGCACCAAGTTCTTATCAGGACACAAGCAAATTCCTCACCGGAGGATCTGACAGCAAGACGAACTTGCATGGTCTTTATTGCACCGTCACTACTGCGGCAACTGCACCAACAATGTCCTACATTAATGTTAATTACAGAACAGAAGTATAAGTTGTCATTGCTTCCATTCTAGCAAGGCTGAATACTTTGATGCTGAGAGTAAATTTATGAATTAAGATCGCATTCTGCATGTGTAATCTTATGCAGACAGAACAGAACCACAAATGTCATGCTGCAGTGTGAAGGATGAGCAAATAATTTCTAAAGTGTTTTCAGAGATGTTAACATGATTTTGACAAGTTATATAAAGGTATACAGGCATAAAATAAGTTGAATAAATTGCATTATTCCAAAGACACAGCGGCTTATCAATATTTTGCATGGCATATAATACTTAATCAATAGCTAAAGATGCAGGGAATGAATGATTTGTGCAGTTAACACACAAAGTAGGAATTTCATTCATATTTAACTATGTGCCATGCAAAATATTGATACTGATATAAGGAAACAGTCCAGGAAAATCCAAAGATAAAGGAAGATTAAGTGGGTCAGAATACTTCCTTAGCATCAATAAGAGCTTGCATTTTTTAAGCTTCTTTAACATACATCAGCTCAAGTACTTCACTTTGATATTATAGAACATAGAACACTACAACACAGCACAGGCCCTTTGGCCCACAATGTTGTGCCGACATTTTATACTGCTCTAAGATCTATCTAACCCTTCCTTCCCACATAGCCCCCTATTTCTTTATCATTCATGTGTCTATCTAAGAGTCTCTTAAATAACCCTAATGTATCTGCCCCCACAACCTCTGCCGGCAGTGCGTTCCACGCACCCACCACTCTCTGTGTAAAAAAACATAACCGCTGACCTCCTCCTTATACCCTAAAATTATGTCCCCTCGTGTTAGCCATTGTCGTCCAGGGTAAAAGTCTATACAAACTGGCATCAGACTGAAGGTGTCGTTAGAATAGGGAGAAAGAAAATCTGTAGATGGTGGAAAACTGAAATAAAATCAGAAAATGCTGGAAAAACTCAGCAGGTGAGGTAGCACCTGAGGAAAGAGACATATTTAATGTTTTAGGTTGAAGATGCTTTGTCAGAACTGGGAAATGGAGAAAACTGGTTAGCTTTAATTTGCAGAGAAGTAGGGGAGGGGTGGGTAGTCAAAGGGAATATCTGTGAGTGGGGTGAGGCCTGTGGAGATAAAGTTGTAGAGTATATCTCATTGTTGGGTTAATGAGGGCATTTAAATAGTGAGAAGTAACCTGGTTGATGGAATAATAAGGGTGGTTAGTGATACCATGAATAATGAAAATCTGCAAGATGAGGGCAGATAGAGAGAGAAAGTACAAAAATGGAAATGTGGAAGCTGCAAAATGCAGAGCTGCAGGTCAGAGCATCGACAAGGAAAAACTGAGCTGACATTACAGAAGGATGTCCTTACAGCAGAACAGGCCAGTTCCAATACAATACAGAGAGGTAAAATAGGTGAATTCGTTATTGAGTCCAGAAGGATACAACATTTCCAGATGGAGATTGAGGAGCTGATCCTCAAGCTGAGATTGTTAAAACAGTGTAGGAGGACACAGAAAGATAGGTGGGAGTGGGATGAAGAATTCAAGTGGCAGGCAATAGAAAGCTCGGAGTCAGGCCAGTGCACTGAATGCAGGTGATCTGCAAAGCAGTCACCAAATCAGTATTTGGTCTCTCCAAGTGGAGGATTCCACACTGTGAGGGCTGAATGAAACACAGTAGATTGGAAGAAATGCAAGTGAATCAACTGCTTCACCTGGAAGGACTGTTTGGGTCCTGGGATGGTGGGAAGGAAAAAAAGTGAGAGGACAAGTGTTACATTTTCTGTGGTTGAATGAAAAGGTGTTTTAAGAAGAAGAATGATGATTAGGAGGCATGACATTACGACCAGCACCTCACCTGTTCCACCCTTGGCCTAAACACCCTCAAGATGCCTTCTTGAGCCACCCCTTGCCCTCACTTTGGTAAATCAGACCACCAGGCTGTGCTCCTTCTCCCTGCATACAAACAGAAGCTGAAACGGGAGGATCCAGTACAGAGAGTCGTGCAGTGCTGGTCTGAGGAAATAGACGAGCTTCTACACAACTGCTTTGAGTCAGTGGACTGGTCCATGTTCAAGCAGCCAGACGAGATGAGTACGTCATCACCATCCCGGACTTTATCAGCAAGTGTGTTGAGGACTGTGTACCAAAGAGGACAATCCGGGTGTTCCCAAACCGGAAACCATGGATGAACTGGGAGATCCACTCCCTACTGAAGTCTAGGACTACAGTGTTCAAATCAGGTGACCCTGACCTTTACAAGAAATCGAGATACGACCTCCGTAAATCTATCAGAGATGCCAAGAGACAATGCCAATCCAAAATCAAGTCCCAGATCAGCTGTTAGTTGTGGCAGGGCTTACATGCTATAACGGGCTACAAAACAAAGCAGGAGCATCATCAACAACAGTGCATCCCTTCCCGATGAGCTTAATGCATTCTATGCACATTTTGAACGGAAGGAGATTGATTTGTTACCACCCACACCAACAGCCTCCAATGTAACTGAACCCGTGGTCACCATTTAGGACATAAGATCACAATTAAGCAACGGGGATGCTGTTCAGGGGTGGGCAGTAAATTGCGGCTTCGCTGTGGATGCCCACATCCTGGCACTGAATAAATTATCACTGAACATCTAAAGAAGTGGGTTGGAATGAATGAAAAGAATGGGGAATCACTATGGCCTGGTAACTTGGGTCCAGAAATCAGGGAGTCTCAGAAACGAAGTATACTTTCAATAATGTTGCAAACAAATAAGAATGACTGCTTGTCTCCCATTTTCACTTGCAGAGGATGAGAGTCCCAGTGACAGCAAGAACCCATGCCATTTTAACCCACATTTTACTTACTACTGTTGTATATTGTGGTATATAATGGTATACTTGTGGTATACCATTGTATACCACAATAGTACAACATGCCATTGTATTGTGCTATATAATGGTATCCCACAAGTAAAACGCAATATACTGGTATATTGTGGTATACAACTAGTATACTATGATATACCAGTTGTGGTCCTGATAGATGAAATAATTTATCTTCCTGTTATGGAACTATGGAAAAATGATAGCAACCCCCTGAGTGTCTCTTGCAGACTTGGGATGTCCTCCAGCTTGCTAATGCTTTGTTTCAGACCAAGCACTTTTTATTCAACTGAGTCTGGCTTTACGCATTCTGGGTGAAGCAACCCGGCATCTACACAGGCTGAATGTCCCTGTCATCATCAAGAACCATCAGCAGAAGAAGTTATCTCTTTCCCATATTGACATGCTTGTCATCGTTCACTCAAAAGTGCTCTGTAAACCACTATGGATGGCATCTTTTGTTAGCTTAGCAATGATACACCATCCATGATAACATGTGAAGATCTCTATCCATATTCTGATATTTAACTTCTATTTTGGATTCATTATTGGGCAGATTCATTTTCCATTTTTGTTTGTATCTCCATCAACCATGCACGTTACACCAGCAATGGCGATGCACATGCGTTCATTATGTAAATTCAATGAGTTGATCTCTTTCTCAACTGTTTTTCAGTAGATTGAAAATAAGCATATAAATGAGGCCAAAATCAGGTCAGAATAAAGAGTAAAATTGTAGGCTGCGGCCCCCAGAATTACAACCTGGAAGCAGATGGAGCAGATAAAAGAATTTGCACCTAAGGTGAAATGTTAGAAATACCACTCAATAAAAGCATAATATTTCCTTTGTGTCCTGCTCATGAAGGACGCTTGATTCAACAGTGATTACACTGGAAAACTGTGCATGTAATGCTGCTATTTAAGAAAAGTGAAAAGAAAGATGGTGAGTGTAGACTCGTTGGCCCAGCGATTGTTATTGGGAACAAAAGCAGAAAATGGTGGGGGTACTCAGCAAGTTAGGCAGCATCTGTGAAGTGAAGAGAGAAACAGAGTCAATGTTTCACATTTCAGGTCCAAACCCTTCACCAGAACTGGAAAAGTGAATTAAGAAGAGATTTTAAATTGCAGAAAGTGAAGGGTGGAAAGGGAGTGTCTGTGAGCAGATGGAGATCAAGGGCGTCCAGGTAATGTTTTTGCTTTCAGCGCTGGCAGTTGGAGAGAGGGAAGAAACAAAAGAGGAATAGATTGAGAGGAATAGATAGAGTAGACAGTCAGCGCCTCCTTCCCAGGGCACCAATGCTCAAGACAAGAGGGCATGGCTTTAAGGTTGTGGGTGGGAGGTTCAGGGGAGATGTCAGGGGGAGGTTTTTCACCCAGAGAGTGGTTGGTGCATGGAATGCACTGCCTGGGGTGGTGGTGGAGGCAGATACATTGGACAGGTTCAAGAGCTCGTTGGATAGGCATATGGAGGAATTTGAGATAGAGGGATATGCGGGAGGGAAGGGTTAGGTAGTGTGAGGGTGGTTTGATGGATGGCACAACATGGTGGGCCGAAGGGCCTGTTTTGTGCTGTATGGTTCTATGGTGAAAGAAAGACTTTGGAACTGTGAGGTGTAGAACACAGCAGTTTGCTGGAAACCCAAGACAAAAGAGGTTCCTGGAAATACCAGAGAAACAAAGCACTGCAGATGCTGGAATCTAGATGAAAAACACAATGATGCTGGAGGAACTCAGCAGGCCAGGCAGCATCTGTGAAGGAAAGCAGGTGGTCAACGTTTCCGAAACGTTGACCGCCTGCTTTTCTCCACAGATGCAGCCTTGCCTGCAAGGTTTCCGGATATACCCATCTAATCAGCAGCTTCCGTGGGCAGGGAAGAAACGAGGTAACTTTACAGATGGATGACCTTACATCAACATTGGACTGTTTTTGACAAACAGGAGTTCAATATTCAGTACTCAGTCGCAAGTGATACTACATACCCAGACAGAACTTGGGCACTTAGCATAGGAAGTTTAGGATAGAGAGCTCAGAGTGAGAGGGAGATGGAGAATTAAGTGGTAGACAACTGGAAATTCTGAGTCACCCTTACTAGCTTGTGAGGAGGTGTTCTACGAAGTGGTCATCCAGTCTGCATTGCTTCTGATTTGGTCCACAATATAGAGAAAACAACATCATGAGCACTGGATGCAATGTACTGAGGTGGAAGTAGAACTGTTTAGATCCATGAAGGTGGAAAGGAAAGAGTTAGGAAAAACAGTATTGCATCCTCTGCAGTTGCATGGGAAACTGCCGAGAGAAGAGTTGGTGAAGGTAGTAGATCAAAGCAGAAGGTTGTGGAGGTAAAAATAACAATGTTTAAAAGGTACTTGGACAGGTACATGGATTGGAAAGGTTTAGAAGGATATGGGCCAAACGTGGGCAAATGGGACTAGCTTAGATCAGCATGGACTAGTTGGGCTGAAGGGCCTGTTTCCATGCTGTATTGCTCTATGACTCTATAACATTTGTTTTGTAAAGTTGAAAGGGGAGGGGGAAATGTGTCTTTTGGTGGAACCTCATTGAAAATGGTGAGAATTATAGAGGATAACCCATTAAAAGCAGAAGCTGTGACTGGAAGATGAGGACAACGGAATACAAAACTTGTTCTGGCTGAGAAGAGACAAGGTGTGAGTAGTGATGCAGGAAATAGTGGATACATAGCTGAGAGCCCCTTTCATCCATGTTATCGTTAAGGACAAAATGCCTAGATACCTTGAAAATGTACAGAGAGAATTAACATGGATTTATAGTCATAGTCATGGAGTCATACAGCATAGAAACAGACCCTTCGGCCCAACTTGTCCATGCCGACTGTGTTGCCAGTGAGCTAGTCCCATCTGCCCACATTGCTAATGTGCCTGCTTCAACCACTATTTCTGGCAGCTCATTCCAAGTACGTACCACCCTTTGTGATCTTAAACCTGTGCCCGCTTGTTTTTAGCACCTGGGAAAAAGACTGTGTGCTTTCACCCTGTCTATGCCCCTCATGATCTTATATAACTCTATCAGGTCACCCCCCCCCCCCCCCCCCAATCTCCTACGTTCCAGGGAATGAAGTCTTGGTCTATGCAATCTCTCATTCTAACTCAGGCCCCCAAGTCCAGGCAACATCCTGGTAAATCTTTTCTGCACTCTTTCTAGTTTAATAACATCTTTACCATAACAAGGTGACCAAAATTGTACACAATACTCCAAGTGCGGTCTCACCAATGCCTTATATAACTGCAAGATAACTTCCCAACTCCTATACTCAATGTCCAACTGATAGAGGCCAGTGTGCCTAATGCCTTCTTCACCACCTTATTTACCTGTGATGCCACTTTCAGTGAACTATGCACTTGCATTTCTAAGTCCCTCTGTTCTATTATACTCCCCATTCACTGTACAAGTGTAACCCTGGTTTAATCTCCCAAAATGCAATACCTCACATTTATCTGGATTGAAAACTATTTGCCAATCCTCAGCCCACATACCTAGATGATCAAGAAAGCCCTGCAATTTTTCATAGCCTTTTACACTATCTACCACACCACCTATTTTAGTATCATTCGCAAACTTACTGACCACGCCAATGGATGGACATTCACATCCAAATTGTTTATATAAATTACAAACAACAGAGGTCCCAGCACCAACCCCTGTGGCACACCACTAGACACAGTCCTCCAGTGCAAGAAACAACCCTCAACTATCATCCTCTGCTTCCGACCACTGAACCAATTACAAATCCAATCAACTCTCTTCCCCTGGATCCCATGCAATCTAACCTTCCAGGCTAGCCTGCCATGTGAGACCTTGTTAAAGGCCTTGCTAAAGTCTTTATAGACAACATTCACTACCCTACCCTTATCTACCCTCTTGGCTACCTCCCCGAAGAACTCCGAGATGTGTCAGACACAGCTTGCCATGCACAAAGCTATGCTGACTGTCCCGGATCAGACCCTGACTCTCCATGTGCTGGTAGATCATGTCCCTCACAATTCCCTCCAGCAATTTATCCACCACCGATGTCAGACTCACTGGCCTGTAGTTCCCTGGCTTATTTTTGCTACCCTTTTTAAACAATGGTACCATATTAGCCACTCTTTGGTCCTCTGGGACCTCACCTGTGGCCAGAGATGAAGCAAAAACCTCAGCAAGGGCCTCCACAATCTCTTCTCTAGCTTCCCAAAAGGTCTGAGAATGCACCAGGTCAGGCCCTGGGGATTTATCCAACTTAATGCACTTCAAGGCCTCCAGTACATCCTCCCTGCTGGTTCATACCTGGTCTTAGACAACACCACTCATTTCCCCCATCTTCCATCATTTTCTCCACATAAAAAACTGCAGAGAAATATTCATTAAAAATCTCCCTCACTTCCTTTGGTTCCGCACACAGGCAGTCATGCTGATCTTTAAGGGGACCTGTTCTCTCCCTAGTCACCCTTTTACTCTTAATGTACCCACAGAATCTCTTGGGATTTTGCCTCACCTTGCCTGCCATATTCTTCTCATATCCCTTTTTGCCCTCCTAACTTCTCTCTCACTTCTTGTAGTCATCAAGAGATTCACTAGCTCCCAATTGCTTATGCGCAGTGCATGGCTCCCTCTTTTTCTTAACCAGAGCCTCAATATCTCTCGTCAGTCAGGGTTCCTGAAACCTGTCAGCCTTGCCTTTCACCCTAACTGGAACATGCAGCAAGTACGCCACACCTGACCACCAACCTCTTACAATTGTTTGAAGACACTAAAATGGTCAATGAGAGAAATTCAGTGGGGGCTACTTATATTAACCACCAGAAGGGATTTGATAAACTTCCTCATTAAACATGGATTACCAAAGTTAAAGTACTTGGGATTGAAGGCAATTTATTGACTCAGAGATTGGCTGAGAGCAGGAATATGAAAGTTGGGACAAGAGCAGGTACTCTGGTGACAGGAATATGTTAAGTGGTGTTCTACAGGATTTATTATAGTGAAAACCAATGATGGAATGAAAGTTACATCTACAAGTTTTCTGATAGCATTAGGAAGAGGAATAAAGTTAGTGGTGTGGAGCACAGCAATAAATGACAGATATTAATGGAATATGCTAATGGACCAACCTTTAGCAAATGGATTTTAATGTATGGAAATGTCTAATTACCTACTTACTTAAAAGGGTTAGAACAGGGTGGTCTCTAAATCGCAAAATGCTTGCATTACAAGCAGTTCAAAGACACTTAGGTGGTACATGAGAAAGAATCATTAAATTATCAAGGACTGCTACAGGAAATATTCAAAGAGGTCAAATAGAATGCCGCCCTAAATTTGGATGACTAGAGTACAGGGTGATTGAAGTTTTCCTACAGTTACACAAAGCCTCAGTTAGACCACTCTTGGAAACTGTATGTAATTCAGGGCACAATACCCAAGGTCTGTGCTGAACAACTAGCCTCCATCTGAACCTCTTGAAGTTCCCTTAGCAAGTGCTGCCAATTTTTAAATTCCCATGTGTTTTTGCAAGCAAATACAGAAATCCTAAAAATCCTGTAAGTTCTAAAAAGGACTGCTCTCTACCAGCCATTTCCCAACTCTATTCTTTCTTTCTTTTTCAATCTTTTTATTAGTTTTCAAATTAATAGAGATTGATATATAGCATCAATATTTAGCATCAATATTTATATATGTAATACAAAGAGATCAGGATAACAATCATAGCATATATAATCATAAAGAACAATAAAATATAAAAAAAATCTGTGGATCCAACGATCTCTTAGTAAATGAATATAATATAAAAGAAAGGAAAGAAAAAGATTTATTATATAAATTGAAAAAAACCCAAATCAATAAAAAAAATTATAAACAATATAAACTAAACAAAAAAAAACAAAAAAAAAGAGAAAAAAAACTGGGCTAAAATTTCTCAGTAGAAACAGGGCAATATTATGTCGTCAAATTCTTACATGACACCACATAATACCACTCACGGACTCCAGTGCCAGAGTGTGGATCTGCAGTGCTTAACCAGCATGAGTGCTGGTGAGATCACATCGAAAACCTACACCACATGAAACCTGGCTCAAGAACAATGACCCCATTCATTTGAAAGTGAAGAATGGGGAGTAAGGGAGAAAAGTAAGTTTGAGATAAGTCACAGATTTTGAATTAAATTGGTGCTACTTCAGTGCCTTTATTTCCTCAATTTCTAACTTTTTTAAACAAATTTTGATTGATTTTTAAATTATTGAATAGAACTATTCAGAAATATCCAACATTATGAAAGTTTGACAGCTGGATAATCTTTTGTAACCATGTTTTCAACTCTTTTGTAACCACATGGCCCCACACGAGGCTATGTCCGGAAGTTGATCCAAAAAAAGAGAAGTCCATACTTGCCACATGGGTCACTGATGAGGATAGGCAGCAAGCATTGTCTGATTGTCCCTGATAAGAAATTCTTGGCCAATGTGTTTCAATGTAGAGCAAGTGCTGGAGTGAATTAGGACTGCAGTAGAAGGAAAGACTTACCTGGAACCTGAAGATTAAATTGTGAGAATGGATTACCAAATTAAGTTTGCATTCCTTGGAGTTTAGAAGGTTAAAGGTGATTAGACCAAACTTTCAAGATTAACTTGATAGAGAAAAAATATTTTCAGTTCTTTGATGAGTCTCAGCTAAGGAATTAATTTTAAAAATAGATCAAGACCTTTAAAAATACAATTATGAAAACAGATCCGAAAAGGTCATAGGAGGTCATAGACACATACAGCACAGAAATAACCCCTTCAGCTCACTAAGTCCGCGGTGACCAGCAACCACTCATTTGCACCGATCCTACGTTAATCCCAATTCGTATACTCCCCATTTTCTTACAACTGCCCCCCAATTCTACCATTCACCTGAACACTAGGGGGAATTTACAGTGGCCAATAACCTATCAAACTCATAGATCTTTGGGATATGGGAGGGAAACCAGAGCACCCAGGGAAAAGCCACGTGATCACAGGAAGAACGTGCAAACTCCACACAGACGGCTCCCAGGGTTGGGATTGAACCTACATCTCTGGCGCTGTGAGGCAGCTGCTCTACTGGCTTCACTACCATGCACAGGATTCCACAGCGTTTGAATTGTTTATGCAAGTAGCAATGGAAGCAAGATCAATTGTCCTTTTTAGATATGAGGACTAACAGTTTTTTTCTGTTCGACAAACGTATTAAGGGACGTGGGACGAGATAATTACATGGAGTTCAGCCACAGATCAGCAGTGATCTCATTGATTGGTAGAACCAGCTGGAAGGCAATCACTTCCCATTCTGGAAATAAACCAATTTCAGATGCATGATTATGATGAAAAGCACTTTCTGACCGAACTTCTAGACTTTCCACCTTTGCTGGCTCCTCTCACAGGCCTGTCCTGGGGTATTTTAACATAAGATGTTGATCATTTGATTTTGTTGCTACTTAGCAGCCACTCATTATCCATTGAAATCTGAAGATAATCTTGTCATTATGCAAGGACACAAGTAATTTAATGTAATTGGTCTTTGATCCTGACCTTACTGCCCTATAACACTGCTTACATGAGTAGTAACAGCAAACTTCCTGACACCACTCTGGAACCAACCTTGTGACTTGCAACACAAGTTGTTGTAATGATTTGAGCAAACATTTTCCCCATTTGATTTATGCATTGAACTGCCTATTCCCATCAATAAAGTACATTTAGATAACCTATGAATTCCTTTTGGAGTTGACAGTATTGTAATATATTCTACTGCCATACAAGATGTATTATTATTAAAATATGTATGCAGATAATGAAAGCAACACTCTGATAATTTATGCTTGGGGCCATGAGGTTATTTTAGTTCCGTTCCACAGAAACCAATAGTCTTCTATAAAGCCCATTTCTAAATTGTCATTGATGAATTTATTATGAACGGCACAAAAGGACAACAGTTTTTAAAGTGAATTCATGGGCCAGACAATAAAACACAGTAGTAAACCCACCACTTTCTCAAGAGCCTTGGAGCTTTTAAACCAGCAGAACTTATTGTCTGGGAAAAAGTATTGAAACAACTGCTAAAAATAGGTAATGTAGCCATAAAGTGTTTGGGAGAATAATGGAAGGTTAGCCATCCTGGCCATTGAAAGGCTTCCAAATACTCTTACAGAAAATAAAAGTAGATACTTGAATGACCACCATCTCCCCACCATCGAGGACATCTACTGGAGGCGATGTCTTAGGAAGGTGGCATCCATCATCAGGGACCCCCACCATCCGGGCCGCGCCCTCTTCTCAATGCTTTTAAACTTTTAAATGGACCTATACACTAGAATTTCTCTGAGATCCTCCAGCAGAAAATCCAGAGAAACCATGTAAACGGACAAAGACAAATATTCCTCCTAGTTTTCCATTCCTTCTCCATTAGAGTTATTTAAGAACTCAGGAAAATTCTGCAGAAATTCTCTCCCAAGGTATCTTCCAGTTGGAAGAGAATTGGGTAGCGTAGAGGTTACCATGAAGCTATTACAGCGCCAGCGACCTGGGTTCAATTCTGGCCACTGTTTGTAAGGATTTTGTATGTTCTCCCCCTGTCTGTGTGGGTTTCCTCCGGGTGCTCCGGTTTCCACCCACATTCCAAAGACGTACGGGTTAGGAAGTTGTGGGCATGCTACATTGGCGCCAGAAGCGTGGCGAGACTTGCGGGCTGCCCCCAGAACACTACGCAAAAGATGTATTTCACTGTGTGTTTCAATGTACATGTGCCTAATAAAGATATCTTAAAGAAGCTGGTCTGTGATTTAGTATAATTTCAACAGCATTAAATTTTTTGCTGATCTGAATGAATCATTAAATGTAACTGTACCGTTTTCCATGTCTGCTGATTGTGTTCTTAAACATTACAGCAAAAACATTGTTTTTACTAATTTTGTCTAAGTTAACCAGTATGGTCCCTCACTTATTGCAGACTAAAAATAAAATATTGGAAAAAGAAAGTGAAAAGGAGTTCATTCTTTAAACATGCTGGCAAACCAATTCTAGTGAGTGGTTACTCACACAGTAGTTGAAAGAATTTCGGTGCAACTGGACTCTTCATCAAAGCTATGATCTTCATCACAGATTTATTTGATACAAGAATATATTTAGAATGTGCAAGTTCTCATCTAAAATGCGAGCAGTGGGTAATACAAAAAACAGAGGGAAACCAAAGCACATGATGAATGAAAAAAATAGGTTATCCAGTAAAACAAATAATAACTCGGTAACAGAGTGTTGTTATTGTCCTGTTATGTTTGTATTTTCCCTTTTGAAGAATACTGTGTGTATTTTCTTCCTAAGACTCTGTATTTTTTGAGCATGTCCAGTATTTTGGGTGTGGTAATAAAGACAGCAGCCATTTAGTTTATGACATCTTTATAAATCACATGCACATCGAAACACACAGTGAAATGCATCTTTCGTGTAGTATGTTCTGGGGGCAGCCCGCAAGTGTCTCCACGCTTCCGCCACCAACATAACATGCCCACAACTTCCTAACCTGTACGTCTTTGGAATGTGGGAGGAAACTGGAGTACCCGGAGGAAACCCACACAGTTACGGGGAGAACGTACAAACTCCTTACAGACAGTGGCCGGAATTGAACCTGGGTCGTGGGTGCTTTAATAGCATTACGCTAACCATTACACTACCATGCCTGAGTTTGTATAATTAATCCCACATATCAAGACGTTACCAGTGGTCGTTCATGCTGATGATGAGGAAGAACAAACTGAAGGTACAGCTGCAATAATTTTTTCTGTTTATCACCCAGCATGTACTTCTGTTGCAGAATTTAAAAAATGTTTAGATCCTTATTCTACAGGTATCCCTCCAACTGCTGAAGAGAGATTAAATCCTAATATCTAATCCAATTAATTAGTTTGCACAAGCAAATCAATGTTGACAATATATGATCAAATAAACTGTAGGTGTCAATATACAGAGTGCATCAGCACTGATCACATACTGCAAAATGGTGACACACTTGCCTAATTTTACCATTTGATATTCAGTCTGAGGCAACTCATTGTTCTGACGCATTGGGAAAAGTAGCTTTGTGGGTTTGAAGGGACAAAGACAGGATTTGGAATGACAGGTGATGCAAGTTTTTTTTAAAAATTCCAATTGTAGTAGCGAGGAATTTCTAGACATTTATTAAATACTACTACTTGCTACTCCAAACAACATGGAAGCAAGAACTGCAATGCCTGCATAATGTACTCCACAGTAGAATGTGATAGATGAGAAAATATGCAGAATGCAGAAGGAATGGAATTATTGATCAATATTGCACATGTCTGACAAAATTTGCTGCAAAATCAGAATTTTCTCATTCTGACTGAGCTGAAAATATAAATCATTGAAGGCTACATATCAAAGTAACCTTGACAAAAAAAAGCCCTTGAAAGGATTTCAAAATCCATCTGAGTAACAAAATCATTATTATTTTTCAGAGAAAGAAGGATTGAGATGGAAAAATCACGGGCAGAGGTTGTGAACAGAATCAGAAGAATACACACGCTGAGCAGAATTCCTTGCTCCTAATTGCCAAAACAGAACAATCACTGGTATCATTGAAACAGACAGAACTGTTGGCAGCTGTTGTCAAAAAGAAGAGTGCCCTTCTGGAAAACATCACCATTTTGTGAGAGCCTCCTGTTCAGCAGACCCGGTGTGTCAGAACATGTTAGACCATGTAGCCGGTGTTGAAGCCTACACCAAGGTCAACAACAATTCCGATCATCCTGAGTATGTATTTGTCATTCACTGTACTGATCAAAGCATTCACCCACAGGTCGAGGTGAACATTTACAACTCACAAATCAGTGTGCAGGCGTATCTATCACCAAGACAAGTGAGCAAACATTCAACACCCTTCCCAGTTATTCTACTGTAAGTCAGCTAGGAAATACATGGATATTTATTCTCAATAGTATGATACCTTGAGCAGTTCATAGAAAATTTTCATCACAAATGACATCCAAATTCAAGAGTGTTGACACAATATTGTACACAACGGCATACCATTTATGTGAACATGAATTCAGTGCCCAAACAATGAGAATGCAACAATGTATATCAGCAATAAAGTCACAAAAAATGATGACTGGTCATAGAAAATACGCCCTCTGGTGATGTGGCACATGAGCTGCAAGATTCACACAGAATTCATGATGAACCTTTGATTACAGTCACCACCGATCATGCACTGAATGATAATCATGTTGCCAGCCCACAGTTAAGGAAATATATTACAGACATTGTTCACAAAAGCCAGCAAGGATTTGTGAAAGTTAAACAATTGTTGAGAGAGAGGTTGTGGTTCCCAGGAATAGAATTGTTGCATTCAACCAGACATCAGCAAATAAAATAAGAGAATGTTAGAAACACACAGCAGGTCAAGCAGCATCTTTGGGAAGAGGAACAGTTAATGTTTCAAGTCCAAGAGCAAAATCAGAGGTAGAGATTCAACCTTGATCATGTGCAATGTCAGTGATGTCAAGGACAACGTCGTCAAACCTTTTGTTGGACTTCTTTTTGATTTTGAAACATCAGCAAATCTCTAGCTTGCCAAACAACCACAATGTCAAATCAGCAAGCTCCAATACTAATTTTATTTGGTACCACTTACATTTTAATGGTGTATGATGGAATTAGGTTCCCAGTGATAAAACAACCCACTTGGGATAGGAAAGGATTAAGAAAGGTTCAGAGGGACATGAACATGCAAATGGAACTAGCTTAGATGGGCATCTTGGTCGGCATGGGCAAGTTGGGCTGAAGGGCCTGTTTGTGTGCTCTATTATTCTATAACTCCTATGACTCTCTGGCTCAGTTGGTAACACATCGTCTCATAGACAGAATGACATGGGTACCAGACATCTGAACACATAAATCCAGGCTGGAATTGCATTGCAGTACAAAGAGACTGTTGCATTGTTAGGGCTGACATCTGAATGAGAAGGTGTTAACATGGACCTCATCAATCCACTCAGATAGTCAACAAGTTGTCATTTTGAACAGGAGAGTTATCCCAATGTCCTAGACAATATTTATTCTTCAGTCAAGATCAATAAAACAGGTTATTTGGTCAGTATCATAGTAATCCTTTAAATGAGCTTTGTGCAAATTGGCTGTTGCATTTCCTGCTTTAAAACAGTGATTGCATTTCAAAATATCTCCTCACTGACTACAAAGTGTTTTGTTAAATTCTGAAGCTGTGAATGGCACCGTATAAATGGAAGCCCTCCTTTCTGCTTGGCAAACTGTTATGATTACCTCTTTTTGGAGTGCTACTGCCTAAAGTCAGCAAAACAAAAACCTTCATTCACATTTGTGCACAGCTTTACCAGACAGCTGACTGCTCAGTTTTTTTTATGATTAAGCTTGAGCTACTCAACTCAAAACTTCTTTGGATGCAACATTGGAGATTGTTTTGAATAGCTCTCTTTGTCCAAAGTCCACGTGTGATGCCCACATGTGAACAAGGAAGTTTACTGAATAGACCAGAAAATGACAGTTTTGTTAAATCTGACCAATTGCGCTTCTAAGAGTTTTCAGACCTTCTCAAGGGCTATCAAGGTCAATTGAATTTCACGTTGCATCCTCCCTCATTATCAATGCTTGTCCAATTCACCAGAAAAATTGGCATCCAGACAATTTAATGCCAGGGGAACAGAGGAAGAGATTTTGCCACAATTCTAATAATAATAATTTCAGTTTCTGCCATGCAACATCAACTTTCACAATTAAACCTGTCAATGTGCAGAGAGGAGCTTGAATACTTCTGACCTTGAATGTGAACCTTCAAATTAAAAATAAATCTAGAATCTTAAGATCACCACAGCTTTATATTATTTTAATAAAACATTACACAATGTACAGAAGAATGTAAAAGTCAGGAGGAACAGAACTCCAGGAAACCTTTCAAGAATTTCTGTCCAAGGAAAAGTTTAATTTCCCCTAATTTATTGTACAGAATTATTTATTTAGCTTTTTCACAATCATGAGGTTCTCAATATTCTATTTTAAATTTATTCTGTTAATTTTAATAACCTTGTCACAATCAGTCAAATGCTTCTCAACTTCTCCAAGGAGACCAGTCTTTTCCTGGATGGATACATTCTTTTTAAAGTACTCTCCAAGTTAAGTTATTTGGATTATGTAGGGGAATTAATATTTACTGATATCTAATTAAAGTTGTTGGACAAGATCTTGGTCCCTGTTTTGACTATATAGAACTGTACCTTCAAGTGAACAAATTGATGATCACTGCTTTATGAATATCCCTTTCTTTTTTCTCCACACCTTTCCATGATTCCGTACTTCCGTTATTCCATGATACTATTCCAGAGTTGGATCAATGTAATACTTATTTTTTTTATGTTCTTGAGTGGCTGCAAACTATCTCCCAGTGGAAGAACTGACGATGCATTGATCCTAAGGAATAATTCTATCTATGTGTAGTATCCTTTTTGCAACCATTGGGCATAACCTATGGTTGCGATATTAATCATGATCCTCAGATAATTGCTTTTTTTTCTGCCTTGACGATGAACAGCAATGCCCATTGTGTGGATGATCTGACTATTGAAGTCAGAAAACTTGTGGAATAGCTCCTCCAACTGTTTGTTTCTCAAATACGTTTAACAAATGCCTCAAAACAATTATAATACAGAGCAGGTATGGAACCAGATGAAGATGCTTCACCGCCTTCAGGTGTTGATGAATGCCCATATAGTATTCTGGACAGTCCAACATTCTTTATGTGGATAATTGCTAAAAAAAAATCTGGTCTGAATCTGAATTTGTTTGATATTGGATCAAAACTGTTCACCTACCTGCGACCAGAAGAATATACATCATTTCTGAAATCAATTACTCACTCCCATGGCACATATGTTCTATTTCTCAAGAGATGTAGATGGCAAACGTTTTCAAATGATGTAATTTTATCCAGCTGTTAATGTGGGGATGATGTATCCAAGTTCCAGGTGAATGTAGATGCTGATAATTTGGACAAAGGAGGTTGATCCTAAGTCCAAATAGCCAAAACATAAAAACATAAGAAATAGGAGCAGGAGTAGACCATCTGGCCTGTCGAGCCTGCTCCGCCATTCAATAAGATCATGGCTGAGCTGTCCGTTGACTCAGATCCACCGACCTGCCTTTTCCCCATAACCCTTAATTCTCATACTATGCAAAAATCAACCAAACTGTGTCTTAAATATATTTAATGAGGTAGCCTTTACTGTTTCCCTGGGCAGAGAATTCCATAGATTCACCTCTCTCTAGGAAAAGCAGTTTCTCCTGATCTCTGTCCTAAATCTACTCACCTGAATCTTGAGGCTATGTCCCCTAGTTCTAGTCTCACCTACCAGTGGAAGAAACCTTCCTGCCTCTACCTTATCTATCCCTTTCATAATTTTATATGTTTCTATAAGATTTCCTCTCATTCTTCTGAATTCTAGCGAATATAGTCCCAGATGACTCATCTCTCCTCATAGGCCAACCCCCACATCTCCGAAATCAACCTGGTGAACCTCCTCTGCACTGCCTCCAAAGCCAGTATATCTTTCCTCAAGTAAGGAGACCAGAACTGCACGCAGTACTCCAGGTGCAGCCTCACCAGTACCCTGTATAGTTGCAACATATCCTCCCTGCTCTTAAACTCAATCCCTCTAGCAATGAAGGCCAACATTCCATTTGCCTTCTTGATAACCTGTTTCACCTGCAAACCAACCTTTTGCAATTCATGCACAAGCACTCGCAAGTCCCTCTGCACAACAGCATGCTGCAATCTTTCACCATTGAAATAATAATCTGATCTATTTTTCTTTCCAAAGTAGATGACCTTGCATTTACCAACATTGTACTCCAACATTGTACAGTTCTGAATTTTCACAGGTATTAACTGTATTTTCCATTCTTGAATTGATTTCAGAACATACAATGGCATTGACCGTCAAGCATATTGCACCTTCTTAGGTCTCAGACATTACTCATGAAAAGCATTCTTACTTAAGTCTGAAGATTGCAGGCTCAAGTCCCTCTCCAGACACTGATATGGCAGTGTAGTCCTGTAGGAATGCTGTACTGTCAGAGAGGCAGTCTTTTGGATTAAGTATGACACTGAGGCATTGCCCACCTTCTCACATAAACAGAAATACAACACAGAAGGAGGCTATTTGGCCCATCAGAGCCATGGTCCCTTGCAACAGAACAATCCATTCAATTCTAATCCCCCTCTTATTTCCCAGTGTTGTAATTTATTCTTTCATGCATAGCTATAAACTCTCATTGGATCCTCTATTTCCACTTTATCTACACTAAGGGTTTACCTAGGGCATCCAGTTAATCCGCCAGCATGTCTTTGAGATGTGAAATGAAACTGGAGCGTTTGGTGGAAACCCTTGCAGTCACAGGGAGAAAGTCCAATTCCACACATTCCACACATATCAGGATTGAACCCACATCCGTGGGGCTGTGAGTCAGAAGCTCTACCCGCTTCACCACTGTGTCACCTCTGTTGCACCACCTTCCCATCCTTTATAAAGAAACCAATGGCACTACTACAAAGAAGAGGTTAGAAGTTCTAACTAGTACCATGACCAATAATTACCCTCAACCATTGAGTTAATGTGGTTCATCTAATCAACTTTCACATTACATTTGTCAATCTTCCTGCAAATTGTGCTTGTGCCTCCTACATTAAAACTGTTACCTAAATAAGTACCGATTGGACTATAAAGCACTTTGGAGTGTGTTAACGTCGAGAAAGGTAACTTAAGAAAGCAAATATTTTACTCTAACAATATTAGACAGTAAAGTTGAGGGTCATTACTGTTAAAACAGGTGGGTGACTATGTAACGAACTTCGGCTATGAGTGTGAAACTGATCAGACTACAGCTCTTGAGGATTCAAAAAACATTTCAACCAAATTTAAGTTGGAAACGATGATTGTTCAAGTTCAAGTTACTTTATTGTCATTCACCCATATGCTGTAAAACCACACAGAGGAACGAAATGTCGTTTCCCCCAGACTCACACAACAGAGGACATACATAAAACAGAAGACAAACAATAAATGCAGACAAAAAAATTGTGCAAGTAGAAATAGTGCAAATAACAGTATATACAGAATACAATTTAGTGCAGAGTTAGTGCAAAACCGAGTTGGACAAAGAAAATCCAGAACTCAGTGTGTTACACTAATTGTATAAACATGTTCAGCAGCAGCCAATTTTCTTATATGCCATTGTGCAAACCAGGGCTTTTGACATGGCATTTGTCTGAAACTGTCTCCAGGGTATTCAGGAGCCTGACAGCCTGGGGGAGAAAACTGTTGTAGTCTGGTAGTTCTGGTCCGGATGCTCCAGTACCTCTTGCCAGACGGCAGTGGGACAGATAGGTTGTGGGAGGGATGAGAAGGGTCATCTATGATTCTGCAGACCTTGCATGTGCATCGAGTGTTGTAGATATTCAGGATAGAGGGAAGAGGTACTACAATGATCTTTCCAGCTGTACCACCATCACCTTCATCATAATAAAAATGAAACAGGATGATTGGATAGATTACGAACGGGTGGACATTGGTTAGAAACAGAGTATTCTCAGTATGAAAACAAGTACAATAGAAACAAGAATAAAGTTTGGAAAAGTAGGTGAAGAAATAGTTTCAGAGATTAAAAGGTTGTAAGACCCATTTCCAGTGTTACTGGTCAGGGCAAAAAAAACTTTGCAACCATTTCATGTTTGATTGTATAGATGAGTGAGGTACCTGGAAAAGGGGGAAACCAAAAAGGAAATAGATAGCTGGATCTGACGACAATGGTGGGACAAAATATTGATACTAGGCAGCCACTAAGTCATATTACATGTTAGGAAGGGTCCAGGGCATCTTCCTCTCCTTAGGTAGGCAGCAAATTTTAGGTTAAATACCAAGGTATATATGGGGATTTGGTGAGAAGCAATATTTGCTTCAATGTGCACTCTGGACATCATATGTTGTCACTGTCAAGACAAGAGAGTTACTTTTAAATCTTAAAGGAAAAGGACTTTGGCCAGAAGGGAAAAAAGGGCTAACATTGGGTAACAGCAGCCAGGGGAAAACTCACAAGACGGTCAGAAGTCCAACACATATGGAAGGCAAGTTTGATTGTATAAGTGTGCAGGAGGCCAGGTTGTTTACATAGAACAGTACAGCACAGAACAGGCCCTTCAGCCCACAATGTTGTGCCGACATAGCTAATCCTATTAATAATTGCAAGCATTCCATAAGCCTTCTTAACCACCCTAACTACCTGTGTTGTGTAACCATAATAGTCTCCTGTTAGTACTTGAGTAATAAACTTGCACGTAGGCAACATGCTCAAGCCTGAAGCTCAAAGAATTATTTAACTGAGTTTAACAAGAGTTCTTTATAGATCGCACTTAGAGGACGATATCCAATCCTGAACCTCAGAAAGGAAATATTGACCTTGAAGAGGATACTTTGCAGATTCACCATTCAGGTAGTAGATATGAAAGAGATATAAGACAAGGATAGATTGAAAGGGCCAGGATAATAAACCTTGAGTGTAGATGAAGGTGATGGTGATATTGTCATCATCGTCTCCAACTTAATGTTGGTCGAAATGTTCTTTGAGTCCTCAAGAGCTGTAGTCTGATCAGTTTCATACTCATAGCCGAAGTTCGTTACATAGTCACTCATCTGTTTTAGCAGTCATGACCCTCAACTTTACTGTCTAATATTGTTAACTACTAGTGGTACACCCCCTCATTTAAATCCATCATTTTGCTATTAATTTTAAGAGGAAAATATTGGCATCAGGGTGTTTAATTCAGGATCTGAATTGCTTGTAAAGGTCTGTGGGAGACACCCTTCTTCTGTTTCTGGGCTATTTCCAAATGATAAGGGACACAGCTGGTACTTACCAATTATGTTTATGGTTCTTTTCAAATATTAAGCATTAAGGACCGCAGAAGATACACCGGTAATGCGCTGGTAAATGCACCGCATAAATGTGAAGGTTGCTTAGGGACCACTTACATAGCGTTCTAGATAGGTTTGTCCCGCTGATACAAGGAAAGGATGGTAGGGTGAAGGAACCATGGTTAACAAGAGAGGTAGAAGGTTTAGTCAAGAGGAAGAAGGAAGCATATTTAAGGTTTAGGAAGCAAAAATCAGATAGGGCTCTTAAGAGTTATAAGGTAGCCTGGAAGGAGCTTAAGAAGGGACTTAGGAGAGCGAGAAGGGGACATGAGAAGGTCTTGGCAAGTAGGGTTAAGGTATACCCCGAGACATTCTACATGTATGTGAGGAACAAGAGGATGACTAGGGTGAGGGTAGGACCGCTCAGAAATAAAGGGGGAGAAATGTGTCTGGAGGTGAAGGAGGTAGGGGAGGTCCTAGATGAATATTTTGCTTCAGTGTTCACCAGGGAGAGGGACTTAGATGAACGTGAGGTTAGCCTAGACAGACAAATGTATTGAAGCATGTTAAGGTTAAGAAAGAAACAGTGTTGGAGCTACTAAAAAGCATTAGGATAGATAAGTCCCTGGGGTCAGACAGAATATACCCCAGGTTACTATGGGAAGCAAGGGAAGAGATTGCTGGAGCATTAATGGTGATCTTTGAGTCCTCGCTGGCCACAAGAGCGTACTGGAGGATGGCAAACATTATTCCATTGTTCAAGAAAGGTAAAAGGGATAATCCCAGGAATTATAGACCAGTGAGTCTTACATCACTGATGGGCAAACTATTGGAGAGGATTCTTATGGACAGGATTTATGAGCATTTGGAGAAGCATAGTCTTATTAGGGATAGTCAGCATGGCTTTGTGAAGGGCAGGTTGTACTTCATGAGCCTGATAGAGTTTTTTTGAGGAAGTGACTAGACAAATTGATGAAGGTAATGCAGTGGTTGTGGTGTATATGGATTTTAGCAAGGCATTTGACAAGGTTCCCCATGGTAGGCTCATTCAGAAAGTCATGAGGTATGGGATCCATGAAAAATTGGCTGTGTGGATTTGAAATTGGCTTGCCCACAGAAGGCAGAGAGTGGTTGTAGAAGAGGAGTATTCAACCTGGAGGTTGGTGACTAGTGGTGTTCCATAGGGATCTGTTCTGGGACGTCTGCTCTTCGTTATTTTTATAAATGATTTGGATGAGGAAATGGATGGGTTGGTAAGTTTGTTGATGACACGAAGGTTGGTGGTGTAGTAGATAGTGAAGAAGGTTGTTGGGATTTAGACAGGATGCAGATCTGGGTGGAGAAGTGGCAGATGGAGTTCAATCCGGAGAAGTGTGAAGTGATACACTTTGGAAGAACAAACTTGAAGGCAGAGTACATGGTTAATGTCAGGATTTTTAGCAGCATGAAGGAACATAGATATCTTGGGGTCCAAGTACATAGATCATTCAAAGTTGCCACACAAGTGGATAGGGTGGTTAAGAAGGCATATGGTGTACTGGCCTTCATTAGCCGGGGGATCGAGTTCAAGAGCTTAGAGGTAATGTTGCAGCTCTATAAAACTCTGGTTAGACCACGCTTGGAATATTGTGTTCAGTTTTGGTCACTACATTATAGGAAGGATGTGGATGCTTTGGAGAGGGTGCAGAGGAGAATTACAAGGATGCTACCTGGATTGGAGAGCATGTCTTATGAGGAGAGGTTGAGCGAGTTAGAGTGTTTTTTTTTGGAGTGACTTGAGGATGAGAGGAGACTTGATAGAGGCATATAAGATTATGAGAGGCACAGACAGAGTGGACAGCTAGCATCTTTTACCCAAGGTGGTATTGACCAATACTAGAGGTCACCTGTTTAAGGTGTGTGGAGGAAAGTTCTGGGGAGATATCAATAGTAGGTTTTTTACACAGAGAGTGATGGGTGCCTGGAATGCACTGCCTGGGGTGCTGATGGGGGCCAATACGATACGCTCATTTAAGAGACTATTAGATAGGCGCATAGATAAAAGAAAAGTAGAGGGTTATGGGAGGTGAAATAGAGAGGGGGATAGATTGAATGGGGATAAGGTTTATAAAGATCGGAACAACATCGTGGGCTGAAGGGCCCATACTGTGCTGTACTGTTTTATGTTCTATGTTCTAAGGAGCAGGATACTTCCATCTGGCTATAAGTAGATTTGATGCTGTTATATATGACCTACTGCAGGCTCAAAATATTAGCCTGTTGTCTAAATACATCTTTATGACCTTCAGTAGTACACATACACATTTATTTTTGACAATGGGAAATAAACATAGAAGTCACATTTAATTCCTCCAAGGCATCTTTTCATTACTTTAGGTGAGGAAAGCAGGACGACTCGCATGTGTAGAGGCATCCAGAAATTCTTTCAAAAAATTGTAATTGGTCATGAGCAAGTACATTGCATGCACTGTCGTACGAGATTGCATTATAATATCTTCATATAGGCAAGTGGAAAGAAATACGTCCACATTAAAAGAAGAGATATTCACACCATTGTGTCCTGCAGAAATACTTGACTGATGACTTGCTGTTCTACCATATACTGGTGAGCAATGTGATAACACTTTATACACGGGGAGTCTCCTTCCATTTTCTATTATAAAGTTGAAGCACGTCATGCTATTTACCGGAGAAAAATTCCATCTGAACAGAAAAACATTAATATCAAAATGAAGACCTCCTCCTGCTTCATGGCTACAATACCACATGAAGCACTGCATATTGTTACTTTTTACATTTTGCAAAGCCTAGTAATGTATTGGATGTTTGACAAGAATACAAATGAAGAGTCTTTATCTGGTAACTGGTTTAATACATGCCAGGTGAATCTCAGTTGTAAAATCATGTTCTTTCTTTTCTTTGTTGTTAAGTTTGTCAGTTTGTTTCTGATCTTCTTCCAATTTGTGAATCTTGACTGCATCATCAAAGAAAAAAGGATTGAGACCTTGCTGTGCAAGCTTATTTGTAAGAGATACGACCCATTCAGTCTTGCCAGCAATTTGACAACCAAAATGTGAAGGTATAAATACTCATATAGGTTTGTCACCATTTTCAGCTCATCCAAAGTTCATTAAGAGTTAAGCATTTGTGTGAATGAAGCTAGGTACAGGACAAGGTTGGCAGGTCACAATCCTGAAGGACATTATTGACCCAGCTGTTTTTTTTTACAACAAGCTGATGCCATGGTGCCATGCCCAACAGAGGTAATTATTCTTGTTTTATGAATAGTATTGTCTCTTGGAATTAGTCCTAAATATATTTCTCCTCAATGAGTTCAGCTGGATAATATTGTGATCAACAGGAAGTAGTTTATCCTTGTCCTAGTCACACAGGATACCAATTGTAATTTGGACAATAGTTCTTCACAACACTGGCAGGATAGCGAATCTGACAGAGGAAACGGATTCAGAGATGGAATTCCTGCAAAGATGGACACAGATTTGAGACAGCTTTCAAAAGGTTGTAAATAGCTTAAAAAGTTGTTATTTTTGGAGGACAGATTTGAAGGAGAAGCAATCAGTATCTCAATGTATCTTTCAGTGATGTTCATGCTCCCCTCTCATTGTTTCCCTTGGTGATGTGTGGAATTGCTGCCTTTGCACCTTCGCTAATAACTGTCCCTATTGCCTCTTGGTTTGGAAACACAGGAAAAGGAAGAGATTATTCAGTTCTTTGAAAATGCTTTACCCCCATTTAAATAAAATCATGGGTGATCTTTATATCACCCACAGTTACATGCCTTGGTATCATATCCTTTAACAGTGACATAATATAAATCAAGCAACCCCATCTTCAAAATATTCAGTTAATTCTGGGCCAAATTTAGAGAAAAGAATTGTAATTTTCACTGTACCTTGGGTAAAGAAGTCACCCTTAAAAGTCCTCATCTGAATTTTAAGGCAATAATCTCATTCCAGATTCTATGAATTCCTTCAATTATTTTAAAATCCTCAAATCACATATTCATCTTACTCAATGAAATACAAGTTTAGCTTATACAACATGTCCTCATATTTTAAGACTTGAGCACTGGTATAATTCAAGTCTTACATACCTGTCCATGATAAAATGCCCAGAGAAGAGCACAGTACTCCAGGTGTGGTCCAACAGCTGGAAGATGTTTTCTACCATTTTGTATTCTAGGTTCCTTGCAATGAAGGTTAATATTCCACTATTCCTTCCAATAATTGTTCGTGCACTAATTTTTCATGTTTTTTCTATTTTGATCTCTCTTTCTTGATATTCAGTTGATTGTGATTGGCCATTTAGGAATAAACTGATCTACCTTAGTTCCATTGAAAGCCTCAACACAGGTAGACCGAATGGTGAAGAAGGTGTAAGGTATGTTTGCTTTCATCGGCTAAGGCATCGAGTATAGGAGTTGGGATGTCACATTACAGATGTACAAATTGTTGGTGAGGCCAGACTTGGAGTATTGTGTGCAGTTCTGGTCACCATACCATGACTAAGCTAGAGAGGATGCGGGAAGATTCAAAGGAATGTTGTTTGGACTGGAGATCGTGAGTTATAAGGAGTGATAGGATCGGCTGGGACTTTTTTGCCTAGAGTGAAGGATGCTGAGGGTTGACCTCATAGAGGTTTATAAAATTATGAAGGGCAGAGATAGGGGAGATGGTCACAGTCTTTCTCGCAGGGTAGGGGAATCTAAAACTAGAGGGCATAGTTTTAAGGTGAGAGGGGAAACATTTAAAGAGGAACAAGGATCGGTTCTGGGACCTCTGCTTGTCATGATTTTTATTAATGACTTGGACGAGGGGGTAGAAGGGTGGGTTGGCAAGTTTGCAGATGACACAAAGGTGGGTGGTGTTGTGGATAGTGTAGAGGATTGTTGATGACTGCAGAGGGACATTTATAGGATGCAGAGCTGGGCTGACAAGTGGCAGATGGAGTTCAATCCGGAGAAGTGTGAGGTGGTACTCTTTGGAAGGACAAACTCCAAGGCAGAGTACAAAGTTAATGGCAGGATTCTGGGTAGTGTGGAGGAGCAGAAGGATCTGGGAGTCCATATCCATGGATCCCTGAAAGTTGCCTCACAGGTGGATAGGGTAGTTAAGAAAGTTTATGGGATGTTAGCTTTCATAAGTCAAGGGATCGAGTTTAAGAGCCGCAAGGTAACGATGCAGTTCTATAAAACTCTGGTTAGACCACACTTAGAGTACTGTATCCAGTTCTGGTCACCTCATTATAGGAAGGATGTGGAAGCGTTGGAAAGGGTGCAGAGAATATTTACCAGGATGCTGCCTAGTTTAGAGAGTATGCATTATGAGGAGAGACTAAGGGAGCTAGGGCTTTACTCTTTGGAGAGAAGGAGGATAAGAGGAGACATGATAGAGGTGTACAAAATATTAAGAGGAATAGATAGAGTGGACAGCCAGTGCCTCTTTCCCAGTGCACCAATGCTCAATACAAGAGGACATGGCTTTAAAGTAATGGGTGGGAAGTTCAAGGGAGATATCAGAGGAAGGTTTTTTACCCAGAGAGTGGTTGGGGCGTGGAATGCGCTGCCTGGGGCGGTGGTGGAGGCAGGTACATTGGTCAAATTCAAGAGATTACTAGATAAGCATATGGAGGAATTTAAAATAGGGGGATATGTGGGAGGAAGGGGTTAGATAGCCTTAGGCGAGGTTTAAAGGTCAGCACAACATTGTAGGCTGAAGCGCCTGTATTGTGCTGTACCGTTCCATGTTCTTTGTTCTACGAGAGACATATTTTTCACGCAGAGTGAGGTCGGTACATGGAACAAGCTGCCAGAACAGACGGAAGAGGCAGGTACAATTACAACGTTTAAAAGACATTTGGAAAGAGATAGGAAAGGTTTAGAGAGATATAGGCCAAATGCAGGCAAATGGGATTAGCATAGGTAGGTATCTTGGTTGGCGTGGATGATTGGACCAAAGGATCTGCTCTGTGTTGTATAACTCTATGAATCTATTTACATAACTTTAACGTTCTCCTTCACCAACATCCTTATTGTGTGATTTATTCCTGCGTCTTCAGTCACTGTCACAATAGATTCCAGTATATTCCCGACAGCAGGCATTATTCTCTGTAATTGTCTCCATTGTAATTAATGTCTCTTTGACCTTCCCAGTCTGCTGTAGCCTAGTTGTTCCTCCTCCAGCACCTCTCCATCAACCAACTGCTGTAACCATAGCTGGTAAGTTCCAATTGTCATCACTGCACTCATGTTCCAAGAGAGCCAAAGGCATTTACTTCTCCATTATCAGAGAGTAGCAAGCAGAGAAAGCACAGAGTTGACTTCACACACCAGAGTGCCATTGACTGCACACATTTTAATTTGTGGGCAGTGCGTGTAAACCAGAAAGATCTCCTTTCCAAGAGCCATGCTGTCAGTGATTGCTCATTGTCACCCAACGATTGCCTTTTTGTTTGTTGAAGAGGCTCAGATACAGATGGCATTGTCCCAGAATTAAGTCTCAAACTGGTGCTCGGGCATCAGCCACTAAACAGTATTCTGTACTGGACAAGACCAGTGAGATGGTGACCGCTTAGTGGCTGATGTCCTCCATTTGACCCTCTTTGACAAACAAAAAGGCAATTGTTGGGTGACAGGGGGCAATCGCTGACAATATGGCTCTTGGCAAAGTGGCAGCAGCAGTCTGACCTACAAGCTCACAGGAAACAGCAGGACTTCAACAGAGGGTGGTGCTGAGATCCCAAATGGTGTCATCATGGTAGAGGACAGCAGCTTGGTGTTACATGGACCCATTGCCATTCTCAAGGGCATTGTATCTCTAATCCTAGTAATCTAGTGGATTGACCCACAAGCCCCTTTGGGCACTAGTATTCACATTAATGATGATTAGTACAGAGGCAAGCTGGGCTTGAATCTATAGTCTGAGCTTTCACTGCATCACCACGCGAAAACCAGCCTCCCCTCAATGGACTATGTCTATACTTCTCACTGCCTCGGTAAAGCAGCCAACATAATCAAAGATCCCACCTACCCTGGACATTCTCTCTTCTCCCCCTCCCATCAGGCGGAAGATACAAAAGCCTGGAAGCATGTACCACCAGACTCAAGGACAGCTTTATCCTGCTGTTGTAAGAGTATTGGACGGACCTCTTATATGATAAGATGGGTCCTTGACCTCACAACCTACCTCATCATGGCCTTGCACCTTATTGTCTGCCAGCACTGCACTTTCTTTGTAACTGTAACACTATATTCTGCATTTTGTTATTGCTTTACCTTGTTCTACCTCAATGTACTGATGTGATGAAATGATTGTATGGATGGGATGCAAATCAAAGTTTTTCACTGTACCTCGGCACTTGTGACAATAATAAACCAATTTCCAATTTGCCAATTTAAGTGGTTTGGGTGATAAAAGCTAAGATATCAGAGATTGGTTGATGTTCTAAAGGCTTCTGAGGGCAAACACAATATCCAGAACATCTTTCCTTCACCACAGCATTTTGATGAGTGGTCCTTTGAATACACAACTGCCCTTAGTATTGGGTACAGGACTTATATAACTGAGCCCATTGCTTGACATGCTAAGTGATAAAATAGCTGCTCTGAAACCTTCATTGATTCAATCTAGGACTGGAGACTGAAGGCCCCCTTGATCTATGTCACAATTGTGCAAAATAGCTTAGATCAAGAAGTTTAATACCTGGTTCCAATGTCTAGACCTTCATCTATTATCATACAATATTGATGGATATCATACCTCCCAGGGGCAGCACAGTAGTGTAGCGGTTAGCGTAACACCATTACAGTGCCAGTGACCTGGGTTCAATTCCTGCCGCTGTCTGTAAGGAGTTTGTACATCCTCTCTGTGTGTCTGTGTGGGTTTCCTCTGGGTGCTCCAGGTTCCTCCCACATTCCAAAGACGTACAGGTTAGGAAGCTGTGGGCATGCTATGTTGGCGCCGGAAGAGTGGCGACACTTGCGGGCTGCCCCCAGCACATTCTCAGTCACGCAAAAAGACACTGTGTGTTTCGATATACATGTGACTAATAAATAAATATCATATCTTTCAGTGTAGTCATGGTTGGGGTTTTACTGCAGTTCAATTCACAAAGCCTTGTCCAATATATACAAGAATGGTCTCATGGTCATGTCACATTTACTTTGTCCCAATATTTAATAGATATTTTTGTGCATGTATCTGTTGAGAGATCAAGAATTGTCTTCTCTGTTTCCAAAGCATATCTCTTAAGTGACCACCTGCTGTGAGCTGGTAACCTGCTCCCTTCACAGACAGTGGTATTTGTTTATGCAGAGTTCTTGTAACTTGAAAACTGATTACTGCATGTAAGTTACATTTAGAAGTAGTTTGAAGGATGGTTCTTGTTTGTCTAAATAGTTAATACATTTACACCCTCCGTCTATGGTTTACCGCTCGTTAACATCCACAAAATGTGTTAATATTATACTGTGGCCAATTCATTGCTGAGTTATTCTGTATTACGAAACAATTTGTCTCTGTGCATTGTTAATATATACCAACATTGTTCCAATGTCTCTGAGAAACCTTCTACCCAATTCACACATTGGTATTGGTATTGGTTTATTATTGTCACTTGTACCGAGGTACAGTGAAAAACTTGTCTTAAGGACCGATCTTACAGGTCAATTCATTACACGGTGCAGTTACATCACGTTAGTACAGAGTGCATTGATGTAGTACAGGTAAAAAAAACCAATAACAATACAGAGTAAAGTGTCACAGCTGCAGAGAAAGTGCAGTGCAATAAGGTGCAAGGTCACAAGATAGATCGTGAGGTCATGAGGTCATAGGTCATAGTCCATCTCATTGTATAAGGGAACCGTTCAATAGTCTTATCACAGTGGGGTAGAAGCTGTCCTTAAGTCTGGTGGTACGTGCCCTCAGGCTCCTGTATCTTCTACCCGATGGAAGAGTAGAGAAGAGAGAATGTCCCGGGTGAGTGGGGTCTTTGATTATGCTGGCTGCTACACCAAGACAACGAGAGGTAAAGACAGAGTCCAAGGAGGGGAGACTGGTGTCGGTGATGTGCTGGGCTGTGTCCACAACTCCCTGCAGCTTCTTGCAGTCTTGGGCAGAGCAGTTGCCATACCAAGCCGTGATACATCCTGATAGGATGCTTTTATTATGTGAGTACATCACATACAATTTGTCAAACTTCCTTTTGGTATCTGATAGCTCAGTTCCTTGATTTAACCACCAACAGAATATTTACAACATTGTTGAATGTTACAGTGCAGGAGAAGACCAATTTGACTCATAATCCTTCCATCTACTCCCTGAAAGACCATATCCCATTCTCCGTTTTTCCTTATTCCTTTTTACATTTTCCTCTTTCAAGTAATTATCTCTTTCCTTCTAAAATTATGGATCCTGCTCCCACCACTGCTGGAAAAGTGGGCAGTAAGACAGCTGTAAATGGGTGTAGCAGAGATATTGTTAAACTCCAGAAGACTATGTTGTCCCAATTGAGATATGAGATGCTGTTACTTCTTTATTAAAGTCATACAGCATGAAAACAGGTCAATCAGCCTGTTCAACCATTAAACACCCATTTACACCGACACTACACTAATCCCATATTTATTCTTGAGCAACACACAAACATAGAATGTAGAACATTACAGCACAGTGCAGGCCCTTCGACCCATCATGTTGTGACGACATTTTATCCTACTCTAAGATCTATCTAACCCTTCCCTCCCACATAGCCCTCCGTTTTTCTATCATTCATGTGCCTATCTAAGTGTCTCCTAAATATCCCTAATGTATCTGCCTCTACCAACTCTGCTGGCAGTGGTTTCCATGCACCCACCACTCTCTGTGTTAAAAACTTACCTCTGACATCTCCCCTATACCTTCCTCCAATCACCTTAAAATTATGTCCCCTCGTGTTAGCCGTTTTTGCCCTGGGAAAATGTCTCTGACTGTCCACTTGGTCAATGCCTCTTATCATCTTGTACACCACTATCAAGTCACCTCTCATCCTCCTTCATTCAATCAAATTATCCTCATAAGACGTGCTCTCCAATCCAGGCAGCATCCTGGTAAATCTCCTCTGCACCCTCTCTAAAGCTTCCACATCCTTCCTATAATCAGGCAACCATAACTGAACACAGTACTCCGAGTGTGGTCTAACCAGAGTTTTATAGAGTTGCAACATTACTTGATGGCTCTTGAACTCAATACCCTGACTAATGAAGGCCAACACACCATATGCCTTCTTAACAACCCCATCAACCTGGGCCGCAACCTTGAGGGATCAATGGATGTGGACCCCAAGATCCCTCTGTTCCTCCACACTGTTAAGAGTCCTACCCTTAACCTTATATTCTGCCTTCAAATTCAATCTTCCAAAGTGTATTACTTCACACTTTTCGGGGTTGAACTCTACCTGCCACTACTCAGCCCAGCTCTGCATCCTATCAATGTCCTGTTGTAAGCTACAGCAACCTTCTGCACTATCCACAACACCACCAACCTTCATTTCTCAGATTTTTTGAGTCTCCTTATTGCAGTCATGGAGAGATACAGCATGGAAACAGGCTATCAGCCCACCTAGCCCATGCTGTTCTTAGAACACCCATTAACACTAATCCTACCCTAATTTTATTCTCCCCACATTCCCATCCACTTTTCCCAGATTCTACCACTTATTTACTCACTAGGAGCAATTTACAGTGGCCAGTTAACCTACCAACCCACACATTTTTGGGATATGGGAGGAAACAGGAGCACCAGGAGGAAATCCATGTGGTGTGACAGTGTGGAAATCCAAGGGAGAAGGGTGGAGAATTAAAGAAACAGGCTACCAGAGGCCGGGTAGGGTTTGCCAGCTGAACGAAAGAGTATCACAAAACAATCATTTCATGCTTAGTAGGGCTATGCTATTTAGTTACACTGGTTTGATATCTCGTTTCAGTGTACCTATTTGGGCCAGGTTGCTAAAAACCGTGATTTGAATTGCACAGAGGAACTAAAGCAAACTTTTACAGGCTTGGCCTCCAAGCACCCATCTGCTGCCATTTGCATGGAACAGTTTATGTGCAATTCATGCTGCACATTTCTGTGAAGGTTTGAACATATTACAGGATGGTTCAGAAACTGAGGGAGATGGACAGGTTCTCAAATGCAACAATGGAGGTGTAGTGGGACGAGATCCAGAGGAAGAGGAGGAGGGATATCCTGCAGCCATGCAAATGAGGAGAGTCCACCCCTCTCCTCTCTCATCCCATCCCATTTTCCTGCAGCAAGTTCACTCCCTGGCCACAAGCTTTCGTGTCAATCTTCCTGAAGACCAAGGGGGAAATCCCAGTGACCATAATTGCAAAGCCAATTATTTCCATTCTCCCTACAACACATCTAACTCACAACATGCAGATTTTTGATGAAATTCTTATAGAATAGGTATCGATAAGAGTGTTTGCAAAGTCTTGGCAAAGTCTTAAGACAACCGGATCTGGATAGAGGCAGGTTGACTTTCTACATGGGACAAGAATCATATGGAGTGTGTGAAAGTGTCAATACATTCAGATAGATTCCTAACCCATTGAGAGTGAGCACATATCCTGGATGCCTAATTGGTTCTACTTCATTCCTTCCATGCTAGAGAAACACTGCAATTTTAGCCCTTGGCATATTCTTAATTATCAGGTTGACAGTTTGACAGCAAGGTCAATCAATTACCTGCACTCTCCAGCTGAGACGACTTGGCAGTGATCAGCGTTTGGAACCATGAAATATATTTTACCCTCCTCTCTAATCCAGGTCCAGTCATTGTACCTAACTGATGAACCATTCAGCCTCGGACTAAGCATTAAATATCGGCTGACAAACCCACATCCATGTTTACCTGCTGTGACTGAGTGTGGCTTTGCTCTCCGACAATGGGAGACTGAATGAGAATTGCATCCAACCCCTTCTGCGATGACAGGATAACAGATGAGTAACTTCTGTTCTGGAAGCAAAGGGTAATAGTACCTGGGGAAATGAATCAATTGACTGACTGCATAAATCCTAATTGTTTTGATAGAGCAATTAAATTGATTTTTGTTTCCTTGGTATCAATACATTTTTTCTTCCCTACATAAACCTAATCTTTTTTTATGTTGGCTTGTTAGATTTAAGATCAGGGAAATGCCTGAAAACATAATTGAAGGGGAAAATAAATAATAGACATAGCAATAAAATGGATGGGGTAAATTCACTTTACTTTGCACATTCTTTCCTGAAGGGGAGGGACAGAATAGCGAAAAATGATTATGAATATAAAAGATACCCATTAACTGTGCATCCTTATTCATTTTGAGTGTTCGCCATAGAAATCACCTTGAGCCCTTGCACCAGTACAGATTGTAGAATGGACAATAATAAGATGAACGTATGGCTATCTCATTGGTTCCCTCTATATCATATATCTGATGTGATAGATCAATAAAACCAACAGAGAGTTTAGGCTTCTTCTTTACCCAAAAAGAGGTCCAATATGGCAGCTAATTTCCAAAAGAGGTAGTTGAAGTTAACGGCATGGGCATATTTTAGAGAAAGTTAGATCACCACGTGAGAGAAAAATGAACATATAGTGTATTGCTCAATGTCTCCTGGTCCCAACTAAGCTTATCTTCCAGCTGGGCACCTGACAGCTCTCCAGATTCAACACTCAATTTCCAGCCTGGTATCTCACACTTTTCACTCTTCTTCTGGTACATTCAATCTCACCCGGGCACATTCTTCTTCACCACCCTTTACCACATCAGATGGCAACACCACCACTTGCGTTGTTCAGTCCCTCGTAGTTCGCGCCCCCCCCAGCCCCGCCCCAGAACAGAAGCTCCTCTTTGTTCACTCTATCCTCCCCACTTCTTTGCAACTTCTAACTTGTTTTATTTCCAATTTTTCCTAATCCTGATGAGAGGTCATTGACTTGAAATACTAACTCTGTTTTCCTTTTCATGGACACTGCCTGACCTGCAGAGTATTACAAGCATTATTTTTGTTTTGTTGCTTTTATACCTGCTTCACTAATTCTTTTGCTGCTGGAATCCACAGAATTTGCAGCGTACTACCAACTCCTAATAAAGGAGCTATCAGTTTCTTAACTCTCTGGTTTTGGGCTCTTGGTCTGCTTCACTGTTCCACATATAATCAACCTCCAACCCTGATGAAAAAGAAACTCATTGAGTCAAAAGTCCACAGTTCAACTTCAAACGTTTGTATTTTTTTTATATGATGTTTCACCACCACACTAATGTACAGAATGCATTGCACTCTGGTCTTCAGCTTCTGCTTGAAATGTCCCTTTGAAAGAAAGCTGAACAACAAACCCCAGCATAGCAACCACCCAGGCACACAGCCCCCCCACCTTGCTCACGTCAGAGGTTACAAATGTACCTCATTCAGGTACAAGGCTGTAAACAAATCAACCCTGCTTACCCCACCATCGCCATGGAGAGCCTATCCCGCAGACTTGCCACACACTTACTGAAGTAATGTCTCTGCAGATTAGTTTTGAATTGACCCCTGTGGTTCAATTTCATCTTGTCATATTGTTTAAATGACTCCCTTGAGTAGGATATCAATTCCCCTTGCTATGTGATTGCCTTTACTAGTCTTCTGAGTGGAATCACATTTTGTCTTTCCGCAGGTGTCTCCAAATGGGATTGTACTGTTGCGTACTAAGCTTCTCTGAGGTGAGCCACCTGTCTATATAATGCTTTAATAGCTTTAGTTAAACATCACCTGCAGGAAATTTTTTTTGAAAGCAGATCCCATTCTGAACACCAATATGAATGCATAACTAGAGGCAAAGACACGACTTGTCCTTGGAGAACGAACTTTAATTTCAATTCAGTCACATAGCTCAACTCTACTGCAAGCTTGTGGGAGGCTTGCAGGCAGAGGATGGAGAGGTTGACAGCTTTAAAGGATGTCAATATTTTTTGATGATGAAAGACCATCTCATTTCTCACACTGAGGCCCGTAATCCTCTGCAGCGATCCCTTCTTGTGTGTCAGCATGTCTGCTCCACTTGGGCCAACACACAACCTCCCCTCAGCTGTCTTCACTCGACAAATCCCATGCATGCAATTCTGATTTATGGGTTTCAAAGTAGAGAAGTAGAGTATATCTTTCGCTTCCAAAATCATGAGCATTGTGATTGGCATGGTGCATCATCCTTGGGATGAAAAGGAGAGCGGATGTGTCCGTTAAACAGACGCTGCAGCATTATCTTCCCACTGATCCAAATCACTCTACAATTCTACAAATACACTCTACACTCTACAAATACACCCTACAAAGTTTAAAGCAGCACAGAAGGATGACCAACAACAGAAGAACCCTCTCAATCCATGACCTTGCGGAGACAATCTTGTACCATCAAGGAAAGACACCTATTCCAATCCAAAAACTGCAGATATGTCACCAATAAGCTTTAGAATATTAATATGTGCTAATGGATGAGTATCTTATAAAATAATGAACAGAAAACGGAAAAAATGGTGTTAATACTCCAAATAAATTATTAGTCTAAATTTTCTGCGCAGCAATGAGCAACCAGTCTGCAGCACTGACCTACTTACTAAGAATGTGGCACTAACCTAATTTGCATCGAGCCAGTTGAATTTATAGACACATAGAGTCATGGAGTAATGCATCATGGAAACAGTTCTTCGGCCTAATTTGTCCATGCTGACCATGGTGTCCACCGAAACTAGTCCCATTTGCTCACGTTTGGCTCATATCCCTCTAAACCTTTCTTATGCATATGCTTATCCAAGCATCTGTTAAAGGTCAATATTGCACCTCCCTCAGCTGCTTTCTCTGGCAGCTTGTTTAAACTTGCTGCACAAAGGTGCAAAATTCTTTCTGTTGAGGCCGGAAGTGATGCAGTGCCCGTTGATGTACACTGGACATCACGTGGAGAGTCTCAGATCAATACCAACCCACGAAACAACTGAAACATTGTTGATATCTGGCCAAGCCAAGGTCCTTGTCTATGTCTGCTCTCATAACCATTAAAACTTTGATTGTTTCTGAATGTTTCTGATATTCCAAAATATTTAACACTGTTAAAAGTAATCAAACACTTCAAATGAGATGAAAATCATTCCAGATTTTAGAAAAACAAAACAAATAAACTACTATACTTGAAGTCACTTAACAACTAAGGACAATAACATATATTAAACTAACTCAATTTAAAGGAGTTTTAAAGTACATAACAACTTAGCCATCAAGTTATTCCATTCAGGATCAAACTCGTCTCCAAACTCCAAAGCTCAACAACTCCCTTTACAACTGGATCCTTGACTTCCTCACCAACAGACCGCAATCAGTGAGGATAGGCAGCAACACCTCTGCCATGATTATCCTCAACACTGGTGCCCCACAAGACTGCGTCCTCAGCCCCCTACTTTACTCACTATACATTCATGACTGTGTGGTCAGATTCGGCTCTAACTTCATCTACAAGTTTGCAGGTGATACCACCGTAGTGTGTCGAAGCTCAAATAACCTTGAGGTGGAGTATAGGAAGGAGACAGAGAGCCTAGTGTCATGGTGTCATGATAACAACCTTTCTCTCAATGTCAACAAAACAAAAGAGCTGGTTGTTGACTGCAGGAAGGAATGTGGTGCACATGCTCCTGTTTACATTAACACATTAAGGTCGTGAGGGTGGAGAGCTTCAAGTTCTTAGGAGTGAATATCACCAATGGCCTGTCCAGGTCCAACCATACAGACACTATGGCTAAGAAAGTTCACCAGTGCCACTACTTCCTCAGGAGACTAAAGAAATTTGGCATGTCCTCTTTGACCCTCACCAATTTTTATTGATGCACCATAGAAAGCATCCTATCTGGATGCATCATAGCTTGGAATGGCAACTGCAGAGAGTTGTGGATACAGCTCAACAACATTACAGAAACCAGCCTCCCCTCCATGGACTCTGTCTACACTTCTCGCTGCCTCGGCAAAGCAGCCAAAATAATCAAAAACCCCACCCACCCCAGACGTTCTCTCTTCTCCCCCCTCCCATCGGGCAGAAGATAGAAAAGCCTGGAAGCATGTACCACCAGGCTCAAGCACAGCTTCTATCCTGCTGTTATAAGACTATTGAATGAGCCCTTGTTATGATAAGATGGTCCCTAGACTTCACAATCTATCTCGACATGTCTGCCTGCACTGCACTTCCTCTGTAACTGTAACACTTTATTCTGCATTCTGTATTGTCTTCCCTTATACTACCTTAATGCACTGATGAGATGAAATGATCTATATGGATAGCATGTAAAACAAAGTTTTTCACTGTACATCAGTACATGTGACAATAATAAACCAATTACCAATTTACCATTCCATTCACATCAGTGGTGATGCTTTTCCAGTGTCATTTGGAGTCCAAAGTGGGTGCGGTCATGACATTGTTGTTGAAGAATGGCGAGCAAGTTTTGGAGTAGGCATTAATGGTTGGCAATATGTATTTGTGTGGTGCACCAATATCATTGCAAAACCAGACCTAAGATTGCAGACTTATAAAAGGGGGAATCTTCCCTGGTGTCATTTTCACAAGAGCTTACTGAAGCTTCTGATTTTTGTTTCTCAACAAGGGAATTTCATCATACTGAAGAGGTTCGTCTTTTTGAATAAAAAAGAAGCTTACAGTAACGGATAAAAAGTGGAGCTGAGCAAAACTATTGGTAAAGTGAGAGTTTAAAGCTGTGTGTGTGATTCACAGAAGGTTAGTAAGCAGGAAGGGGCAAGTCATTAGGAAAGTTAACACTGTTTTTTTTATTGCCAGTGGAATTGAATACAAAAGTAGGGAGGTTATGCTTCAGGCATGTAAGACTTTGGTAGGGACCACATCTGGAGTGCTGTGAAAAGTATTAGTCTCCTTATTTAAGGATGAATGTTGATGCATTGGGAAGGGTTTGGTTAAGGTCAACTAAACTAATGGCTGGAATGGAAGGATTGTCTTACGAGGAAAAGTGAGACAGGCTTAAGTTTGTATCCACTGGAGTTTAATAGAGTGAGAGGGAACTTGATTGAAACTTGTAAGATACTGAAGAATCTTGAACAGGATGGAGAAGGAGGAAACATTTCCTCTTGTGGGAAAAACTAGAACAAGGGCTGTTTAAAAAATAAGGGGTTGCTCATTTAACACAAAGGTGAGGCAAAAAAAATCTGTGAATCTTTGGAGCTTTGATTTTTTTTGAGGCAGAGGGAGACAAATACTTTATAAGCAATGGTTACTGCAGGTATACAGGAACACAGAGTTGAGTTTCCATTTGGATCAGCCATGATTTTATTAAATAGAGGAGCAGGCTTGAGGGGTTCAGTGACCTACTTCTGTTCCCACTATATTCAGCATTTATATGCAGACTTAAGGATCTTGAACTTTGAAGCACTTTGTGGGAAATGCCTGCAGGACTGTGCAGAGCTATCAGCATGGCCCTGCAAAATCTTGGCCATTGGATTTCCATTATTCTCCACTTGACGATATGCCTTATTAAATGTAGAGCTGTTCTCAAAAGGTTCAATATCAGTGTCAAAAATCAACTAGTAACCTGTATGACGTTAACTTTCATCTCCGCCATACCAAAGTCGACCAAAGTTCAGAATGCAGAAGGTCAACGTGCTTCCATTCATTAGAATAACGTTTGGAGCCTTTGCAGCAATGACACACAAACAGAGTTTGGAAAACAAAGTGCAATGCTCCCATTCTCCAATACTAATAAAAGTTGAGATCATATAGCATTTAGCAATAATTCTCAAGTGTTCCAGCTGAGTACAACACTCCAATTTTAATATTAGCTATACCAGAGATCATAAAGGTTAGATCGTCATGAACAAATCCTCCTCACCCAGGGACTGATTACTGTCTGCAACTTTCAACCATAATGAGTAGCCCAGGTGAAAAATATAGTTGAATTTAAAGAGAATATGAGTAAGTACATATGAGGGAAATGAATATGGTAACATCAGTAGGATTGGAAGCACTGGCTGGTGCAGTCAAGGTAAATAGCCTTTTTCTTTGCTGTAAATCCTATGAAGAAAAGTTACTTCAGTAGTTTACTTATCCCCAAGAGAGAGAGAAAAATGTTACAGAGTTTAGAACAAGCTAGAATTGCCTTGAATGATAACACTTAGGCAGACAGGAAAATTGGTATCTTCATGCCAAAGTGGCCAATTTGAACATGACAAGAAAAATACCCAGGTTAAGACTGCCTGCCTGCAATTTATCTCATTTTTAAAGTGGATATCAAATTGATTGCTGGAACACATGCAATCCAGTTATTGGACATCAGGGAAAACAAGCTTTGACTTTTGATCATTCTCAATAGCAATATCTGTCCAGGCTTCAGGAAAGCAGCCAGTTTTATGGACACATCGAACAAGTTCATGACAAGAAAGTAATTCTCATTTTAATCCCAAGATTAATTTGACTCGCATAGACAAAAGAAGCTGAGTCAAGTCTGTTTTACAAAATAACCTGCAGGACAAAAGAACTTTTTTACGATAGATATTTATGATACAGAGTAAGGTGCATTATAGGTACCAGAACTTATAGTGATGAAAGTAGTAAACACAAGAAAGGCAGTTGAATAATTAATATTACTGAAGAGAAGCATGCCGGAGGAATTAATGGAATGAAACAGTATTCAATCCCTTGAACCCAGATTTCTAAAAGAGGTGGTGACAAAGACAGGAGGTGAATTAGTGTGATATTCCAAAAAAACCCTTGACTCTGAAATGATGCCAGTGATGTAGAAGGTAAAAATGTGACAAGAACGTAGGGAGAGAGAAAACTAAATGACAGACCAGTTAGTCAGTGGGGCTCAGGAAAATGCTGGAATCTATTATTCCAGGACATGTAGGATATTATAATATGATCAGGAAGGATCTTGAAATTGTGTTTGACAATTCTAAGAACGTTGAACATATAACTAACAGAGTAGAGGGATATAATTTATCTGGATATTTAGAAGTCATTTAATAATGTGCCAGATATCTTCTCATCCACATCTGGCTGTTATCTTAAATCATCATCGCCTCATGACCAACCCACTGAAAGGAATATTCTCTCCTTTAACTGTGTTAAAAACCCTCCAAACTGCTTTATTAAATATATTTTAAGCTTCTTTGTTCCAAGAACAGTAAGTTTTTCTGATCTCCCCACATATCAGAAATATTTCTCTTTCTTTCTTGCTATTTAAAAATATAGAACTTGTTAATTTTGCTCTGAGATAGGAAATGATTGATAATCCCAAGTCATAAATTAATTAATCCAATAACATTTTAGCATAGATTGACCCATCCAACATGGTTATGAATCCAGGCTGGAGGAGATTCTTGTTTTGAAGAATTAAAAGCTGAAGAAAATTGCAAGAATGGTAAAGGAAATGAATCAAAAGCAAAAGTTTACTTTGAAAACCCTTGAAGCATTGAGGAAGACGATGCCAGCATGTTATTGCTACGTAAAGCTCTGCTACTAACATTTATTGACGCATTGGAAGAAATCACCTGTTGTGCAGTTCAGGAAATGGTGGATTGCAGAATTTGAACTGCATGGTTAAGGTGGTGGGGGGAGGGCAGGGGGTAGGAGGTGGGGAGTGGAGTTATAAACATAATTTTGAAATGAGTTCCTCAGTATTATTCCAGAGATACATAAACTTGAAGACCTTTGTGAAAGAAAGAAAAGCATTCAGATAATGACTTTCCTTGTCATGTCCATCTCAACAGGTTCCATGACAGTTTTGCAGCTAATGAAGATATTTTTTAAGTATAATCATTGCTATAATGCAGGGAAACACGACAGCTGATTTGCATACACAAGGGTCCTGCAAGCAACAGTCTGCAAGTGAAGAGTCTATTTTAATAATGTAGCTTGAAGGATGAAGATTGGCTAGGAGACCATGCAGAGCTCTTATGTTCTTCTTGAAGAGGGTAACATTGGGTTATTTCTCTCTTTGTCAGAACCAGGGAAGGGAGAGAACAAGTTGCAGAGAGGTGGGGAAGGAATGAATAGAGGCAATATCTCTGACAGGGCAAAGCCAGGGTTGCCATCATAGTGAGAAGCTGTTGATGAAGCCGTCTGATTGATAAGTTAACAAGAGCAGAAGAGAGAGAGAGAACATGAACAAAGGAACACGTAAGAGCTGTGAACTATAGAGCTGTAGGAAATGCTTTACAGGTTCAGCCCATGCTGGTGGATATCCCAGTTCTGATGAAGGATCTTAAACTGAACTGTTAATGGTGGCTCTTCCCACAGGTGCTGCCAGAATTGCTGAGTATGACCAACATTCTTCATTTTAAGTCAGAGTCATAGAGCACAGAGACAGGCCCTTCAGCCCATCACATCCATGCCGACTGTTTTGCCTATTTATACTAATCCCAGTTGCCTGCATTATGGTATCCTTGTCTATTTAGGCCTCTGTCTAAATGCCTCTGAAACATAGTAATTGTATCTGATTCCTTCACCTCCTCTGGCAGTGCAATTCAGATATCAGCCACTCACTGTATGAGAAACTTCCCCCTCAGATCCCCTTTAAAACTCCTTCCTCGCACTTTAAACCTTTGTCCTCTCTTTTGAGGCCTCTACCATGGGAAAAGATTTTGGCTACCTGCTCTATCTATGCCTCTCATGATTTTATATCCTTCTCCAGTTTTACCTCCATCAGCTCACCCATCAGCCTCCTTCGTTCCAGGGAAAGCAAGTGCAGGCTATCCCATCTCTCCCCATAACTAATGTCCTCCAATCCAGGCAACATCCTGGTGAATGTCCTCTGTATCCTTAATGTCGCTGGGATCTTCAGCTTGAATAATTCACCTGAAATGCTGGGCTAGGTATCTGGGGATGGAGGGGTGGAGGGGTGGGGGGAGTGGAAGGGGTGGGGGAGGGGATGGGGGGGTGGTGGAGGGGGGATAGGGGATGGGGAGGGGTGATGGAGGGGAGGGGGGATGGGAGGGGATGGGAGGGGTGATGGAGGGGAGGGGGGATGGGAGGGGATGGAAGGGGGGAGCGGGGATGGGAGGGGATGGGGGAGGGGGGAATGGGGGAGGAGAGAGGGAAGGAAATGGGGATGTGGGGTGGGGGGAAGCAGGGGAGGGGACCTGGGAGATGGGGGGCACTGAGGCTTTGTGAGAAGAGGCTGAGAAAGTGACCTAGGTGAGGGCGAGTGTGAGAAGCTCTTTAAAAAGAAAAGGTTTCAGTAAGAAGGAACAGGTAAGGTCTTTATTTTGTTGTCTGTAAATCCGTAGTCCTTGATTTAGTCTATGCAGGATGGCAGTTAGGGCTGTGGAATGCTCCTCCTGTAAGATGTGGGATATCGGGGAACCTCACAGTCTCTGTGATAACTACAGCTACAAGAAGTGCACCCAGCTGCAGCTCCTGACTGACCAGGTCAAGGAAATGGAGTTGGATGTACTCAGGGCCTGTGATAAGCTGAAAACCTCATAGATGAGACTTTTACTGAGATGGTCACAACCAGGGTACAGGCTTCAGATGGATGGGTGAACACCAGGAGAAGTAAGGGGAGTAAGCTGCCAGTGCAGAGTTCCCCTGAGGCCATACCCCTCAGCAACAAGTATACCCCTTTAGATACTGCTGGGGTAGATGGCCTATCAGGGCACAGCAGCAACAGCCAGGTCAGTGGCAATGTGGCCGGTTCTGCGCCTCAGCAGGGAAGGGTAAAGTCGGGCAGAGTAATAGTGATAGGAGACTCGATAGTTAGGGGGACAGACAGGAGATTCTGTGACTGCGAAAGGGACACCAGGATGGTATGTTGCCTCCCAGGTGCTAGGGTCGAGGATGTCTCAGCGACTGCAGAATATTCTCAAGGGGGAGGGTGAGCAGCCAGAGGTCATGGTGCACGTTGGCACCAATGACATGGGTAGAAAGGGGGAAGAGATCCTGTGCAGTGAGTATAGGGAGTTAGGAAAGAGGTTGAAGAACAGGATCTCCAAGGTAGTAATCTGTGGATTACTCCTGGTGCCACATGCTGGTCAGGGCAGGAATAGGATGATTGAACAGATGAATGAATGGCTGGTGCATGGGGCAGGGTCTCAGGTTCTTGGATCATTGGAACCTCTTCTGGGGCAGGGGTGACCTGTACAAGAGGGACAGGTTGCACCTCAACTGGAGGGGAACCAATATCCTGGCCGGGAGGTTCGCTAGTGCTACTCAGAGGATTTAAACTAGTTTGGCAGAGGGATGGGAACGAGAGCACCGGGTCAGAAAGTGGAAGGATTGAGAGGAAGGGAGATGTCAGGGCCAGTAAACACAGGCAGGAGCAAAGTAATAGACGCGATGGGACGAACAGTTTGAAGTGTGTGTATTTGAATGCACGGAGTATCATGGGTAAGGGTGATGAACTTAGGGCATGGATCAGTACTTGGAACTATGATGTTGTGGCCATAACAGAGACTTGGTTGAGAGAGGGACAGGAGTGGGTGCTTCAGGGTTTTGATCTTTGAGAAAAGATGTAGAGGGAGGTAAAAGGGGGGTGGGTGGAATTTCACTACTAATCAGGGACAATATCACAGCTGCATTCAAAGGGGACATAATCGAGGGCTTGTCCACTGAGTCTATATGGGTAGAATTCAAAAATAAGGAATGTGTAATCACTCTGATGGGGTTATATTACAGATCCCCCAAACTGACTGTGTATATTGGTGATGGTCATAGAGGGATACAGCATGGAAACAGACCTTTGGCCCACCAAGTCTGCATTGTCCATCAAGCAGCCATACTTGCACTAATCCTACCTGAATCCCATTTGATTCTCTTGTATTCCCACCAACTCCCCTCTCATTTACATGCTATTGGCAGCTTAACATGCCTACCTTTTTGGTATTTGGGATGTGGGAGGAAACAGAAGCACCTGAGGGAGACCTAAACGATCACGGAAAATGTGCAAACTCCACATAGAGAGCGCCAGAGGTCAATATCAAACCTGGGTTCCTGGATCTGTGAGGCAGCAGCTCTGCCTCACTGTGTCCATGAGTTCAAATCTCTGAGTGAGGCATGAATCCAAAATCTTCTGGCTAAGAGGCAAGACGGCATGAATTGAAGGTGTCCTTGCAGATAGTAACACAAGAGTTTGCAATTCTGCTCCTTGAAGAATTTTCCCAAATAGTTGAAAGTCCAGGAGTTTGTATAAAGACTTCAGTACATTCACAACAGCGGATTTGAGCAGCAAATTATTGCATGCATATACCTGCTGTCTTTGTAATGGTAAGACACACTACATGCATTTCCAGCTGACATGAGATGTTGCTGACATCACTAAAACATTTTCTTTCTGCAGAATCTACTTTCTTCAGTAATCATGATTTCAATAAACACCTGACCTTGTCTGTTTGGATCAAAGCAGAGCATTATCAGAAGCTCCTTGAGTGGTTCTGTCTCTATCACAAGACATTGTAAACACTAAAGACTTGTCTATTTATTCTCCATGGGATATCTTTTTTCTGCTCCAGTTCCATGGGTTCCAAGGCAAATGTGGGACCTCTAATTTCTGTCACTTGTGGGTCAGGACTTGTTGACAGAGCATGGTGTGTTTTACCATTACAATGACAGCAGGTATGTGTGCAATAATTTACTAAAATCCACAGGTACGAATGAGGTGGTGAACCTCTTCCAGCAGCTTTGTAGGGTTGCAAAATGCTCTGAGATTTGGGATTCCCAATCTCTTCATTCTGAGTCATCTTAGGCCAAGTCCTGCAGTTCCAGAGCTTGGAGTAGAGTTACTGCTTTAGGATTCTGGTGTCAGGAAAGTAAAGGGCAGGCATGGTAGTGTAGCAGTTAGTGTAACACTATTACAGCACCATCAACCTGGGTTCAATTCCGGCCACTGTCTGTAAGGAGTTTGTATGTTCTCCCTGTGCTTGAGTGGGTTTCCTCCGGGTGCTCTGGTTACCTCCCACATTCCAAAGACATACAGGTTAGGAAGTTGTGAACATGCTATGTTGGTGCTGGAAGTGTGGAGACACTTGCGGGCTGCCCCCAGAACACTCTAAGCAAAAGATGCACTTCAGTGTGTGTTTTGATGTACATGTGCCTAATAAAGATATCTTATTTTAATGCAGCCCACACATCAGAGCTGGTGATGTGTGGGCTGCATTAGAAGGTGTAATGGAACCTCAGTACTAAGAATGTTATCCTGGGAGAGGATGCCATAGATCTAAAGGATTTTTCAGAGACAGCATTGATGTCACCTCACCCTGTGGTCTGAGATGTCTGCTCTAGGTGGTCCAGGTTTCAGAAGTGCATGAGGGGGCAGAGATCACTGCTGCCTGGAGGACAAATGAGGTTTGTTTAGGGGTCAAGTTCTTAATCTTTGACTACTCTTTTCCTTTGGCAGATAAAGACTATAGTGGCAAAGACCATCAGGAGAGGTTGGACAGACTTGGGTTGTTTTCTCTGGAGTGGCAGATGCTGAGTGGAGACCTTGTAGAAGTTTATAAGATTATCAGAGAACTAGAGTAGGCAGCTGGTATCTTTTTTCCTAGGGTCAAAATGTCTAATACTAAAGGGCATGCAGTTTAGGTGAGGGGGGAAAGTTCAAAGAAGATGTACGGGGCAAGTTTTTGTTTAAAAGAGAGGTGGGTGCCTGGAATGTGCTGCCAGAGGTGGTAGTGGTAAATATGATAGAGGCATTCATAAAGCTCTTAGATAAGCACATGAATGTGTAGAGAATGCAAGGAGATGGATGTTGTGTAGGCAGAACGGATTAGTTTAGTTAGGAGTTTAATTACTTGCTTAATTAGTTCCACACAACATCGTGTGTCGAAGGGCCTGTTCCTGTACCGTTCTATGTTCCATGGTGCAGTGAATTTCATCACTGACATCTTGCCTTGCTGTGTGTTGGCTCCCTGAGGTATGAAATATTATCCACACTTTTCAGGAATGTTTCATAAAACTTCTTTGTTGGAGGGAGGTGTTGTTCACCAGGGCAGGTTGTGAAATGATGCCTACTTTGTGGATGTTTAGTGTACGGCTCATTGACTCGTACACTTCAGTGAACACGTCAACGATAACTTGCAACTCAGCCTCCAAATGTGTACATTCACAAATATTGTCTGCTTACTGCAACTTGATGGTTGAGGTTAGGGTGAATTCAGCTCTGGAGCAGAGGCAATGCCGGCTGAATAGTTTCCCTTCTTCCTATAGATTAGATCCACTCCAGTGGGAAGCTCGTGTAGCATGAATGTCGCTCCAGCTACCTTTGCTTACAATGCGTCAGGATTGAACAACTGGTTGTACAAGACCCTGACCCAAGAAGTTAACAAACAACAACAGAGCATAGTTCTTCATTCAACCTTTACTTGAGGTTGAGAGATTATAGTAACCTTAAAGCGCAGTATGATGCCCTCTCTCCCTACTACATATAATAACTGTCTCAGTGGTCGATCCATCAATAATAAAATGAGATGAGGCTTCTGGTGACTGACCGGGTCACCCGACAGACTGCAGTACTCTTGTGGCTGAGAGGTCTTACCTTAAGGTAAATCTTCTAGGCAACACCAGCTTTAATTTCAACTTCCCCTTTGATCATACATTTTAAGTTTGCACTCCACTATCTCCCTGAGTTAGGTTTTCAACTTGTACTATCACTGCCTGCAAACCTCTCCCCCACCCCCTCCATTCCTCCATTCCCCCTCAACCCCCAACACCCACCCCCCCAACCCACACCCCCCCCGCCCAGCGGCATAGTCTGTCTGGTATCTTGTGCCTCTGCTACATTTCCTTGATTTCATAGAAATAATTGCATTTCAAGTGGCAAAATGTCCATACTTGCACACCTCTCTTTACCTCCACCATCATTATTTCAATCTACTGCTACTGACGAAATGTCACTCTGAAAACAAACTGATCCCTATCACTCACCCATGCTTTGATTGAAGTAGTTCTGGGTTCATCTGCACTTCTGAGGAACCTGTTGATGTGGTTCATCTCAATGAAGATCAGAGCACTGGAAATGGAATTGGCTTATTATTGTCACATGTATTGAGATACGGTGAAAAGCTTTTTGCCTGCATGCCATCCAAACAGATCATTCCTTACATGAGTACATTGAGGTAATAAAGAAGAAAAAACAGGATGGCAAATATAGTGTTGCAGTTAGAGAAGGTGCAGTGCGGGTGGACAAATAAAATGCAAGGGCCACGACAAGGTAGGATGGGAGATCAAGAGTTCATCTTTTAGTGTATGGGAGGTCATTCAAGAGAATGTTGTGGGATAGAAGCTGGATAGAAGAAAACAAGAAAACACTGCTGGAAATCTGAAATATAAACATAAAATGCTGGATACATTCAGCAGGCCAGGCAGCATCTGTGGAGAGAGAAAAACAGAGTTAACATTTTGGGTCCAAAACCTTTAGTCAGAATGTGGCTTCTGAAATATTAGTGTCTTGGACCTGGATCTTGGATCTGTTCCTCTCCACAGCTGCTGCCTGACCTGAGAAGGAAAGAGGTGGTTAATTGGTTAATTTCTGCAAATACACATCAGGCCTTTCCTGTCTCATTCCTCTCATAGCTTGTATATTGCAGGACCCTTTTAGTTTTCTCGAGCCTGTTAGGATATTAGGTTTTGGTCAATTTCTGGGTATGTAGGCCACCTCGTCATCTACCCCATCATGCCCTACCCCCATCTCCAAGGATCTTAAGTTTTTCAATAAGCTCACACTTATTCTTCTAAATTTCTAAGATTATAGATCTATTTTTTTTTGTTGCGGGTGATAAGACACCCCTCATCCCAGACATTTGCCTAGTGAATCTCTTTTGGACTGCCTGTAATGCCAATATATCTTAAATAAGTGGACCAAAACTGTGCAAAGTGCTCTGCACTAGCATTGTCTACCGTATGTCAATTGGTTAGAATCACAGCTTAGTTCCATCATAGAGGAGGAGATATAGAATGAAGATGAACTTCTGAGGGCAGCCAAATTTGAGAAGGACTTCAATGTTCTCCTGGTCTACGATATCTTCCATTGGTAATTTTTTAAAGGCAAAGATGATTGAACAATATTTAAGCTGTGATCCACCTGAATCCTCTATCAATTTTAATTGGTGCCTATTTTTGTAATAAAGGTCCTGGAGTATTATCCATAGACTGGGACTGTTGTTCAAAAGTTTTGAACCTACAAGATCAGTTAGAGAATTTAATTTTAAGTAATTAAATAAATGCAGAATAAAAATGCTAGTATGAGTATCAGTGGCGATAAAACTATGGATTACCATTTAAAAAAAATATCTGGTTCACTAATGTCGTTGATAGATGGAAATCTGACATCTTTAACGAATCTGCCCTTGATGTGATAGCCCTCTGAATGGTCCATCATCCTGCAAATAATAGCTTAAAATACTTCCATTGCAACTCACTTTCTGCTTTCAATGACCTTTGTGCCCAAATAAGCTGTAGTCACATGAGTATACTCTTGCCTTTGAAGGAAGAAATAACATTAAAACACCATCATAACCTGCAGTAACAAAGAATACCTTAAAATGAATAAATTACAGCAAGAGATTCTGATAAAACATAGCATAGGCAATCCATGTAATATCCATACTGTCTTGCTTTATAACAAAATGGTTATAAGTATTTTAATAATGTGGAAAGCATCAAACAATATTCACGTACTTTACAGAGTGCTCAAATGCAATTGAGAATTACACTAAAACAATGTGCAGTGTCTCCATTGGTCTGACTTTAATAAATTCTTTCTATTTAATAAACATTATGTACTGAAAATTACTCACAAGGCAATCCAGACAGAGGAAATAAATGAAGTTTTGAAAGTGTTTGCTTATGTGAGGGTTGTTTGCCAGTCAAGTTGTCTGGACTTATTAATGCTTTCCTATTACTCAGGGGCTCCAGTATCCTTAATTAGCAATACCCAATGGTTTCATTTCCTTACGATTTTTGTAGGTCTTAATTAGTGCTAATTATTCCTAATTAGAAGAAGTCATTTACATTAGCTCCCAGCAGTTTGTTTTTCACATCTGCTGGCAGTTTGATTCAAAGGCAAGAAGAAAATAACTCGACTTGCAAATTGCTTCTGATCAAACAAAAACAATGAAGGAAGTAAATTGTAGTATTTGAAACACAAACACGGTGGTAACTGCAGTATTATTCTCGAGTCGGCTTTCAGAAACCTGCTTAGAAAAGGAGCAGATTATTTAATGCCTTAACCTTCTTAGTTATATAATTAATCGGGCCTGATTTGAGCCCCCACCAGTTATCTGCCTTGGGGCTGCATCCCTTGATATTCTTACCTGGAGAAAAAAAGGAAGACTTGCATTAATATAACACCTTTCATCTCTCCTTCAAGTTGTCTCAAAGTGTTTTATAACAACAAAGTACTTTTAAACTGTAGTCACTTTTGTAAGGTAGGAAGTAAGGAGAACACACACTAGTCCTCACTGAGTGGTCAGCGGTGGGAGTGGAAAAGGGTGAGCAGCTTCAACATCTCAGAGGATCTATCCTGGGCCCAACACATTGATGTAATCGTGAAGAAGACATGCTAGTGGCTTTATTTCATTGGGAGATTTGGTACGTCACCAAAGACTCTTACAAATTTCTACAGATGTACGGTGGAGGTCATCCTGACGGTTGCATCACAGCCTGGTATGGAGGCTCCAATGCACAGGATCGCAAGACGCTGCAGAGGGTTATGGACTCAGCCAACTCCATCGCGGACACAACCCTCCCCACCCTCGAGGACATCCTTAAGAGGCGGTGCCTCAAGAAGGTGGCATCTATCATTAAAGACCCTCACCATCTTGCGCACACTCTTTTCTCATTACTACCATCGGGCAGATGGTACAGGAGCCTGAAGACCCACCCTCAACGATTCAAGAACAGCTTCCTCCCCTCTGCCATCAGATTTCTGAACGGTCCATGAACCCATGAACACTACCTCATTATTCCTTTTTTTGTACTATTTATTTATTTATGTAATTTATAGATTTTATGTCTTTGCACTGTACTGCTGCCACAAAACAACAAATTTCATGTCACATGTCAGTTTTAATAAATCTGATTTCTGATTCTGGTTGGAAAAGCAACAAACAACTTGTGTACAGCAAACGCTGACAGTCGCTGGAACATCTGTTTTATTTAATAATGTTGTTTGAGGAATCAGTATTGGCCAAGACATCGGAGTTGCCTCACTACCCTCCCTTACCCCCAACCCCACTCCAATCTTCTTGGAAATAAATTCTTAGTGCCCTGATCTCATCCAAGGTGACACTTGTGAAAATGCAACTCTCCTCAGCATTGTATTGGAGTGTCAATCTCCATTATTTTCCTCTGGTCTCCATGTTATCTGTAAGGCCCTTAGTTCATGAATTCTGATTAATGAATTGCCAGGGTCTAGAGTGGGACTTGCACCCAGAATACTTGGACCCAACAGAGCAAAAATCCAGCAATTGTTAAAAGCTCCAGTTGTCCAGCCAGTCTTTTGGAAAGGAATTTTCAGACTTCCACGAAAACTACTTCCTGGTTTATCGGAGCAGCACACACAAAGTGCTGGAGGAACTCAGCAGGTCAGGCAGCATCTATGGAGGGAAATGAATAGTTGACATTTTGGGCCGAGACCCTTCATCAGGACTGGAAAGGAAGAGGGCAGAAGCCAGAATAAAAAGGTCAGGGGGAGGCTGGCAGGTGATAGGTGAGTCCAGGTGAGAGGGGGAAGGAAGGTGGGTGGGGGAGGGGAATGAAAGGGAGTGATGTGAGAAGCTGAGAGGTAGAAGAGGCAAAGGGCTGACGAATGCAACATTAAACAAATAAACTCATATTTGTAACACAAGTTTTATTTTATGCTTTATGAACAGAACAAAATGTTGTCTTTTATCCAATATAATTTATTTGGATGCAACGTATAAACATAATAGATAGAAGATAAGTTTCTTCACCTGTACATTTCTAATGATCTGTGATGTAGTTCAAATGAAAATTTGTTGTAAGTGTGGATTTCACTTATGGAAATTATTCTCTGATATTTTCTCTCATTTGAAATAAACTTCATAAATAATGAACGACTGATCAAACCTACAAATGAAAATAACAGTATGATGCCTTTCTTAGGGTAGCAAGACTTAAATTTATTTCTTGTCCCGTTGTGATAAATAACTATCCTTTATTTTGTCATAAAGTAACATGGAAATGTTTAGTAACCCCTTCAATATATTTCGAATATTCCAGATGTGTTTTTTACTGTCACATAGATAGAAGCCAATTGTAGGTTTCTAACCTGCTGGGAACAAATATGTTATAACATCTATATATTATAGTACCCCTGAGGCAGTGATATGAAGTATGTGCATGTTGGAAAGAAACATTTATGATTACTTGGTGTCAGCAGGAAGTACAGTGGAGACAATTACACAGCTGTATCATAAAAATCACAAGTAGACTTTGGCTTAATGGGTGATATTCTAAGCATGTTCTATTAACCAATGTTCCTATTGAGTTCTGACGGAGTCACTGGCCTAAAATGTTTATTTTTCTTTTGTGCTTTATAGATGCTAATTGCCCTGCTGAAGACCTACAACTTTTTTCTTAAATTTCCAGCATTCTGAGTTTATTTTTGTTTGTAAACTATTGCTCCTCTTGTGATAGTGAGCGTTTACAGGCTTGAAAGTTTACCTGTCGCTGATGCATCTGCTCTCTACACAAACTTTGTAAAGGCAAAGTCCTGTCTTTGCAACAACCTCCACCATCTCTCACCCCTCTGAGCTCATTTTGTGGTCTGGTACTGGAGCCATTGAAAAAGAAATAGAATTAGAATGAACACAGCAGCTCAAAACTGAGCAGCTTTGCGGCCGGCACGCTGCACCATTGCAGCAGCAGAATTCTGCTCTACCTCAACATATAGACCATGGTCTGGCATATCCCTCACTGTAACATTGCTATCAGGGCAGGAGACCTTACTCTTATGATGTGTGATGAAGACTATGTCAGAAGCAGCAGTTGGCATACCAAATAATGAGGTGCCAACCCAGCGATGCCACAACACGTGCATGTTAAACAGTTGCAACTACCCACTATAGACTGAGGTAACCAATCCAACAATTAATGCCTCAAATCAAAGCTCTGTAATCCCGTCACTTCAAGTGATCAGTAGTGGACAATAAAACAAATAATTAGAAGGAAAGGAAGAGGAGGAAGATGGGGAGGTTTCATGAGCTTTCCCATGATGGCAAAGCCCAACACTCAAGTGTAAAAGGCATGAATAAGTGTTTGCAACTACCTTCATTCAGAAGTGGTGATTGGATAATACATCACAATCTACTCTTGAGGTTTCAGTCATCAGAAGCGCCAATCAAATAGGCTTAAGCCAATCTGATTCATGCTACATGATACCAAGAAATGCCTTGAGTTTAGAGCGATTTAATGGCAGGATCAGTTAAGCTAACCTCTCTAGCCTCACCTCTTCCCGGCCCCGAACCCACACCACACTTTGATTGTACTCTTTATCGGTCAATGGAGATTACAACTGGGAAAGGTGAAAAGCTGCTGTTCTGCCTGATGCTGTCAGCTTCCTGGAAGATAGTTGAATTTACCTCCAATGCTAAGAGTGTTTTTCTTTCATATTAAAGTCTTTTGTGACAGGACACAGTACATGAAACATTAAATTGTAAGCCATTCTTAGAAAGGAGCTTTGAAAAGCCTAAAATGATCCTAATTCAACATCTGACAGATTGCTGCCAAGCAATAATGTGTTTCTAGGAATGAAAGAAAAGTCTTCTGTGTAAGCACCATCTCGCAATCTTAGGATTTAGAAATTGCCTCCAAAGGATTTGCAATTACTCAGCATTGGAAGGTAATTACTACTGACCCATAGACACCTCCTGCCTTTTATTGAAAGAGTTTAATCATGTTTAGCTGCCATATTCTGTCACTGTTAATTCCAGACTGTGGACTTATTCAGATTTCCTCGTAGTTTACCAGCACACTTGCTCTGGGAACTCCACCAAATCTGTCTTCGAAATGGAAAGAGGCTTTTAAAACTCGACCAAGGCTCATTTGAAATATTAAAATTCAAAACATCCCATTGTAACTCTTGGCAAAAAGCTCTTTAGTTAACCTTGCCAGAAGTATAATAAAAAAGTGCTTAAATTAGCAAGATTCTCCATAAATATATTTCATTTAACATTTCTTTTTACCTGAGCCAAATGGACTCTTATTTTTAGTTTAATTTTGCTGTTCTTATGGTCACACAGCATATGTGTTGTCGAGTAATTCAAAATCTCATTCATTTTATCAAGCTGTAGAACATTAACGTAAATGTTTGAATGTGAAGCCTGCCATCTGTGTGTAGTGGAAGAGCCAGGAAGACAGCTCTGGCAGACAGTGGAGATTATAATTGAAATGTGTCTCTTGGTACTCCAGACCCTCAGTTAGTTATATCATCCAGTGCAATGGGCAGTAAATATCACCCCTCAGAACACAAGGGCATGAAAAAGACAACCAAGATACAGCAAAACTCCAATAACCCACAATCTGATTATTTGTAAATTCTGACGATCTGTTATCTGGCTCCCTGGGTTCTGTTTCCCATCCTTCCTTTGAACTCACCAGGGCCTCATTTCCAGTCTTCTCTTTAAACTCACCGGGGCCCTGTTTCCCATGTCCTCTTTAAATCTACATTTCCTGCACTTCCTTTGAAGTCACTGGTATCCTACTTCCCAGATTCCCTTTAAACTCACTGGAGTCCCTCATTCCATGCTACCTTTAAACTCACTGGAGTCCCTCATTCCATGCTACCTTTAAAATCACTGGAGTCCCTCATTCCATGCTACCTTTAAACTCACTGGAGTCCCTCATTCCATGCTACCTTTAAACTCACTGGAGTCCCTCATTCCATGCTACCTTTAAAATCACTGGAGTCCCTCATTCCATGCTACCTTTAAAATCACTGGAGTCCCTCATTCCATGCTACCTTTAAAATCACTGTGACCCCCACTCTCTGTGTTCTCACTGGAATCCTTTTTCCAGCACTCCTTTTAAATTTAATGGATTCACTGGAGAATTTATTACACTGCATAACGTCTGAAAAAAGTGCATTAAAAATGTGTTGGCATATTGATAGAATTAACATCCAATAGTCTGGAAAATCTACAGGTCTGGTACCACCGTCCCGAGAATGCCAGATTATTGGTGATTTACCAGACAATGAAGTTGACATTTCTCATTTTGTTGTGTGGTGCACATGATACCTGCGTTTTGCGATACAATTGCCTGACGTTGCAAAGTCCAGTGTGTCAGTGACGCACTTGTACAAGTAACCTCGGATTTGTAGTAAAAGATCTGCAGATTGGTCATCGAGACATTTTGCCAGACCAAGGGAAAGTCCTGTATCCTATCCAGAAATAAGACTTGTTGAATTGTCCATGTTAACATGGCTTATCATTGTGAGGGAGAGAGTGTCTTAAATTACTCTAACTGGACAGGAAATAGCAGAACTATGTGAATCATCCATTTCTAAGCCCACCTGTTTGGCAGGAACTTCAACATCATCCCTACTGTATGGGATGACTGGTTGATGACCTGACATCAGAACGGCTAAGTTCTGATACAAACTGGAAAAGCTGGTTATCTGAAGTTGTTGAATTCAAGGTTGAGTCCTGAGGGCTGTAATGCCTCTGGTTAGAAGGTGAAGTACTGTTCCTTGAGGCTTCACTGGAAGAAGCCAAGAAGGCCATCAGAGAGGGCCAGAGTAGTACTCTAGGTGCAGTCTCACCAGTACATTGTAGAGTTACACCAAATTTTCTCTACTTTTATACTCCATACCCCTTGTAATAAAGACAAACATCCATTAGCATTCCTCATTACTCGTTGTACCTGCATGTTAATGTTTTTGTATTTCATATCATAGGACCCCCAATTCCTTCTTAGTGCAACATTTTGGAACCCCACTCCATTGAAACAACAATTTGCTTTTTCATTCTTCCTTTCAAAGTGGATAACCACATAGTATAATTCATCTGCCAACTTCTCACCCACGCAACTAAACCTATCCATATCCACTTGCAGACTCTTTGGGTCCTAACAGCTTACAAACTCGCCTATTTTTGTATCATCTGGAGATTTGTGAACAGCACAATCAGTCCCTTCATCCAAGTCATTGATACAGATTATACAGTAAATAGTGGAGGCACCAGCACTGATCCCTGTGACACCCCACTAGTTACTGATTGTCAATTTGAAGACGATCTATTTATCCTCACTCTCTGTTTTCTGTTAGCTGTTATGGTGGTCATATAGCACTCAGGTTGTCCTGGTCAAATTACGTAGATGCCACGGCCAAGAAAGCTCACCAGTGCCTCTACTTCCTCAGGAGGCTAAAGAAATTTGGTTTGTCCCCTTTGACTCTCACCAGATTTTACTGATGCACCATAGAAAGCATCCTATCTGGATGTATCACGGCTTGGAAAGGCAACTGCTCTGCCCAGGACTGCAAGAAACTGCCGAGAGTTGTGGACACAGCCCAGCGCATCACAGACACCAGCCTCCCTTCCTTGGACTCTATCTTTACCTCTCGTTGTCTTGGTGAAGCAGCCAGCATAATCAAAGACCCCACTCACCTGGGTCATTCTCTTTTCTCTCCTCTCCCATCAGGTAGAAGATACAGGAGCCTGAGGACACGTACCACTAGACTTAAGGACAGCTTCTACCCCACTGTGAAAAGACTATTGAACGGTTCCCTTAAACAATGAGATGGACTATGACCTCACGATCTATCTTGTTGTGACCCTGCACCTTATTGCACTGCACTTCCTCTGTAGCTGTGACACATTACTCTGTACTGTTATTGTTTTTACCTGTACTACATCAATGCACTCTGTACTAACCCAATGTAACTGCACTGTGTAATGAATTGACCTGTACAATCGGTATGCAAGACAAGTTTTTCACTGTACCTCGGTACAAGTGACAATAATAAAACAACTCCAATACCAATACCAATACTCATTTTATTTGTCTACCTGCACTGCACTTTCTCTGTAACTGTAAACACTATATTCTACATGCTGTTTTCTATTTTCCTTTTGTACTTCCTTGATGTACTTATGTATAGAATGATAAGGGGTCACTTATTTCAGTTGGAGATGAGGTGAAATTCATTCTTTCAGAGGCCTGGACTCAACACTCTGGAGACACAGGTTCAAATCCCGACACTGCAAATATGGAATTCAAATTATTTTAATAATTTGGAAAATGGAAATAAAAACTAGTGTTGATAATAATGACTTCAAAAACATCTGGATCACTAATGTCCTTCAGGGGAGGAAATCTGCTGATTATACTCAACCTGGGCTACGTGTGAGTCCAGACCCACCCTATGTGGTTGGCCTTCAAACGCCTATGAAATTCCCTAGCGAGCTATTGAATTCAAGGGTAATTAGGGAATGGCAGGAAATACTAGCCTTGCCGGCAATGTCCAAATCTCAACAAATAAATTGAATAAAACATCACTCCCCTCTATAAAGGCACATAGCATGGATAGAAGTAGCAAACAGATCTTGTCTCTTATTTCTCTTTAATGAATGGGAAAATAGTTTATGATTCATTCTGAAACAAGGACATTTTGTTAAACGAAAATGACAGCATTCGATCAGCATTTTGCACTGTGGTTTTCTCTACAGAGGGAGATGGTCTCTGTAACTTTCCACATGAAACAATATTGTAATAACAGATGAAAATCAAAAATCTACAAATGCCATAAATCTAAAACTAAAGCAAAAAAAATGCTGGAGATACTCAGCAAGTCAGGCAGCATCTGTGGAAAGAGAAACAGAGTTCTAGTTTTAGGTCCAAGATCCTTTGTTAGAATGTTGCAACAACAGTTATCACATGATCAAATCCTTAAAGGTGTACCGTCTTTAACAACTATGGTGGTAATTGGTAATTGGTTGATGATTGTCACATGTATCGAGATACAGTGCAAAGCTTTTGTTTGCATGCTATCCAGACAGATTATTCCATACATAAGTACATCGAGGTAGTACAAAAGGAAAATAAAATGGAATGCTGAACATAGTGTTACAGTTACAGAGAAAGTACAGAGCAGGTAGATAATGGCAGTGGAATGAAACGTACCCAGCCTACATTGCAAACTCCCATTTAACCACTTTGAAGCATTCTTTGTGAGACTGTTGGCTCTAACTAGTCAGGATTACGTTGCACAATCAAATGAATGTTACCAAATGATTCAGCACCATCAAGTACATAAAATCAAGTACTTTACAGCAAGTTACTTCATTGCTTTATTTTAGATAATGGCAGTGGAATGTAACAGTCTACATCCATTTAGTCTCTCTGAAGCATTCAGGTAGACTGCAGGTCGACATAATGGTATCACAAAGAATGCTTCAAATAAAGTGCATGAGCCATGACTAGGTAGATTGAGAGAGCAAGATTTCATCTGGTTCCCAACCGGTATTACATATTAAGCACGTTACAGTTTTGTCACCAGGAGGTGCTTTAGAGCCCAATCGAAAAGCTGGTCTTGGTTTGTTTTCATCAACAAGCTGCAAATTACCTGCTTAGCAAAGCAGGAAACCACGAGACATTGTTTGCACTTGCTTAATGTAAAATCCAGGGACATGGTATTAACAAATGACCAATCCTACCGAGTTGAAGGGCCAGCCATTGCCTTGGTTTCCAACTGTGCATATCCATTACTTGTCCTAATACCCCATCTAGTTGAGATCTTGAGATGTGCTGATTTCCTTACAGAAAGACTTTGTTCGTTCTTGCTAATTTCTTGTCAGGTGGAGGCCACATCACTGTCCATCTTCACTGTGATATAGAAGCCTATAAACCCTCCTGATTCCCTGTCAGGTTCACGTTGTTGATTCACCTGACAGATAACATCACATTCACCATTGTGAGTGTTCTATCTGTTAGGCATGAAAAGAATCTAATTCTGAAATGCTTGTGAGAAGGAGTCTGTTAAATTAAATCTCACTTACTTACATGTATCCTTGTCTCTGGAGTATGACTTCATTTCACTTTAATGGAAATCAATGCTATGATTTTTCTAGCTCCCAGAGCATTGTACTCAAGCTTTGCATTTGTTTTCAAGCTCTCAGTTTTATAGAATCATGGTAAATTTACAACACAGAAGGAAGACATCTGGCCCGTCATGTCTGAGTCAGTCAGAAAAGTGCTACCCAAACTAATTCCACCTTCTAGTACTTGATCCATAGCCCCTGCAATTCATGGTTTTCAAATGCACATCCCCAGCACTTTTAAATGAGGTGAGAGGTTCTACTTTTACCATTCTCTCAGGTTATGTGTTCCAGTCCCCCACCACACCCAGATGCAAAAGTTTTCCCTCATCTCTCCTTTAATCCTTCTACTAATTGTGTTAAATCCATGATTCGTGGTTTTTGACCCCTCTGCTGACCTTCTTATTTATTCTATCTAAATCCCTCATAATTTTGTACAAATTAAGTCTCCCACAGCCTTCTCTGTTCTAAAGAAAACACATATAGCTTATCCAATCCTTTCACAGAGCTACCTTTTTCTAGTCTGAGAAAGTTACCTTATTATCCTCTCCAGTACAATCATGCCTTTCCTGTAATTTGGTGATTGGAATGATACACAGCACTCAAGCTGTTGTGCAACTAATGTTGAGTATACTTCTGACATAGTTTTCCTATGCTTGTATTCTCTGCCTCAGTTAATAATCCACATGATCCTGTATGTCCTTTTTATTACCTTACCTATCTTCTTGCTTCCTTTGAAGATCAGTGGACATACATTCCAAGGTTCCTGCACACCACTCAACCATTATTGTACCTTGCCTTGCCTTGTTGCTCTGGATATGCCACTTTTCTGTCCAACTGACCAGACTATTTATACCTTCCTGCATTATCATGCTTCAGAATGCAGGAGGGAAGCTTTAGAATGGAGGAAAATACAAATAGTCTGACACATAGCCAACTTTTGTATAACCTGCAACCTTTTTTATCACCTCCCTAACATTTAGGTCTAACCATTAATATATACCACAATAATGGCTGACCACTGAACCTTGTGGAATCCCAATGGTAGTGAGATTCCAGTCACGACAACCCCATCAAACTTTCCTTTCTACCAATGAGCCAGTACTGGATCCAATTTGCCACTGTCCCTTGGATCTAATGTGCCTTTACCTTTTTTAAATAGTCTGCAAGTAGGACCTTGTCAAAAGTTTTGCTGAACTCCATGTAGATTATATCAAATACACTGCCCTTATTTACCCTTAAAAATTTCAGTTAAATTAATCAAACATGACTAACCTCATGCTGACTGCCCTGAGCTGATCCAGATAATAATGTCTATGGAATATGACATTCCATATAATATGAAGAGTTAAATATTTGCATGATGTTTGTTTCCAAGATTTTTTCATTTATACACAGATCCTTCAAATCTAACTTCACTGGAATACCATGAACCCGCTGAGGCTTTAGACTGGATAAGTTCAACAAGCAAACTTCCCTTCCCGCTCAGTTTGATGCTGCTACTATCTATAAAAATGTGCACTTGAAGTATCATGTGGGATCCTGTGACAGCTTATAATTTACTGCTCTTCAATTTCTGAAGCTATCACACCAGAAGCTCCTTCAACATAAATGTTTGAAATTAAATGTGAAAGATTTTGGATTTTTCACTAACATATCAATCTGAAAGGAACCAAGAGGACTGGTTCCTTTAAAATTGATATGTTATTCAAAATGTTTGCTGGGAAGGGTTTGTTCATTAGATGAGAGAAAAGGCCAGGGATAGAACTTCATCAGTGTAAGGCTTCATTTCTGTGTGTTATGATAATGAAGATTCATGTTTTTATGTGTAAGTGTGGCAAATTGCACTGAACACAGCCTGCTACATTTTACTGAACACCTCCATGTGGATTAGATGCTCATACACATTTAGTGCTTAGGATTGCTAAGTGGCATCTAATATCAGGCAGTGCTTGGGTCAAGCGCAACTGCCGAAATTGGACCATGTTTGTCAGATTGAGAAATATTGTGTGACATTTGCTGAGAATCAGAATCCAATCACAATCTCAACGTTAGTAAAAGGAATGCTTGAATGCTTTTCACCTACATGTGCAGTATAGTGAGTTGGGGATGAGTCAGAGGAGATGAGTCCAAGGTGCTGCAGTGATATTTTGATGAGTTGGTTGCCATTTCTTCTGTTGTCATCCTTTTGCCTTGAGTGATTCAATACGGCAACTGCTCTGCCCAGGACTGCAAGAAACTGCAGAGAGTTGTGGACACAACTCAGCACATCATGGAAACCAGCCTCCCCTCCACGGACTCTGTCTACACTTCTCACTGCCTCGGTAAAGCAGCCAGCATAATCAAAGACCCTACCCACCCTGAATCTTCTCTCACCTCCCATCGGGCAGAAGATACAAAAGCCTGAAAGCCCATACCATTTCAAATGCACGTCTACTTTATAGTCTCTGCAAGAGCTAACACTCCTGCTTGGTGTTCCTGCATTATTTACATCAGTTTTACGTGTTGGGCTCCATGGTTGGCTTGGAAAATCAGCTCCAACTCAGCGCCAGGGGTAAGCAAAATTTCTGGCCTTGGACATCTTGATACAAGGCAATGAGTTACAGTACTATCAATCAAGGTAAAATTTCCAAGCACCCATCATCATTTTGTATAAGATACAGACTTTATAATATGGTGGGCTGCCCAGTCATGTAGATAGTATAGCTAATGCCTCACAGCTCCAACAACCAAAGTTCAATCCTGATCTCCGGGCTGTCCGTGTGGAGTTTACACGTTCTCCCTGTGACCACATGAGTGTTCCCTGGGTGCTCCGGTTTCCTCCCACATCTCAAAGATGTGTGGGTTGGTACATTAATGGCTGCTGTAAACTAATGCTAAATTGATTAATTAATGTTAAATTGCCACTAGTGTGCAGGTGAGTGGGAGAATCTGGGGGAAGCTGATGGGAATGTGGGAAGAATAAAATGGAATTAGTGTAAATGGACACTTATTGCTCAACACTGACTTAGTGGACAGAAGGGCCTGATTACACGCTGTTTAACTTTATGGATCTAATATGTCTCAGATATGAGTCACCATAGGACAGTTCATGTTTCCCTCAAAGAGCTCTCATTCTTATCTTTCTAAATGTTGCACCAAATATGAAAGCCGCTTAGATTATGAATAACTGTTCCTTGCCATGTTGCAACAGTTTAGAAACCAGAAGGGAAGGGTGGTTAGATACACGAACAACATCCAGTTTTGTTGTACCTTTAATATATAAAAAAATACATCCAAAAGTGTTTCACAGGAACATTATCCAACAGGCTGATATCAACTACATACAGAAATACTAGAGCGCATAACCAAAACATCGATGGATTTTAAGGGGTATTCTAAAGGGAAAAGAGAGTTGGAGAAGTTTCAGAATTCTGGAACCTAGGGCCTGTACAGTTGAAGGAATACAGTCAATGATGGAGCAATTAAAATTGTGCATCAGTAAGATGGGAGAATTAGAGGAGTTCTGATATCTCATCATGTCACAGAAGTAGATTGCAGGGATGATCTTTGTGCCAGAAGATGAAAAGTGATTTTAAAATATTTTCTATATTTTTGTGTTTGGGTTTCCAATTTCTCACTTTATATCCTTGGATTATGTTGCTGTTTGAAAGGCTATCAGAGAAGAAGAAAGCTCAAGCACATCCATCCCAGCAGTGCTGAATTTAAGCATCTAGTACTTCAGATCTGCCATCAGACTGGATTCACTTCTCCCTCATGTGGATCAGTCCTGAGGAAGGGTCTTGACCCAAAGCGTTGACCGCCTGCTTTTCTCCATGGATGCTTCCTGGCCTGCTGAGTTCCTCCAGCATCATCGTGTTTTTCATCTAGATTCCAGCTTCTGCAGTCCTTTGTTTCTCTGGATCAGCTTCTTCTTGTGTCCATCCACCAAAGTGATAGATCCTTCCATTGATGGGCACAATGATATTGGTTTGCACAGTGAATGGTGATAGCAAGATCAGCAGTCGGAAAGACTTGCAGATATTCCTGCTGTGGAAACCCAAACACAAAAATATAGAAACATTTTTAAATGGATAGAATTGGGTAGAAAGCACGGGAATTAGCAGAGGAAGGATTCACTGCTGGTCCCAAGAACTTTCTCTGCACTGGATGGTACATTGTCAATATTCACCCCTACTCTTAGAGTCACAGAATAATACAGCACGGAAACAGGACCTTCGGCCCAACTCGTCCATGCTGACCAAAATTCCCATCTAAGCTTGTCGCATCTGCCTGCATTTTGCCCACATCCCTCTAAACCTTTCCTATCCATATACTTGTCCAAGTGCCTTTTTAATGTTGCTATTGTACCTGCCTCAACCACTTCCATTGGCAGCTCGACCCAAATAAGCACCACCGTCTGGGTGAAGAAGTTGCCCCTCAGGTCCTTTTTAAATTTTTCCCCTCTCAACTTAAATTTATGCTCTAGTATTTGACTGGGTATAAATAATGGACACAGAAATGAAGGAAACACAGCAGCTTATTTTGAGTAAAACATTGGAAACACTGCAAAGGAATTTCTATTGTGCACTAATATCAAGCGTTCAAATGCATGAGACAAGAGTTTCAGTCTACAGTGGCTGAATACAATCAGTCATTAGCCAATTTCAAATCAGCCATGTTTTTAAGTTATATTTTCCATACCTTCAGACTTACTATATCGTCCAAGCTTTACAGTTTTGCTACATGTGCTTTATCTGGGTGAGCTCTTGAATGAGACTAGACGTCCCACCGTGACTCTACAAAGAATGATTCAAACCTAACATGTACTTTGGAACCTGCACCAAGGTTGCAATGAGGGTAAGGTAAATGTGGTTAACTTTGATTGAAATTAAACTCCAGCCACCCTAAGTTAAACTGCTGACTGCAACTTGCACTGAACTCTTGATAAAGAAGCTTTATGTAGTTAGGAATGCATGAAAGGCCACAGCTTTGTTTTCCATGCAGGAAATTTGCTGGTTGCAAAATACAGGCTGCAGCACATCCTCTCCATTAACTTAAAGAAAGAAATGTGAGCATACTCCATTCCCAAAGCATTTTTTTTCTCTCAAAGAGTCATCAGTCATTAGGACACTCTTCTGCAAGGGGCGGTGGAAGCTGAGTCTTTGAATATTTTTAAGGCAGAGTTGGATTCTTGATAAGCAAAAGGTTAATAGGGATAAGCAAGAATGCTGAGCTGAGGTTACAGTTTCAGACAGAATCTCAGTAAATGGCAGAGCAAACTCGAGGGGTAAAGTGGTTATTCCTGCTCCTAAGTTATATGTTTGTATGTTGCAGCAGTCTTGTCCAGGAGCTTACAAAATGGGCTGGAGACGATGCAACAGATACATCTGTCTTGGATGCAAACAGCATGAACCCACAAACAGGACACAAGATCACACCTCTTGGTTTAATTCTTCCAACTATTAGAACAGTGGGTCATTTTTGCCAATGCTCATGTTTATGTAATCATACACAGCTGTTTGATATCAAAGAAGCAGATCTTTCAATTCTTCCATTGTCTCTGAAAGATCCAAACCCATTATATTCTTCAACAAAAGTAGAGTCGGTTCCAAACAAACTTATTATAAGGTGGTTTTTGGAGTTTGAATCTGGAAACCCACACTTCACTGTAAAGCAATTCCCCTCTGTAATTATTCTAAGTCATGGCTTGTCAGCATAATAACAATGACAAAGCTCAGCTGATCTACTGAAAGCAAAAGACAGAGCAATGGTACAGTGCACAGATGACTCTTCGGCATTTTTTCCTCACAGATCTCCAATGTCTAATGACTTCCCTGCACAATGTGACTTAATCTTCATGAGGTTGATTGAAATCACAGGCTATATTTTACATCTATGATGTGTGGATTCCAGGCAATTCTGATTGGAAAATTAAACTTTATTGGTCTGCATCTACTTTTGGTCAAATCTGCATTCAAAGTTTGGTGAGCAACTGTAAATGAGCCCAAAATAATGTCATCATGCCTTATATGTGCACACTGACATCATTCCATATTTTTCAAAAGAAAGACCTCTGTGCAAATTTTTTTTGGTATCATACACAAACTATATCACTGCCAGCCTGGGTGCAAGGAATATACTGCACAGAAACATATCATTTGCTCAGCCAGTTCCCCAAGCTTTGTATACTCCATTCAAGTTTCTGATATCTTTCGTGGAGCAAGGACAAGGATAAAGCCAAGGCAGAGGTAGCAATGGGGCAGGGACATAATGGAACAGAAACATTGAGATGGTCCTGTATCTGAGACAGAGAGGTAGTGATGGGGCAACAATGAAGCAGACCTGGTGATGATACAGTTGACACAGCAACTTGGCAGAGAGGGTGATGAGACAGAGGTTGTGACTGAGTGAACTCAATGATAAGGTTGATTATAATATATACAATTTCAATGACTTGGACATGAATGTCTGAGCTATGATCAGTAAGTTTGCAGATGAAGCAAAGGTGCAACTATTGTGGATAGTGAGGAAGGCTGCCTAAAGCTGCAGCAGGATGTAGATCAGATGGAAAGTTGGGCAGAGAATTGGCAGATGGAATTTCATCCCGACAAGAGCAAGGTGATGAATTTTGGGAAGTCAAGCAGGGGTAGGATATACATAGTAAATGGTAGGGCGCTAAGGAATATTGATGAACTGAGCAACATTGGGGTTCAATTCCATAGTTCCCTGAGAGTGGCAATACAGGGTGGTGAAGAAGGCATATGGCATGCTTACCTTCAGAGATCATGGCATAGAATATAGAAGTTGGGAAGTTATGTTGTAACCTTCACAGAACACTGGTTTGACTGCGCCTGGAGTACTTTGTGCAGTTCTGGTCACTGCATTATAGAAAGGATGTGGTTGTGCTTGAGAATGCCGAGGGCAGCACAGTAGCATAGCCAGTAGAGCTGCTCCCTCACAGCTCCAGTGACCCGGGATCAATCCTGACCTCTGGCACTGTAGGTGTTAAGTTTACACATTCTCCCTGTGATTGCATGGGTGTCCTTCAGGTACTCCAGTTTCCCTCCCACATCCCACAAATGTGTGGGCTGTTAAGTTAATTGGACAATGTAAATTGCTCCTAGTGTGTAAGTGAGAGGTAGAACCTGAAGGGAGCTGATGGAAATGTGGGGAGAATAAAGAGTAAGGCAGGCATGGTAGTGTAGTGTTAGTGCAGCACTATTACAGCACCAGTGACCCAGGTTCAATTCCGGCCGCTGTCTGTAAGGAATTTGTACGTTCTCACTGTGTCTGCGTGGGTTTCCTCCAGGTGCTCCGGTTTCCTCCCACATTCCAAAAGACATATGGGTTTGGAAGTTGTGGGCATGTTACGTTGGCGCTAGAAGCGTGGCGACACTTGCGGGCTTCCCCCAGAACACTCTATGCAAAGGATGCATTTCACTGTGTGTTTCAATGTACATGTGACTAATAAAAATATCTTATAAAAAAATGGTTTAAAATAGGGTTGGTGTAAAAATGAGTACTTAATGGTCAGTATGGTTGGTGGGCTGTGGGGCCTGTTTCTGGGCTGTACCTCTCTTCAGCTCTGTGAGATTCACCAGAATATTGCCTGGGTTGGAGGGTTTTTGTTGTAGGGAGAGATTGGACAGGCTGGACTTGTTTTCCCTGGATTGAAGGAGGCTGAGGGATGATACGATAGAGGCATATAAAATTATAAACAGCATAGATCGAGTAAATAGAATCTTTTCATAGAACATAGAACATAAAACACTACAGCACAGTACAGGCCCTTCTGCCCACAATGTTGTGCCGACATTTTATCTTGTTCTAAGATCTATCTAACCCTTTCCTCCTACATAGCCCCCTATTTTCCCTGTGGTAGGGATATCAAAACCAAAAGGGGATAGGTTTAGGGTGAGAGGAAGGAATTTTAAAGAAGACCTGAGGCATAATTTATTTTACACAGAGAATTGTTGCACTTGAAGAGAATATCTGCCAATCCTAGTTGGTCATGCAGCCCAGCTAATGGAACTGAGAAAAATACAGACCAAGAAACTGATAAGGGTACAGGCTACTGTGGATGCAAGCTCTACACTCAACAGATGGCGCTCGTGCATGAAATTTGGGATGGTTTTGAAGCAACAGGGAATTCATCCAACTTACCTCAACAGCCCCATGGATATATGATCATCAGAGAAGCCTCCAAGCTGCACTTGGCAAGGAATGTCATGTTGAATTATTCAGCAGAGTCCAACCGTGCCACAACAAATGCAACATAGCCTGTGGGTGTTGCATCTCCGAAACGTACCAACCAAGCAGATGGAGTTCATAGAAATCATGTAAATTAACAGCATGGAAGGAGGCCCCTTAGCCAATCATGCCAATATTGGTAAAAAGAGAGCCATCAAGCTTATCCATTTGTAACAAACAATCTGCTGGAGGAACTCAATGGGTTGAGGAGCATCTGTTGGGGGAAAGGAATTGCTGATGTTTCAACTGATGTGAAAATTTACGTGTTAACTTGAAAACATCAATAATTCCTTTCCCCCACAGATGCTGATCGAACCACTGAGTTCCTCCAGCAGATTGTTTTTACTGCTCCATATTCCAGCATCTGCAGTGTCTTGTGTCTGCTAGCCTATCCATCTGTCCAGTCCAGGGCAGGGACACATTGGGGTAATTGGGCCTTCCTAACAATCAATGAAGGAGATGTTGAATATGAGGTTGATTGAGACAGCACATCGATGCAGCAGGTAGTACTGCAAATTGTCCCTTGTACTTAAGTATCAAAAGAATCAATATAACAGGCATGTGAGAATGAATAATTTTCAGGACTACCGTGAAATAAAGTGAAGGGGGAATGGGCCGATGGGATTGCATTGCTGGCATTCAGCGTGGATTTGATGGGCAGAATGCCTCCTTCTCAGTCATAAGAAAGTCAGGAGGTCAGGTTGGGAATGCCCCATTATAGTTTGTGCACATTCTTATAAAATTGAAGTACCTGTTCATGGCCCCATTCCTAGCCCTCGGTCTATATCCCTAAGGGCACAACTCATACATCAATATACTTTATTAATGTGATGCTGCCTGGTTTTGGTCTAAAATTACCACTCTGGGCCTTCACCAATTACATAAAGTCTATGGCCCCTGGTTATTGGAAGGCACATAACCCATTTGCTTGAGAAAATAATTCATCTTCTTCCTTCTCATGGACAATGCAAGCAATAAGAGAGGCTCTGTGATGTTCTGGAGGTCCAGGAGCTTGGTCCTCACCCAGGCAGGCCTATGTGCATTGCTAAGATTAGATCCCCTTCACTCTGTGAGCCTTTTATTGTGATTCAATTATACAGAGACAAGCTTGCATGCTGCTGTGACTCACTCTAGAGTGCTCCCGTCCAACTGGAAGTAATACCTGGAAACTGGACTGACTTCTGAATGGTAATCCCATCCAGGAGAATTGCCCGTATGTGGGAATCAGGCTTCCCATTCAAAACTGCCTTTCCAGCATGTCCTCAGCAATCCATCTCTGTCAATATTGGCTCTGGGTCTTATGGTTGTCTGTAACTAACGTCCAAGTTCACACCTTTTTGTGGCATTCCTAAAACCCGACTTTAAGCCCCAGTGTCCCTGACAATAGCCTGTGCAGTCATTGTCAAAGGGCTTTGGGAATGTCCCGAAATGGTGAAATTCTATGCAGATCCCCTTGGAACTGTAAAATGCAAACACTGGACATCGAATATCCTTTACGGTTGGGTGTGTGATATCTGTACACTACTAACCTGAGTCATCATTTGCAATATTGTGCTTCGTTCAGTTTCCAGAGCTTGCCATTCATAACACATTATTTTGAAAGCAGATCGGACTCCTCCAGATGTATGAGCTGATGCAGAAATTGCATCGTCCCTCTGGATACTAGTTTCCTCCACCTATCAAGTACTTCCATTCAATAACTTCAGAGTAACCTAACTTGTCAGGCAGGAACAGTTGGTATGGGCCTTCTGTATGTTTTACAGTTCCCATCAGATGGATTAGGCTAGATTTGTGGTGGCTGTTTCAAATGAAACAGGTAAATAAACGATATATGTTTTTCAAGCATAACTCATTTTCTGATTCAGTGCTGTAAATCCTGCTTCAGATTGGCCTGTTTCATGGGTTATCTACCTTGGAAAATGTTGGTTTACTGGAATAATAGCCCAGAGTTTTCACTCATTGGCCAGCGATTAAAAGCTGGAACTTACTTTCTACTAATAATAGATTTTTTTGTGGCCTCTGCCAATATTATCCATTGCACCCAATGCTCTCAGGGGCATAGTTGTCTCTGAGCTGGCACTTGTGCTGGTAGAGGTGGAGGGATTGACTAGCTTGTTAAGATTAAGAAAAGAATCATAATAAGTAAGATAACTCATCATAGAATGAATGCATCAAGGTTTGTGTTGAATTTTTAACAACCTTCACATTGTTGTTAACAGGATGCAAATAGTTAAATATCAATTCACAGGGCATTTCTCAAAGGAGAAGGCTTCAGACCAGTGACAAGAGAAATTGGCTCCATAAAATAAAAACAGTAACCTCTTCTAAATTGTATTTATACTAAGCTTTGTAATATATAAGCTCTTAGTGAAGACACATTAAGAAATCTATGGCTCTAATGGGATTAACTGACTCCAGATTACACACTGCATGGTAAACATCTGTATCATTGTCAAGGTTTGGATATACGTTTAGTATTGATAAGGAGAGTTTAGCCTTTTGTTTCAGTGCCTTGCCAATGGACATTGAATGATATATCTGGACTGCTATTATACTCAGGAAAGAGCTCATTTTCCAAGATGAATAATCAGTGACACTGTTTGGAAGACTGAGGCAGCCAAGAGTGAAGTTGGCTCAGACCGTAACTGCAACAGGATTTACAGAACAAACTTGAGAACATAAGCTACATATTGATTAGGTTATGTATTGACGAACAACATACAATCATATGATTGCATTGGATGAGCTATTGCTTGGAAGAGTATACAGTTCACATTACTTGTGTAAGTAAACTGTTCATTGGTTGAGACCATGTCATATCAAAGTGTAGATTTTGTCCAGTTTTGTACAGAGAATCCTGTGGTGATACATGCTCCATTTTAGTAACTGCAGTACAAGATAAAGGTTTTCCATTGTGATTCCTGGATAAATTGGTAAATTAGTTTATTGTTGTCACATGCACTGAAGTACAGTGAAAATCTTTGTTTTGCATGGCATCAATACAGATCATTTCATTACAACAGTGCATTGAGGTAGTGCAAGGGAAAAGCAATAACAGAATACAGAATAAAGTGTTACAGTTACAGAGAAAGTGCAGTGCAGGCAGACAATCAGGTGCAAGGCCAAAATGAGGTAGATTGTGAGGTCAAGAGTTCACCTTATCATACTAGGGGACCATTCAATAGTCATAGATAGAAGCTGTCCTTGAGCCTGGTGGTATGTGCTCTCAGGCTTTTGTATCTTCTGCCTGATGGAAGGGGGAGAAAAGAGAATGTCCGGGGTGGGTGGGGTCTTTGATTATGTTGACTGCTTTTCTGAGGCAGTGAAAAATGTAGACAGTGGAGGGGAGGCTGGCGGATCTCACTATTGTTTACTGAGATATTGAGTAAAGAGAAAAAGTATAACCTGTATCACGGGCAGTGCCTTTTCTGGTTACAGAAATAGTTGGTGTTGTTGAAATCCAAGAAATACACTTCATAAATAAGAGTATAAAGGTGGGAAGTTATAGTGGAGATGATTCCTATTTACTTTAGGGGTTGACTGAGGACATACTTTAAAAAACTGCATCTCAAGAAATTAAATGAGTTGTGTTGAGCTTATCATCGTAAATAGATTACAGACATTAGAATAGAGTCTTTCTCATCTCTTGTTTAACATGCAGAGCAGCTACTGAGCAATAAAAATGTTTTAATTTTGGCTAGATGCAAACAGAATTATAATTAACCTGTGATGTGTCATTCAGTAAAGACTTAAGAACATGCGAATATAGGGGCAAAGAAGGCCAGGGAATCTTTCCAGCTTCCTCAGCCATTTAATAAGACATTGGTTGATCTCTCTCCAGCAGTTGCACTTTCCTGCACGGTCTCCATATCCCTTCATTCTATTACACAAATATCTACCATCTCAGCTTTGAATATATTTAACAAATGAGCATCCACAGTCTTCTGCAGTAGAGAGATTCAAGGTTTCACAGGCAAATGTCTTTTCAGCTTAGTTCTAAATGGCTGACTTTCTATCCTATAACTGTGCCTTCTGGTTCTAAACTGTCCTGCCAAAGGAAACAGATATCAGAATGCATCAGTCAATCCTTCTCAGAATTCTACATAAACTGTTATAGACCACTTTTCATTCTTCGGAACACCAGTGAGAATAAGCACGACCAATTCAATCTCATTGCACTGGACAAGACAAAGCATAGAGTCATAGAGTTGTACAGCACAGAGCTTTCTATTAGGTTCCGCAAGGGAGGTTAGTCAATAAGGTTAGAGCACATAGAATTGGAAGTGATGCACTGGTATGGATTGAGACTTTGTTAACAACAAGAAAGAACTGAGTGGGAATGAGTGGGTGTTTCTCAAGTTGTGACTAGTGGAGCACCACAGGGCTCAGTGCTTGGTCCCTAGCTATTTACAATCCATAGAAACAATTTGGCTAAAGGGACCAAATGCTACATTTCCAAGTTTGTTGATGTTCAAAATTAGGCAGGATTGTGAGTAATGAGAAGGATATAAAGAGTTTCAGGAGGATATAAACAAACAGATAAGTGGGTGAGAACAGAATAAATGGAGTACAATGTGGAAACATTTGGAGTCATCCACTTTAGTGCAAAAACAGAAAAGTGTACATGTTCACTCATGGAATCGTGTCTTTTTCCATCTGTGGGACCTGTAAAAATTGACAATCTTAAAGTTAATAAATTTAGCAATGAATGATAATCTGGAGGAACCTTTCAGGTTGAGGTCTGTCATGCATCACAGCATTGACTACACCTGTTCTTTGGCATGTTTATCTTTACTAATGAAAAAGTTAGAGAGCCAATTTCTGGAACAATTCAGTTCGGGTGTCTCTCTTACAATGGTGCTTCATTCTTGCAGTAATGATGATTATGCCAACTGCTGGGACTGGTCATTTATGAATCTCACCCCTTCCACTGTGTTACCCCAACACCTGCTTGTCCCATATCCATAAAACCACGGGCATTGTTCTTATCCTTTCTTATCCCACAGATCCAATCTTCCCCTGGCCTCAGCAGATTACTGGGACACCAATCAACTTGCCCCACTGCTTTTTGTTTTCCTTGGTATTTTACCTGCACCAAGTGTGTCTATTCTGTGGCACGATTTGGATTGTTTGGTACATTCCCTTTAGCTTGCTACAATTATGATATGGATCTGCCAAATCAAATCATATGCAAGAAGATACTTTTTCCTGGGAATATGCTCGACTGGTATCCTCCATTCAGATTAGTGGATGGAAATCTATTTGTAGGGAATGCAAAATATTTGGGTAATGTCATCAGAAAACTAACTCTTCACTTAACACACAAGCAAAGAAATGGTTTAAGTTGATTGGCTTTGTCTGTTAAACTAAACTGGAATTATAGATTTAAGCCTGTAAATTGTAACCTTCCGACTTCAAGCACCTGCTAAAGTCAGCTATCTATAAAACTAAAAGATCAGTTGGAGAAATTATCACATTTGTTCTCTCATCTACATTTTTATTACGTTTGGTGTAGAAGTACAAGATAGGCCTCATAAGGGTTAAAAAAACCACAAGGTCCATTATATTCCAGGAGCTTGGAAGTAATTTTAAAAATTACGCGATAAGATTTACCTGACAGTTTTGAATTATAACTTCTAGTGCCCAATAACGAGGATGTTGTTTTCTGTACTGGACTGTGTATTGTTTTGATTTATTGCAGTGTTGAAAATCTCATTAAATAAACTGTAACATTTTAGTTTCTATTAATGCTGCAGCCAAAAAAAAGGAAAATGTCATCGCAAAAAAAGATTGGCAACCTTTCAATTCTTAAGTGAATTCTGCAATCATATTTTTCTTGCCCATTTAACGTGGTAGATTAATTCCTTAATCATAAAATGTAAATCTTGCTTGCAATATCTTTTTTACACTCAGCTGCCTGATGTTTTACAAATTGGCAAATTATCTAGAGGCTCTGTAACGTAAAGCTTGACAAAGTATGAAAACAAATATTCTTGCCATTTTTGTGAGCTTATTTGGAGCATCGAAGAATTCCTTACATATGCAGTACTGTGTGCATTTTTGGTCCCAATCCATGGGTGGAGTGCAGCAGAGTCATGCAACCGATTCCTGTAATCAGGGGATTGTCCTATGAAGTGAAAATGAGGAGGGTTGAGTTCTGCACAAGAAAATTTACACATCTGCAGGATAGTGAAAGGTTGGAGAGTCAAGGAGTATGCAGAAGTGTCTCAGACCAAGTGTTTGGCCACTGAGGACTGACGAAAGGAAACATTTCTTTGCATAGAGAGCTGCAAATCCTCTGAGGGTGGGGTGATGTATGTTGAGTATGTTTCTAGGCCGAGATTGGTAATTTTTTGGACCTGAGGGGACTCAGTGAATATGGGATCAGACAGGAGTCCAGAACAGAGGCGTAGGATGAGCTGTAAACTCTTGAATGGTGAAAGAGACACCTTACCTACTCCTGTCATCTCTTCAGGTCTGAGTCACCAGGTTGAACTCAATTGATCTGGACCTAATACCATGTTCCACCAATACACTGTTGAGGAGGGGAATAGGCAAGAGATCTGTGGTAGGTTTGGCTGAGGAATCAGTGGGGACAGTTGAGGAACTGGCTGGATGAAGCATGGGGGAGTGGTGGGGAGAGAGTTATGTGAAGGTTCAGTCGGACTAGGGTCATGATTATTGAGGGAAGGGATTGTGTTGAGGTGGCATGGGGTTTGGGGGCCACAGACATAAATCTCTTTGAGGATAATTATTTTACTTAAAGTATTTTACATTAAGTAGATTTAAATTTGAGTAATGTTCCCACTGTCAAGCTCCACAGCCAGAACAACTCAGGTAGGTCCCCTGCATTTATTTTGCATGTTCTTAAGGAAATCAAATAATATGGAGATAGTGCAGGAAAGTAGTGTTAGGGTAGAGGAACAGCAATGATCGTGTCGAATATTGCTGCAAATATGAAATAGCCTACTTCTGCTTCTGTTTCTCGTGGTTTTCAGCTAAAAGTGAAACAGTCTTCTAAAAGACTGTTTCTGAACAAATGGGCCAGCTTCCAGCAGCTTTGATCTAAAAGAGATTCCCGCTGTTGTATCCAACCCTCTGCAATAGAAAACTAACTTACTTCTTCTCTTTCCCTTTGCTGATGAAGGATCTCAGACCTGAAATGATAATTTTGTTCCTCTTTCTACAAACGCTGCCTGACCTGCTGAGTGTTTCCAGCACTTTCTGTTTCTTTGCTTCAGACTTCCAGCATCTGCAAGTTTTTTTTTCATTTCAATAATTTTTTCTCAGAATTGTTCATGAAAAGAGAGCGACAGATTTACAACCAACTATAAAAAGATACGTCTAACAATTCTTTTATTGGATGGAAAGGTTGGGAGGAAATATGAAGCAGTCGTTCAATCCCGTACAATGCCTATTTTCACAGGACAAAACTGCCCATAATTCAGCACTAATTGGCAATTCTATTCAGAGGCTGCCACAGGAAGGTTGGCTATGGAAAAGGAACTGACACTCTGATGTGAGACAGCTTCTCTTTTGAGGGTAAAGTTTACGGCAAATGTCACAGGAGTTTTATGTAGCATATTGAGATAGCTGACCTGGGAGTACTTGATGCTGCCAGGAGATGACAGAATTAGGAAGTCTATGCCATCCCTCAGCTTAATGAGCACATAGTTCATGATTAAAGCAAGCTTTGATTTCTCCACAGCCTGGCCCATGGTTATACTGAATTCTCCAGATTCCATTGCCCGTTGGTCCTCTAAACGTTACATTGCATAGAGAAGTTTGCAGAGTATATTCTTCTTCTTGCAAGTACTCTTCAGAAACAAAATTCCTCAATCCCATTTTTTTTCTGTCAAAATGGCTCCTCACTGAGACCAAAGGAAAGTGAAACCAGCCACATCTTTCTCAGATCCTGAGCCAGGAACCCTATCAGCTTGGTCGCTGATCAGCTGTATCCACTTAGAGAAAATAATTTCCATTTGTTCCAATTAGTTAAGAGGAAATCATTCATGAATATTGTAACTATAAACTGGATCTTGCTCTGATTGGCTGTAACATTGACATGGTCAGCTTTCCTGCCCATCTCCCCATCCTTCCTTCTAACTTCAACACACCACACACCTCTTAGTTATTGAAGACCCGCACCAGATCGATTAACCTTTTCTTTTGTAGCTCAATACCGATTTTCAGTTGATAGTTCTCCAGTTTTATCTGTTTTTCCTTTGTGAAATACACTATCTAAATGCATTGATGTATATTATGAGATTTTAGTTCTTGCTTGAACATCTGAATCTATTACCTAATCTCTTGTAGCTGCAAAATGGTCACAGAACACGTAACAAACATATCTGGGTAAATGGCTGACATTCAGTGAGTAGGTTCAATGTTGTCTGACAGTAGACGTTCCTCATGCATTACAATTTCCATGAAGAAAACTAATACCGAAATGTTTGTCTTTAGGAGAAGGGTGAAGCATTTAAGTTTTCTCTTCAGAACTGAGTCCCCTCACACCCTACATTTCTTCCTTCATATTTCCAATCCACCCATCTTGAACATATCGAATACACATATGGTCAAGGTAGTCCCCATCCCTTGAATCAATGTTCTCCTCATACCTTGAGGTCCACACAATACCATGCTTTGACACATGCACGCACTTGATCTCTCTCAGTGACAGCATCGACGAACTCTGACTCAAAACTTTCCTGGTCTGTACTTCCACATTATTCTTTGCCATATTTAGAACATAGACCGTAGAACATAGAACAGTACAGCACGGAACAGGCCCTTCAGCCCACAATGTTGAGCCAACATATCTAATCCCTCCTACCTACATAATGTCCATCTCCCTTTATTTTCCTCTCATTCATGTGCCCATCCAAGCCCCTCTTAGTGATTTAACAAATCATTTTGTTTCTTTCCTTTCAGCTAGCAAAGATTGCAAACAGCTCTTGAATTTTAATTCTTCTCCAGCTATTTCTCATCCTTCATTTTCCCTTAATCCAACCTCTCCTCCCAGTTCTAACCCTTCTGCTGTGCAGAGTGGTACTGCTGTTGTTTGGCAAACTGGCAGATGCTAAATGTCAGCTCTCTGACACCTCCTCATATCTCCCTCAGGACCATGACCATGACTGCATCCACTGGACATCAGATCATTGTCTCTCAGACAGTCAATGACTTAATTTCCTGTGGTAATTTTCCTTCTGGAACCTCCTGCTTCATTGTCCCCAATCACAAATACCCCACTTCTGCCTCCTTTGCAAGATCCACAGGTAAGATTGTCCTGGTAGACCTATCATTTCAGCTTGCTTTGTCCCACAGATCTCATTTTTCCTACCATGGAGTCATTTCTTTTCTCCCTTTGTCCACTCTTTTCACTTCCATCCATAACACTCTGATGCCCTTCGTCACTTTGATAGTTTCAAGTTTCTTTGTCCCAACCAGTTCAATTCCACCAATTTCACCACACTTCCGCCTCACACTGCAACAGCCTGTGGGTCCTTTGATTCTTACTTGAACAGAGACCCAAACTATCCCCCTTCATGCCACACCCTTTTGCTAGGCTAAACATTCTTACATCAAAAATTCCTCCTTTAACTCCAAATTGAACTCCTCCACACAAAATGTTAGGCTATGGGAACCCACATGAGTCTAAACTCTTCCTAGACCTTTGTAGGAAATGTGGAACCGTCCTACACAGGACCCTTCTCTTACCTTTAATTCCAGTGCATTGACAACTCTTGTTTCTTGCTCACCTGCAGAACAGAAATATTTCCTCACCTTTGCTACCAATTTCCACCTTCACATTGCCTGTCACTGATTTTTCCCTTCCCTTTCTTACCTTCACAGTATCTATTTCAGAAGAAGATTTAACCACTAACATCCACAACAAGCCCATAGACACATCTACATCAATGGAATCTCCTGTTTCCTTTATGTCACACGTTGCAAGAATTGCATGTATTGTTATAGAAACATGGGCAGAGAGGCAACAGAAGTTCCCAGTCTTACCCTGCGCTTTCAAGGTTATGTAGAGCAGGTCAGGCAGCACTCATGTGGAAAGAAACAGAGGAGCCTTCAACAGAACTGGAGAAGTGAGGAGGCAACCATGATTTATGTTGCAGAGATGGGAAGGTGTAGAGAGAACAGAGAGAATGTCTGTGATAGGTTGCAGACCAAAGTTGTCAAGGAAACAATTAGAGTCATAGAGTCATGAAACATAGAATATAGAACAGAGAAGGACAATTGTTATAGAGTCATAGAGTCATATATGTTCACAGAGTCATACACACAGAGACAGGACCTTCGGTCCACCATGTCTATACCGACCACCCCTACCTACACTAATCCCACTTACCAGTGATTCAAGTGCTCATCCAGATGCTTCTTAAATTTTTGTAAGAAACTCTACCTCCATGACTCCCTCAGGCAAAGGGGACACTCAATCCACATTTTCAACATTCTCTTGCTCTACTGATATAGCTTGGCCATTCAAGAGGTTGTTTTGTGGAGGCGAAAGAGTGATGGTATCAAAATCTACAAGGGCAGAAATGTTTGAACACATTCTATGATCACAATTAGGAGAGAAGGACTGTCTGTGGAGAACTTGTGGATATCTGCATCTCAGTATCTCTCACCAAGATGCTAGATGGTCTTCAGTTATTCAAATTAACAACAAGAAAAGTTAACAGTGAGGGAAGGCATTCTGGTTGTGATGTCTGGAAACACCGACAGACAGTTCTGCTCCATTCTACACTGAAATATCTCTAGCCACATACTTGGAGCAGTCTTGGAGGAAAGACACCTAATGAGACATAAACTGTAAATGTTAATATCTCTCAAAACAAAAAGTGAAAGCAATATCCAAAGTAACTGTCCAGACTCTGTCCAGTCCAAAGTCTTCCAGATACTTAAGTCACAGGACTCCATGGATTTGCAATGTCCTCTTTATCATGCTCTGTTTGCAGAAATGATTCCTACTCCACATTGAACACACCTTTTCCTACACTCAGGATTTCCTTCTCAGGTTGCCAACCACATTACTTACAACAACTTATCTGTACTTTCCCTGTTCTACCTGTTGCTTTTGTTGGCCACCCAACATATCTGGCCTGCTCTTGGATAGCTTTGCCTATCTCTGTGCACTTTTCTGGAGTTAATTCTGTCTCACACAGTGTCTGTCCCTTCAGACAGAACAAACCATCTGATCACCGAGTCCTTCAAATTTGCAAAAATTGTAGCTATCAGCTAACAATTTTAGTTCATTTAAGAAAATATTAAAGGCTTCAACTCTTTCATTTCTTGGTGTGTTGCCACGTGCTTGTATTGAGCCTTGTGTATCCTCCAGTCTCATTTGTAGACTTCATGGTCTGGTACAATGCTCTGCCCTTATAACCAAGAAGATATGATGACATCTTTACCTTTCACCTGCTCAGCTTTATCTGCCAAAGCCAACTCAATATACAGTGTGAGCTCAAAGTTATAAGCCTGATGATTTTTTTCAGTTTAATGCAAAATAGTCAACATCATCTTCAGCTCTGACCCACAACCTGAGGAATCAGGTTGCCAGATACAATGTTTGTAATGGACAGTGTCCCAAAATTTGCTGCAGATGAGGTTACAGAGTTTGCAACAGTGTGGGAATTCATTTTCATAACATCTTCACAACACTATCCATAATCCAATGGGAGGGCAATGTTGCAAAAACGGGCATGTCGCTTCTAAGAAAGGCATGTAATGAAGTTGTTTATGTGTAGATAGATGTCAATATCACACTCCACCTCTATCTCAGCCTTTAGGCTAATGATTTACTAAACCAGAACAATAGAGGGTTATGGACTGGGTGCAGATCAATGGGACTAGCAGAATAAAGTTTTGGCACAGACTAGAAGGGTCGAATGGCCTGTTTTCTGTGCTGTAGTGTTCTATGGTTCAATGGTTCTAATTGCCAGGTTCTTGAAGCCTCCAATAACATCTCAAATAAGTGGACAGAAGAAACAAGGGAAGGAAATGCAGTTCCCTCATACAGGAGGGAAGCTAAGGAGCTGTTGCCCCTTAACAAGGAGATTTGAAAGGAATTAAACCATGGCACCAACAAGAAAGATGGAGGATAGCTCCAGTCATCAGACACTTATCCCAGTCTAGATCCTCTGAGGTCAAGATAGAGGAAGGTATTCTTTGAGGAAGATTTTGGAGGAGGTTAGGAAGAGTGTAGCAACAGACATAACCTTGCAATACCCACTTCATAGAGTCATAGAGCATTACAGCAGGGATACAGGCTCTTCGGCTCAACGAGTCCATACCAACCACAGTGCCCACCCAGCAGAATAAGAACATTGCAACTCATTCGGGTTATAATCAACAGTAGCCAGTGAGAACCAGAACTGGGAGAAATAATCACCCCAAAACATCTTGCAGACATTATGTTAGGGTACATAAGTTTATATGTTGTTGCATTTGAAATTCATGCTGAAATTCTATGCCGAATGCAGTTTGAGTTGAGGAGTGGTTGAAGTTGCATGGACATTAATGCACGTAAAATTATTTGGGCTTGTTGGAGGGTATGAACTCTCGATGGTATTTAATGCCAAAATCAGAACATTTGTAAATTAATATGAAAGGAAGGATGAAAGAAATGTAGCACTATCTCTTGATAAAACAAACATCACGTATTTTGATGTCAGAGGTCAGAAAGTGTTGTCAAGATGGAGGATAATAATTTTTAAGGCTTATAAGTAGCTCAAAGGTGTCTTATAACAGAACAAAAATGCCAAGGTAAGCTGAAGGAACTGGAAAGGGTTATAAACATGTTTTGTTCCATTCAAATTTTATCTTCAGTCATGTAGTACCAAATTTTATCTTCAGTCATGCTGCCATGTGATCTAATTTATATGCCCACCTACTGCCATAGTCAAAAAAATACTTTCCAAACTGGTTAAGCTGCAGAATAGCCAGTCAGAAACAACTCTGCTTAAAAAGAAGCTAATAACTACTTTAAAATGCGGGAGAAATTTTGATCAAGGCTTCATCCTTATTCATCATCCTGAGCTTGCATTCAGTGGCAATGTTAATTATGGATAGGTTACTATTCATATAAGATGCTGCTTTGATAAATTTTATTCAGTATCACATGTTTTGTTCACAGTGAAAGCCAAGAAGATTTTTTTTCATCTGGACCGCATTTATATTTTGTGATATTACTAACACAAAACTGATGTGACAGTATTTTAAATATTTAAAAGCTTGAGTTAAAATGCAGATAACTTTCTTAGGAGCTTGTTAATTACAATTATAAATCTCCCACCTCAAAGTAATGTTCGCAAATCAATCTCTCAGCATCAGATTTATCTAAAAGGAAGGTTATACAATTGCTGCACTGATTTAAAACTCTAAGACATCGCAGGACAGTATGTTCCTACATGCTCATTACTGTTGAAAGCCTAGTGCACACTAGGTAGTAAATAGAACCTCTGGACAACTGGCATCCTTTTACAACATAACGTTTAGCCAGAACACAACATTGGACTAGTTTTCTTTTTTGTCTCTCTCAACTTGCACTAATGTTGTTGTGCTTATTTTTGTTTATTTTGGCATGTATAAATTATGTATAATATATGTCATAAGTTTATGTTAACTTATGTTTGACTTGTTTGTGCTGCTGCAATAAAAAAATAATTTTCATGGCATTTAAACCCTGGGTAAGCCAATGACAATAAACTTGAACTTGCAACTCTTCAACAACAGTTTTGAAAGTTCAAGTGGTAATGTGAAGTCGAGCTGTGGCAGATTGGATCAAGGTCCTTGGTGTCTGATGTTCCAACATGCAGGGATGCCTTCAATATCATCTGTGTTAGAACTGGCAGCCAGGTACAAACCACAGAGCAGGCCTTGCCTTCAAAATCTCCCTGGCAGAAGGATGGAATCAGCAGGCTGCAGTGGGGTCACGAGGAGTTATTTGTAATGGCTTGTGAGTGGGGAAGTAGCAATTAGAAGATGACACAGATAGTTGGAGAGGGAGAAAACCAAAAGCGTTGTGTGAAGATGATTGTAGGGGGCACAAATCCCTGTGGCACACCAGTCATTGCATCTTTCCAGCCACATAAAGACCTATAGATTTTTTTTGTTATTATTCCAAAATAAACTTTATTCATCATAGAAAACAAACTATATACAACAATAAAATAGTGCAAACCTTTACATTCGTGTACTGATCCATCATTAGTGTTACCTTTTTATAAAAAAACCACAGCACCGATGTCACATTGCGTGGCTTCCTGGGGTGCTACCCCAATCCCATATCCCAATCCCACCCAGCTTCAGTGCGTCCCTCAGCACGTAGTCCTGCAGCCTGGAATGTGCCAGCCGGCAGCATTCCCCTACGGACGTCTCACAGTGCTGGGAGACCAACAAGTTTAGGGCAGACCAAAGGGCGTCTTTCACCGAGTAGATTTTTTTAAAATTCAAAATAAACTTTATTCATAATAAATGACAAACTATATACAATTACAAAACAGTGCAAACCTTTACATTCTTGTGCAGATCATTCATTAGTGTTACCTTTTTATATAGAAAACAGCACTGATGCCACACGTCTGGCTCCCTGGAAGCTACCTGGTCCCGTATTTACAATATTCAGGGGCTTTCTCGCCTGTCCCTGCCCCTCCCTCTCCAGTGGCAGAAGAACCCTAAACTGTATTCCTTCCCCACCGAGCCCTTGCGTTGGCTGCGCCCAGCTTCAGTGCGTCCCTCAGCACGTACTCCTGCAGCATGGAATGTGCCAGCCGGCAACATTCCCTTATGGACATCTCGCAGTGCTGGAAGACCAACAAGTTTCAGGCAGACCAAAGGGCGTCTTTCATTGAGTTGATGACCTTCCAGCAGCAGTTGATGTCCGTCTCTGTGTGTGTCCCCGGGAACAGCCCGTAGATCAGAAAATCCTCTGTTACGCTGCTGCTGGGGATGAACTGTGACAAGGACCCTTGCATCTTTCGCCACACGCTCCTCGCAAACCCACAGCCCGCAAAGAGGTGGGCGACCATCTCGTCCCCAGCGCAGTCCTCCCGGGGGGCAGCGCACGCTGGGAGTGAGGTTCCAACCATACAGGGAGGATCTGACTAGGAGGGCCCCTCTCACCGCCAGCCAAGTGAGGTCTTGGTGCTTGTTGGTGAGTTCTGGCGATGAGACATTCTGCCAGATGGTCTGGACAGTCTGCTCAGGGAACCACCCCACAGTATCTATTGAGTCCTTCTCCTGCAGTACCTGCAGGATGTTCCATGCTGACCACTGCCTGATGGACTTGTGGTCAAAGGTATTGGTCTGGAAGAACTTTTCCATGAAGGACAGGTAGCGCGGCAGCGTCCAGCTGACTGGGACGCCGTGTGGCCATGCGGCCAGGCCCATCCTTTGCAACAGCACAGACAGGTAGAACCTCGGTACATAATGACACTTGGTGCCCACGTACTTGGGTTCCATGCACAGCCTGATGCAGCCACAGACGAAGGTGGTCATCAGGAGGAGGGCGATACTGGGGACACCTTACCCCCATTGTCCAGGGACTTGTGCATGGTGGCCCGTCGGACCCGCTCCATCTTGGATCCCCAGATGAACCGGAAGACAGCGCGGGTGATTCCCAAGCCAGAGGAGTGAGGAACAGGCCACACCTGCACCAAGTACAGCAGCCCTGAGAGCACCTCACACCTGATGACCAAGTTCATCCCAGTTATCGATAGTGACTGCCGTTCCCACTGTCCCAGTCTCTGCTTCACCTTCCCAATCCGCTCCCGCCAATTTTTGTTGCACGCCCCAGTCCCTCCGAACTAGATCCCCAGCACCTTCAGATAGTCAGGCCTGACGGTGAAAGGGACGATGGATCGGTCGGGCCAGTTGCCGAAGAGCATGGCCTCGCTCTTCGCGCAATTGACTCTGGCCCCTGATGCCAACTCAAACTGGTCGTAGACGCTGATCAATCTGCCGACTGACCTTGGGTCCGAGCAGAAGACGGTGATGTTGTTCATGCACAGGGAGGTTTTCACCTGGGTGACCTCACTGCCTGGCAACGTCACCCCTCTGATGCTCTCGGCCTTCCTGATGGACAGCAAAGGGTTCTATACAGCACATGAACAAGACAGGGGAGAGAGGGCAGCCCTGCCTGACTCCAGACTTGATGGGGAAGCTGTCTGTCTCCCAGTCTTTCACTGTTTCCTGTGAGCTCGCCAACCTTCTATCCATGCCACTATACCACTGGCTTATATTTTGCGCAATAACCTTTTTAATGCGGTGTCTGGTCAAATTCCCTCTGGAAATATATGTATGGTAGATCCACTGGTTCCCCTTCATCAACAGCACATTTACCTATTCAAAAAAGTCTGCTAAATTGCTCACGAGGACCACTAGAAGAGCTTATGCGGGGAGGTATAATCTATGAGGAAGGCAGGATTAGGGTTGGGGGCAGTGAGACGATTGGATGTTAAGGGAATATCATAGTGAGGGCAAAGAAGATAACACTCAGACAGGGGGAAGTCTGGAAGCAGGGAGGGTTGGTGGAAGACTGAGCGATGGTTAGACTGAGCTAGAGGAAAGCTAAGGGGGTGCTGGTTGAGAGCAGGTTGGGGGGGTGGGGTTTGTGCTGAGATGATTGGGGAATGGGGCAAAGGTTGAAGGAGGAGTTCAAGGAATAGGTTGAGAAGGAGATGAGGGAATCAGAGGGGGGGCTGGTATTTCTAGGAGGAATTTCCAGAATCAGAATCAGAATCAGGTTTATTGTCACTGACTTATGTGTCATGAAATTTGTTGTGCAAAGATGTAAAGTTACTATAAATTACAAAAATAGATAGTCCAAAGAAAGGGAGTAATGAGGTAGTGTTCATGGGTTCATGGACCGTTCAGCGATCTGAAGACAGAGGGGAAGAATCCTGTTCCTGAATCATTGAGTTTGGGTCTTCAGGCTCCTGTACCTCTTCCTCAATGGTAGTTACACGGAGAAGGCATGTCTCAGGTGGAGAGGGTCCTTTGTGATGGATGCTGACTTCTTGAGTCACCCCCTATTGAAGATGTCCTCAATGGTGGGGAGGGTTGTGCCCATGATGGAGCTGGCTGAGTCTGCAAGCCTCTGCAGCCTCTTGCAATCCTGTGCATTGGAGCCTCCATACCAGGCTGTGATGCACATCTACAGAAACTTGGAAGATTTTTTGGTGACATACCGAATCTCCTCAAACTCTTAATGAGGTAGAGCCTCTGTTGCGCTTCTTCATGACTGCATCAATGTGTTGGGCCCAGGATAGATCTTCCGAGATGTGGACACCCAGGAACTTGAAGCTGCTCACCCTTTCCACTGCTGACCCCTCAATAAGGACTGGTGTGCGTTCTCCCGACTTCCCCTTCCTGAAGTCCACAGTCAATTCCTCGGTCTTGCTGATGTTGAGTGTGAGGTTGTTGTTGTGACACTGCTCAACCAGCCGCTTTATCTCACTGTTGCCTCCTTGTTGTCATCTGAGATCCTACCAACAACAGAGGTGTCATCGGCGAATTTATGGAGAATTCGTGGAGAGTGTGAGTAGATGATTGATGGGAATGCTGCTGGTGGGGAGGGGGGAGGATTATACAAACATACAAGTTAGGAACACAACGAAGTGACTCACCCCTCAAGCCTGCTCCCTCATTTAATAAGATAATAGCTAAAGTCATTGCAAAGTATGCATTCTCATCCATCAGCTCTTCATGCCCTTGCTGATCAACCTCACTAAAATATTCAAAAACTTCTTTGGAAGAGAGTTCCAAAGTTCATTTCACTTGCGTCTTAAATGGATGACTCCTTATTACTTCAAAACAACGTCTTTGGCTGTGTAGTGTATTCTGGTCTTGTGAAATGGGTGTATAAATCCAACCTATTTCTTCCCTTTCATTTTGTGCATTAAAACTATAGAAATGCAACAAACACATTTTTGTTTTAACAGGATTTGTTTTGCAGTGGCACTAAATGCAAAAATCTTTCTCTTGCCTCTATCTCTCTTTTGCATATCTTGCTCACTCTCTTGCTGTGTTCCCCCAACCCCCTCCCACACTTCCCACCTCTACCCCCCCCACCCCCCCGAGCTCATTTCTTTTTGTCTCGGCTCATCTCCCAGTAGTAAAGCTAGTGCCATGTACTCTATGACTGTTTCTTTGTTTTAGACTTCTCCAATAAAACCTTGTGAAGCACCAAATTGTTTTCAACTCATTCTTGGACTCCTGAAAGAACCTGCGGATTCGAAAATAACCAGATCCGACAGTGATATGCAGGACATCACAGTAACAACATTTATGGATACGATGAGGGCTTAAACTAAAAGGAGGTGGAGCAGGCCAAATGGATCATTGAGTGTGCTCTGACATTTAATAAGATTTTCACATCTGATTATTGGTCTCAACATTTTCCTGCCTGATCCCTATAAGTCTTGATTCCCCTGTTGTCCAAATTATCTATCAGAGAATATCGAATCCATATCTATCTATTGAATAGCTTTAGAAACAGCATCCACGGCTTCCTGCGATAGTTCTAGATTGACTTTACAATGACCTGGATACAAAATGCTCCTTTATGGAAAGCAACTAAATGTCGCACTGGCTCAGTAGGAAACACCCTGAAGCTACAAGATTACGTGTTTGCATTCCTGACAATAAGTGAACACAGAATCTTGGCTGAAATTGCACTGTAGCAATGAAGGAATTTTGTGCGGATAGAAGTTCCCTTTATTTGTGTGAAAGATTAAACTGATATCCCTTCTGCTTCTTCGGGTTGTAAATTATCCAATTAAACTATTTCAAGGAGTGGAGGATGGTTATTTTTCCCTCAAAGCACCACACCAGACACAGATTATCTTGTCATTTACTCATCTGTCATACCTTGCTGTTCACTCAACATATCCACACACACTAATCAACAGTGACTGCTGCATAAATGAATCCATTGGTTGGGTGTAAGGTGCTCTGGGCATCCAAGGAACATGAAAGAAGTTTTACTTCCAAGTATTTTTGATATTTGCAAGATTGACTGGGAAATGACAAATCTGCTTCAGCTCCAACTCATAAGCAAAACATGAAAGATTAAAAATTAGATCACACAACATCTTTCATGTCTGAGGTGCTTTGTCTATGATAAAGATGTCTGATCATTGGTATAAGTTGGTAAATTGGTTTGTGCTTGTCATGTGTACCGATATACTTTTACTTTTATTATACTTTTCAGTACATTGAGGTAGTACAAGTGAAAACAATAACAGAGTGCAGAATAAAGTGTTACAGTTACAGAGAAAGTGCAGTACAGGCAAAAGGGTGCAAAGCCGTGACAAGGTAGAGTATAATGTAGGAAGTTAGGATCGGAAGGAAATAAAAGACCCTTCCGTGCAGATTGAAGAGTGTTGCCACTCCCTTTCTCCTGCATTCTATACTCCATTATACTAATGCTTAGAAATTGGATAGCTGTTTTTCTTTTAGTGATATGCAATTCCAACCTAGGATAAATTCCATAAAGAATAATTTCCAGGAAAAACTATGGCCATTGCAAAATTGGATGGGCACTTCTGGTTATGATCTGCATTAGCATGTCCAATATTTTCCCAGTGCCAGATGCACAACCAATTTTGACACACCAGGGTTCTGAGAGTTGTTTATAACAAAGCCATGTCAAAAGAAAATCGTAACACTTTCTTGTAAGGTTACACACTCATGCCTTGAATCCTGTTGCTTCATCATGGTGTCCCCTGTATTGTGAAGTCTGATTGTTGAAAGGCTGCTCCCTTTGACTCATGAGGAAACAACTCAATGTCCTGGACCTACACACAAGGTGACCTCTCAGGCGATTGGGCAGACAATGATGCAATGAAATGTCGGATGTTACATGGTCCTACCGTTCTTCCAATCTCTAGATCTGGAGTTGATCTGCCTGATAGACACTGAAGAGTTTGCTCACTACTGTCTTTGTTCTTCTCCTGGGCTGCCTGAGCATGATTCTGGCCACAGTGAGGAGGTGTGGTAGGATGTCTCTGCTCCTGCAGAAGGCACACCGTTTCCTGCCTGCAGTATACCTGTTCTTGTTAGGCAGTGATCTGCTCACTCATGGCATCTCTCTACACTAGCAGGACAGCAATCTATTGCCATGCAACATCTCTCTGTCCATGGTGAGAGCATGCAGCTCCGCTTTGCTTCTGGAGAATGGTGATCTGCTCAGGGATTGTACCTTTGTGTTTGTTGACAGCACAATCTGCTCTCCAGTGCTCAAAGAGGACAGTGATTTTCTCACAAGTGACGTGTCTGCTCCTAAAGGGCATTGAGATGCTCCACAGTACTGTATCACTGTCCCTGTTAGAACTTCAAGCAACATCCATGTGGAAGAGAGGAGACCTTCAGACGGATCAGGGTAAGCATGGAAGCAGAACAACTTTGGCCTCCCTTTGTGCTTTCACAACAGTTGCCACCTACAGCGGTGGCACTTTGTGACAGGATTGTCACTGAGCTCTTGCAAACAAATGTATATGGCCTCAATGTAGAGCTCATAATATCTTTTACCTACACATCCTGATGATAAGATATCTTTATTAGTCACATGTACATTGAACCACACAGTGAAATACATCTTTTGCGTAGAGTGTCCTGGGGGCAGCCCGCAAGTGTCCGCCACACTTCCGGCGCCAACATAACGTGCCCACAACTTCTTAACCTGTATGTCTTTGGAATGTGGGAGGAAACCAGAGCACCCAGAGGAAACCCACGCAGATACGGGGAGAACGTACAAACTCCTTACAGACAGTGGCAGGAATTGAACCCGGGTCACTGACACTGCAAAGCGTTACACTAACCGCTGAGTTCTTCCGGAGAGTATAGGTGCATGGACTTTACCTTTGCCCCGCACCAGATTCCATATTCCTCCTGCCAAAAATAAGGTTCCTTTAACTTGCTGACTCCTAATGATGACGGTCCCTGAACTGAAGGCGTTAGGTACAATAACATCCCTTGATTATCGTCATCCCCTTTCACCTCCCCTCCCTCCAGACTTCCCTCCTGCTCTGAATTATGCTGTTCTGGGGAAGGGGAAATTGGGTAGTCTACTGCTACCCTGCAAGGTTGACTCAGAAGAGAATTATTCTTGTAGACTGTGCTCAGACACCTGTATGGTGATACAGTTGCACAAACTGCAATGAGGATTTCCATTGTTAATCAAATTAAAAAGGACTTAATCTTGTGGTCCACATCCATAGATCCCTTAAGTTTGCCGTGCAGGTTGATAGGGTTGTTTAGAAGGCGTATGGAGTGTTGGCCTTCATTAGTCGGGGTGTCGAGTTCAAGAGCCACGAGGTGATGTTGCAGCTCTATAGAGCTCTGGTTAGACCACACTTGGAGTACTGTGTTTGGTTCTGGTCGCCTCATTATAGGAAGGATGTGAAAGCTTCAGAGAAGGTGCAGAGGAGATTTACCAGGATGCTGCCTGGATTGGAGAGCATGTCTTATGAGGATAGGCTGAGTGAGCTGGGGCTTTTCTCTTTGGAGAGAAGGAGGATGAGAGGTGACCTGATAGAGGTGTACAAAATGATAAGAGGCATAGATCGAGTGGACACCCAGAGACTTTTTCCCAGGGCGGAAATGGCTAACGCGAGGCGGCATAATTTTAAGGTGATTGGAGGAAGGTATGAGGGGGATGTCAGAGGTAAGTTTTTTACACAGAGTGGTAGATGTGTGGATCGCACTGCCAGCAGAGGTTGTGGGGGCAGATACATTAGTGACATTTAAGAAACTCTTAGATATACACATGAATGATAGAGAAATGGAGGGTTAGATGGATATTAGAGCAGGATAAAATGTTGGCACATCATGGGCTGAAGGGCCTGTACTGTGCTGTAGTGTTTTATGTTCTATGTTAATCATCATAATATACATTCAGTGGCTTAGATGGTAGATTATGTATTGCCTCTGCTCATAAAGTGGTGTTCCCCATGAGGGTAATCTTCTCAAGCCTGGAGAGGCAATGCACTCGAGGAGTCCCTTGTCTTCCTCCCATTTCTCACAGTTTTAGCCCAAGTGTAGTTGATGGAGGACGTTGACTGACCTTTTTCTTATCCTACCTTTGAGGCCTGTCCTTGGTGGGAGGTGGAAGGAGTTGTAAGGCTGAGATATGCGGATGGTATAGATGGAGGAATGTTAATGATGTGCTTCACAGATTGTGCGAGCATGTGTATCTGGATCAACGTGTCCATGTAAGTGAGCAAACTTCTCAATGGTGTGCTGATCATCTTGACAAACCTTGCTAGGTCCTGAACGTTCTTCTGACATTGTTGAATTGAACGGAGATTCTCATTCCTGGAGAAGGCTATACAAGCCACCTCCTCACAAGGTGTTCTACTGGTAACCCTGGCGCTTGGCAAATATCTCACAGAACGTAGACTTCTTTATCACCCCCTGTAAATCTGAGAACTCTCTCTTACCTTGAATTCTTTCTCTTTTCCATAGCAGCCATAACTGTGTGTTGCTGCAGTGTGGCTATCCTGGGGAGTGCGCCTTTAAGGGCTGACACTGATTGCTTCACAGCTTGGTGTCGGCAGCTGCACTGAATTTACTTTGAATTGATCAACAGCAGACACTCTCATTACCATCTGCGCTGCTGCATCATCATGAAGGACATGGAACACAGAACACAAAATTGGAATGGCTTCCACATCAATAGAAAAAAGGCAGAAAATATTTCTTAAATGGTGAAAAGTTAAAAGGTGCAGTAAACAATCTGCCGGAGGAGCTCAGCGGGTCAAACAGCATCTGTGGGGGGGAAAGGAGTTGTCAATGTTTCAGGTCAAAACCCTGCATCAGGACTGATTGAAAGCTATTGCGTTGAGAGGGACCTGGGTCTCTTTGTACATGAACCACTGAAAGTGTACGTGCAGATTGGCAAAGTTATAAAGTTATGTTGGCTTTCATTACAGGGGTATTTGATCAGAAGAGCAAAGAGGTCTTATGTGAGACTGCACCTGCATACTGTCCAGGGAATCAATTTAAGATAAGATAAGATAAGACTTCTTTATTAGTCCATGTACATCGGAACACACAGTAAAATGCATCTTTGCATGGAATGTTCTGGGGGCAGCCTGCAAGTGTCGCCACGCTTCCAACGCCAACATAGCATGCCCACAACTTCCTAACCCGTACGTCTTTGGAATGTGGGAGGAAACCGGAGCACCCGGAGGAAACCCACGCAGACATGGGGAGAACATACAAACTCCTGACAGCCAGCGGCAGGAATTGAACCCGCATCGCTGGCACTGTAATAGCATTACGTTAACCACTACACTACCATGCCTGCTGTCAATTTGATTCTGAGAACCAACAAAATTCCACCACCAGCCACATATTCCCCTCCCTCCCCTTTCAGCAATTTTGCAACTCCCTGCTGCATTCTTCCAACTCCGCTGACCATTCCCTGTCATACAGCACTGTCCCATGCAATCGCAGGAGATGCAACACCTGTTATTTCACCTCTTCTCTTCCTATCATCAAACAACATACAACATGGCAGGCCCTCAGTGACAATGGGCTGATTCACAGTGAATTCAGTCAATATAGTCCTCCTTTCTGGAAAAATAAATCTTGCTCTCTTATCAATCTGTGAGGCAGACACTGTGGTGTAGTGGTTAGTGTAACGCTATTACAGCGCCAGCAACCCAGGTTCAATTCCAGCCACTGTCCTGTAAGGAGTTTGTATGTTCTCCCCTTGTATCTGCGTAGGTTTGCTCTGGTTTCCTCCCACATTCCAAAGACGTACGGGTTTGGAAGTTGTGGGCATGCTATGTTGGCGCTGGAAGAGTGGTGACACTTGCGGGCTGCCCCCAGAACATTCTCAGTAATGCAAAAAGAAACATTTCACTGTGTGTTTCGATGTACATGTGACAAATAAATATCTATATCTATATCTAGATGAACAGTGGTGGCTGCAGGTCCAGTTAACCATGATCTTAGTTAACAGCGGAGGAAGCTCAAAGCTTATGAGTCCCATGGCTTACTCCTGCCCCTGGATCTTATTGCTTTTGTTACATGGGTGAAACTGATCTGGATCTGGATTGAACAGCAAGATGCGACAACAGCCTTGGAATAAACAATTGTTTCACTAACATGAAAGTGAAGACAATAACCAGAGATTAAATCATCGATTGAAGTGTGTGAGAGATTGCCAGGAGCCATGTTGTATGAATAGATGCTGCAGATAGAACTGCTGCCTCAGAGTTCCAGCAACAGAGGTTTGCTTGTGACCTCTGGTGCTGATAGTGGGGAGTTTGCACATTCTCCCTGTGACTGAAGTGGGTTTTCCATGGATACTCCGGTTTCCACCCACATCCCAAAGATGGGCTGTTAGAAAATCAAGGGGGAGTTGATGGGCATGTCAGACGTTACAGGGAAATAGGTGGAGGTGTCGGATGGGTGAGATTGCTTTGAGAGCTGGCATAAACTCCAAGGGGCATACAGCTTCTTTTATATTGTGGAGAAATATGAGAAAAATGTGGGAAAAATAATAAAACCAGATGGCTCAAATGATACTTGAAGTTGATTCAGTTTTAAAAGCTTTTTTTTTACATTACAGGAAGGATGTGGAGGGTGCAGAAGAGGTTCACCAGAATGCTGCCTGGATTAGAGAGTTTTAGCTATCAGGAGAGGTTGGAGAAACTTGGGTTGCTTTCTCTGGAGTGTCAGAGGCTGAGAGAAGACCTGAAAGAAGTTTATGACATTAGCAGAGGCATAGATAGCGTATATATAGCCAGTCTTTTTCACAAGGTAGAAATGCCAAATACTAGAGGGCACAGCATTAAGGTGAGAGGGGGAAAGTTTAAAGCAGATGTGCAGGCAAGTATTTTACACAGAGTGGTGGGTGCCTGGATTGCACTGCCAGGGGTGCTGGTGGAAGCAGATATGATAGTGGCGTTCAAGGGGCTTTTAGATAGGCACATGAATATTGCAGGGAATAGAGGGATATGGCAGAAGGGATTAGTTTAATTCAGCATCCTACTCACCACAGACATCATGAGCCAAAGGGACGTACTGTTCTATGTTCGTATTAAGATAATGTAATTGTGGAGGATGTAGCTTTGTAAAGAATGGAGTGAGCAACGCAAGGAGAGGAAGGCAGCAGCAAGGGGAGAGGGCAATGCAAAGACTGAAGGGGTGGGAGGTGGGGGAGAAATGCAACAAGAAACATGAACACAAGCATGAACACAGCTGCAGACCCCAACACTCTGAAGGAGAAGTGAGCTGGAGCATGGCTACTGCAGTTGGGGAAAGGAACATCAGAAAACTCCAACAGACTCAAGGCAGGGAGATGAAAATGGCAGCGAGGAGCACAATCTGGAGAACTGTGTTGCAACGCAGAATTACAACAACGGTCAGTCTGAGAGTATTCACAGCCAACTTCTGAAACACTGAATACCTTTTAAACTTTTAATTAACTTACAATTTAATTTTTTAATATAATAATAGTCTGAAATATTAAGGTTTATATGGTTCAAGTGATATCTTAATTGAAAGAAATTAATAGTCGATTCAACTGATTTAAAAAAATTACACAATTTGACATTCAACATTTCAAGGTAGGCCACTACAGTAACTGATTAATTCATTTCTTATTGGTTTAACATATACGTAACAAGGGGACCATCTGGGAATGGAATTCGCTCACTGATTTCAAAGAGATGACAAGTGGATTATGTCTGAAGAAAATATCCATAGAAGAATAGAGAAGTTTCAACATTAAAGTAGCCCATTCAGCCCTACTGGCTTGAGATTTCCCTTCACAAAAAATACGTCCACTCACATTTACTCACCATTTCCCAATTATCCTTAAGGCTCTTGATCTTCCTCCAATCATTCAGACTAATCTCTAATGGTGAAGCAATCATTAACGCATCCATTAGATCTAAAAATAAATTCATATCTCATAACTCTCTGAAAAGATGTTATTTTCTTTCCCTGTTGTTTCCATACCCCCTTGACATCTAATCTTATATCAAGGTTGCTATTGCCTGTTTGTGAGTGAGCAAGTGTGCATGTGCTGAACAGTAAGTACGTGTGTGTGCCCACTGAAGTGTGAACATTCATACCCATGTAGCACTGTATTTGGTCTCTGTTTACCTTGGGCCCCTTTGCTCTTAGATCAAGACCTTGCTCTGCGAAGGCCGTGTGATAATTTGTTCTGCCATTGCCAGGTTAAACGAGGCAATTTCAACTCTATAATATGAAGCTCAAAACTTGGAATCCAGGAGCCTCACGGACAAACCAACAGAGATGACTTGAATCTCGCTGCGATATTGTGGCTTGGGAACTCAGATGCTTTGCTGTCAGCCAGCAGGTGGCCAGTTTATCACCCATGCTGTGTTCACAAAATCCTCTAAATTCACAGGAAGAATAAGTGAACCAATGTCAGCATCCTCTCCCCAGGCCAAAATGCCCAGTATTGAGGCCCTAATATATACTCAGTTGGATATGTTGGGCAGACCGTGTTGTTTGCAAGCCTGACACCAGATTTCAGAAGCAGATACTGTTTAGAGAATTACCCAGCAGACAGAAGGAAAAGATTAAAGGACGTGCTCAAAGCCTCCTTGAAGAAATGCAACCTCCCCACTGACTCCTGGGAACCTCTGGCCGATGAATGCTCAAAAGCAGATAATTCAGGATGGTATTGAGAACTTCGAGGCCATGCATTAGGAATGCACAGAAACCTTGGATATATGGCAGAAGGAGTGAACTACCTCACCAACTACTACTTGCCCACACTGTCCATACCGGAAGACTCACAAGATCACAAGACAAGGAAGCAGAAGTAGGCCTTTCACCCCATTGAGTCTGCTCCAAAGAAAAGAAAGGGAAGTAGAAAAAGAAAAAAAGAAATGAGAAATGGGGGAATGTCCATGAGAAGAAGAAGAAAAAAAGCTATTCCTTTCTAGCCCCAATTTCCGGCCTTATCCCCATATCCCTTGATACCTTGACTAATTAGATAACTATCTATCTCCCCCTTAAACACCTCCAATGATCGGGCCTCCACTGCTGTACGTGGCAAAGAATTCCATAAATTCACTACCCTCTGGCTAAAGAAATTTCTCCTCAACTCTGTTTTAAACCTGTACCCTCTAATTCTAAGATTGTGCCCTCTGGGCCTGGACTCATCTGCAGAAGGATCTGGAATTCAGAACCCACAGAACTGGAGTGGAAGTAAGTCATCTGCAGTCCCAGAGGACTTCCTAAGAAATTGGAAATTTCTTCTATCTATCCTTCGCCATCTACTCAAAAATTTAAATATAACAGCATCCTTGGTTTTGACTGACATCTAGTAGTATAATTTCCTGCTGCAGCATATTCTGAATTAACAACAAAATTACATTCATTTGTGCCAGAATCAATTTATATCTGGATTTCCTATGAGTGCTGTTATTTTCTGGCAGAACATAAATTAATGGAATTTATATATATTGGATATTGCACCTTATATATCCAAGAATTAAACTGTAGTATTAGGAACACTGATCCTTTTGATTTCTTTTCAGTTTTCAAGTTTGTAGATTGTAGGAAACTCAGAAATGTCACAAATAGAAAATCAAGAGTGCATGGACTGGTAAAGTTGACAGACAAATAACGGATGGAATTTACCACAATTTGAAAGAAAGGATGCAAGTCGAGTAAAAGTTAAAAGTGCAGTATAAAATAAGTGGTACAATTTTAAAGAGGAATGCAACAGAGTTAAGGTGGATTTAGTAAAAATAGGGCTGCATAAGTTTGTGTGTTGCGTTCACAGAAGCATAAGAAGTAGGAGAAGGAATAGGTTTCCTCTTGATCATGGCTGATCTAACAACTCAGTGCTGGTTCCCACCACTATCCCCTATCCCTTAATTTCTTAAGATGCCCAGATACATCAGTATCTGTTTTAAATGAACACAGTGACAGAGCTCCCACATCCCTTGAGGATTCACCACTCTCTGAATTAAGAAATTTCTCCTCATTTTGGTCAGCAACAGTAACCCTTTAATCTCAAGCAATGTTCACCAGTCATACATTCTTCAGCCAGGGAAATATTCTCCCCTGCATCCAGCTCATCAAGTGTAAGTTTCAGTGAGACCTACTCTCCTTTGTCTGAACTTTGAGGAATACAGTGCTAGTCCACTCAATTGTTTGGCAAACTTATCATCCCTGGAACCAGTTTGGTGAATCTGCTGCACTTCCTCTATTACAAGAATATCCTTTCTTACATATAGAGATCAAAACGATGCAATATTTCTAGTAAGGTCTCACCAAGATCAAATATAATTTCACTGAGACTCCCCTACTCTTGCAATCAATCCCTCTCAAAATAAAGGCCAACGTACCTTTTGCCCTCCTAATAGCTTGATGTACTTGCATGTTGGCCTTCAGTGACTTGTGTCCTTTTAAATATCAACACAATTCAATCTCTCATTATTTTATAAATATTTTGTTTTATTTTTATGTGCACCAAAGTGGATGACTTTTTCCACATTATTTTCCAATGTATGAACTATTTGTGTGGATCTCCATAATCGAGTTTTTCTTTGTTCAGATGTAATGTGGATAGACTGAGTCATCCATTGTGGATTTTCCAGTGATTTCTCTTCGACTTGAGGTGCCGTCTGTGTGGAGTCCGTATGTTCTCACTGTGACTGGGTGGGACTCCTCTGGGTGCTCAAGATGCCTCCCACAAAGATGGTAGATTAATTCCCACTGTAAATTGCCCTAACTGTGGTAAAATTGATGGGACTATAGGGAGAATAGTTTACGGGGGAAATTAGCAGCATTGAGAAACAAAGGACTGCAGATGCTGGAATCTAGATGAAAAACTGCAGATCACAGTTACGGATAGAGCGCAGGTGTTCTGCGAAATAGTAACCCAGTCTGCGTTTGATCTCACCAATGTAGAGGAGGCCATTAAGCATTGACCTGTGAGCCAGAAAGGGTTCCTTCTATGTTGTGTAGAAGTATAGATACTTCTATTGGATAATGCTTCTGTGGAACACTTTGGATATTTAGATATGTCTTGACATGTATCGAACGCAGGTTGTTTTTGTTGCTGTGACTTATTATATGGGGTTGCAGGAATAGTCCACTGTGGGCTTGGGTATTAAAAGATCAACTGGACAGAAGGAATAGAGCAACATTGAGGTAGGAACATTTGGCAGACTCTATCACACATATATCAATCATATTAATAAAATTATGGCTTACATTGAGTACTGTTTAAATAACTGTGCATGAAGAACCCACAGCCTGATTATGCCTGAACAATTTTCAAAAAGAACCTAAAATTCAGTGGTAGTTGTTAAGCCAAGCCAAGTCGAGTTTACTGTCATGTGCACAAGTACGGTGAGGTACAGGTACAATGAAAAACTTGCTTGCAGCAGTGTCATAGGTACAGACAACACACAGAATATTGTGGAAAAATTGCTGCAAGTTGCAGCCAGATAAGATACCTTTATTAGTCACATGTACATCGAAACACACAGTGAAATGCATCTTTTGTGTAGAGTGTTCTGGGGGCAGCCCGCAAGTGTCGCCACACTTCCAGCACCAGCATAGCATCCCCACAACTTCCTAACCCGTACGTCTTTGGAATATGGGAGGAAAATGGAGCACCCCAAGGAAACGCACACAGACACGGAGAGAGCGTACAAACTCCTTACAGACAGTGGCTGGAATTGAACCCAGGTTGCTGGTGCTGTAATAGCGTTACGCTAACTGCTGCACTACCATGCCTGCCCTAACTGATGGAGGTGAATGAAAGAACAGCAATGAGAGTGGAGGGGCAAAGTTAAGTGTGGATGTGGAAGGAGGAACTGTTTCTGGAGAGCAGGACATTGTGTAAGAAGTATTTTAGAGCTTTGGAGTACGCATGGTGATGGTGCTGACTAGTTCAGTGAAACCAGAGATTGCACTTTCAGGAATCATAACTGAAAGCAGGTCTCTTGGTCACACTTCGAGGTATGGCGATGGGATGTTCTTTATTGGTTTTGACAAAAGGGAGAAAAGTTGGGAATTGCAACAAGGCACACATGGCAGAGGTCAGAAATAATGAGGGAAGGCAGAATTGAGCAATAAATGGGTTTGAGGAGGCATGCTTAGGGCAGGAACATGGCAAACGGAGTGAGAGAGATTGAAAGCTACAATATTCAATGTCCTTCTTCTCTCTGAAGCCTTTTGAATAGCTTTTTGTAGGTGCACAAACAACACTAAAAAAATGTTTGCCATTTATTTTTGTGCATCACGCATTATTAGTCATTAAGTTTTTCAATGAATTTTAATCATCAGCTGCGGCCATATCAGAGCTAATGCCACAATCCCACTCTTATCATGCCCTCCATCCTGTTTTAAGTTTAGAAGTAGGTTACAAACCCAATTTCCTAGAACAATTTACAAGCCTCTTGGCCAAATGTGCCATTAAATCTAAATGGAAATAAGTAAACATGTTGAACTGTGATAATAACAGAACCATTAATATGTATGGCAAAATTTACTAGGCAATAAATATCACTGGAGCTGCAGGTTATCACATCACCGTCATCTTTGTATGGAACCTGATGCACCAGATCTCAATATTTTTAAAAGCCATGAATTTTTAATACAATCATGATTCTAACACTCATGAAACACTGAACAGCTCCATAAATTCATATTTTCTGCAGACTTACTTGGTCTGCCTACAACAAGACAAAATACATTGGAATTTGATATGCAACTCAAGTGATGGTTTAAATAGGAAGTTACAGGAATGTAGCATTATCCCAGCTACATATAACGTTTCCTCCTGCTGGCTCACGATGATTTTGGTTTTAATTGTCAGGTATTTCATCATTACACTTTTTCGTAGAACAGTATAAGGAGATATTCAATATTTTTTTTCATATTGAAAGGAAAACAGGAGAAAGAGAATAAATAGACATGTGAATATGTAGAGAATGCAGGGGTGTGGATCATGTGCAGGCAGAAGATATTTAATTTACTTTGGCATCATGTTCAGAGCAGGTATCATGGGCTGAAGGGCCTGTTTTGTGCTGTACCGTTCTCTGTTCTACGTAATATGCAAAGATTTGGTGCTGGTAGTTCAATTAATAAGAACAGCAACAATAAGTTGTGTTTACATAGTTCCATGAACATATAAATGAACCAAAGTAATCCACTGTTGGAAATGGATAAAGGAACAACCTTATACCCAACGATTGGCAGAAGAGCCAGGACTAGTGGAACCTTGGTTGCAGAGCTGGCTACAAGTGGAGAGGCTGTGGATGAGTGGACATTTGATTCTCTGCATAAAGTAGGCCAGTGTGGATGGGCTTTAGTGCAGTGTGGATGCTGGAGAATGGGCAGAGAATTAAAATTAGTTTGTGTTGTGTGACAAAAGCAGGTGTGGCTGTTTCAGTGATAGAGGGGGGAAAGGGGACATAGTGGTGTAGCTAGTGGAGCCACTGCTTCACAGCTCCAGTGACCTGACCTCCAATGATGTCCGTGAGGAATTTACATGAAGACAGTGAAGTTTGTTCATGCCTAAAATTATGGACTGGTTGCTGTTATCACTCAAATGGAGGATGGCCAGGACAAGGTGACAACATTTGTGTCTCATAAATAAAAGTAAATAGAATTATGTGAAGATTGATAAAGGACTGGACATCATTTTTGGAGTGTAGGAGATTCTACCAGGAGTCCTATTGGTCATTCTATTGGTCCAAAGTTTGTGATTCCAACCCCCTGGCAATTTCTAATTTGTAGAGATAGGTGATTTTGTTTTCCCAACACAACAGCACCACTGCGGATGCTTTATCCAGGCTATAGAAAGGTTTCTGACATGGGTAATGAGTACCTGGTCTTTAACCTACAAGCGGTGGAAGACACAGATGCTCAAATCACTGAAAGGCATGCTTCTAATACCACCCCATCAAAAGCTTGGACTGATTCAGGGAATATGCACCCATTTTTTTAACAGAAGCTTAAATGTCTACTATCCGAGGATAACTGAAACAAGGTCATGGAACAGTCATTAACAATGTCCTGAGAAGATGACTTTACTTAGAATATAGCAGTATCATAAACATGAAGGCTATTGGCAGAAGCTTTGCTTAGTGACCAGGTATTGACAGTGATTTAGAAGATTTAGCATCAACATACACAGTCTCTGAAAACCACAAAGCAAAATCACCAAAGGCACCCAGCAGGCGTGGAGCCAAAACAACCATTTCAAAGAATCTACATCAATTTTTATCAGAAAGGCATTGACAACTTTCAAGTCTTTATTGACACTCGTTCTAAGTGGAATGCAGTTCAGCACATGGAATCTTGTACAACAGCAGAATGTGCAATTTCAAAGTGAGACTGGTTTTTGCAAACATATGATACACCTCAAGAGCTCATATCAGATAACAGATCTTAGTTCATGTCAGACCTGTTTGAACATTCATAAGGTGCAATGGTATCAAGTATTCATTAATTCCCCCCATAACATCCAGATTCTAATGGGGCAGCTAATAGAACATAGAGCATAGAACAGTACAACACAGGAACAGGCCATTCGGCCCATGATGTCTGTGCTGACCTTGATTCAAAATTAAACTGAAGCTATCTGCCTGCACATGATCCATATCCCTCCATTTCCTGCGTGTTCATGTGCCTGTCTGCATGCCTCTTAAATGTCACTATCACATCTGCTTCCACCACCTCCCTTGGCAGAGTGTTCCAGGCACCAACCACTCTCTGTGTAAAAAAACTTAGTAAACTTAGTAGACTTGAGGAATCCTTGAAGAGACAAGGTTTCCATGGTTGTTTAAGTTTAACCATGAAGCATAATTAAGCTAACTTCCTATTTGAGAATTATATGCCACATTTCACTTTGGGATTCAGCCCAGCAGAGCTGTCAATGCATTGTTGACTTCAAATATGTTCAAACTGCAGCTCAGATTGGAGGAGAAAGTGAAGAGGTGACAACTGAAATAAAATCATGGCTTTGTGTTCCACATCGTGCAGGGAAGGGACGAAGAGAAGCTATTCAAGCAACATGGGAAAGGAAGAATGCTACTGCTGTTAAATGATTCTGATGTGCAGAAGAGGAATATTGGTGTGACAGGACAGGTCTGCTGTAGGAAACAATGGCTTGTGCAAATTGGAGGAAAGATCCAAAGTGTCCATCTTAAACAAATGATTGCAACAAGAGACATAAAGGAACGTATCAGAGATGTACATGATATGTTCCAGAAGTCAGTATCGTTCTAGCTACAGAAGAGGAGGCACATGTTGAGAGAGAGTTGTAAGATGTCACACATTCTTCAAACCAAGAAGTAACCAGCCCTAAAGTCTCAAACACAGTTTAGAAGGTCCAAGCATCTTAGAAAGCAAGTTAGCAGGGTCAGCCTGTAAATGTTGCACATCAGTGAAACACTCTTGCAAATAAGTGGAATGTAAATATGTAAATGAGTAATATATTGGTGATGCAATTACATCACCATATATGAGACAAAAACACAGGCGGTGGTTGGTATTGATCTGTAGCACAGCAGATGTTCTAAAGTTCTTGGTGTCTTCTTGAGATTATAATTGGCAGTACTGACCAGCTATACAGCAATGACTCACAGAATACATCTCAATGCATTACATTGCAAGAAGCATTCTGATGTGGAGCCAGTCCTGGGGTTGATAGAGGTGGAAAGATTGTGAAGCTTATGCTTGTAAATCCTAGTTTCAGGCATTTCACAAATCTATTTGACTTACTGATTGCATGGCTGTAACGACTACTTGCTCCGGGTATTTAGCTAATTTAGAATTCTACCCAATTCTGCTCAGGGTTATTGTAAATGTGAAAACAGAAGGGTTGGCTTGGAAACTCTTTACAAGTTCTTCATTTATGAGTTTAAATCCCATGGATCTCAAGCACACTGAGTATAATGGGCTGATTTAATACCTATTAAAAAGTTTATTCAGAAATGTATGTTTCCATGTCCTGTGCCTGTATTAAAAATAAGGAGGAATGATTATACTCAGCTTAATACTGTGAATTCTTCTAAATGACATGGCTTTTGTTTCTTGTTGGAATCCTGTTCAAATGACTGTTCGACGGAGAAAATCCATTGGTCTTAACAAATTGAATTCTATCAAACAAACTCATCAGTTTCAGGGTCTCTTTAAATTATGGAATTTTATAAAAGTACAAAGAAATTGTTGCTTATAGTATATCAAATCTCTTCATAACATTAAGAACCTTCTTCAAGTGGTCCCTTTCCCTTTCTCCTCAAACACTGGGTAAATATAACTGAGCCAAATCACCCTTGGTCTGGCACAGCACTCAAATTTGCCTCTCATGGCGCCTGCCTATTGATATAAACCTGTTTAAAATAGGGAGGATTAGTTGAGCTGGCTCTGAAAGATTGTTTCTGTTTGTGTGTCCATGTGTTCAAGATCAGTCTTTGTTGTGAAACTTAGAACAATCTACCTGCTAACAATTACAAGGCTCAAGAAAACTCACCAGCGCCTCTACTTCCTCAGGAGGCTAAAGAAATTCGGTATGTCCCCTTTGACACTCACCAACTTTTATCGATGTGCCATAGCAAGGATTCTATCTGGATGCATCACGGCTTGGTACGGCAACTGCTGTGCCCAGGACCACAAGGAACTGCAGAGAGTTGTGGACACAGTCCCGCATGTCACGGAAACCAGCCTCCCCTCCTTGGACTCTGTCTTTGCCTCTCGCTGCATTGGCGAAGCAGCCAGCATAATCAAAGACCCCACCCACCTGGGTCATTCTCTCTTCTCTCCTCTTCCATCAGGTAGAAGATACAGGAGCCTGAGGGCACATACCACCAGGCTTAAGGACAGCTTCTATCCCACTGTGATAAGACTATTGAATGGTTCCCTTATACGATGAGATGGACTATGACCTCACGATCTACCTTGTTGTGACCTTGCACCTTATTGCAGTGCACTTTCTCTGTAGCTGTGACACTTTACTCTGCACTATTATTGTTTTTACCTGTACTACATCAATGCACTCTGTACTAACTCAATGTAACTGCACGGTGTAATGAATTGACCTGTACGGTCGGTATGCAAGACAAGTTTTTCACTGTACCTCGGTACAAGTGACAATAATAAACCAATACCAATACCAGTACCAAGAATAGTCAGATGAGCAACCTGTTGAAGAGGAATAGAAGATTATAGACCTAATGTGGGTAAAAAGGATTAGTGCAGATAGATACAAAGGACGGCATGGACATGTGGGCTGAAGGGCCACAGTTCCTATTACTCTGTTGCTTTAAGCCCTGTTGCTTCTGTGACTGCCCCACAGCAAATGGATGACACTTTCAGAAGACTGAGAATGAACAAGTCCAGAAATCATACAACAACGATAACCAAGCATGGCACTTAGGAATCAATGAACAGAGAAGTTCTCTTATTTGCTTGATGTATATTAGATGACCTCAGGCTTGAATTATAAGCAAAATTAGTCTATTTGCAGATACTACAAAACCATGCAAAAGGTATTTCATGTGTTGCTGAGCTTACTGTGATTGAAAAGGATTTAGAAAGGTTCCATTGATGGATTAAAGATGAGAAAATTGCATTTAGTGCAGATTTTGCAAAGCAAAGCAGTTTGGTTGTGATAAATGGTGCTCATGATTTTTTTTGTATTACCATATTAAAGAGGTATTAAAGAGAAATAAAAAAATACTTAACAGTGATTTTTGAGAAGATCTTTAACAATGTCAATGAAGTGTTAGAAGATTTAGGACAAAGGTAACTCTTGAATTTTGGGGATATGAACCAAGCTGATCACATGACCCGACATATTCCAGATAAATAAGAGACAGTATCATTCGACATTGCCACTGTGACTACACTACGGAACACTCTGCTGAGACATTCTGAGGCTTTCGTCTGTGCTATCACATTTTAATTGAATGGAGTGATGATTTCCCACTTTGTTTTTTACCATAAATGTTTTCTTGAGACATTGTTGCCCAAATATTCCAATTCACACTATTCCAGCACCAGTGATAAGTCATGCAAATGAGCTGCAACTGATGTAAAATAACACCAGTCATGACCTCTGAGCTATCCTATATCAAAATCACATGTGTTCAGATCAGTTTAAAGAAAGAGGAAACAAACCCTTGGTTGGAGAGAAAAATCAGCAGGGAATTTTGTTCTAGATCTCCATCCATTGGACTCCGCTGGAAAGAGTTGGATGAGAAGAATTACTTGAGAATTCCTCATGACCAAAAAGCCCATGTGAAGTCAAGGGTGATGACTTCAGTAATGATTGTTACCTGACGAACCTTGTTGCAGGAACACTGAGCCATGTTTCTGTAATTGGCAATGTCACATCTGAGAGGGAATTATTTGGGTTTATGTCTCACTCCAGAGAGGCAAGGACAAAATCTAGAATGAAAGCAGAAACACTGGAAGAACTCAGCAGGTCAAGCAGCATCTGTGAAAAGAGAAAACATTAAAGCTTCAGGTCGAAGACGCTTCACCAGAACTGAGAAAGAGAGAAAGCAAGTTGGTCTAAGCGGCAGAGAAAATTGAGGGCAGTGGGTGGAACAAAGTGAATGCTTGTAGTATGGATAACTACTCAATGGATAGTTGAGCTCCTTTGTCTGTGTAACATGTTGTTAATATTGTGAAATCTGGGTGATGTTATATCATTTGATCTGTTGGTACTTGTTGAACAGGCCAGAATATACAAATGAAATTTTAAAAAAGGAGGAAAGGGGTATTAAGCACAAATAGTCAGTCATTATCTCTCCCAAAACTTTTTGCAACTTTTCACTGTTACCATCCTATATCCACTCCTCTGCCAAATTAGTTTGAACCGCACCCCGATAAGACAAACATTTTGTTTAAAGAAATCTCCTCCAGGAGTTTGTCAGCCCAAGACATCTTGCTGATTGCCTTCAGTTGAAGAATTGATCAGCACTCATCCCAAGAATATGCCTTCGCAATTCTTCCAACGTATTCCGTGTTCAAGAGGCAGAAACCTCTGCTGCTATGAACTGAGAATTTATTATTGCTAATATGTTGATGTCACATGTTTTTTTATTTTTCTTGACTTATTTCTCACCTTTCTTAAGGTGCTTGTTCTTTTAGTGCCATACTCTACAGGAACAAGCACTCATCTCATAACTCGCCAGGTAACCATTCTCCATGAGAGACACCAAAAAAAATGACAGTCTGTCAAGCACCTTGCAACAGGGTTTTAAGTAGGATGTAATGCATATTGCCTAAGCATGGGATCAAGGAGAAATAAAACTTTACCTAATTTTTTAATCCCATAAATGTTGGTCCTGATCTCAAATACCAGAACATCACATGAGGGACTGCTCCTTGCAAACCAATGACATTGGAATGTGGGGAGAATAAAATGCGATTAGTGTAGGATTAGTGTAAATAGATGCTTGACGGTCGGTGTGGACTTAATGAACCGATAGGTTGTGTGACTCTGTGTTGTGGAAATAGAGATCCCTTTTCACTACAAATGTTCTCTCTGATGCTCTGCCAAACTCTTTTGTGATGGTTTTGTCTCCTGGTTTTATTTACTTGACATCTTTGGAATCAATTTTCTTAAAAGTAACATTTTTATTGGCTAGTTTCACCCTTCTTTGACCCAGAACAAAAGAGCTTGTATGCATACCATGTCTTTTACAATCTCACCATGTCTCAAAGTACTTTTACTGCTCATGAGGTACTTTCCAAAGTGCATTTACTATTGAATTGAAGGAAACACAATAATGAAGTTTTTTTACAGCAAGACTTCAGAAGCAAGATTTCAGGAGCAAAAACTTGATGAGTTAAAAACAAAATCTGGGTTCTTCATATTGGTTGAGGGATAAATATTTGCTAGGATACCAGGGAGAATGCTAAAAATATCCAGTGGCAAAAAATTGTTTCATATGCTGGAGAGGGTAGACAAGGTCTCAACTTAATATCTCATCTAAGAGACAGCATCTCTGACAGTGCTGCATTCCCTCAGCATTGCACTAGAATGCAAGTCTAGATATTGTCCAATCTATTGCATCTGTTATTCACAGTGTGACCTCCTCTATACTGGAGGAACCAAACACAGATTGGGTGAACATTTTGTGGAGCACCTACTCTCTGTCCACAGGAGTGACCCTGAGCTTTTAGCTGACTGCCATTTTAATTCACGATCCCACTCTGACCCCTCTGAATGTGGCTTCCTGCACTGTTACAACAAGGCTCAATGTAAGCTCGAGGACGAACACCTCATTTTTCATCTGGGCACATTGCAACTTGCAGGACTCACTGTTGAATTCTCCAACTTCAGATAACTTGTTCTTTCTTTCTGTTTTAGAGTAACAGAAACCTGGCTTAAAATGGGTAGGGGTTGGCTCTAGATACTCCTGGAGACAAAATGTTCAGGAAAGATAGGTATGAGAAAAGAAAGGGAAGAAAAGGAAAGGAATGGTATATTGATTATGGAGAATATTGCAGTTCTGGAAACAGAGGATGTTCTGGAATCATCACAGACAGGTACTGTTGACTTCTCTGTCTTCAATCTTCTACACTGTTCCAAGGAAGCACAGAGTAAGCTTGAGGACCACCACCTCATCTTTGATTTAAGCATCTTTCAGCCCTTGGGACTCAATATTTAGTTCAATAATTTCATATGATAGGACCATCTTAACATATATTAATGATTGGGATTTGGGTATACAGAACACAATTACAAATATGCAGACGATACAAAACTTGGAGATATTGTGAACTGTGAGGAGAATAGTAATAGCCTAAGAAGATAGACAGGATGTTGAATGAATAGAGAGTTGGAATTGAAGTTTAATGCTAGAAATAGGCAGAGTTACACTATGGTAGGAAGAATGAGAAGAACAAATAATTTCTCTCTAAAAGGAGTACAAGAAACGGCCAGGTTCAGAAAGAGGTTAAAACAAGCTTGTGGGATCCTAGGCTTTTTAAGTAGAAACTCTTGAGTAATGGAAGTCATAACATTGGAGTACTGTATTCAAATTTCTCTCAGAAGGAGGTGAATCTGTGGATCTCCAAACAATGATGGAAACAGTCGTGGAAAAAAAAATGTAGAACTTGATGGATTTGTGAAGAGGGTACAGAGGAAATTTACCAAATAGCTTTGGGAATGAGGGACACGAGTTATGTGGATGAACTGGAGACGCAGACATTGTTCTCGTTGGAACAGAGCAGGTTGAACGGGAGTTTTGTACTGATATTTTAAATTATGAAGGGCACAGACAGAATAGATGCAAAGAAATGCATCCCATTGGTGGAGCAGTCTACAACTAGGAAACATAGAATGAACTTGAATGGGAAAAGAATCAAAAGTGATATGAGAAAATAATAATTAAAAAAAACCAAAAAATCAACTGCAGATACCGGAGATCCGAAATGAAAACTAAAAATTCTGTAAACACTCACCACATCAGGCGGCATCTGTGTAAAAAGAAACAGAATTAATGCTTCAAGTCAAAGATCCTGGAAAACTGGAAAAGAGAGAAGAAAACATTTTACGTTGCAGAGAAGTTGGGACAGCATAGGTAAGACAAAGGGAATATCTTTGATAGGGTGAGGCCAGGGTTGCAGTGGGGATAAGTTATAGAGATCATCCAGTTAATGGATTAATGGAGGTAGTTAGAGAGAGAAAGAAATGGAGAAAAAACTATGAGATGAGGACAGTCAGAGAGTCAGAATACAGAAAAAGAAACGTGCGAAGTTATAAAACGAAGGGCAATAGGACAGGTTAGGCTATACTAATGCAGAGAGAAAAACTGAGGCTATACATGGATGGCTTACAGCAGAAATGGCTAGCTCTGATGCAGACAGTAACATGAGGATTTTGTTTTCATACAAGTGATTTGGGTCTGGAATGTACTTCTGGGGCTACTGGTGAAGACAGATTCATTTGCAAAGTTCAAAAAGACCAAGATAGGTACCTGAAAGAAAAGTATTTGCAGGGCTATAGGGAGACTGTGGAACAAGCAGAATTAGCAAGGTTGCTCTTACAATAAGCCTACTGTTTACGTGATGAGTGAGTGATACCCATCCCAGCTGTAAACACTGCATGATTCTGTGAAATGATGGCTAAAATAAACAAATAAAATGTAGACATCTGAATTCTAGTGGAATACCTTACAGTCTTTTTTCCAAGTCTATGGTGTGGAATATAGCTGGCATGAGCATTGGTGTTCACAGAATGAATTATTGTCACGTCAAAACAAATGCTTTTGGCATATGGTCCCACTAAACTTCCATCAGAAGTACAAGTTTTTAGATGTCAGCTGGTAGCAAATGAAGTGTGCAGTTTCAAATCCCCTCCATATGCCCAGAATAAGCACACTACCAATGTCCATCACCATCTGATTGAGTTTGTCCCTGAACTACTGAGCTCCACATTAAATTACACATAAGCACATCAGTATTTCTTTATAACCATTTCAAAAAAAAACAGACTCTACATTATTACTGGTTGGGTTTGAAAAGCTCCCATGGAAATGTCTGGTCAAATGGTGAATGATAAGAAATAAATATCAAATACCACAGATGCTGGTAAACTGCAATATAAACAGAAACTATTGTAAAAAGTCAGCAGGTCAAGCAGCATCTGTAGAAAGAAAAACAGAATTAAAGTTTCAGGTCAATAATCTCTTCATCAGAATGTTAACTCTGCTTCTCCTTCCATGAATGATGGGAAATGTTTAACGGATTGGAAGGAATCAGGAAACGTTTGACATCAGCTCTATTGGTCCAGAAAATTGCAGGGTTGTCTCTTAAGCGAAGGTTCCCAGAACTGAATTTTTTGTTCTTCTCACTCTTTTGGCCTGGCTAATATCATGGTCATCCTCCACAAGGCAATGTTGGATAATGGAATGAGCCTTCTTTGAGGTCAACTGTGACAATGTAGGCATCTGCATCAGCAAAAAGGCAAAAATTTGAAAGCAAAAATTTGTTGAAGTAGATCTTAAAATTAAGTTTATCAATTCGCAATTTACATTTCTATTTAATTTAATTTTCATTGCCTCAAAAGTCCGCAGTTTTATGATCCCCATATTTAAGTCAAGATTGCACTATCATAAGTCATACAACATGGAAACAGGCCCTTCTGCCCAGTATGCCCATGCCAACCAACAAAACCTCCATTCTCCCACACTTGGGTAGATGCAGGGATGACGTTTCTCCCTGTTGGGATATCTAGAACCAGGGATCACGGACTCAAAATAAGGTGTTGCCTATTCAGGACAGAGCTGGGACAGGGGGTAATAAATCTTTGGAGTTCTCTTCTCAAGAGGGATGTAGAGGTTTAGTTGCTGCCTATATTCAAGAGAGAGATTAATAGATTTTTGCATGTTAAGGGAAACAAGCAGTGTGGGGTCAGAGTGGGAAAGTGACACTGAGGTAAAAGATTAACCTTGATCTCATTGAACGACAGAGCAATTACAAGGAGCTGATTGGACAACCCCTGTTTCTATTTCAAAAAGTAAAAAAAAAACACTGCAAATGCTGGAAATCTGAAATAAAAAGTAGCAAATGCAGGTCAGGAAACATCTGTGGAGAGAAACAATTAACATTTCAGGTCGATCTCCCCTCTATCTCTCAGTCCAGATGAAGGGTCTCAACCTGAAACGTCAACTGTCCATTTCCCTTCATGGATGCTGCCCGACTCATTGAGTTCCTCCAGCAATTTGCTTTATTGCTCCAGATTCCAGCATCTACAGTCTCTTGTACCTCCTCGCTAACACTTCAGGTCAATGATCTTTCACCAGAATTATTTCTTTTCTTTTGTACATTATCAGTTGCAGATTCACAGGTCACCTCATCATGGTGCTCCAGCAGAAAAATTCAGGTTGTTGAGCCATGGTTACAATGACTCCCATCGTTTCCTGCTGTTACTCATTGTCCCAATTTATGCTATAATTTAGACTGAAAATAAATTGATTGTCCTCTTTGAACATTGATATGTGCTTGGGAAGAATTGACACCTTACTGCAAGAGCTGCAATTTTGCAACTGAGCAGCTAACAACAACATTTTGCCAAGGCAGAAAAAAAATGCAGAAGCTTGGAATGAGCAAGGACTGTGAAATCTGGCTCCCATGGCGAACAGCGATCGAAATCCGGCAGCTGAGCTTCTCCCCTCAAAATTTGTCAGTGTCAATTATTTCTGTTGCTGGGATTTTACATGGGTGAAACTCAAAAGAGGATTCCCCTTGCTCGGCGATAAAATCCAGTAGATATTCTTACAATTGCAATGTCTCTTCTGGCTAAAGTTGACATTAGTACCAGTTCTGATAGCTCATTTAAGCTACACTACTTTTGACCAATTTTCCACACAACCGTATGGAGTGGAGGACTGGAACCTTCCTCTTTTTCATTGATTTTCTGACCTCAAACAAATTGCATAAAGAAGGATATACTGCAAAGATGATTGCAGATTGGATGAAGAATCAAAGGGTATATTGTCCTGTAATTCTCTTGAATATCTACCGGAAGCTGATGTAAGAGAACAAATCATGGATATCTACAAACAGGATCCGATGAAAGATCTTTGACTTGAAATGTTAAGTCTGTTTCTCTCTCCATTGATGCTAACTTACCTGCTGAGTGTGTCAATATTTTGTGTTCCCACATCAGATTTCCAGCACTTGCAGTTCTTTTGCTTTTTAACCTGCCAACAGGTTCTTTATAAGCTGGAGTGTGTGGGGATTGGAAAGTTATGGAGGGGACAAAGGCAATGCAAGGATTGTGGGACTTCAACTCTTCTGTCAAGGCCCATCAATACTCTAGGAAAAAGTGACTCATTGTCAACTTACTCTCATTTCTTGTCTAACCTCTCGAGTATTGGTAAGTTTTCAGTACTCCATCCAGATGGCCATTCATCATAGAACCATAGATTCATACAACAGAGAAGGAATCATGCTCTCAAGCCACTGCTGACTTTTTCAAAGAGCAATCCAGTTAGTCCCACTGCCCTACGCTTACTCTATATCCCAGTAAGGTTCCCTGTATCCTTCAATTATTTATCTACTTTCTCTCTGAAGATGGCTGTTAACTCCACATCCATTGCCCTAATAGCATTGCATTTCAAATCTATAACCCTTGCGACATTAAAAAGTTATTCTTTTTGTTGTCTCTGTTACTTTTCCCAATCACTTTCAATCCCAGTCCTCTGCTTTTCAACTATTTGATCACAGGAATTATTTTTTTCTTTATCACAACCTTTCATGATTTTGGACAACGCTATCAAACTTCTGCTCTGAGGGGAATAACCCTTCTTCTAAATACACCCATAACTCTCATCTCTTATCACTGAAAGTATCGTGGAGTCACACAGCACAGAAGCAGACCTTTTGGCCCATTATGTCCATGCCAACTATTAAGTCCCCATCTATACTAAGCCCATGTACCAGCACTTGGTTTGTAACTTTCCATCCATTGGTGATTTCAGTACTTCTTTTCATACATCTTAAATGTTGTGAGTATCTGCCTCCATCAGCTACTCAGGTAGTGTGTTTCAGATTCCAACCACCTTTTGGTGATTCTTCCTTAGTTCCCCTCTTACCCCTTACCTTAAACCTATGCCCTGTTTTAGATACTTCTATTATGGCAAAAAGTTTTGTACTATCTACCCTGGCTATGCCCCTCATAAATTTGTATGCCTCTATCATGTCCCCTCTCAGCCTCCTCCACTGCATGGAAAGCATACAGATTCCACCCAGTCTCTCATAATCGAAATGTTCCATCCCAGGCAACATCTTGGTGAATCTCCTCTTCAGTTCCGTCACCTCCTTCCTATAGTCCTTCCTATAGCGTGGCAATGAGAACTGTGCACAATACTTCAGCTTTTGTATAACCGATGTTTTAGTAAGTTGTAACAAGACTTCCCTGATCTTACGTTCTATGCCCTGGCTAAAGAGGGCAAATTTATGCCCTTTTCACTACCTTATCTCCCTGTGTTACCACCTTTAGGGATCCCAGACATGCACACCAAGGTCCCTCTGTTCCTCAATACTTCCAAAGGCCCTACATTCATTGTGTATGTTCTTCCCTTATTAATTCCCCCAAACTGCATCATCTTGCACTTATCAGGATTAAGTTCCATCTGCCATTGCTCTGTCTATCCTATCAGGTGATTTATTGTCATCTTACAACCTACAACTATCCTCTTCACCACCAACAACAAAGCCAATTCTAATGCCGTCTGCGAACATACTAATCATCCTCCTACATTCATATCCAGACCACTAATGTATATAATGAACAGTAAGGGCCTCAGCAGCGATCCTGTGGTGCATCACTGGCAAAGATATCCAATCACAAAAGCAACCCTCCACTATCACCCTCTGTATCCTGTTACTCTCCATCCAGGCCCCAACAATCTCCTCTCTTGCATCCCCTTGGGATACATCTCATCAGACCCTGTGGATTTATCCAGCTTTAAGCTCGCTAAGACACCCAACATCTCTTTTTTAATGATAACATTTTCCAGAATTTCACCTCCCCCCTCCTTGAATTCTCCAACTATGATGACTTTCTACTTAATCTATATGGATAAGAAGTATTCATTTAAGATCTCACCGACATCCACCAGCTCCATGCTCAGATTACCATTTTATTTCCAACTTTTTCCTTGATTATCCTGTTGTCCTTGAATTATTTATAAAGTGCTTTGGTATTTTCCTTAATTTTATTTGCCAGTGATATTCTGTGCCCCCTCTTTGCCCTTGTAACTTCTTTCTTAAGTACCCCCTACATTTTCTATACTCTAAAAGGGCCTCCCCCTATCCTCTGGAGACTGTACCATTTCCAAAGCTATCATATTTTTTTCTGTGCAGTGACACCCTATGCTCCAGCCAAGGCCAAAATAGTGTTTTATACAGGGTGGGTACATAATTTGCTTGGCTTTTGTTCTTAATGGAGGAGAAAATTGTCTTTTGTTGCGAGGTATGTCACTTGAGAATGGGATTTATTTCAATAACTGCTTCGTTAATCCATTTTGTCATGGATAAGCGTGCCCTGGACAACCTCTTTTATCTTTTTGCTTATCTACCTGCTGGCCTGGTGTTGACCTCCACACCTGGGCCAGGTATGGGAAGGGGATGGTGGTCTGTCTCATTGGCCCTTCGCATCCTGGAGTCCATTGACAAGGGCACAGGGTTCTGTGGTGCAAAGGCCCCATCCCTGAATACCTCAAGAACCTTTCTCAACCGTGGGAGGGTCTTTGCCAAGTTTGAGCATTGTTATTAGTGGAAAAAAGTTTTTAACTGTTCCTGATATTCAGAAACATTTTAAAACTGTTGAAGTAAATCATTTTAAACGGCTATCTTTTAAATAAATATATTCAGCCAAAAACACATGAATGTATTCACTAAATTGACCACTTATTGACTTGCAATAGACAGGATACAGATAGTACAATCAAAGGTAGTGAGGAAAACAGCAAAATCTTTTGGATACAGAAAGACATATCGAGTCACCTCATGTATTTATCATTTGAAATAAAAATTGTTTGTAGTTCTGTGATCTATTAGAGTGTACCAAGGTAAGTGTGAGGCTCGAACAGGAGACAAGATTATTCAAGCTGAAGACACAAGAGACTGCAGATGCTGGAATTATTCAAGCTGAATTCTTGCATGCTCAGAATGCAAGTAATCAGGCAGGGCAGCTTTACAGGAAAGAGAGTTTGTGGTCCACAATCACAGAAACTGATCAAAAGTATATTTGCCCTGAGAAAATCCAAGACCGTGAAATGTACAACCTGTGGCAGGAAAAAGACAGAGAGACAGAGAGAGGCATAATTTGCTAGCTTAACTGTGTCTTCTCTTCTCTGATCCCCTGTGGTTTTGGACAGTTGAGCTATATTTCACAATAGTAACAATAGAATATTGTCGTAAAATAGGCTCCTTATGCTTAAGTTCTGTCATAAATCCTTCTGAAACATTCACAGTCAAAAAATATTGAGTTAGTTGAGTGCCCTAAGATGGATGGCTAAATGACTTGGAGGCACAAGAGACTGCAGAGGCTGGAACCTGGAGCAACAAACAAACTGCTTGGAGGGTCCATATGAAAAGTCTTGACCCAAAACGTCGACTGTTCATTTCCCACCATAGATGCTGCCTGGCCCACTGAGTTCCTCCAGCAGTTTGTTTTTGGCTCAGTGACTTGTTTGTTTACAGGTTTTTTTTGTAATGATGGGGTTAATTAAATTTGAACAAAGTACAGATTACACATTTCTAAAGTTTGTAATTCTCACCTTAAATTTTGAAACCTTATTGAACTAAAAAGCATAACATAATAGTAACGACTGGAAATGGCATTTGTCCACTTGGAATATAATTCAGAGATGATGTAATATTAAAAATGGTATCAAACAGCTGGCACAGGTACCAGACAGAGAATGGAAAGAAGACTGCAGTGTTGTTTATTTAGGCTGGAGGGGAGGAGAGTGCAAAACATGGATCAAAGGGAAAACCGGATTTACAATTGCTCAGGGCAGTTAGGTGTTATCTTGAAGTCCACAAATGCATTGCATTCAGAAAGAGTGACCTGTTCAGTAACCAAAAGTCATGTTTCATTGTATCAGCAGTGGATTAACCCCCTTGATGGTCATGAGTATAAGAGGTTCAGCTTGTTTTATGGTAAAGAGAAAGGACAGGCATCCAAACGTCAGCTGTTACATTAAGATTAATGACATTGCTTGATGTCGGGTAAAATATTTTACCACAGAATCTGGAATTCTGTTTTTGTCATTTACTAAAAATTACTGGTCAGGACTCCTGCACAGCTAGTGCTAATTCAATTACTGGCTCACTGTAAACATAGGTAGGCAGGACAGGTACAGTGGTAGAGTTAGTAAATCTGCTGCCTCGCAACTCTTGTGACCCAGGATCAACACCGAACTCCAGTGCTTGTGTGGAGTTTGCACTCTCTCTCTGTGACCTCAAAGTTTTCCACTGGGTGTTCCAGTTTCCTCCCATATCTGAAAACCATGTAGATTAGTAGGTTAGTTGGTCATTGTAAATTGTCCCTAGTGCATATGTGAATGGTAGAATCTGGGGAGAGTTGATGGGAATGTCATGAAGTCATTCAGCAGGGAAACAGGTCCTTCAGCCCAACTGGTCCATGCCGACCAAGATTCCCATCTGCTGGTCCCATCTGCCCGTGTTTGGCCCATATTCCTCTAAACCTTTCCTATCTACATACCTGTCCAAGTTCCTTTTAAATGTTGTTTAAATCTAGTAATTCCTCTCATTCCACCTGGGTGGAAGAAGAGAATGTGGATGTATATCCGTTTGTCGACAATAGGCTTCAAACACCAACTTAATAAATACGTATATAATATCTTTATAATCTGCCTCCAGCAATGAAAACAGCAGTTTTTTTTTTCATGAGATTGCAAAGGAAATTAAAGTTAGTTCTTTAAAATGGGCAATAACTTAATCTGGAAGGAAGCATTTCAGTTTGGAGGCTTCAATGCTGATGAAAGGTTTGAGGTTTCGTAATGTTCCTTCCTAATTTGAAGAGATTTCATTCAAAGAAATGAATTAGGAGCCAGAGTAAGTCACTCAGCCCTTCAAGCTTGCTTGCAATTTAATAAGATCCTGGCTGATCTTTTATCTCAATACTAAATTCCTGATGCTTATCGAGTTCTTATGAAGGGTCTCGGCCCGAAACGACAGCTGTTCATTTCCCTGCATAAATGCTGCCTGACCTGCTGAGTTCCTCCAGCATTTTGTGTGCAAAGTTCCTTCCAATTCCTGCCCTAAAAGTAATCAAAGACTCTGCTTCCGCTGCTCTGTGTAGAACAGATTTCCAAAGACTCACGACTTTCTGAAAAAAAACTCATCCGTCTTAATGAATGATTCTTTATTTTTAATCAGTAGGTCCTCGTTTTAGATTCTCTCAAAAGAGAAATATCATCTCCTCATCCACCCTGTCAAGGTCCATGGGATCTTATATGTTTCTATTATCACATCGCACTCTTCCAAGCTTAGGCAGAAACAAGCTTAACCAGTCCAGCCTTTCCTCACAAAGCCACACACCCATTCCAGGTATGGCTCCAGTAAACCTTCATCGAACTACTTCCAATGTATCAACATCCTTCCTTAAATAAGGAAACTGAAACTGTACACAGTACAGGCAGCCGCCAGGTTGAGTATGGTTCTGGTCCTGAGATCTGTCTGTAAGCCAATTTCTCAGAAACACCCATTTTCTATAGTAACCTATATTGTATAGATCTGCTTAGACCACACTTGGAGTACTGTGTCCAGTTCTGGTCACCTCATTACAGGAAGGATGTGGAAGTGTTGGAAAGGATGCAAAGATTTACCAGGATGCTGCCTAGATTGGAGAGTGTGGATTATGAGGAGAGAGTAAGGGAGCTGGGGCTTTACTTTTTGGAGAGAAGGAGGATGAGGGGAGACATGATAGAGGTGTACAAAATATTAGGAGGAATAGATAGAGTAGACAGCCAGCGCCTCTTTCCCAGGGCACCAATGCTCAATACAAGAGGGCATGGCTTTAAGGTAATGGGTGGGAAGTTCAAGGGAGATGTCAGAGGAAGGTTTGTCACCCAGAGAGTGGTTGGTGCACGGAATGCGCTGCCTGGGGGAGTGGTGGAGGCAGATACATTGGTCAAGTTCAAGGGATTGTTAGATAAGCATATGGAGGAATTTAAAATCGGGGGATATGTGGGAGGAAGGGGTTAGATAGTCTTAGGCGTGGTTTAAAGGTTGGTACAACATGGTGGGCCGAAGGGCCTCTATTGTGCTGTATTGTTCTATGGTTCTATGGTTCTATGGTATTGTTCTACATACACTTGCTATAATTCTTTCATTTCATTGAATAATCATCCTAACACTACCCATAGTTAAACTCATGGAATAAATACTGTATCCAGTTATTAATGAATACTATGAAACATTTTATTATTATTATTACTATCTTGAAAAACACTTTAAAAAGTATATAAAAATTTGCATAAAGTTGGATTTCTGTAAGTCAGGTCAAAGATAACCTGTGGAGTCCCTGTACTCCAATCCCCTATGTAACGGAAAAATAACCTCCATATTTTTGTCTTCATCTCCTCTAGCAACAAACTTTAACATTAACTTGTGTAATTACTTATTATACTTTCATTCTATTCTTTTGTAAATCATGCGCTAGAACACCCAGATCCCTCTGCATCTCAGAGCTATGTCATCCCTTAGCATTTCAATGTTAGCTTTTGTCTTTTTTAGCTTTTCCTGCCAATGGACAATTTCACATTTTATGACGTCATACTCCATTTGCTAGATCTTTGTCCACTCAGTTAACTTGTTTATATCCCTTTAAAGCCTCCTCACATCCTTTTCCCTTCCCACCTATTTATGTTGTCAGTAATTTTAGCAACCACACCTTTGATACCTTCAACCTAGTCATTTACATCAATTGTAAAAATATGAAGCACTAGAACCAATGTCAATGGCACACTACTCCTTTTTCTCTGGCCAAGTAGGGAAAAAGACTATTTATGCCTATTCACTGTTTCCTATTAGCCACACAATCTTCGAAACATGCTGTTTTGTTACCTCCAACAGCAGAATCTATTATTTTCCAGAAAAACTTTTGATGCAGCACCTTATCAAATCCCCTCTGGAAATCTTGGTTAAATGAAGAGCTTAATACAATATTGACAACTCCATTATATTAATGGCTTTTCCCGCTCCATAATTTTTCCCTAACAAGATGATTTTCTTTCACATAAATAAACTTCTTAACTATGAACAAATTCCCTTGACGGGAAAAGAAGATCAGAAGCCTAAGTAAGTTTCTATGAATGTGGCACCAGAAAGAATGAATTTTTTTATGGCCCTGTAACTATTGGTTTGATTTTACAATGAATTAGCAGGTTAAGTACCTAAAAGAGAACTCCCAACTTTAGTCTAACGGCCTCAAAAGTTCAGAAGCAGTCAGGTAGTTGGAGCACAGCAGCATTTAGTTAATCATCATGAATCAGAGTCAACCCAGCTTCAAGAAGCAGGCCCTTGGAATATATTCTGAATTGGGGGAAAGTATAGAAATCAGGATGAAAAAAATGGAATGGGAAATGAAATGGATATTTCTTTTGTATAACAGCTATCTCCTTCAGGACAGTGTACTGGGAATCAGTTTGAAAAGATTAATTGATAACACATATTGATGGAGAGTTTTACTGATCAATTAATTTTTCCTTGAACGCAAACTGGAATGAGAAATGGGAGACAAATATTGGTAACACAACGCTGTACTGAAGGCATGAGCTTGAGTGGAAACAAATGTGAGTTACCATTGGTAAGATCATAGAACCAGGAGATTCACATTCTTCTATTTTTATGCATAACCTCACACTAGTACTGATTAAGTTATTCTTAGAGAAGTGGATATATCGACCAGCAAGATGGGCAAAAAGCAAAAATTATAAAATATGTTAATTACTGTGGTCTTTTCTGTGGTCTCTTGTTCTTTCCAATACCTGAAGTTAATCCGTTGAAACATTGCTACATCATCTTTCACAATGTAATTGTGAAAAATAAGTTCAGGCAATGGTTAACTGCTGCTTTGAGGGAAGGTCATTGACTTGAAACCAATTCTGGTACTGTCTCTACAGACGAGCACCTATAGCATTTTTTCTTTAGAGTCGGAGTCATAGAATCATACAGCATGAAAATGGGCCATTCAGCCGACCATGTCCATGCCGACCAGTGGGCACCCATCCGTACTAGTCCCGTTTTCCCGCACTTGGCACGTAGCTTTCTGTGCCGAGGCGATTCAAGTGCTAGAGTCCTGATGCAGGGTTTTGGCCTGAAATGTTGGCAATTCCTTTCCTCCCACAGATGCTGCTCAACCTGCTGAGTTCTTCCATCAGATTATCTGTTGATCCAGATTCCAGCATTTGCAGTCTCTTGTATCCCTGATTCATGGACATTTATTAAACAGTGTCTCTACGTCCACCACTCTCTCAAGCAGTGTAATCCAGATGCTCACCGTTCTCTGGGTGAAGAAGGTCCCTCTCAGATCCTCTCTAAATCTCTTACCTCTTTAGTGACTAACTTTAATTTCTATATTGTTTTCAGTTCAAGGAATAAATTAAGATGAGGTGGCACAATCCCAACCATGATGTCTTAAGACTAGGTTAACAAAGCACATCTATGCATATCTGCTTCTTCTTCTTAGGCATCCACTTAGGAGTGAGGATGATTTCCTTCCATCTGTTTTGTCGGTGTTGAGATGGCTGATGACGCCAGTGTGGGAATCGCAGATGCATTATCCATAAAATAATGCACCGCACATATGTTTACATTTTGAAAGGGAAGAGGACTTGCATTTATGAGGTGTCCTTAACAACCTCAAGGTGTTGCGAAACTCGTAACAATGAATGAAATATCGTCAGGTCTCATCGCTATTGCAACGCAGCTCAAAATGGGAGCAAACAGGAGGCTCCAACAAAAAGCAATCGAATAAGTAACTATTCCTGCGATGTTGTTGAGTGATAAATATTGTTCAGAACACTGGGAGAAATTTCTGCAGTCTTTTTTGAAATAATTGCCTAAACTCTAATCAACTTTGAAACTGAGCTCCTTTGGGATTTGCACATGGATATGCAAATCCCATATTTGCACTCAGCAGTTTCGCCGTTTTTATGAATACACACTATTGTTTTACTTTCAGAAAGGCCAACAAAATTGTGGTAATTCACCATAATTAAAGGTGAGCAATCAAACAGCAATTGGACCTGTTATTCAATTCATTGTTGATGGGAGAGAACAGTTGTAATGGATTAAGCTAAAGATCTGAAGCTTGAATCTCTAAGTACTGGAGAAAAAGGTTTGGGTAATATCATTCTTTGTTTGGTGGTCAGGGGCAAGAATGGGTAGTTTGTCACTGACCTCAAGTTCTGGACCAGTCATTATGTAGAACGATGAAGACTCTGAGTGTTGAGACCTGATCTTGACTTTGGAATCAAGAACACAATCTCCAAATCTGTAAATAATATCAAATTGAGGGAATGGTCACAGCTGAAGAAAACTACAAAACATTACAGGAGACATTAATAAATGCAGAATAAGTCAGTAATTGGCAGATGAGGTACACTGAAACATAATATATTTTGGCAGGGAGAATAGGAAGCTTACTTATTATGTGGAAGGTGTGAGTCTAGATAAAGTAGAGGAATAAAGGGATCTCAGAGACAACGACATCAATCACTAAAAATTGTGCCACAGGTTAGTAAGGCCATGAAGAAAGCAAACCACGTGTTAGGATTTATTTCTTGTGGGACACAAGTAAGGAAGTAAGGATATCACTGTATTAAACCTTAATACACTTGTTGTACTGTACACAGTTCTGGTTTCGTATTATAAAAGAGAACATAGAGGCACTGGAGAGGGTGCAGAGGAGCTTTGTAAGGGTGTTACCACAAATGAAAGGACATTCATATTAGGCAAGGGCGTTCAGACAGGGTCTCCCTCCTTATGAGGAAACAAGGCTGAGTAGGTCAGGAAACACAGCTGATGAGGTCAGCTGGTAGGATGATGCAAGTTTTGATGGAGTGAGTATTTCCCTTTGTGAGGAAGAGCATATTTAAAGAGCTAAATATTAGGGAGTCACTAAGGAATCCAATAAGAAGTTCAGAGGTAGTTTCTTTAACCAAAGAGTGATGAGAATGTGGAACCCATTTCCATAGGGAGGCATTGAAGTGAATTGTATAGATGCATTTAAAGGGAGTTTGGAAGGTACCAAAGCCTGAGGTCCCACACCACCAGGTTCAAGAACAGCTACTTCCCTTCAACCATTTTGTTCTTGAACCAACCGGCACAACCCCAATCACTAGGGTTTAGCAAAACTATGACCACTTTGATCACTTTGCATTAAAATGGACTTTGTTGTTTTTTGTTCTAATTGTGTTCTTTCTTGTAACAGTTTTGTATAATTTATGTTTAATTTATGTTTTTCTTGTGAACGCTGCTTATCTGATGCTATGTGCCTGTGATGCTGCTGCAAGTAAGTTTTTCATTGCACCTGCGCATACATGTACTTGTGCAAATGACAATAAACTTGACTTTGACTTTGAGCAAATGAGGGAACGATGAACAGAGGATTATGCTTATAGGTTTAGATAAGGAAAGATGGTACGAGGCTAACAGAGAGAATAAACAACATGGACTATTTGACATAATTTGGTACAAAGATACATTGGAATATAACAGGAGAGGTAAGCAAATGTTTTTTCGGAAGTGTGTTAAATTTCTGAAAAGGCATTCCAGAGCACAGAATGTGGACCACTGATTGCAAGGTGGCCAGTGATGGAGCAATGAAAATGAAGCATTGTTAATGGAGAATACAGAGATCTCAGAGAGTTGTAGGCCTATGGGAGGTTACACAGTTTGGGAATGCTGAGGCCACAGAGTGATATGGCAGCAACTGAACAGAGAGCTGACAGCTGATACTTTTGCTGCCAGTTCTCTCCAAGACTCTGAGATGGGTAATCTACTAGTTGAGCCGAGGAAAAACGTCTGAGAATTACCGTCCAACGCCAGTAGACTCTAGACTCATGGTGGAACACGAACCCAAACATTAAGGAGACAGAGGGCTCGGGATTGCTGTTTCCACATGCTGCTACCTGGCAGGATGTTGAGTGTTATTGACTTATTTAGTAAGTATAGCATGGTGAAGCTTTAATTCATAGGGAAATATTTATTAAGTGCTGAGCCTGGAGGGTATTAATTTATTGCTGTATCTTTCAGGTAGAGTCTGTAAGGCAGCTTTAATTTATTGGTAGTGTTTATCAAACACTGCCCTCAGCTGGGTCGGATTCCTTCAACAAGGTGTTTATTGCTGAATCTCAGCTAGGACAAAGATGCACTTCTTTGTTTAGTAAATTAATTTAATAGAAAGTAAAGACTATAAAAAAAGATACAAAAGCAATTTAGTAGTTTTAGAAGTATTACTGCCCTTGTGACCAATACTTCTTTGAGAGGGCAATTATACATTTAAACTAGTCCAGCTCCATTTGTCATCATGTATGAGGATAATGTGTACGCCCTGATAGTGACAGTATGTGAACATGGTGAGGACTGTCCACTACTGTGATTGGCAAATGTGCCCTAAGCTAGAAGAAGGGATTATTTATGAAGAAGCATTCACATGGAATGTAGACCAAATCAAGAACAAAGATTAGTGGGTGTGCATATAAAGTGTGACTTAGTTGTCCTCTAGAGTTTCTGAAAACTGAGAGCAAACCAGTCAAGAGAACAGATCATGGTGTCCAGAGCCAGATAATACAATGGAGATGCTTAGTGCTTCAAGTGTAGAGAGAAGCGTATGTGGCAGACCCTTCCAATTCTTTTTCTCTTACATACTCTCCACTTGCCTGGATGAGTTCTGCTTCGACAACACAGATGGAGGTGAGCATCATCTGATTGGCATCTACCATGCTACACAGTCATTCCCTCCACCACAGAGCACTGTCTGTACCAGCTACAAAATGTACTGCACTTACTCACTAAAACTTTGCCAACAGCTCCTCCCAAACCGGTGACTGCTGCCACCAAGAAGGATATAGGCTTCAGGTGCATGAGAACATCTCCACCTGCAAATTCCCCTCCAAATCACACACTGTCCTGATCTGGAAATATATTGATGCTTTATCATGGCTGGATCTAAATCTTTTATCTCTCTATTCAACCACACTGTGGAGATACATCACCAGAGAACTGCAGCAGTTCAAGTAGAACGCTCACAATCAGGTACTCAAGGAAATTGAGGGTTGAGCAATAAATGGTGATTTTTCCAGTGATGCCCAGGTACCATAAACAATTAAAACTTATTTGTGTTCATCTCAAAACAATCTAAATTATTCAACTCAGCTGGCCCATTTGATAGCAAGTTCTGCATTCTCAGCACCTTCTGAGTGAAATAGTTTCTCCTGAATTCTTTATTGAATTTTTTTAATCTGAAATTTTATATACTTGACCAACAGGTTTTATACTTTAAATCTGTTCACTACTTACTCTTGGATCTGATATAATCCTTGAAAAACTGTATTGCACCTTCTCCAGTACTTCAGAGTTCAGGGAATAGATGTTTTGTCCATCTGTTCTCCTTCTCCAACATTGGTATCAACTGAGCTGGTAGTGGACAATGATTCCAAAGAGATCCATTGGCATTCACACAGTTAAGTGCCTCCAGGGGCTATGCAGTCTGGGGAAAGTTGTGAGAGAAGTTAATACAGTCGTACACCAGCCTGCCCAGTGTAAACTCAGTTATTTATTTATGACTAACTTGTTTTAATTTTTTATTGGTGTTTTAATATATTTATTAAATTGTTTGTTATTGATATTATAGTTTTTTAAATTTTTAATCATTTAAAGCAATGTAAGTAATTATTAAATGTTTCTGAATAGCAGAAACACACAGTTCATGATGTCAACATTCAGGGAGAACTTGGTTCCACTGGTGCCATCATAAATTAGAGCTCCAAGCTCCAACCTACAACTTACAACTGCTATGGAACAGTCTCAGTACAACCAGGAGTACGGTTTGCTGCTTTTCTCATCACTTCTTTAACAGTCGGATACTGATATCTGACTGGGCAGCAGCAGAACCGACTGATTCAAAGAATGTGCTACGATGAACCGTGAGTATTCACTCCAGTCGTGAGTTGCTGAGATCCCCTTTGCCCCAGTAATGACACAACTGTTAGCACTCCGTTATTGTCCACACTGGATATGAGAGAACCCCTGACAAATAGAGGCCTCTCAAAAAGAGCCTGTAAAGTCATAGACCCAAACACAAACTCCAAGTGACCCAAGTTATTACCAATACAGTAATCAGCCAGAGGTGTCAGATGACACACAATAATCCCTCAGGTCCTTTGCTTTGCAGGACCATCTGCACCAATTATAACCAATAAAATCGATCAGTGAATTAATCCCAGATCCATTACTGAATGGGTTACTGCAGCTGTTTACAGTGGTAGGAAGCTCACCCTGACATATGTTATGAGTATCTGAGCTTTTTTTTTCTGTTTGATCCAATGAATGAGGGTTACCACATCTGGAGAAAACAGCTGGAACTACCTCCCACTCTTCTTATGGTAGCCCTGGCACCCAGAGGCAACCTCCTCGTCTTCCATGTTACTTTAAGTGAATCTGGGAGCACTTCCCTTCTCTTCTCCATGTTACTGCTGTCCAGCTGCCTTTGGAAGTGTCCCTTTAAGGACTGGTTGATCAACTGCAGCTTGTCAGAAGCTGCGTTCAAATAAGTATGCTCCTGTCCAGGACAACACAGGTCTTGTTTTCACCACTTGGAATGTTATTTTAGACACTTTTCTGGCATGTTTCACTATTTTTTGCAGGGGTCCTGAATTGGTGTTGGTTCTAAGCACAGCAACAATTTAACACTCCAGAATTAAGGAAATCCAAATGCTGGGCAGAAATGATTCAGGGGAAACCTGTAAATGGATTGGTTGAAATGTAGAAATAATAATGACTCATTGTATGCATCATGGTGGGATCAGGATTCTCAGAGGATTGATTTTGGAAACTCTACAATTCCTACTTTGACATTATGAGTTTGGTGTACTATGTAATGTGCTGAAAACAACAGTATAGAAATTGACCAGAATTCCATTTAAATAAATTAACTATATTTTACATTAGAATAAAGAATGCTAATTGGGTTAACGTGACCACACGGTTTTCCCAATCACCAAGTATGCCGGACCAAAAAATTGAAAGGGATATCAGAATATTTTTTTTAACAGTTTTGACTTTGAATTGGGGTATACACTGCATTTATAGACTGCTTTTCACAAATGTTTTATGTATAAATGTCAGGCGCGTTTCCCTGAAATGCCAGCTTAAGTGATATGTTCAAACCTCTTGAGTTGGATCTGAGTCACTAACCCTTGTGCTCAGAAATGTAGCTGCCAAAGCTGGCACCTCAAAGTCTTAATGACAAACATGGCAGATTAAAAGATATACAATAGCCCAGCAGTGAATCCTGTAAATAAAACTTAATAAAAAGAACATTAATGCCAATACCAGGCATCATTTTGCTTGTGTAATAGTGGAAAGACCAGCTGAATCCATTGCATTTGTGAAGGTAAATTATGGCTGTGAACATGTTAGTAAACTGACTGTGGTACTTTAATGCTTTTGTAGGTTTAAATCAAATATCTTTGCACATAATGGACAGATGAACAAACCTGACCCTGTGAACTTTACATAACTACTGAGTTTCGGTCTGAACCCCATTAGTTGCTTTACAGACTTGTAACTTATTTTATGCAATCAATTATAAACAAACAGTTTGTAACTGCTGCACTGAAGTTATGGACCACATGTCCAAGTGCACTGTATCTCAAGATGAATGCCTGCTGTGGTACTGCACCAGTAAACCCAGATTAATAATGTTGCTTATTCATGGCTGTACTTGGTAATGAAAACTGTGTACTGCCTACAGAAAACAGAAAGGCTAAGAAGCAATATATCCAGTATCAGTGTATTACATTAGGCACCTGTCTTTATCACAATTCCATTTGTCCCAGGAGTTGTTGTAAATTTGAAGGAGCATTGTTTTATGCACTTGTAACTTGGTAATTGGAGAGAGCTTAAATAAAATATGGCACCTGCTCAACTTTTTAAATGACCAAATTAAACTCAATACCTGGAGGTTATATTATTTCCATCCAATGTTGATCTAGCTGTTGGAATAAAATGAAATTTGATGTCGACATAAATGTGTCCAAATAAAATTGAAGATAAAAGCTCTGCCAATGTAAACAGGTCCTACAGCCACTGAATATTGAGTAGATGGCCAGCCATTCTCTGGTGAATTTATTCACCATGAATCAAAGCATATTTTGGTGTAGTTTAAAATATATTCTCTGGCCTTCTAATTTCCAATGACTAAATAAGGCAACCTTGCCCAGAAAGTTATCCCCTGAACTAAATGTTTAATATGGTAACAGAAAGTGAGTTATTTTGAATTCAGTATCGAACCCCTAAAGGAGGCAATGTGCCCTGGTGGAAGGTGAAATGCTAGTTCCCATATTTGCATCGGGCTTCATTACAATAGTGCAGAAATACACAGGCAGATTAGAGTGGGAGCGGGATGGAAATTTAAAATGACAGGGAGCTGGGAACTCAGGAAGACCAATACCAATGCTCCAGCAAGGGTGCTGAGCAAGTGGTCACACAATCTGGATCTGGCTTCTTCAGTGTGGAGTAGGCCACATTCTGAGCACTGAATGTAATACACTGCATTGGGAGCAGTGGAAGTGAATCACTGCTTCACCTGAAAGGACTGTTTGTGTTCCTGGACGGTGGAAACCGAAGAGGTAAAAGCACAGTTGTTGCACCTTCTGTGATTGTTTGGGAAAGTGCTCCGTGATGGGGAGTAGTGGATGGAAATCCACTGGGAGACACGAAGTAGACGAAGGGGAAGGTATGTCCAATGGTGGAATCGCATGAAAGGTGGTGAAGGGTGATCTGTTGAATGGAGAGGTGGATGTTGTGGAAGGCAAGTGCAAGCCCTTCCCAGTTTACGAATGCCCGACTTGTGCACAGCTCATACATATGAGCGAACGTTTAGGAGACCCGGTGGGACGGATTTGCCAGCTGCTGTGGGGCTGCAGATGACTATTTTTGAACCTAGCTGGAATTTTGCCAGGTAGAACCAAGGAAGAATACATTATAGTTGACTCAATGCGGTCCATTTTGTGAATCCTGTCTAGAGACATGCCATCTTTATAAATCCATCCAATAGCATTTAAAACCTCATCTGCAGTAAAATCTTTGATAAGAATTTCAGTATTAGCTCAAGATAGGCTCAGCCTGAATTTGTTAATATCAGCTTTATTATTAAGAATGGCAAATGAGACTTCAAATACTTCACCAGAGTATCTATTTCTAAGGGACAACCCACCTCTGCAGGCATTTTCTGAGTTACGAACATTTCTCAGGAACGGAACCCTGCCATAACCTGGGGAGAACCTGCATCAGGAAAACCGTCTCCTTGTTCTGACTGTGAGGAAGGGCGTGAGGAGACATGAGTGAGAGGGGAAATCATAGCTGAAGAACAAGAAAAACATCTCAAAGGCACCTTTACAGAAAGACTCATCATCAGAGCAGATAGGACAAAGATGGAGGAAATGGGAAAATGGACTGGTGTCCTTACGGGAGAAAGGTGGGAGGAAATATAATCAAGGTGGCGGTGGTGTCTGAGCACCATCTGCCCATCAGCAGGGGAGGCAAGAGTGCAAAAAGGGAAGCTGTCGACCATGAAGATATTGCACTCAACAGAAAGGGGCAGCCTGGTCAGCCGGCTGACGTACTGCCTCATTTCATCATCAACCCCCAAGGTAAGCTGTGAGTAATGTAGGGTTAAGTTTGTAACAGAAGGATAGAGAAAGGAAAATGCATCATGGTGTCAGCTGATACATTAAGATTAGTGTAATTTCTCAGCCTCAATCAAAGGGATGTCACCACAGAATAAAAAATTCTGTGTTATCGTCATTTATTAAAAAATACCCAGGTCAGGGCTTCTGCACAGCTGACTCTAATTCAATTAAGGCTCTGTTGAAATCACAGGTAGGCAGGGAGATACCAGCCCGATACAACTTGGAGGATAGCAGCTGTGGATTTTGGATTACAGTCGGCCTTGATGAATTGTTAAGTTATTGGCTGTAGCTTCAGATTTATTTTAAATCCAGTCAAGGATATCAAAACAAAGGAAGAATTCAGGCAGCTTCGGTGTTGTCCTCCCTTTGCTCGGATGCAAACATGATTGAGTGTATCAGTATATCTTTCTTGCTATTAAACATAGCAATGCTTCCTGTAACACATCACCCATTGCAATTTGTTGGTTTCATTGTTACAAGGAAAACATCTGTTCAGCCAAATACAAAGAAACACACATTCAATAAAATGTTGGTGAGGCTAATCTCAAAAGAATAATGTGACAGGTAGGTTTGATGCATTGAGTCTGAACTGAAGCTTCATCGGAATTAAGGGCCTGAAACAATAGCAAGTGTGGGATATATCAATAACTGCAGACCCTTCAAATCATTGATCTTGGAGTTAACGGTGGCTCAGTTTGTCCTTTGAGTGTTCAAGTCACATTACAGAAACTTAATCACAAAATTTAGGTTGGCATTCCACAGTGGGAGTGAGTGAGTGCTGGATTAGTCTTTCAGTGGAGACATTAAACCAAGACCCTTCTGCTCTATCAAGTAGACTTGAAAACCCCTTGACTCCATTTTGAAAAAGAATAAGAGAGTGATCCCCAGTGTTCTGGCCAATGGTTACCCCTAAAACAACACATCACCAAATCATTTCCCTTTGTTAGATCTTGATGCAAGTATTTTCTTGTTTTTTTTTGTATTTAGGTGAACAATAAAACCAACAAGTTGCAATGAGTGATGCGTTACAGGAAGTGAGTGCTATGTTTAATGGCAAGAAAGATATACTGACACTCTCAATCATGTTTTCATCCGAGAAGAGGAAGGACAGTATCAAAGCTACCTGAATTATTTTCCTTTGTTTTGATATCCTTGACTGGATTTAAAATAAATCTGAAGCTACAGCCAATGACCTAACAATTCATCAAGGCCGACTGTAATCCAAAATCCACAGTTGCATACTAAGGTGCTTATTGACCTTAGCCTGATTGGCCTCTGAGTGAAGTGATATAGAGACAGGCACAGATCCATGGTGTCAAATTTTAATGTTGGAAGCAGGAATGCATCCTGTCTCAGATCTTAAAAATAGCTCAAATGCCTCTGGTAGATTCATAGAGTTATACAACATTGAAGCAGACCATTCTGCCCAACTCATCCATGCCGACCAAGGTACCTGGTAGGTTAGTTGTGAAATCCAAAAATTCTTCAGTGAGATAATCTCGACTTGGTTGAATGTATTTCCAGACCTGATGTCCAACTTATATTATTGCATTAAGGCAAAGCTGAAACGTCTGCATATTGACACAGATAAAGATGTGTAATTGCCCCCTTAGGCTTGATATTCCAAATCTTTCTTTAATGCCAGTAGTGCCATCTGTTTGGCAGCAAATACATACCTGCAAGCATTATGGCTCAGATCTAATTGCCCTCACTATGACCTAGTAGGAACAGAGCCCATCTAATATTTGTCAGCGTTAATGAAGTATCACCCTTTCCAATTCAATCTTAAGGATGCCTGAGCTCCAAAGAAGAACTTATGGAAACATACCTGAATGAAAAAAACGTCACAACATAATTTACAAGTCCTGTATGAACTAGTTACATCTAATTGAAAAGCAACGCCTGGGGCTTTTTTTTTAGTGGCAGTTTCTTGCTGCTGTTTCTCCTTCTATATGATATGACAACATCCCACAACATTTAAATGGCTCCTTTCCAAAGATTACTTATAATTCAACAGACTGTCAGTCAATGCTGAACATATCTACAAACTAAACTCAATAAAGACCCAAAACCACAATGGCATGACAAGTGAAAACTAATTTATTCTGCAATAAGGAGCATTTGACAGTTTGAAATGACTGCCTCAAAATGAAGTAGCAAAATTATATCTTTTTACTGCAAGAAAGCACAAGGAATGACAAAGCTGATGGCATTTGGAATGAACCATGAGTTGTAAACAGAGCAAAACAAAATTGATTGCTCCATTTCCTCAATATCTTTTCCAGCTCTGTATCTTCATTGGATGACAAGTGGTCCATTTTGCATGGTGACGTATTGGTATGGTGATTGCTCTGCCCAAGACCACAAGAAATTGCAGAGAGTTGTGAATGCAGCCCATTCTATCATAAAAAAACAGCCTTCCCTCCATTGACTCTGCCTACTCTTCCCACAGCCTCGGGGAAGCAGCAAGTATAATCAAGGACCCCTCGCACCCCGATCATTCTCTCTTCTCGCCTCTTCCATCGGTCAGAAGATACAAAAGCTTGAGACATGTACCACCAGGCTCAAGGAGAGCTTCTGTCTCATTGATATAAGACTCTTAAATGGACCTCTTATATAACAATGAACTCCATTTCACCTCATCATGGCCCTTGCACCTCATTTATCTACCTGAACTGCACTTTCTCTGTAAATGTAACACTATATTCTGCATTCTGTTTTTTCTTTTGTACTACCTTAATGTACTTATGTACGGAATGATCTGTTTGAACGGCATGCAGGCAAAAGTTTTTCACTGGTGTCTCAGTCCATGTGACAATAATAAACCAATTTCCAATTACTAATTAGTGGTGAATTTGGATGGAGCCAGATTCTTGGATATTATGTTTCTCACAGACTTGTAATGTTCATGCCACAAAAGTGCCCATCAATGACCTTTTTCCCACAAGGGAGAGTCTAGTCACCTAGCCTTGATCTTCCATGGCATTACCATCATTGAGATACCCACCATCAATATGCTGGCAGCCACCACTGGCCAAGACATAACTGGAGCAGCCACATATTGTGGCTACAAGAGCAGGTCAAGAGCAGAGTATCCTTCAGAGTAGCTCATATCCTGACATTCCAAAGCCTTTCCACCATTTTCCAGGCAGTCAGGAGTGTGATGGAACCATGTCCACTTGCCTGGATGGGTGCTTCTCCAACTATGTTCAACACCATTGAGTGGCCCAGTGGAACAGAAGGTAGAGCTTCTGTTTCATAGCTGCAGTGACCCAGGTTCAATCCTAACCTCGGATGCTGTCTGTATGGAGCTTGAACTTTCTACCTGTGACTGCATGGGTTTCCTTCAGGTGCTCTAGTTTCCTCCCACATCCAAAAGACAAGCAGGTTATCAGTGTGGGATTACTGTAAGTGGGTACTGGGTAGCTGGCACAGACTTGAAGGGCCGAAGGGCCTGTTTATGTGTTGTAAGACATTATGACTCTATGACCATTCTGGACAGAACAGGCAGATTGATTAATAGCCCATCCACGACCCAAAACATTCATTCCCTCCACTGTTGGCAATGTGTGGTCACAATGTGCACCGGAGAACTGTATTTACTTAGTCAGCACCTCTCTAATCCATGACTGTTATAACCAAGGAGACATATGGAAGCACCACCACCTGAAGGTTCCCCTCCAAATTGCACACCCCAAGTTGGAAACAGAAAGTGTAGATGCTATAAATCTGAAAATATAGCGATTGTTAGAACAACTCAGCTTCCTTTCATTTCTTAAAACTGGCTATCTCCCCCCTATCTTTCAGACCAGGTGAAGGGTGTCCATACGAAACGGTGATTGTTGCCTGATCTGCTGAGTTCCTCCAGCATCTTGTGTATTGGACAATAGCAGATGCTGCCTAACCTCTTAGCATGAGAATATTTTGTCATTCCATTGTTGCTAGATCGAAATCCTGTGTCCTTCTGCCCGACGTTATTACAGCAACAGCGACCCGGGTTCAATTCTGGCCACTGTCTGTAAGGAGTTTGTACGTTCTCCTTGTGTCTGCGTGGGTTTCCTCCGGGTACTCCGTTTTCTTCCCACATTCCAAAGATGTATGGGTTAGGAAGTTGTGGGCATGCTATGTTGGTGCTGGAAACGTGGCGACATTTGTGGGCTGCCCCCAGAACACTTTACGCAAAAGGTGCATTTCAATGTGTGTTTCCATGTACATGTGACTAATAAAGAGATCTTTCTCTATCTAAATACCCTTTACCATAAGATTGGAGATTCAAGAGGGCCACTCACCAGCACCATCCCAAGGGCAATAAATGATGGTCAATATGTCAATGACACACACATCCTTGAAAAATAACTAAATATATTGGAATACAAGGGTTATCTCAAAATTTCCAGTATCATGACATCAGAAAGACAGCTTTGAGAAAATGTAAAAAGAAATCCAGATTCCTTAAACAAAAAAAACTATTGGCTAGCTGTCATTTTCAGGAAATTGTCAAATATTTCACCAACTTCTGAAGTACAGTTTCTGGTGTGTAGGTAAATCTAACAATGATGTTGAACAAAGCAAAGAACTGCAAACAGGGAATGAGATTAAAAAGCAGTTAATCTATTTTTTGTGCAGGTCATGGAAGCAATATTGATCAAGATACTAGAGGAATATAAGCTATTCTTTGATAGCACTCCTCAAATTTTTAATCTCCAGCTGAAAAGGTATATGAGGTCTCTGTTTACTATCTAGTTCAAAAAGTAAGTAGGGAGTAGATTCATAGAAAGAAACCTGCCCTTTGGCCCACCGAGTCTGTACCGATCACCAAGATCCCATTTACACTAATCCTGTTTAATTCTCCCCACATTCCTATCAATTCCCTGGAATAAGATAGTTGGGATTGAAAGGAAGAGAATTATTTTTCATGCAGAAGATGGTGAGCCTCTATCACAGCAGGCGATGAAGGCCAAGTCACTTGATATATTAAAGAAGGAGGTAGACACGGAACGAGGTTGAGGGGAAAAGGTTTACAGGGCATCTGTGGAAGAACATTTTCACACAGGCGGTGGTTGGAATCTGGGTGGTGGAGGCAGATACACTCACAACATTTAATAGTATCTAAACAAGGACTTGAATTGCCAAGGGATATGGATGGATTGCTGGTAAATGGGATTAGTGCGTATGGATACGATGGTCAGCATGGTGTATGTCATGTTTGCATATGCATATGCCAATGACTCTAGAAGCCATCACAGATTATGGGAAGAGAGTGGAAGTATGATATTGCAATAGAAGATCGGCCATGATCTTATTGAATCGTCCTATTGTTCCTGCTACTGTTCCTAATTTGCTCCGTTTCTAAGATAAGATATCTTTATTAGCCACATGTACATCGAAACACACAGTGAAATGCATCTTTGAGTAGAATGTTCTGGGAGCAGCCCGCAAGTGTCACCACGCTTCCGGCGCCAACAGAGCATGTCCACACAACTTCCTAACCCGTACGTCTTTGGAATGTGGGAGGAAACCGGAGCACCCGGAGGAAACTCACGCAGTCACAGGGAAAACGTACAAACTCCTTACAGACAGCGGCTGAAATTGAACCCGGGTCGCTGGCGCTGTAATAGCGTTATGCTAACCACTACACTACCGTGTTGCCTCCCTATTCTTTTAGTCGTGGTTAGCACTTTGTGTGTTTGCTCCTGTATATAGTTCTTCCGTGCTGTATAACTCTGCAGAGAGTAGCGTGCCTGTGCAAAATCTGACATTTAAACTGAAAGAAATCTCTGACTTGCACCCTGGCACCATTAACCTCTCCGCTAAGTTACAGTCACTTGATACAACAGATACAAAGGCTAAGCCAGACTTACTGCCCAAACCAGCTCTAGTTCAGTATTATGTGCCTTAGCCTTGGGAAGATCATTGTATCCAGGAAACAAATGCATTTTCACTATTCCAGCTTGTCTGAAACGTGAGACTAACTGACAATAAAAGGTGCATTTAAGCCAAAAGGATTTTCACATTCACATTTGTTCATGTGCTAAGTTCCTGAGCGATCTCAAAAGCAAACAAGCTGAGATTTGTGAAAATACAACCCTTTGATTTGTAGCGTTAAACTTTAAATTGTTGCTTTAAATGCCCTCCATCTGCATTCTGCAGGCAAACAAAATACCTTAATGTGGGGCCCAATCTGTTGCAAGGAAGATTCAGCAGACTTCATCTTTGATGGAGAAACATATGGTATGGGAGCATAAGATATGCTTGAAATATTGCTTGTTTCTCAAGCATGCTCACTCTGCATAGGAAGAAGCAATTAAAGTGGGTTTCAACTTTCTCCTGCCATCTGTACACTGCTCTGCTATTGCTTCAACTCCTTAGAGAGTTATATAACTCTCTTTTGAGGGAAAATGAAACCAAGGTGGTATTAGGTGGAGCTTGGGTTCATTAGGGTGGTGCAGCAAGCAATTAGGAAGACAAGAAGTTTGTTGCCCTTTCCTACAAGAGGATTTGAATGCAAGAGCAGAGACAATTTTCTCCAATTATATGGGGGTCTGATGAGACCTGTAATTTGTGCTCCAAAGTTTTTTTTGGTGGGTCAGATAACGACATCATCAAAACAGAGTGAAGGCAAAAATGTTTTAAGTGGGGCCATACACAGCTGTGAACAAAAGAAGACAATCTTGACAGTAGAAATCAAGCCAGGTACTTATGCACTGTGTTAATAAATTTACCAGCAATGGATGTCTCATTTAACATTTCTTTTTAATTCATTCATTTTTCAGGTTGTAGGTCTATCTGGCAAGGTCAGTGTTTATCAGCCATCACTTATTGTACTTAAGGTGAAACAGCAGTACCTGTAGATTCCCCTCCAAGTCACATATCACCCTAATTTACATCATTGTTCCTTCATTGTCTCTTGGTCTAAATCTTTGGTCCTGATGAAGGAATGAATCTAAATCTATGCTGTGAGACAACCTTCATCAGGAGTGCACTGGCTCAAGAGACAACTCCAAGACTCAATAAGGACTTTCCATTTTCTCACTGAGGCCTTGAGCACATCCTTGAATCTTTTCCTTTGTTTGCTGAGAACCACTTTCAATGACACAGCTTGAAATAGAATCCAGTGTTGGGCACATGAACAATGCAGTTTACCCAGCATAGGTGACTGACAATAAATAGGGGATGAGAGATACAAGAGACTGCAGGTGCTGTAATCTGGAGCTACAAGCAAAACACTGGAGGAACTCAGTGGGTCGATCAGCATCTATGGAGGGAAACGGACAGTGGGTGTGTTGGGTCGAGACGCTCCATCTAGACTATTCAATGACCAGTCTAGATGAAGGGTCTCGACTTGAAATGTTGACTGTCCATTTCCCTCCACAGATGCTGCCTGACACGCTGAGTTCCTCCAGCATCTTGTTCATTGCTGCAGAAAGTAGGAGATATTAGCCCAGGAGAGGATGCCATCATTGGTTCACATCGTTTGGAATTTCGGGGATTTAGCAGGGGTGGTGTTGCTGGTATCTTTCCAGTGTCTCCAGGTGCCTGCTGAAGGTAGCTCAGGTCTCAGGAACATATAAGAGGACGTAGATCACTACTGCCCAAAAGAACATGATGTTTACGCCAAGTCTGGAGGTAGCTTACATTATAATGAAAAGAAGGAGACCAATCAGCCCATCGAGTATATGCCGGGTTCCAGGGGAACAATCCCATTAGTCCCTCTCTCTACTTCTCTATACACCTGCAACTTGTTCTCTTTTATCAGTTCTCCTTTGATTCTTTTGCTAGTTACCCTTACCAAAGGGAAATTTGCAATAGCCAATTAATCTACTAACAGATCCTTGGAATATGAGAGAAACCAGAGAAACCGGAGCACCAAGAAGAAGCACATGTGGCCAAGGGAGAGAACATGTAAACTGTAGAGACAGCACCCAAGGTCAGGATCGAACCTGATTTGTTCGATTGTGAGTCAGCAGCACCAACTGCGGCATCACCATGAAGGTATTGATCTTCAATATCCCTTTCCTCATTCAACCAAAGTCTATGCTGGTGCATTGAAGGCAATGGCAAATTTCATCACGAATGCCTTGCCTTCACTGAGAGGTGGATCCTGAAATAAGAAATAGTCCATGTTTTCCAGAGTATCACTCTGTGCCTTTGCTTGGAGTGCAGTGTCGTGCAAGGTTGGTTTAGCAGATGTTGAGTGTAAGGCCCGTACTCTCGTATGCTTCAGTGAACCAACCATCAAGGGCTTGGAGCTCAGTCTCTGAGTGTGTGTAAACACAAACGTCATCTGCAGACTGCAGCTCGACTATTGCGATTTGGGTGACTTTGTTCCTGGACTGCAGTCACCATCAATCGAACAGTTTCCCGTGAATTCTGAAGACTAGATCAATTCCTGTGGGAAGTTTGTCGGGAGTCGAGGTGCAATGGTGTGGCAAGAAAGATTGAGAAAAGTGCTGGGGCGATGACACACCCTTGTTGGGCACTGACCTTCATTGAAGTTGACTTAGAACATAAAATAGAACAGTACAGTGCAAGAACAGGCCCTTCAGCCCATGATGTTGTGCTGAACTAATTAAGCTACTGATACCTTATTCCTCTGTCTGCAAATGGCCCATATCCCTCCATTCTCTGCTCATTCATGTGCCTATCTAAGAGCCTCTTAAATGCCTCTATCATATCTACCTCCACTACCAGCCCTGGCAGCACATTCCAGGCACCCACCACTCTCTGTGTAAAAAAAAATGCCCTGCACATCTCCTTTGAACTTACCCTCCTCACCTTAAAGGCATACCCTCTGGTATTAGAAATTTGACCCTGGGAAAAAGATACTGGCTATCTACCCTATCTATGTCTCTCATAATTTATAAGCTTCTATCAGGTCTCCCCTCAGCCTCTGCCACTCCAGAGAAAATAAACCTAGTTTGTCCAACTGCTCCTGATAGCATCTGCCCTCTAATCCAGACAGCATACTGGTAAACCTCTTCTGAACCCTCTCCACAGCCTCCACAGTTGTTGACCTATTGGTTAAAACCATGAAGAGCAAGGCTTCATGAAGCAAATGAAGAATGGGGACAAATTTCTGCAGGGAATCAAATATGAGGAGGGTGTTACAAAGTCCCTCTTAACTGATGGAATCAAAAACTGGTGATATTGAGAAAGATCATGTGTATGGTTGGACCAACACACACAAAAATTGCTGGAGGAACTCAGCAGGTCAGGCAGCATCTATGGAGGGAGATAAACATTCAATGGTTGGTGCTTCTTCTTGTAGTTTTCTTGGCATTATCACACATTGAAAATCATGTCCATTGTGCCTCTAGATGGATGGGATCCACACTGCAATTTAGGAAGCAACATTTTGACCACTGGGAGGAAGCAGCTGAAGAGAGCCCTGATGATGACTTTCCTTGTATCTGACAGCAGGGAGAATGAGCCAAATTTACAGCTGGACTTATCTCTGGAAGATGGTCATGATTATGGCATCTGAAGTCCCGTGATCAATCTTCCCAGATGTGGACAATGAGATTGTGGGTTCAACACTAAAGCTCTTCACTTTTAGAATTTCAGCAGGGATACCAGCTGTTCCTGAGGCCTTGTTATCTTTATCTTTGTGGTTGATTAGGTCCTTGATTTTCTGGTCCAGATGTGGTTCTTTTTAGTAGAGGAGCCAAGGGTCACATTCAAATTACAGTGGATTCAAGGGCATCTCATAGGCTGTGGACTTCTGAGCAATTCTTGTTGGTATTGGTATTGGTTTATTATTGTCACTTTTACCGAGGTACAGTGAAAAACTTGTCTTGCATACCATTCGTACAGATCAATTCATTACACAGTGCAGATACATTGAGGTAGTACAGGGAAAAAACAATAATAGAATACAGAGTAAAGTGTCACAGCTACAAGGAAGTGCATTGCAGATAGACAATAAGGTGCAAGGTCAAGCAAGGTAGATTGCGAGGTCAAGAGTCCATCCCATCGGATAAGGTGACCGCTCAATAGTCTTGTCACCATGGGATAGAAGCTGTCCTTGAACCTGGTCGTATGTGCCCTCAGGATCCTGTATCTTCTGCCTGATGGGAGAGGAGAGAAGAGAGAATGACCCGGATGGGTATAGTCTTTGATTATGCCGGCTGCTTCACCAAGGCAGTGAGAGGTATAGACAAAGTCCATGGAGGGGAGGCTGGTTTCTGTGATGCATTAGGCTGTGTCCACAACTCTCTGCAGTTTCTTGCGGTCCTGGGCAGAGCAGTTGCCATACCAAGCTGTGATGCATCCAGATAGGATACTTTCTATGGTGCATCGATAAAAATTGGTGAGTATCAAAGGGGACATGCCAAATTTCTTTAGCCTCCTGAGGAAGTAGAGGTGCTGGTGAGCTTTTTTGGCCATGGCATCTATGTGGAAGTCAACAATTTGCTTGTGAGAGGATCTCTGAGAAGAATTGTCTATTTAGGGTTCTTGAGAGCTTTGACTTTGATCTTCCTGTGGCAATGATGTTTTGGGGCTAGGTTAATAGAGGCAATTTAGGCAGTGGTCAGTTCAACGGTCATCGGTGCTTGTCTCAGCATGATTGATGTGAACATCTTCATGGTCCCTCACTCTTGCCTGAATGAACTCATTCTCACATTGAACATCTTCTCGTTCAACTCCACAGACTTTCCTTAGATGAAATGAACTTCAGTGGATCCAAACTCCACTCTTATAACATTTGTTGAACAGTCCTCCTTTCAGACCTACTCAGGCCCCCTCCCTCAACACTTTTTCTGGTACATTGACAACTGTGTTATTGTTGTTTCATGCATTCCCACAGACCTCAAAAATTACTTTTGCTGTCAATCTCCACCCTGCTTTCACCTTCACATGGTCCATCTCCAACTCTGCCCTTCCCCTTCCAAATCTCTGTCTCCATCTCAGGTGATAGGTGAACAGCAAGTCTACAACTACCTTGACAGTACTTCCTCTCATACTGTCTCCTGTAAGAATTCCATTCCATTCTCCAAGTTCCTCCATCTCAATTGCATCTACTCCAATAATCTACCATTACACATTGGTACCTGTGAGGTGTCATCCTTTTCCTTTAACGTGATCACCCCTTGACCATAGTTGAAAAAACCCTTGACTATGTTGCATCTACTTCCCATAAATGCTCTGATTGTGTGACCCTGAGCAAATGCTCTGATTGCGTGACCCTGAGTTTCCTGTCACTTTCATAGAACATAGAACATAGAACAGTACAGCACAGAACGGGCCCTTCGGCCCACAATGTTGTGCTGACATAGCTATTCCCTCTTACCTACAGAATGCCCATATCCCTCTATTTTCCTCTCATTTATATGCCCATCCAAGCCCTTCTTAAAAGCCCCCAATGAATTTGCCTCCACCACCCTATAAGGCAACGCATTCCAGACGTCCACCACTCTCTCAGTAAAAAACGTACCCCTCACATCTGTTTTGAACCTACCCCCTCTCACCTTAAATGCATGCCCTCTGGTATTGGATCACTCAGTAATGGGAAAAGATATTGCTTGTCCACCCTCTCTATGCCCCTCATAATTTTATACACTTCCAACAGATCACCCCTCAGCCTCCACCGCTCCAGAGAAAAGAGCCCAAGTTTGTCCAGCCTCTCCTGATAGCACATGCCCTCTAATCCAGGCAGCATCCTGGTAAACCTCCTCTGCACCCTCCCTAAAGCCTCGACATCCCTTCTACAGTGAGGTGACCAGAATTGCACCCAATACTCTAAATGCGACCAAACCAGAGTTCTATAGAGATGCTTCATAACTTCTTGACTCCTATACTCAATACCCCAATTAATAAATGCAAGCATTCCCTAAGCCTTCTTAACCACCCTGTCTGCCTGTGTAGCCCCATTCAATGAGCCATGGACTTGCACCCCAAGGTCTCTCTGCTATTCAACACTGTTAATGGTCTTCCCCTTGAGAGTGTATTGCCTCTTCTGCTTTCATTCTCCATCTTACTCCCACTGCGATCTAACAGCCTGAGGCTTCCTGTAAAGAGGCCCCATGTAAAAAATAAAACCTTATCTTTTGTCTGGGCACGTTGCAGCTTTTGGGACTCGGAATCAATGATTTCACGGACTTTGTTTGTATCAGAACTGGTCAGTTCTGCTGCAGGTCATCCTACTGTAATTTATTAACTCTGTTCTTCTCGCTTCACCTGACTGCGTGATCTGCCATGCATTTCCTGAAGCTCTGGCCTTCATTTCAAATCTTTAACATATCCTTCACTTATTTTTCTCTCTAACTGTTCTCATTAATTTATCAGACATGTGGCTTCCTCAGAAGTTTAACACTATAGCAATTCTGGCCCCATCTTTGAGATTGTTGCTTTGTCCTATCCATTCCCTCCCAGCCACTCTACAACTTAAAACTAATTTGTTTTTGTCTATCTCTTTTCGAACGAAGGGTCTTCAACCTGAAATGCTAACTCTGTTTCTTTCCACAGATGCTGCCTGACCTGCTGAATGTTTTCAGGCAATTTTAGCTTTTATTTCAGATTTTCAGTGCTGTGCTGGCTCTGTTGATCCTAATGCAGCAAAGATGTATTGACCCTCCTGGACAGCACACTTTTAAGGTTTCAGGAGTTAAACTATGAGGCAAAGTAATACGGCCTTGCTTTGTTTGAGTGATTTAGTAGATTAAGATGTTTAAAATGACAAAGAATGTTGATGGGATGGCCATCAAGAAACTTTTCTCCATTTAGAAAATTCAGACCACGAGCCCATTCAGGATTTTTCTTTTCATTCCTTTACGGGATTTGGACGTTGCTGGCAACCCTGGAATAATTCACAAGAAACAAATTTTGACACAATGTGTAACATAAAGAAATTAGAAGTAGACTGTTTGCTGGATGGCATGAGATGCTTTGGTAAGAATATCAAAGAAAGAGGATCAAGACTATTTGAACAGATTTGATGTGCAGATCAGGTATGCCCTGATAGAATGTCGGAACAGTCTCACAGAGCTTGCTAGTCCATGCTTGTTCTCCAAGTCCGATATAACTAAAAGTAGGAGGAAGCTGTATTTGAATAGCATCTTTTATGAACTCAAGATATGCAAAGACATCTGCAGCAAAATAATGGCACGGTAGCATAGCGGTTAGCGTAACACTATTACAGTGACAGCAATCGGGTTTCGATTCCCGTCGTTGTCTGTAAGGAGTTTGTACGTTCTCCCGTGTCTGTGTGGGTTTCCTCCGGGTGCTCTGGTTTCCTCCCACATTTCAAAGATGTATGGGTAGGTTAATTTGGGTTTAAAATGGGTGGCGTGGACTCGTTGGGCTGGAAGGGCCTGTTACCACGCTGTAAATAAAATAAAATTTAAAATTTAAATTTAAAATTTAAAATTTAAAAAATTTAAAAAAAATAACTACTTTAAGAACATGGTCACTGCTGTATTGTGGAAAGAGCAGCCAATGAGAGAACTAAATCCTTTAATTAGGAACTGGATATCGACCAGGTAATTATTTTGAGTGATGTTGATTAAGGGATAAATATTGGCCAGAATAAGTTTTCTTCAATCAATGATGTGGCATCTGTCGCAATTTGTTGGGGTGGCAGAAAATACCTCAGTTTAATGTCTCAGCCAAGTGACCGCTTGTTTGACTCTGCAACATGACATGACATGACGTGCAGCCATACTGCTTATGGAAATGTGGAATGATACATTTTACTTTGTCACATCAAAATATCTCAAAGCATACAACACATTACTTGGAAGTGGACCAACTATTGCTCCACAGTTTTTCTACACAAACATTGTCCCACAAAAGCTGAACCTAAATTTAAGCCAGTCTTAATTAAGTTAGGCATGTTTGTCAAATTACATGTTCTCCCATCTTTGAATAAAGACACAAAGTCATTAATGATCCAAAACTCCAATCCAATAAAATGTGTGTCAGCCTTTAGTTACCCTATCAGATCCAGATCCAGATTTTACCGCCAACTTTAAAATTATACAAATTATAAGTGAGTTCATATTAATGCAAAAACACCATCATTTATGAAATGTTAATGTCAAAATTAAACGCTTGAAACCCTTTACTGTAAAAATAATTGAAGAGCTGCTGCTTTGCATCAGTACACAAGAATAGGATCTCAAAATAACTGAAGGGAGCCAGCTATGCTATTTGTGTTTCTTGCTTTATCTACTGAAATGAAGAAATCTCTTGCCATATTAATATGCTAACAAAGAGAAAATAGTGTTGTCTTATTTGCATTTACTTCATGTATCTTAAAAATGAAATCAAAAATCCAACAAATTGTGGCATTTGTTCAACGAATAATATTGCAAATTCAACATGCAGTGCTCTATAAAACAAACATCTCTGCTTTTAAGCAGCGAGAATGATTACAATGTAAAAAATATATATAATTGGAAGCACCATGCATTGCTTAAGAAAGAAAATAGAAAAAGTAGAAGTATATTATGTTGCTAACGTGAATCAGAGTCATTGAGTCAGAAAAAGGTACAGCACAGAAACAGGCCCTTTGGTCCACCAGTTGTTGAATCAGTTTAATTTTACCATGATTATTGAATGTAATGAATCATTTCCACTCTCTGAGAATATAAAACTATCATTAATTTCTTATTAGGTGGCACCAGGATCGAAATTCTATTTTATGTGCTAAATGTGCACCACAGTAACATATCTACACTGGGTATCACTTCTGAAATATTGACGTTAGTGGAACCAAGCTTCAACTTGCATGTGTTACATCTTCAAATGTTTAGCGCTTAATCTGGGGGCAAATTATTGCTACCCTGTTCACTGCAATCAGTAAATAGAAAATCCAGGGCAACATTTGATGTGTAAGTCACTGAAGAGGTCAATAAAAAGGAAAGGATGCCAGCAGAATTCAAAGGGACATCTCAATAGTTTGAATAGAAAGAAGATACTAAGCAAAGCAAGGTAAAATTAAGAAGCTCAGACAGCTGGGTCCAGATGGATTGCAAACTCCACATTGGCAGGCACGGTAGCATAGTGGTTAGCATAATGTTTCACAGCGCCAGTGACCAGGGTTCAAATCCGGCCACTGTCTGTAAGGAGTTTGTACGTTCTCCTTGTGTCTGCGTGGGTTTCCTCTGGGTGCTCCAGTTTCCTCCCACATTCCAAAGACGTACAGGTTAGGGAGTTATGGACATGCTATGTTGGCACCGGAAGCGTGGCGACACTTGCGGGTTGCCCCCCAAAATCACTAAGCAAAAAATGTATTTCACTGTGTGTTTTGATGTACATGTGACTAATAAAGATCTTATCCTATCTTATCTTAGATAACACCGGAAGTCAGGATTGAACCTGGATCATTGGAGCTGTGAGACAGCAGCCCCACCATCTCCACTACTGAGCCATCTACTTGGACATTTCTATAAAATCTCTACTTAACACAGCTCTAAGGGAACAACTTTTGAATCTAGTGATATCTGTAAATGTGTAAGTACCATGATTGTTGCTTTTGGATTAAAAGACCAAACTATGATGATAAATACAAGGCAGCAGATGGGAATCAGATCAGAAAAACAAACCTCACCACTAAAAAGCAGTTTGCATGTAAATCCGTTCAATTTACTGCATAATGTTTACATAAGAAATAATTAGAGAACAAATGAGGGCTCAGATTGAGATATGGTTAAGCAAATGATACCATTAAACGGTATGCAATTAAGTAGGTCTAAATATGCAAAGTCATGTTTGTAAAATTTCATTCAAATAAAATTTCGACCATTTTATAGAGCTTTCAAGCTGAATACCAGATTCATTTACCCATTAGCTAATGGGTAAAAAGAGAAAGGATAGGAAAACTGAAATATAAATTAAAGAGCAACCAATCAGGAGCAGTAAAATGTTTGCAGTTAATTAGATTATAATTGGGAATAAGTATCTATATTATCTCATAAGAGCTTTAAAATGTAAATTGGAAGATTTGCCTTTCGATGTGAGATGCCCTTCAGAATCCCATGAAACTTGCACTGAGCCATATGCTGATTACCTTGCCAGCCTTTCAGTGGCATTCTGTGATCTAGAGGACTGACCAAGATTGTCATTATCATATCTCTTCATTATGCTGTTATTCCCTGCTTCCACACACTCCTGCAGCCAGATAAGCCTGAGGCCACCCTCCTGTATACTGTCCCAGAACTGCTCCATCTGCTCTTTCCCTTGATGAACAACCTTTTCATCAGGTTTTTGGAACCTGCAGTCTGTACCTTACCTACTAACAATAGCCCCATTTCTTGCCTTAAGAACATGTTTTGCCCACTATTTTTCCAGTTAGAGATCCACTTGGATACGTCATCCATGACAAAAACACTTGGCTTCCATCTACACTATGACAAACATCCCACTAAGCTTCCAAAAATCCCAAAGACATTCCTATTTGGATCAATAGGGAGAGTTCTTCAGCATTCAGGTTGAATAATATCAGATAGAATAGTCTGAGACATCCCAAAGCAACCAACTAACAATCAGTGCATTGTATAGCACCAATGGTCAATCAAGCTCCCCATAAAAGTATTGAAATCAACCAAAAAGATTCGAAGCAGCATGTGGGTGATTTCCACCCTTAAAGACACAATCCCCTTGGCAGCTGGCTGCCAGCAACACACTGTGGAAAGTGGCTGCCACAGATGAGAGCAAGGCTGCAGGGAGAAAGAGAGACCCCGAGATTTGGTGAAAGAGACTTGAGATTCTCATCACTCAGATATATGCTGGGAGGGAGGCTTCCTATGCCAGTGGGAGCAGGGAATCAGCCAGGATCACTGGGGAATATTTCTGGCAGGAGGTGGTCCCAGTTGTGTCCTCCAGCTGTAAGAATTGCCAGTCATTCAAGCAATGCAGAAATAAATGTCATGGCCTGACGAGATATGTCCACCATTGAAACCCTTAACTAAGAGGATCATGGATTCATTAACGTACTGTGATTAGTGCAGGTTGTCTCGTCCAAGAGGATGAGAAGGGTCATCATGTGTCATCCAAGTTCTCTTGGCTGATCACTGGTGAACTCTGCTTGTGCTAAGGATTGAAGTCATAGAGTCATAGAGAGATACAGCACGGAAACATCCCTTCAGCCCATTGATTCTGCGCCAGCCATCAACCACCTTTTTATACTCATCCTGCCGAACCCATTTTATTCTCCCTAATTTTCTACCAAATCCTCTCAGATTCCACCACTCAACCACACACTAGGTCTACAGTGAGCCATTAACCTACCAACCTGCATGTTGCTGGGATGAGAGGAGAAACAGGAGAACTGAGGAAAACTCTCTGGGTCACAGATAGAACATGCAAACTCCACACACAAACAGCTCTGGAGTTCAGGATTGAACCTAAATTGTCGGTGCTGTGAGGCACCAGCTCTGCTGGCTATATCACCCTACTGCCCCATTCTCTTCTGAGTGTGTGGAGAGGATTACTTTGTCTGGATTGAGGACTATGATTTATCACACTCCTTTCGCTAACTGTTTCTTTATCAGAGAGTCATTTATTGCATGAGGAGTCAGTGGCACACTCCTCTGCTCTACCGAGAGATGAGGCTGTTGGTGTGCTGCTGCCAATTGCCTCCTTCCTTATTGTCCTGCTCGTATGACTCTTCAGCCTTTGTATTATGTCCTCAGGGTTTGAGACTATGTGGTGCTCTTCCTCTGGCATTGACTACTGTCTTCCATCATTAGGTCCTGCACCTTCTGAGTATGTAGAGCAGGGCACCCTGGTAAATACAGGCACAAGAACCTCAGAAGACTAATGGCATTGTCTACAATTCCGGTGCTTGTGGGGATATCAATGCGGCATTCAATATCTGTGGCGTTAGTGAATTGAAGCCGGGAACCAAATGAGAAGATTCCCAAGGATCCATCCCTGGAAGCTGTTTGGCAGTTTGGTCTCTGAGGGGTAAATACTTTAGGTGTGCTCTCCAGAAAAATGACATTCATGTCAGGAAAATATGATTATCCATGACCAGTTACTTTGAAGCTGTAAAACTTCCTGGAGGAAAAGGTCTGGGCTATTAAGGAGCTCCTTTGGAGATTTGAATGCAACTAATAGCTGCCTAACCTCATGAAAAGCTGGTAACACTGGTAAACCCCAGTGCCTGAGATGGCAGCGTTTCCTCACTGAATCAACGCGGTTTAGTGTAGCAGTTAGCGTCAGCAACCCGGGTTCAAATTTGGCCACTGTCAGTAAGGAGTTTGTACGTTCTCCCCATGACTGAGTGGGTTTCCTCCAGGTGCTCCGGTTTCCTCCCACATTCCAAAGACATACGGGTTAGGAAGTTGTGGGCATGCTATGTTGGTGCCGGAAGTGTGGTGACACTTGCCGGCTGCCCCCCCCCAGAACACTACGCAAAAAGATGTATTTCACTGAGTGTTTCAATGTACATGTGACTAATAAAGATATCTTATCGTATCTTATCTGCACCCAGATACAGTGGCTGAGGGACCTCTCTGATGCAGTGGTGAATAGTAAATTGTGAGACGTGCCTGAGATCTCCTGTGGCAACTTGGAAAGACCCTGCAGCAAGAAGGCTTAGTGACCATGTCTTCAATGGAGAGAGCAGTCCAGGCAAGGGAGTGCGGTTGGGGGACATCTCACAGCTCTTCCCAGTGACGACAGCTTTGGAAATGTTGAGTCTGTGAGTGCACTGCTCATTGTCTCAGTGGGAAGTGGTGGAGGGGAGAGCAGTGTGAGATTGTGTTGGACCAGTTACTAACCATCCTACCATCTAGTGACCAACAAGATCAGCTGACCTGCAACACCCTCTGACGATAAAGGTCCATGGCCATACCCTGGCAAATGTGGACTGCTTCACACATCTTTGTAGCCACCCTTAATTAATATGGGCACTGGTGATGAAATTTACCATTGCCTTCAGTGTAGCAAGATAGCCTTTGCTCATCTGAAGAAAAGAAATGACACAGAAGCAGGCAGGAAAGTATGTTATGGTGAGGTCATAAGGAATTTGAAGAGTGATATTGGTTAAGTGGGTTTGCAAAGATCTGGCAAATGGAGCACAATGTGGGAAAATAAGAAAATGTTCATTTTGGAAGGAAGAATAAATTAAGAAAGAAGCAGATTATCTGAAAGGTGAGAGATTGCAACATCTACGATGAAGAGGAATCTGGGTGTCTGAGTGCTTTATTTGCAAAATGTTACTATGCAGATGCAGCAAGCAATCTGGAAAGCTGATGGAGTCATCGAGCCATACAGCACGGAAACAGGCCCTTTGGACTAACTGGTCCATGCCGACTAAGATGCCCATCTAAGCTAGTCCCATTTGCCTGTGTTTGGCCCATATCCCTCTAAAGCTTTCCTAGCCATGTACTAATGATGTTAATGTATAGGAAGCTATTCAGAAAAGATTGGAGAGACTTAGCTTGTATCTTCCAGAGTTTAGAAGAGGGTGAGGTGACTTGATTGGAAACTATTGTCACGAACCAGCAACAAAAGAAACACACTGAGCATGATTCAGTGTTAAAAACTATTTTATTAATCACTACTTATGATAATACGTAAAATAAAAGTTAAAATGTTAGTATGTTAGAATTCAAAAATGTTAAACCTTGAACGTTAACCCCAAAACTAAACTCGTCGTGTGTGTGTGTGACAAAGTCCCAAACTCCAAGTTCCGGAATGGTTCTTAAAGTTCAGTTCCGCAAGCCATAAGGTGAAACATGAGCAAGGGCTTCTTCAACAACCACCGTTGTCTGAAGATAAGACGTAGACGTAGAGAAACATAGAGAGAGTAAATACGAAATCCAAATGTTCCACGATGGAACCCAAACAACACTCCAGTGTTTACTCGGTAGTGACTTCCTCACCCCGAAAAGCATCCGAATTGTGGTCGTCCACACACAAGTACCTGTTTCCTTCTACAGGTCAGCAACAAAGTGAACTCCACCAGATTACTTCCAACTTCCATACATGGATTTCAGTGGCAGACACAGTTATTGTTTCTCATCCATCGATAGAGAAAACTAGCAGGCTGATGTCTCTCTCCCTTCTCTCTCTCTCTCCTTCTTCTTCTGCCTTCTTCAACAACGTCATTACGTCCTTTATCTTCTATTGACGTAAGCACGCCCCACACACACATACACACACACTCTCTATCTTAAAGGGACTTTCACTGAGTCCGTAACATATTTTCTGAGTCTTGACAGGGTGGGTGTGGAAAGGTTACTTCCTCTTGTGGGTGAATTTATAACTAGGGGGTCACTGTTTAAAAATATGGGATCACCCATTTCACACAGAGATGAGGCAAAGTGTTTGTGACTCTTTGTAATGAACAGTGGAAGAGTTTTAGGGCAGGTTAGATAATAAGATATCTTTATTAGGCACATGTAATTCAAAACACACAGTGAAATGCATCTTTTGCAGAGAGTGTTCTGGGGGGCAGCCCACGAGTGTGGATACTTGATAAGCAAGAGGTGAAAGTGTTGTAGCTATTCACCCTCAACAATAATGATCAGTTAGGCACAGAGAGAATCTGTATTAACTGACAAATACCTTTATTGGTTCAGTTCACAACAAGCATGCAGATCATACAAAACTAAATATCTGTGCGTACACCCACTAGGTTTCTCTGATCCTCCTTGAACAAAGGATAGAAAAGGTAATACCCGGGAATAGGAGTTCACACAGGCCAGGCGTTCCTCTTGATCCTAACGTAATCTCCACATTTCCAATGTGGGGTCACCCACTTCCACGATGGTTGATCTCCAGAGCTTTTTTGCTGCTTCTACACCTGAAACCCTCCATTCTTATTCTCTTTCTTATCAGATCAAACGTGTTTTGATTTCATTGTCTCTGGCTTATCTGACTATCCTGTGTCAGCTTCTCATTGGATCTGGCCCAAGGCTACAAGCAGTATTACTTCATTGCTCTTTCCCAGACTTGTGCCTCAGGTAACTCCCCCCCCCCAACACCCCCCACTCCTTTGTCTTCCCTTATTCCCATAGCTCCCTTCTCCCGTCTTGATGACCTCTCCTCTCCTCCCGTCCCCCATCCTTTATTTCATGATCCTCTGCCCTCTTCTACTAGATTTCTCCTTCTTCAGTCCTCAGCCTCTTCTACCTATCACCTCTCAGTTTATAACATCTTCTCCCCCTCCCCCACCCACCTACCTTCCCCCTCTCACCTGACTTATCACCTGCCAGCGTGTGCTCCTCCCTCTCCCCCCACCTTCTTATTCTGGCTTCTGCCCTCTTCCTTTCCAGTCCTGATGAAGGGTCTTGGCCCCAAATGTCGACTGCCTATTTCCCTCCATGGATGCTGCCTGACCTGCTGAGTTCCTCCAGCACTTTTTGTGTGTTGCTCCAGGTGACTGTCTTTGTTCTCCCTGAGGCAGACCAGTTCAAACCAGTTTCTTATTTGGAAATGATCTCAGGTTTAGCAGATCATTGGCAGGGACCTCCCTGTGTCCACTTTCAGTTGCCCTGATCAAGCCATCCCTGAGCAAGAACCAGTTCACAAAACAGTTCACAAAATGGCAGCCTCCATTCCTTCCACCACATGGTAAGAACAAAGACATTTGGTTTGCCTGCTTCCACTGTCCTTGGATCATTCCACTTCGCTGTTTTGCAGATTTTAATTCCTTTCTGGACAACAAAAGATTACTGCAGGTAGAGGAGAAAGCATCTCCCCATTGCCAGTCATTTCAACTCCCTCTCCCACACAATTACTGATATGTCAGTCCTCAGCCTCCTCCACTTCCAGGAGAGTTCCAAGCACAAACTGGAGGAACAGCTCCTCATTTTCTGTCTTGGAACTTTGCAGCCTAATGGCATGAACATTGAATACTTCCACTTCAAGTAATTCCCACCCCCTTCCCCCTTCTCAACCCCCCCCCCAACCATGCCTCTTCTTTTCTTCCCTTTCCTAGCCTATCTCTTTATTTTCTTCCACCCTTTTTCTCTCGTTACCTTTGACCCATCCCCCAGTGGATCTGCGCTCCCCTCCTCCCCCTCACCTGCATCTCTTACCTGCATCTACCTATCACCACATTGTGCCCATCCCACCTCCCCTCTTTTGTCCACCTATCACTGCTCTGCTTTTCCCTTCTATATATCGGGCTTCCCCTTTTCCTATCTTCAGTCCTGAAGAAGGGTCCTGATCCGAAACGTTGACCGCCTGCTTTTCTCCATGGATGCTGCCTGGCCTGCTGAGTTCCTCCAGCATCATCGTGTTTTTCATCTAGATTCCAGCATCTGCAGTCCTTTGTTTCTTCTTCAAGATGATGTCCCCTTCTCCTCCCCTTTCAGTTTGAGAGAAACAGGACAAAAGGTGAAGTCAAGAGGAAATCTCAATCACTTGAAGCTTTACTTAACTTTTCAATTGTAGGCATTGCCCATATATACATTAAGCAAGTAATCAATTTGGATATAGTCTAGTTAATCTTTTGTGTGTTGGTCATGCTGACTCCTAACTACAGTGCTGGTATCCAAGAGTCCCAATTATTTATACCATGTTCTTGACACTGACAGATCATTGTTTATCCAATATCTTAGCTCAGTAAGTTTTCATGAATGGTGCTAACTCTGAACTTTGTTTGTCTCAGTCAAAAGTAGTTATCAGAAAAGCCTTGGTTTTAGCCAAGGCAACAAGCAGTCATCCAACAGAAATTATTTCTTCTTGCAAGATTTTCTTACATGTAATTATTAGAAGCGCTGGCTTTGCCATGACTGTGTTTTGTTCTGTGTTTGCCTGTCACCCATTCCTCTGAAACCATAACAATTTACAAAATATTTGCAACTTGCAGTTCACTTTTCCACATTTGATTTCAAACTATCACACAGATGCAGCACCATACAATATGCTACACTTCAGCTGCAACTATTCCTTGATTTACAAACATTTTGATTTGTGATTTTTATTATAAATGCATTGACTTTGTGTCTTTGAGTTATCAAGTTTTTTTGTTATAACAACTAGCACATCTCTCTCTGCCCAGAGGTACACACTGTACTGAAATGCCCAGAAAGCATTCTGCCCAGCCTTCTTGATTTACAAAATTTTGTTTCACAAAACGTTTTCCAGAAAGGTAGCTCTTTTGTAAGTTGAAGAATGAGTTAATAACTAACCCTAGTTCATCTTGGGTTAGTTCTGCTTTTATTTTTCACCTTTCTTGCCTTTGCAACAACATCTCACCTACTGCAATCCATGAATGAACAAACCAAAACCTGGAGCAGAGAATGTAAAACAATGGTTCAAGCAAATTGAATGGATACCAACACTACATGCTGACTGCAGTGAACACCATTTATTGATCTCATTGAATGAATTTGGCCATGATGAAAAAATGGTTAAAGAATAAAGAATCATCTTGCAAGTGTGTGCCTTGGACTCTTTGTATTTGTACTTTGGTATATAACATTGAATGAAAATTTCATTTCATTGGACTAATTTGAAACAGATAAATGTTTTTATCTTTCCTCACATTGTTGGTTAAAACATCATTATTTATGCATTTAATATTGTGCACTGTGTAATTCACATGTACAATTTGTTCAGAGCAAAAGATTCTCACAGTAAGATTTAGGGAAAGCACAGGAAAGGCAAGAACAGTTGTAGGCTTTTGTTACTCTTCCCCTCCCCAGTAACAGTCCACAAGAAAGTTCTGCAAAGCCATAATAGTTTGAGAATGTCTCCCATCTTCCAGATTGTCACAAGCATAAACGTGCAAGTTACATAATCAGTAGCTAATGTTTACTTTTTCTTACTGGAACTGAAAATTTAACACCAATTAGTTTTAAAAAATCCTTTGCGATAAACTAATGCAATAAAATATAATTAATATAATTATAATATAATTGGTTTATTATTATCACATGTATCGAGATACAGTGAAAAACTTTTGTTTTGTATGCCATCCAGACAGATGATTCCATATATAAATATGTTAAGATTATACAAAAGGAAGAAAAAACAGAATACAGAATATAGTGTCACAGTTACAGAGAAAGTGCAGTGGAGGTAGACAAAAAAGGTGTAAAGACCATGACAAGGTAGATTGAGAGATCAAGAGTTCTTTATTACAGATAGAATGTGATTTAACTCCAACCAATGGTAGATCTTACTTATTTACAGTATTTATTCTCCATTCATGAATGCCTTGTAGAATTTTCTTTTGCTATTCTCTCAGCTGGGCAGTGCCATCTCCACCCCATCCCTTGATAAAGTTAGAAAGGGATGGTAATTATAAGTAAACTGGAATGAGGAGAGAAGAAAAACAAGGTAGGATGTAACAATAAATGTTCCACAACTTTTCAATTCAAAGACTTCTCAAATGTCAATGCATGGCTTAACGTTTCAAACAAGTTCAGTACTTCACACAATGCATTATTCCCTCAGTACTGCAGAAAATCATTCACTTAAGTCATGAGGTAAATTTCTTCTGCCTGCAAATGATCCAAATCTCTCTATTCCTTGCATATTCATGTGTCTATCTAAAGCCCTCTTAAACAGCACTCTGGTTTTTGCTTCCACCATTAACCTTGGCATCCCATTCCAGGCACCTCCCACTCTCTGTGTGAAAGACTTGCCCCTCACATCTCCTTTAAACTTTCCCCCTCTCACCTTAAATGCATGTCCTCTGGTATTTGACATTTCTACACTGGGAAAAAGATTCTGAAAATGGAAAGTGGAAAATTAGTGAGAGCGTTTGTAAAACAGAGAAAACAAAAGTTGGAAAATAGGCAAAAAGGAAATGAAAATTAAATAAAAACTGCAAATGCTGGAAACCTGATTACTTTTGTCTGAAACAAAAATAGAAAATAATGGAAAAACTCAGCAGGTCAGGCAGCATATGAAAGATAAACAGTCAATGCTTTGAGTCCATGACTCTTCATCAGGACTGGTTCTGTTTCCACAGATGCTGCCTGACTTGCTGAGATTTTCCAGCATTTTCTGTTTTTGTTTCAGACTGAAAGGGAATCTGGCTGTGTTTAACGGCATGGACCTTAATGCAAGGAGTGTTGTAAATAAGTCAAAAGAGTGGAAGACAGTCATAGACACGTGCAAGTATGATGTCTTACCATGTACTGATTACAGATGAGATAGTGGTATACAAGAAAGGAAAGGGAAGTGACAATATTGGTTCAAGAATCAGCCATAGCTGTGAGAATGTATTTGAAGGGTCATCAAACAAGGGCATATGGGAAATTACATTATTAGATGTGTACTTGAGACTTTTAAACAGTCCAAATTGTAGACCAAATTTGCAGGTAAATTTCCAATAAGTGCCAAAACTCCAGTCTGGTAATAACACGGGCTTTTACTTACCCAAAAAGTAACTGGGCCCACGGTCAGTTCACACGGTACAGTGGGTGTAGAATTCCTAAATACTATGCAGAGGAATCCTTTTAAATTAGCATACAACAAGCCTAACAAAACACTTTTGAATTTAGTTTTGGGGAACAAGACTGCAGATGAAAAGGTATCAGTGGGAGAGTGCTTTAAGGTAGTGATCACAGTTCAGTTAGATTTCGTACAGCTATGGAAAAGGATAAAAAACAAAGAGGAGTTAAAAAGTTCTACATTCCTCATTTGGGACAGGCTTATTTTGCCAGACTGCAGAGTGAGTTGAAAACCGCTTAATATGACGTCAGTCTCAGAGCAATGGCTGGCATTCAAGAAGGTTTGGGGTGAACATGTTCCCACAAAGAAAGGGGATGAAACTGCCAAGTCTAGAGTCCACTGCAGATAAAGTAAGTTGGAATGAAGGAGAAGACAAAAAGTTGCAAGTTATGTCAGGTATTGCGAAGAGCCCAGAAGAAGATGGACAGAGTGGGGAGGAATAAAATGAGAAACTAAGAAAGCAAAGAGTTGGCATGAGAGAGCACTGAAGGTAAAAGGAATCCAAATATGTTTTATCAGTACATAAAGAGCAAGGAGACAGAAATTACTTTTGTGTGGAGCTGGTGGATGTGGATAGAGTTCTTGATAACTACTTTGAAAATGACTTTACAATAGAGGGGTAGGAAGATGCAAAAGTTGTGGTTAAGGAGGATATGTGGAACATAGGCTAGGACAAGCATAGTAAAAGAGGAAATATTAAGATGAGCATCTTTGAAAGGAGTGTGTGCTCTGCACAGTGAATGCAACAGCCAAGCTCTCACTGCATCTCCCATAATGGCAAACTCCCCAAATTTGCACAGGATCTAATACCAATATTAGCTAGCTTTTTTTTTGGCTCTTCCTCACCAAGAGTTATTGGAGTATTTGCAATGCAATTGGAGCAAAGACCATCTGGGTGCTGGCAGTGTGAACATTGATGTCTGGATGGCTTGTTGTACTCCATGGCTTTGCACAAGTCAAACATATCCTTCACTTTGCCTTGAAAGAAATTAAAAACAATTCAGATCACTGTCCTGGAACAAACGTTTCCACTCTCTGAGTGTAATTTCCCATTTGTTACACCGTGTAAAGAAATCTTACGTTGTTTGAAGTTTGCATGCGGCTGAAAAGTCAGTCCAATTCCTATTACTTCAGACTGATTGTGAGCATCTGAAATCTCATTTAAAAACTTGGCACTATATTTAGCATTGCCTGCAACGCAGCAAAGTATATAAATGCATTCTGACACTCCTTCATTACACAAACACTTCCATTTCCTGAATTTCTAAGGTCACACTTGCTTTTGTAAAGTGGCAGCTAATATCTAATCTCCCAGCTGAATAATGTTGCAAAGGATTGAGTGAGCACATCCTCAAGGAGAACAGATTGCAAATGGCAGTCGGAGGTGATGGATGCACAGAAAGTTCTGTGGACGGGAGCAGGAAGATGCAAAGGGACATAGACAGATTAAATCAGTGGGCAAAACTGGCAAATGATGAGAAATGAGATCATCCACTTTAGATCTTAAAAAGCAAAGTAAGATGGAATGTGTACATAAAATCACTAAAATATCAGAATTAGATTTATTATCACTGACTTTTATGACGTGAAATTTGTTGTTTTGTGGTAGCAGTACATGGCAAAGGCATAAAAATTACCATAAATTACAAAAATAAAAACTGCAAAAACAAAAGAATAACAAGGTAGTGTTAATGGATTCATGGAGCATTCAGAAATCTGATGGCGGAGGGGAAGAAGCTGTTCCTGACAACTAATCTAAACTAGTGAAGACAAGTGCACAGCTAATCAACACACACAAAATGCTGGAGGAACTCAGCAGGTCAGGCAGCATCTATGGAGGGAAATGAACAGTCGACGTTTCAGGTCGAGACTCTTCATCAGGACTGGAAAGAAAGAGGGCAGAAGCCAGAATAAAGAGTTGGGGGGGCAGAGGGGGAGGAGTACCAGCTGGCAGGTGATAGGTGAATCCAGGTGCAGGGGGAAGGTAGGTAGATGGGGGTGGGAAGTGGGAGTGATGTGAGAAGCTGGGAAGTGATAGGTGAAGGAGGCAAAGGGCTGAACAAGATGGAAGGAGGTGGGGAACCAGAGGGAGGAAGGTGTGGGTGAAGGGCAGGTATTGAAGGTCGAGGAGGGGAAAGAGAAGGGGTGGAGGGGGCAGAGGGATCAGGAAAAACCAAAGGGTGGGGGGGGGGAGGGAGAAAAATGGGGAGTGGTTCCCAGAAGTTAGAGGAATCAATGTTGCACAGCTAATCAAAGTACTCATGGTGTTTATGTCAAGAGTACATCAGGGGCATTGTCACCTTGACTTTTTATATTAATTTATCCACAGGATGGGCTGTGGTTGGGGGTGCCAGCACTTATCATGTGTTCTTTATGGCCCCGAATTGATGAAACAGCTGAGAGTCAACCACAATGGTGGGCCCAGAGTCACATTGACTTGGGTAAGGTTGGCAGATTTATTTTCCTGAAGGATATTAGCGAAGAGTTGGGTGTTTATGACAATCCCAGCAGTAACTATGACTAAGATGAGCTTCTTTTGGAGAATTCCAGATTTTTATTTTGTTATTTGAATTTATATTCCCTACTTGTATGATGGGATTCCGACTCATACCTCTGGATCAATAGTTCAGAACACTGGCTGCTCGTTCAGTAACTTAGCCATCACACCATTGTATACCTTACCTCTTAAATGACATAAACAAGGACAAATTGAATTCAGATTTCATTTGTTCACTGCCAAGAAGACATTGTGAAGTTACACTAACAAGAACTGAACAAGGACATTTCTGAGTGTCTTGGTATCAGTTGCGAGCATTTTTATGCTTATTTTTAGGAAAGATTTTCCTATCCACCATTTTTCCAGGTTCAAAATCACCCAGGTGACATCAACAGCTGAATATTTGTCATTAGTGAAAGTTTGAATCTTGTTGGTCTGAAAATGACAGTCGTTGTTCACTCACAGAAAAAAAATGTTTTTTATCAATGCCAAAAAATGAACAACATTATTTAAAGAACTAAACACACTCACCCTGCTTTCCTATCCAGACTGCAGCACAACACTGTACAGGACTATTGCTCACCCTGAAGATTGATCTTCCTTCCATCTTCAAACTCTTTGCCGTAATCAAATCTGTTATAAACCAACCCTGTCTTCTTTTCCATTCCCAATAATTGTGTCATTGTTATATATTTGTAATGCATGTTCTTCATTGTGCCACTTCCAAGTATAGGGATAACAACTTTCTGGTCTATTGCAATAAACTCCACATAATTTTTATTGGTTCTTTGCATTGTCCACCAGAGACTATCCCAGAGCAGTCTTCAGCGCCGTCTTGTTTACCACACAATCTGTCGGGTTTAACTGCACCACCTTGAGATCGAAGCCTTGCTTCAGGATGACATCATGTGTTCTTCTGAGACAAGTTAAAATGTCACTGGTTGCCCTCGCACTAACATCTCAGCATGGATACAGCTAATGGATGTTCCTTCCACAGAACTGACCTGCTATGGCATCATGAATACTATGTTCAATTATTATTTTGAATGAGCCTGTCCCTGTCCCTATGCACCATATCTTGTCCACACCATGGATCTTTGACATCCTCTTCACCATGCAATGTTTGTAGAAATGATCTTCCAGTACAAATAGAGTACGCTTTTTTCCCATTCACAAGGCATTTCTTTTTACAGCCTTTCACATTTCTGTCCACAATACTTGCAGCATTTAAGCAACCTCTGTTGTACTTTCCCTGTTCTGGTTGTCCCACATGTCACCAAGTACACCTCCAACTGTTGGCCAGCCAATATTTCTACCTGTCTTTGGACAGCTCCACTGGTTTGCATGTTACATGCAGATTTTATAATTAACTAGGTCTTGTATAGTAGCTGCTTCTTTAGTCTATAATCCTTCCAATCCATCATTAATTGCTAATGATCGTAGCCCCATTAATAAAGCATCACAGGATTCTCCCTGTTGCTTGTTGCAAGAAAATAACCAGTGACAGTGAACCATTTAATTTCCAGTCTGGTTGCTATGTGCTTGTTTGGTGTGTGAGGAGTTGAGACACTTTTCACAGGATAACTAACTCCTGACCTAATCTTGTGGCCACTATATTTATGTGGCTGGTCCGGTTGAGTTTCCAGTCAATGATTAACTCTGGGAGGTTGATGATAGGGAACTTAGCAATGGTAATGACATTGCATGTCAAGAATAGGTGCTTGGAATATCTCTTGTTGGAACTGGCCATTACCTAGCACTTTTATGGCAATGAGCGTTCTTCACAACCAAAGATAAGACCCAACCATCGATGTTAAATGAAATTCTGATTCAACCTGACATTCCTCAGTAAACATCTAGCCCTACAACATTGCTAGAAGGATCCCTTGGTGCCCCTAAGTCAATCATTTTGGTTGCTAAGTCTGAAGCAATTCTGCCCAATAAATTCTCTTTACTAATTACTGGTGTTCTGGATGTATATAATGAATTTTGTAGCAGCTATCTCATTTTCTTTTCAAAAGCTGATTTCAGTAAAGATCATAATATGACAAATTGATGCTGGAAGTGGTTAAGAATGACAGGCTGGAGTTCCATTTATCAGAGTTTGATTGACACATTATTCAGTTACAGAACCAATGAGCCACACTAAAGTCACTCTGAAGCTTACAGTCAAATCAGAGTCATATCTCTTCATAACCATAGGCAGATAATATAGATAAGTTTCGAACCAATAAATGAATATGATACTGACCTGAAATTTTGCAAGTGAGTAGTCATCTCTGTGTCTGCATGCTGATGCTAAATATTAGGCCTGGGGGGGGGGGGGGGGGGGGGGGGCGGTGGCGGGTGGCTTCATGATTTCCTCTTTTACAACAGAGACTATAACTCAAAAGTGCCTCATTAGCTGTAAAGTGCTTTGGGACTTCCTGAGGCTGTGAAATGCAGTTTCTGAATGCAAGTCTTCATTTCATTTGCATTTCTATCAAGGTGGTGAACCAACAAGAGCCAAAGGCAGCTTCAACAGAAGCCACGAGGGAAGATCAAGTGTCTGCAGTGATGAAGGGAGGAGGCCCTCCCTTCTGCTTTAGGTAAGTGTCACTCTGGTGTCAGCTATGGCTCATTGGGTGGACACTTCCCTCTGAGGCAGACGGCTGTGAGTTCAGCATTGCTCAGGAGATTTTACAAACATCTGGACTGATGCTCGACTGTAGTGACTGCGATACTGTCAGTGTGCTGTACATTTTTTTTCAAAACAAGGCAATTTTGTATATACAAAATTGGAGTATTCCAAAAAGTTTGCTTCTCCCACTTTATCAGAACCAAATAATGTCCAACATACCATGGAGGTCTTTCTCACTGCATCAGATGATAGTGTGATTCTATCTATAATTTTGTCCAACGATGTGACCCCTCTTTTTGGCGAACTGTTTGAAGTTCTGGCAGCAGATGGGAGCCCTATCGGAATTTTCTGGAGCAAGACTGGTACAGCTGCTGGTGAGCGGAAGGTAACCCACTCTACTCTTTCATTAAAGTATTAACAGAAAAGTGTGAAATTAAAATGTTATCTGGGTCTGGGATCCACTTCAGTCCCTGTGGTGCTCACCAATCCCAGAGAGCCTCAAGTGAGCCAGTGGACACTGTGTGCTTTCTCTCCTGGGACACTTGGCACAGATATTCCCTCCCAAAAGAGACAGGTAGTTGGCTTGAACAGACCCGGACCTCAACTTGACCCAGGAGCAGATTAATGATGTCCCTTCACCAACTTGCATCCCTCGACCCTCCTCTGCCCCAGCCCCCTGTGTATTGTACAGTCAAAGGTTCAGTTCCTTCAGATTACATCTGAAGCATTGTTCAATTTCTCAGGTCAACGCAAAAGACACCCCCAACATTGCTTTGAAGAAAAAGGTCCACGACAATATCCTGGCCAATATTATTTCCTCAAACAGATCACATTCTTTGTAGAAGTTTGCTGTACAGAATTACAAAAGCTACCATTGGTTGTTATGCCTTTGAAATGTGAGAAAGGCACAATACAAATGCTAGTGTGTCTTTAATGCTGAATCTCATTGGTTGAGGCCTGCATTGCCCCTTTAAGGACTGCCTGGTACGCTACATGTGCAGCAAAGTGTTCCTGGTGCTAGCTGACTCATGGAGCTTGGAATCTCTATTAGAACCCCAGTGCAGTGTGTTTGAGCTTTACTGCTTTAGCTCCTGGCGGAACCAAAACCTTCAGCAAATGCACTCTTCCCAAATACAGTGAGAGGGGTGTGAGATATAAAAAGAAGATTTATAAAGGTCCTTCGCCCACAGATAAGAGGTAACTTGGCCTGCAGATTCAGTTATGTGGAAAAGAGAGAAATGCAGATGGGATTAGTCCCACACCTTCACTTCCCTCACGTCCTCTGTGTGATCGGTGATTAATTCCATCAGCCACCGATCATCACTGATTCTGCCAGGCAAAAATGCTAATATAAAAGCCACCAAAAATAAACATTCCAAAGCAAAATTGTAAATGAAATCCATCATATCCATCATCCACCAACATTACTCTTTAGTATAATTTGGCATCAAGATCAGCACAACATCATGGGCTGAATGGCCTGTCCAATGCTGTACTGTTCTATGTTCTTGAATCTTATCTTCTATGTACCTTTGGTGCTTTTGTGCAGTGCCCTTCAGGGGAGGAGACTCTGGCCAACCTTGGAGGATAACTCCAGTAGCTCTGGCCCTCAACTACAAGAGCATCATCTCAGTGGGACCAACACCATTTTGTAGTGGTTGATTGGCAGACAGCAGGCAGGGTTCTGGTGGAGTGGCAGAGATGGAAGGGCAGACTCTGCCTTCCTGAAAGGGTTAGTAGGGTTGCACTGGGTTCCACCTCACAGAGATCCTGGTAATCTGTCAGGGTCCAGTTGGCTAAGCTCCCTTGCCCATAACAATGCACAACCATAATTGCAGTGCTTTGAGCTTCCACTGGGTGGTGACTGCTCATATTGCAATGGAAGCTGCAGTATTGGATAAGATAAGATAAGACATCTTTATTTGTCACATGTACATCGAAACACACAGTGAAATACATCTTTTTGCATCGTGTTCTGGGGGGCAGCCCGCAAATGTCACCATGCTTCCGGCGCCAACACAGCATGCCCACAACTTCCTAACCCGTACATCTTTGGAATGTGGGAGGAAACCGGAGCACCCAGAGGAAACCCATGCAGACACGGGGAGGACGTACAAACTCCTTACAGACAGTGGCAAGATTTGAACCCAGGCCGCTGGTGCTGTAAAGCGTTACGCTAACTGCTACACTACCGTGCCTGCCCATCAGTCATCAGACACTGTGTGATGGTTGGGTTCACCAGCATGTGGATGGAAATTGGCTGCTGGGTAGTATGTCCCCAAGCTTAGAACATGGTTGGTGCTAGGCTCCTGCACTGAATGATCCAACAGGCTTCCCAATACATGTTCTTCTGCACGTGCATCATGCTCTGCCCAGTCAGTCTTCTACAACAGAGTTCATGAGCAGCCGGATTCTTGGGAGAACTTAATTTGCAGAACACCTGTTAATGCCTGCTCCAATCACAATATCCCTTTCGAACAAGTGGAACTGCATTTAACTGGCAAAAGCCTGTGTCTCCAAGGAAGCATCCCACTGTGCAGGCACACATCAGTTGTCCTTCACGGTCCCCAGTCACCTTTATAGTGACAATTATATTTAGTTCCCATATGGCTTTCATGGGGAATGGTAGCAGAGTGTCCAAACTCCAAGACTAAACACACCAGCATTCATAGAATAGTACAGCGCAGAAAAGGCCCTTCAGACCACAATGTCTGTCCCAAACATGATGCCAACTTAAGCTAAATCCCTCCTGCCTGAACATAATCCATATCCCTCCATTCCCTGCATATTCGTGCATCTATCTAAAAGCCTCTTAAATGTTACTATCGTATCTGCTTCCACCACTCTCCCTGGCAGCCCATTCCAGGCACCTACCAGTCTCTGTGTAAAAAAATTTGCCTCGCACATCTCCTTTAAACTTTCCCCCTCTCACCTTAAATGCATGTCCTCCAGTACTTGAGTTGAAAGATAGATACCAACTCTCTACCCTATCTATGCCTCTCATAATTTTATAAACTTCTCTCAGGTCTCAACTCAGCCTCCAGCTCTCCAGGGAACCACTGACAAAACTTCCCCGTGGCACCCTACAACCAAAGTTCAATTAATTAAATAATCTGGAATGTAATGCTCCTACCCGTAGTGAGTACAAAACTACCAAATGACCACTACCTTTACTTATAAGGACTACAACAGTCCAATAAGGCAGTTCATCAATGGATGAGCCTTTAATCAATACTTATTAATGACTTCTCTAAAAAAAATCTTGTTGAAATCTCATCTGGTTCATTAAAGTAGTTGAGGGAAGGAAATCTTTTGTCTTAACTGTTTAGGCCTATATGTGCTCACAACAAAGAGGCTGATCTTTAACTACGTTCCAAGGTGGTCTAATAAGCCATCCGGAATGAATAATAAGCAATCAGGAATGAACAATAAATGTCAGTGTTGCCCACATACTGTGAATGGGTGATAGTTGTTTTTTCATCATTCTGAAATCTTTTGTAGTTTATTAACTGAACTTAATAGCAGATGTACATTGCATATGTTTCAATTATTCTTAAATAGTTATTCAGTAAACTAATTATGTGAAGATGGGACTTATCTAATCATGTAAAAGGTTTTTAGTCTCACATTATAATCGCTCACATTTTGCAGAGAATGGATTGTGTTTAATGAGAAATAAGTGCTGCCGAGGCAGAAATTGATGTGTTTAGTATAGATTCTTAGAGCAGATGTTTAATAACATCAGGTTAAGTACCTAAGTCAATTAGCTTACCAGACTGGGTCAAATTTGAGATATTCACTTGAACCAATTACATTGGACAACAGTCAATCTGATATCTGCAATGCAGCAAAAGTTAAACATGAACACTTCACATCATTTTGTTTCTCAAGAATTAACATGAAGAACTGGGCTGGGGAGAGAGGCTAACAGGACACCTGGGCCACTTAATGCAATTCACAAACTGACTTCCTGAAGCCAGGGTTACTCAGAAGTCTCTTGAGTTCTTAATTAAACTGTGTTAAATCTTACACACTGCTGGAACTGTTCAAATTTTTTTTAAATTTTGTTTACTGCGTGGTAACAGGCCCTTCCAGCCCAACGAGTCCACGCCGCCCATTTTAAACCCATATTAACCTACCCATACGTCTTTGCAATGTGGGAGGAAACTGGAGCACCCGGAGGAAACCCACGCAGACACAGGAGAACGTACAAACTCCTCACAGGCAGCGATGGGAATCGAACCCCGATCGCTGGCGCTGTAATAGCATCACATTAACCACTACGCTACCATGTTGCCTGTACCCTGAGTAATTGACCATTTTAAAGAAGCAGAGAGACAGGCAGACAGACAGGCTGCCCAGTGGATGGATAGACTCTGCAACTCCCAGCATAGATAGAGGATGTGAGTTGTTCATTCTACCAGCATCATCTCCTGGATGCTGTGAGAAATCCAGTGGTTTCTGCACCTCGCCCAGTCCAGTTCATTCACTGATGGCTGCAAGGGAAAGGAATCAGTTGATATGTTGTGTCCAACATTTATGGCAGAGACCAATGACTTCAGTCCTGTCTTTTATTATTTGAGGGAAATGTCAGCCTATGAGAGACTCGAAGTTAGATATGCAATGTGACATAATAGGGGCCATAAATGGGCTGAGGAAAGGGGCGTTAGAGCTTGGGGTCATCAATCTGCACATTTATTGCCAGCATGGAGATGAGAAATTGACAAGGCCAAAAATAAATGGAATGAAATAGCTCGGGCTAATTGCTGCTTCATTCTATTTTTCTCTGCTGTTGATTGTAGTCGAGCAGAATTAGGTCTCAGCTGATGACCTGGTGAAGCACCTGTTAGAGGGATGGGAGAGATACCTTCATCTCCACTGCACAATCAGCAGAAGCTCCACAGACTATTCTTTCTGTCTTGACCATCATACTTTACCTGAAGGACAAGCAACAATACCTCGACCTTGTTATAAATGCATTCGAACCTTTCCCCTTCCTCACAGCTCAAATGCCATTGCACACGTTCACCAACTCCTGCCACTGATTTTGCATTACTCACACTTTCTTGTCCCTCTCCATCTTTATTTCTTCTCTGCCTCTCAAGGCATTCAAACCAGCCTCCCCTCCGTTGACTCCATCTACACTTCCCGCTGCCTCGGCAAAGAAGCCAACGTAGTCAAGGACCCTCCCACCATGGTCATTTTCTCTTCTCCCCTCTCCCATTGGGCAGAAGATACAAAAGCTTGAAAGCACGTACTGCCAGACTCAAAGACAATTTCTATCTTGCTGTTATCAGACTCTTGAACAGACCTCTCATAAGCTAAAAGATGAATTTTTTATCTGCCAATCTACCTCATTGTGGCCCTTGCACTTTATTTGTCCACCTGCACTGCACTTTCTCTGTAGCTACAACACGATATTCTGCATTTTGTTTTCTTTTTACTACCTCGATGTACTTATGTATGGCATGATCTGTCTGGATGGCATGCAGACAAAAGCTTTTCACTGTATCTCGGTACATGTGACAATAATGATAAACCAATACCAAACCAATACAAACCCAGGCTGGTCAAAACCTGCACAATTCCACTTACCATTTTACTGGCCAATCAACAGTTTTTGCTCTCTTTCTCTAAAGTGCCCCTCAGACAAAGGAGATTTATAAGATAAGATAAGATATCTTTATTAGTCACATGTACATCAAAACACACAGTGAAATGCATCTTTTGCGTAGAGTGTTCTGGGGGCAGCCCACAAGTGTCACCATGCTTCTGGTGCCAACATAGCATGCCCACAACTTCCTAACCTGTATGTCTTTGGAATGTGGGAGGAAACTGGAGCACCCGGAGGAAACCCACACAGACATGGGGAGAACGTACAAACTCTTTACAGACAGTGGTTGGAATTGAACCTGCGCTGTAATAGCATTACGCTAACTGCTACACTACCATGCCTGCCCATTACAAGACAGGAGCAGGTGTTACAAACATCAGTCCAGGGCCAGCTGGTCAGTGCTCTCGAGAGGTGTCATACAATTCCAACCAGCCCCTTAATCCTGCATTTCAGACACCTAGCATTTGCTGTATCAAGAACACTGGCAGAAATTGCTATTATTTTTATGGACTATGGATGACGCAGGCAAGGCTTTATTTATTATCCCTCTCTACTTGCTCCGGAAATGAGGAGCAAGTTAAGAGTCAACAACATTGCTGTGTCTGGTGTTACACTGAGGCCAGACTGAATGAGGACAAGAATGAACTAGATGGAATTTTATGATAATCTAGTGGCTTTGTGCTTCTGTTACTGAGGAAAGTTAATTTAGGTGCAATTTAAGACTTGAGTAGCGAGTTTCAGATGGCTTGATTACATGTATTACAACACAGAAGGAGGCCATTCAACCTATTAGGTTCATGCCAGCTCACAGCAGAGCAATCCCATGTCTCATTCCCCCTCCCCTTATTTCCTTGTACCCCTGCAACATATTGTCTCTCACATGCCTTTCAACCATGATACCAAGATGCTGCCTGGATTAGAGCGTATGGAATATGAGGAAAGGCTTAAAGTGCTAGGGATTTATTCACTGGAAAGGAGGAGGATGAGAGGGAACATGATAGAGGTATATAAAATATTGAGAGGAGTAGATAGAGTAGACAGCCAGCGCCTCCGTCGCGGGGCACCAATGCTCAAGATGAGAGGGCATGGCTTTAAGGTTAGGGGTGGGAGGTTCAGGGGAGAAGTCAGGGGGAGGTTTTTCACCCAGAGAGTGGTTGGTGCATTGGAATGTACTGCCTGGGGTGGTGATGGAGGCAGATACATTGGACAGGTTCAAGAGTTTGTTGGATAGACATATGGAGGAATGTGAGATAGAGGGATATGCGGGAGGAAAGGGTTCGATAGTGTGAGAGTGGTTTGATGGACGGCACAACATGGTGGGCCGAAGGACCTGTTTTGTGCTGTATGGTTCTATGGTTCTATGGTTCACCATTAATTAGTTTGCCACTTCCTTACACTATACGGTGGGTAATTTACAATAGCCACATTGTCTATCAACACATCTTGGGGATGTGGGAGGAAATGGGAGCACCTGGGAAAAACTAATACAGTCAGAGTATGAGTCACACAGGCAGCACCCGAGGTCAGGATTGAACCTGGATCCGTGGAGCTGTGAGGAAGCAGCAGTAACTATTGCACCACTGTGCCTCCTTAATAGTTAACCTCACAGTAATGGAAAGTAGAATAAGGGAGGTCATTCAGGAGCACAGTGGAATAGTCACATCCGGGAGTAACAGTGCCTCCATTTTACCTGAGATTGTAGTACAGTCAGGCAAAGGACAAGAGTAGAACAGAGATGTGGTCTGGAGTTTATTGTTGGGTCAAATATGCCATCAAGGCTACAAACAGTCGGGTTCATCAACGGACAGCTGTAAGGGAGAGGAATGGAGTTGACTTTTTATGTATTACAAGATTTATGGCAGGGACTAATGACTTCAGTCTTTTCTTTGTTTATTTGAGCAAAATGTCAGAGACAGGAAGTTGGATAAGCAGTGTGACACATTAGGGACCAGGAGAGGGCTGGGAGGCAATGATGAGTTAGTGCTGAGAGTCATCATTGTACACATATTTTGCCAGTGGGTTACATGGAGATGAGTAATTGACAAGGTCAAAAGTAAATGTTATGAAATGGATCAGGCTAATTGCTACTTCATTATATTTTTCCCTGCTGTTGATGGTTTATGCAAATTAGCTCACCTTTGTACATCTTCATATTACTAAAATCTTTCTGAAAGAATTTTCTGTTGCATTATTCACTAACTCTTAAGTTACAGAAATACCACAAACTGCTTGTCAATCAAAAATGGGATCAGTCTTGGCTCTCTCACTAAATCAAGGGCCTCTTGATTTTCCCTGTTATAGATTCTCAGAATCATACAGCATGGAAACAGGCCGTTCGGCCCATCATGTCTATGTCAACCTGTGATTCACATGTTAAAAAGATTGCCTGTTATTATTAGATTAGGGAGACTTGCTGAGGAAAAGGTCTGGCATGAGGCGTGAAGATGTTCTCAACAGGGTTCAGTGCTTCCCACGCCTTGTGAGAAAACATTAACAGAGAGGGAAAAAAAAAGCAAAAGAATAATTATCCTTGGTTGAATGACAATATCTTCTCCAGGTCTGCACCTCCCCTGACCAGAATAGGTCCATGGTTTATGCAGGAAGCACAGAGGGCAGCAGATGGAGCTAAGCTAAAGGAGGAGCTGTGGAAGGCCCAAACTGGTATGGAAATCGCTGCTGCTACTTGAATAGGTTGCAACCAAAAGGAAGAGCCCAATGCTCCTGCCTGTTATAGAAAGAGAGTAGAAAGCACATTGAGCGATGAGGCCGCAACACTCCCTGCTTTCATCCTTAAAGTCAGTTGACGGATGGTAACTTGATGAAATATTGAATGAAGATTATATACAAGGTCAGCTTTAGAAATGATGGGAGGAAAATGAAGCGACTGGAAGAATGGAAAGATTTGAATACCGCATCTAGGGAATATTAATAGGCAACTAAAGGACTGATGGGAGAAGGAAGATCCAAGGACATCCTCAACAGTAGTCGGATTCATCCAGAGACAAGGCTGAGGCATGGAGAAAGTTGTGAACCCTTTAGTCAAAGTTATAAAATCATGGGGAGAAACAGCATGGAAGCAGGCCCTTTGGCCCATCGATTCCATACTAGCCATCAACCACCCATATTTCACCTACGTTAATCCTATTTTTTTCAAATTCTCCCCACATTGCCGTTAACTCCCAGAGATTCTACCACTCACCTACACACTGACAGCAATTTACAGCAGCTAATTAACCTACCAACCGCACGTCTTTGGGACATGAAAGGAAACTGGAGCAAGCCGGAGAAAACCCATACGGTCACAGGGAGAACGTGCAAAGTCCACACAGACAGCACAGGAGGTCAAGATTGAACCCGGGTCTCTGGTGATTTGAGCCAGTGGCTCTACTAGCTCTGCCACTGTTCTTCTGAGGTGAATGATCCATTCAATTTTTAATGTTTATATTTACTTTAATTTTCTAAACTTTTTATCAGCTGCTTTACCTCTTAACAAATAGAATCATTTTTAATAGATTATGAAAAAGGCAATTTAAATGCAATTTTTTTTGCCTTAACTTAGTTTGTAGTTAGAACCACAGAGTCATACAGAATCGCCCTTCTGCCCACCACATCCATGCTGACCAGTTACAACTGTGCCTATTCTTATAAAGCAGTGGGAGATCTAATCGAGTCAATCCAGTCAGTTACAGAATTGACCTTGAATTGTTTGGGCCATGACTTGTTCGGAGATGTTAATATCAGCAGTGGTAAAAAAGTTGTTGGTGAGCAATTGATACTTGGTAGCACTGATGACAGCACCATCCACCTCTTTACTTATGATTAAATGTACCTTGATGGGACAGTCATTGACTGGGTTGAAGCTGAGCTGAGTCTCTGGAAGGTATCCCATGAGCAGGAGGAGGCTCCAAACTTCAAGGATCTGGTGCCTGAGATCCCTTCCAACACCAGCCCCCATTCACCAAATGCCCTGGCTGTCTTTTGAATGCTTGTCACTGCCAGAGCTCTTTGCAACTGATTTTAAACATCTTAGTCAGAAACATCTGAAATAAGTTGTAAAATAAATACATTTAATTAACACTAAAGTGAAAGCAAAATCATTAATCTTAAGAAAAGTATGTAAACGGGGTGACCCAATGGCACAGCGGGTAAATCTGTTGCCTCATTAAACCAATGACAGATTCAATCCTAACTTCAAGTGCTGTCTGTGGAGGTTGCACATTCTCTCTGTGACCTATGTTCTATGTTTATGAAGAGTTCGGACAGAGCAGATAAGAAATGACTGTTTTCAAGGTACGACAGTCAGTAACCAGACGACATAGATTTAATGGGACTGGCACAAGGAGGAGAAGGCAGTTGTGGAGCTTTGCCCCTGTGTCTGTTAACCAGTAGCCTTCCTGGGGATTTCCTCCATTTACTCCAGTTTCCTCCCATATCCCAAAGACACGGAAGCTGGTAGGTTAATTGGTTGCTGTAAATTGCCCTTAGTGTGTAGGTGAGTCATAGAACTTGGGGGGAGTTGATGGGAGTGTGGGAGAATAAAATGGCTGATGATGGGATTAGTGTAAATGTGAGCGTGATGGTTGGGCAAAGAGCCTGCTTCTACATTTATCTCTCTATGACACGCTAACTTACCTTTTATTCACAAGGTCAACGACCCGTCTCAAGTGAATAGCTACGTGCTTCTTTGGCTAGTCAGCCCTGATTTGAGATGAGGGGCAAGGTGAGAGGTGAAACCTGCTCAGCACACCAATTCTACATCGCTGTTTCAAACCATGGTATCAGCAGCCGAGCGGAACATGCAGGATCTGGGAGAAGTTAATAAGAAGTGGGGAGAATAAAAGTAAGATTCAGTGGAGGATAAATACAAATGAGTGGTTAAGAAAAACTACACATGCTGGAAATCTAAAAACAAAAACAGAAAACACTGGAATACTCAGCAGGTATGGTCACATCTGTAGGATGAGAAACAGAGTTAAATTTTGAGGTTGAAGTTCCTTCCTCAGAACTGAAAAGGAGACAAAAGAAGCTTGTAAAGCTGGAGGGAGAGTGGGGAGGGGGCTTGTCTCTGATAGGGTAAAACTGGAGTGACTATGCTGTAAACAGAATGTCTGATCAATGAGTGAATGGGAGCAGTTAGAGAGTGAGAACATGGATATAAGCACGGTAGTGTAGCGGCTAGCGGAACGCTATTACAGCACCAGCGACCCGGGTTCAATTTCGGCCACTGCCTGTAAGGAGTTTGTACGTTCTCCCTGTGTCTGCATCGGTTTCCTCCGGGTGCTCCGGTTTCCTCCCACATTCCAAAGGCGTACGGGTTAGGAAGTTGTGAGCATGCTATGTTGGTGCCGGAAGCGTGGCGACACTTGAGGGCTGCCCGCAGAACACTCCACGCAAGAGGTGCATTTCACTGTGTGTTTCGATGTACATGCGACGAATAAAGATATCTTATTTTATCTTATAAGGAGCTCGACTAAAGAAAGTGGGACACACGAGAGACTGCAGACGCTGGAAACTTAGAGCAACAGACACGAAATGCTGGAGGAACTCAGCAAGTCAGGCAGCATCTATGGAGGGAAATGAACAGTCGACGTTTCGGACTGAGACCCTTCATCAGGACTGTTCATTTTCCTCCATTTATGTTGCCTGACCTGTTGAGTTGCTCCAGCATTTAGTATGTGTTGTAAAAGAAAGTGGGAGTTGCAAAATGCAGAGCAATAGGACATGCCCAGCGTAAATTGTGGTTGACGTCCGGCACAGACTCAGTGGGCTGAAGGGCTTATTTCCATGCTGAATCTCTCTATGATGCTACGACCTCCTGTTTGTACTACTTTAGTAATTACAATGGGTTACTTTACTTAAATATGTTGGCTGTGGAAGAATGGTTCCATAGAATTATATTTTTATGAAGAAAGCACATTTTGTGATAAGACAACTTTGAAATTGGAGCTATGAGGCAGCAGCTTGACTTGCTGTGCCACCCTTATTTACTTATTTTATCTTTAAAATAATTTTTTTTGATATTATTTTGATGTTAATTAAATGTGTTACTGAAAACCTAGTATAGGCAAATTTTTATAGATGTATGGTAGAGAGGAGCATTCTGACTGGTTGCATCACAGCCTGATATGGAAGCTCCAATGCACAGGATCGCAAGAGGCTGCAAAGGGTTGTAGACTCAGCCAGCTCCATCACGGGCACAACCCTCCCCACCATCAAGGACATCTTTGAGATGCGGTGCCTCAGGAAGGCGGCATCTATCATTATGGACCCTCACCATCTGGGACATGCCCTCTTCATGTTACTACCATCAGGGAGGAGGTACAGGAGACTGAAGACCCACACTCACTCAACATTTCAGGAACAGCTTCTTCCCCTCCGCCATCAGATTTCTGAACAGTCCATGAACCCATGAACCTCATTATTCCTTTCTTTTTACATTATTTATTTATATTGTAATTTATAGTTTTTTATGTCTTTGCACTGTACTGCTGCAACAAAACAACAAATTTCACATCAAGTAAGACAGTAATAACAAACCTGATTCTGATTCTGATAGGTCAATATTCTGAATGCTGTAGAGGACAAAATTCAGAAATCTAAGGAGTCTCAGTTTTTCAACAGTATCGTGAAGGCAAGTTCTTTGGATTCAGAGGTATCTCAGGTGGCCAGATCTGTTGACCTCTCCCTCTCTCACACAGCCGCTTGTGGTTCTCACAGGAGCCTGCATTCAATGCCTCCTAAAGTTTGGTTCTCGGGCACGATGAGAAAGGAAAGTTTGCTGAATTTCTGGATTAGGCAAAAATAATTCCCCTTATTGTACATCACCTGTACCGCCGTCCATCCATGTTACAGTAGGTACGGTTGGCCACTCTTCTTGCAGATCCTAAAGTAATTTGTGGAAGTTTTAATGGCAAAAAATTGGCAACCAATGTGCAACAAGGCATCACCTTCAAACCGATGGAATTGTAATCAGATGAGCTGTTGTGTGAATAAAGACAGAAAATGCCGAAAATACTCAGCAGGTCAGGCTGCATCTATGGGAAGAGAAGCAAACTTAACGTTTCAGGTCAAAGACCCTTCATCAGAACTGGGAAGGAGAGAAAAGAAGCTTGTTAAACTGCAGGGAGGATGAGTGAGGGAGGATGCCTTTGATTGTGTAAAACTGGGGTGACCATGGGGATAAGGTAGGTTTGGAGGGAGGAAGCAGAGGGTGGTGGTTGAAGGTTGTTTCTCGGAATGCAGGCCAGTGATTAGTGGTGTGCTGCAGGGGTCAGTGTTGGGACCCTTATTATTTGTTACTTATATGTGAATGCACAAGGATTGATCAGTAAGTTTGCAGATGACACAAGATTTGGAGGTGTTGTTAATATTGAAGGTTATCATAGATTACAGGAGGATCATGATCAGTTAGGGAAGTGGGCCAATGACTGGCAAATGGATTTCAATACAGATGGAATCCAAGGAGAGCTGTATAATTGGACACACAATTGGCTTGATGGTAGAAGGTTGTTTCTCAGATTGAAAGCCCGTGACTAGAGGTGTACCTCAGGGGTCGCTGCTAGGCCCATTGTTGTTTGTCATCTATGTTAAGGATTTGGATAAGAATGTACAAGGCATGGTCAGTAAGTTTGCAGACGACACTAAAATAGGTGGTATAGTGGACAATGAAGAAGGTTATCAAAAATCACAAGGGGATCTTGATCAGGTGAGCAAGTGGGCCGAGGAATGGCAAATGGAGTTTAATTCAGATAAGTCCAAAATGTTGCATTTTGTTCTTTCTTTGTCAATATTTTTTATTAATTTCAAATAAGAAGTACAAAATGCATGAAACAAAGGTAAAAAAGAAAATGTTACAAAATAGATTTATTGAATCACACAAGAAATCACAATGCTTCATATTGATAAACAAAAAAAAATCAATTGATATTGATAAGTTGGAATAATTCTATTATAAAAAAAATCTAACCTCACTACCAAAATCAAAGCTGTTCAGTAACATCCTAAAGACATAGTAGTATTGGCCAATATCTGTACATTTAGCACCAAATCAGTGGTTTTGAAAGTAGTTCAGAAAAGGTCCCCATAATATTTGAAAGTTCAGAATAGATCCAGAAATAGAGCAACGGATCTTCTCTAAATTTAGATATGACATAACATCCTGTAACCACTGAGCATGAGTAGGGGGAATAGTTTCCTTCCATTTAAGCAATACGGCCCTCCTGGCTATAAAAGAAATGAAGGCCAATATGTGTAAGTCAGAAGTCTCCAGAATTATATATTTTTCTCCAACAATCCCGAATAATGCAGTTAAAGGATTTGGCTTAAAATTTATTTTAAAAAGTACGGACAAAGTTTGAAATACCTCTATCCAGATTTTTTCCAAACTTGGACGTGACCAAAACATATGGATTAAGGAAGCCTCTCCATTATTGCATTTGTCACAATAAGGAGATATATCTGAATAGAAACACGATAACTTGTCTTTGGACAGGCGGACTCTTTGGACCACTTTAAATTGAAGGAGGGAGTGACGTGCACATAATGAAGAAGTATTAACCAGTTTAAAAATTTGATTCCAAGTTTCCTCAGAAATTGAAATCTGCAGATCACGTTCCCAAGCGTGATGTTGCATGTTCCAAAATGTTGCGTTTTAGAAAGTCAAATCCAGGCTGGACTTTCACAGTGAATGGCAGGTCCCTGGACAGCGTTGTAGAACAGAGAGATCTTGGAGTGCAAGTACATGGTTCCCTGAAAGTGGAGTCACAGGTAGACAAGGTGGTGAAGAAAGCTTTTGGCATGCTAGCCTTTATAAGTCAAGGCATTGGGTATAAAAGTTGCGAGGTCATGGTGTGGTTGCATCAGACGCTGGTGAGGCCGCACTTGGAGTATTGTGTTCAGTTTTGGTCGCACTGCTATAGGAAAGATGTTAATAAACTGGAAAGAGTGCAGAAAAGATTTACAAGGATGCTGCCAGGACTTGCGGGACTGAGTTTTAGGGAGAGGTTGGACAGGCTGGGACTTTATTCCTTGGAATGTAGGAGAATAAGGGGCAACCTTATAGAACTGTTTAAGATTATGAGAGGCATAGATAAGGTGGATGGTAACAGTCTTTTCTCCAGGGTAGGGGAGTCCAAAACTAGGGGATATATATTTAGGATGGGAGGGGAAAGATTTAAAAGACACCGGAAGGGCAACTTTTTCATGCAGAGAGTGGTGAGTATATGGAATGAGCTGTCGCAGGAAGTGGTTGAGGCAGGTACAATAGTATCACATAATAAACACTTATGTAGGTACATGGAGGGGCAGAGCCTGGAGGGATATGGGCCAAACACAGGAGATTGGGACTAGCTAAGTGGACAATGTGGTTTGCGTGGACTTATTGGGCTGAAGGGCCTGTATCCGTGTTGTGTTGCTCTATGAATCTATAAACTGTAAACAAGATTATCTGGTCGACGAGTGTATGGGAGCAGTTAGAGAGTGAGAGCATGGACAAAAGAACATAAACAAAAGAGTATTGGAGTTGCAAAAAATGCAGAGCAGGAAGACATAGCTGGCAGATCAGGCTAGGCATGTCCTCTACTTACAGAAAGAAAAAAAGCAAGAAAAAAATTGGGAAAAACAAGCTGAGCTAATATCACAGATTGATGACTGATACAGACTGTAACCCTTCAAGGACCTATCCCATCCTGGTCATTCTCTCTTCTCCCTTCTCCGGTTAAGCAGAAGATACAAAAGCTTGAGAGCACAAACCACCAGACTCACGGACAACTTCTATCCCATTGTTATCAAACTCTTGAACGGACCTCTCATACACTAAAGGATGAATTCTTGAACTCTTGATCTCCCAATCTGCCTCGTTGTGGCCCCAGCACTTTATTTGTTGACCTGCTTTGCACTTTCTCTGTAACTGCAACCCTCTATTCTGCATTCTGTTTTTTCTTTTACTACCTTGGCATGATCTGTCTGGATGGCATGCAGACAAAAGCTTTTCGCTGTATTTCGGTGCATGTGACAATACTAAACCAACTTGCTAACCTGAAGTTGTAGAATTTGTAGAACTTGTCAATCTGTTTCAGACATTTCACCAAGCCCAGCTCATCAGCTCTTCTTCCAAATGGTGGGGATCAAATTTTGGATTGTTCTTTCAGCAAGTCTGATTCTGTGCTGCATCAATCTGTGAAAGGGCTTAACATGATCCATCAGCCAAACTCACAGATAAGTCAGTGTCACAAGCAAGATATCAGGGAGTATCCATGGAACCATCACTCTCAGCAAAAATACCAGTAAAAAGTGATGGGCTTCACTAAATAATTACTAATTAGATCTCACATTAGTGTAAATTCACTGAGAAATGTTGGCTCTCGTGCCCTTACGTACAAAAGGTTGATGCATAAGAAAGGGTTTTGTAAGCAAAACTGTGGCATTTTGCCACTGTGCTTGACGAAATTGCTGCAATTATATGTTCTTGAAAATGGTGCTCAGTCTTCTGGGTTGTAACGGTGCTCCACTTCTGGGTTGTAGTGTTCAGAATAAAAACCTCAGTGATTGCATTTGTGGAAAGTGAACAGTGGCCCTTACAGTGATTACAGAAACAAAAAGGACTAATCAGCCCGACAAGATGCTAAATCATAAAGGCATCACAATAACAGCGTGTTTCTGATGAAGCAGTCATCCCTGGTGTGATTTCAGTCCAGCAACACTGGCTCCCTCAAATTGATTTCTAGTGGGTTCCAATCATTGTGCATTGTGTAATCTTTTGGCTTCTCTCAACACCCTCAACACTTCACTGCAGCTTCAAAACAGGGTAAATTAGCCTTTCCTAGTCTGTTCCCTGACTAACAATCATTTATTTTCTTATTAACTGGCTTCACATCATAAAAATGCTTCAGTACTTTGTTCAGAGCTTTGACAGTGAATAGTATGATTTTTATGTCAAGCATTATTCTACCTATGCTTCACCTTTCTACATATAGCTGTGGTGTATCCAATTTAATTAAATATAACAAATAAAAATATCTCATAGCCCAAAGCAGTATAGTTTTGCTGAAGCCAGTTGTTCTTTATTAATGACCATCACTGCTATTGGAATGCCAGCATGTGTGTGCATTTATTTCTCTATTCTACATTGAGTTGACAGATCTGTCCTCAGTTCTATAGGGCAACACCATCTTTCTTTTTCATTAGTGTTTTTTCTAATAAATGGTTGTGGGACAGAATAAAGGTATGGTGGAAAATACAAATAAATAAAGAAAAATGATCGAGATTGTTGGCATATAGATGTTCAACTACAGAATTTTCTCAATCCCTCTTCAACAGACTGGAGGATAGCTAGTAAATTAAGTGCGCAAAACTCTTTATTAATAAAAGAATATACAGGGGCCAAGAAGAACATTTCAACTGAGTGCTTGTTCCACAGAGATAGACAGACTCCTGTAAGTCTCTGCAAAGTCAAGTTTATTGTCATATGCACAAGTATATATATGCACAGGTACAATGAAAAACTTACTTGCAGCAGCATCACAGGCACAAAGCATCACAGTGTAGCGGTTGCTACCGCGGAATAAAACAAGACTCTACTCGGAGGATTGCCAAACAGAACTGGTTTATTTTCCCGCCTTGTGCGGGCCCTTTAAGGGAGAAAAACTCCCGCCCAAAAAAACCGGCAATGACGTAAGTCCTACGTCATCAGGACTTTCCCGCGCGCGGGTTCTCCCCGTCGCTCGGAAAGACGAGGCCCGCCGCCATCTTGGGCCTCGTCGCTCCGACGCCGCGCGACCCGACTGCCCAGCCGGTTCGCCCGACTAGACGGTGAGTCGCCACACAACCCCCCCCAGAACCGGCGAGACAGTCCCCAAGGTCCGTGGGCTGTGCCAGCTGCCGCTTAGGGGGGCGGCCTCTGCGTCGTGGCGTGGCAACCTCGACAGGCTGTTGCAGATCCAAATGGGCCGGTTTGAGGCGGTCCGCCGTGAAAACCTGTTCCCTGCCTCCAATGTCCAAAATAAAAGTGGATCCGTTATTCCGTATGACTCGGAACGGTCCCTCATATGGTCGTTGCAATGGCGCCCAAGGTGTGCCCCTGCGAACGAAAACAAACTTACAGTCCCGTAGTTCCTTGGGCTGGCAGGATGGGGCTTGACCGTGCCATGAGGCGGGAATCGGGGCCAAGGCGCCGAGCTTCTCGCGCAGTCTTTGTAGAACTGCTGGGGGTTGTTCCCCTTGGTCCTGAAGGGCAGGTATGAAATCCCCGGGGACAACTAGTGGCGCCTCGTATACAAGCTCAGCTGACGAAGTGCAGAGGTCTTCTTTGGGGGCAGTGCGTATGCCGAGCAGGACCCAAGGCAGCTCGTCAACCCAGTTAGGACCCTTCAGGCGGGCCAGCAAGGCCGATTTTAGATGGCGGTGAAAACGTTCCACCAACCCATTTGATTGAGGATGGTAGGCCGTGGTGGTGTGCAGCTGCGTCCCTAGCAGGTTCGCTAATGCAGCCCAGAGACTGGAAGTGAATTGGGTGCCTCTGTCTGAAGTGATGTGGGCCGGAACGCCAAAACGTGAGACCCAAGTTGTGAGCAGCGCTCGGGCGCAGGAATCAGTTGTGATGTCGTCCATTTCGCGGGTCCAAAAGCCGTTTGGACCGTTGGGGTCACCAATGTAGCGGTTGCTACCGCGGAATAAAACAAGACTCTACTCGGAGGATTGCCAAACAGAACTGGTTTATTTTCCCGCCTTGTGCGGGCCCTTTAAGGGAGAAAAACTCCCGCCCAAAAAAACCGGCAATGACGTAAGTCCTACGTCATCAGGACTTTCCCGCGCGCGGGTTCTCCCTGTCGCTCGGAAAGACGAGGCCCGCCGCCATCTTGGGCCTCGTCGCTCCGACGCCGCGCGACCCGACTGCCGAGCTGGTTCGCCCGACTAGACGGTGAGTCGCCACAACAGGCACAAAGCATCAGATAAGCAGCATTCACAAGAAAAAAATAAGTTAAACATACATTATACACAATTTTTACAAGAAAGAACATTATTAGAACAAAAAAACAAAGTAATCGAAGTGGTGATAATGTTGCTAAACTGCAGTGATTAGGGCTGTGCTGATTGGTTCAGAAACTGAATGGTTGAAGGGAAGTAACTGTTCTTGAATTTAGTGGTGTACTTAACACTTTTGCAACATACAAAGATCAGTTAGTCACATGGTACAATCCCTGGAGTGGTATAAGACCAGCATTATAAATGCCACATATATAACATCCCTCCTGCATTAAGGAAGGGCCTGTTGTCAAGTTGTGGTGTTGTCACTTTGCATGGTCAGCGGTGGACCCTCAGTATCTCCATATCTGCTTCAGCAAAGCAAGAAGCAAATCTCTTCAGTGACCTTCCATTCTGGGACTTCCTCTTCTGTCATGTCCTCACATAAAGGGTGTGGTGTGTGTCGAGTCACCACTACCTTCTGCAATATCTGGTTCTATCTCTAACTCTCTGCACTAACAGACCTCTGTCATTTCTGTTGTAGTAATGTCTGCTTACAGTATAGTTACCTTCAAATTGGGCAGCAAATTAACCTAACAAAGCAGTTTATTACTGAAAGAACTTAACCAAGACCCAGAAGAGCATTTCACATTACTCTGTTAGAGGCAGGCAGTCTTCTGGATTCTTCTATACTCAAAATTGTTGTAACATATGGAGAACATTTGGTTACACATTACAATTCTTAAAGTAGCATGCAACCAATATTACTGATGCACCTACGTTATAGCGGAGGCACATAGATCTTTGAGTGCAGAATAACATGTGGAAAACAATGATAAAGAGGAAAGTTAGGTTTCTGATGTCTGCAGACTGCAGTTTATGACATCTTCTTGTGGAAAATGTATTGGAGTGAAGGAAAATCTATAAAATGTTACTGAGATAGAATAGCACATGTTGAAAGCCCAAAAATGTAAGCATTAAATAAAAATGGAAAATGCTGCAAAAACACTCAGCAGGTCAGGCAGCATCTGCGGAGAGAAACAGAATTAATGTCAAACACTCAGCAGGTCAGGCAGCATCTGCGGAGAGAAACAGAATTAATGTCAAACACTCAGCAGGTCAGGAAACATCTATGGAGAGAAACAGAGTTCATGTTTCTGGTTGAAGACTGTTCATCAGAACTGGTAAAGTTCGGTTGAAGAGTCTTCCGCTCTATTTCTCTTCCCACGGGTGCTACCTAAGCTGTTGAATATTTCTTATAATTTTATTGTCATATTTTCCTATGTCAGAGAATGAGGTCATTCAGCCTATCGAGTCTATTCCAGCTCCAACCAATCTCATTCCCCAATTTATTTCCTTGTAACCTACTCTCTCTCACATGCCCATCAACTCCACCCTGATTCTCCTACCACATACCTACGCTAGGGGTAATTTACAATAACCAATTAATATACCAGCATATATTTGGGATGTGGGAGGAAAGCAGATCATCCAAGAGAAACCAAATCCCTCACCAAGAGAACCTTCAAACTCCACACAGACAGTACCAGAGGCCAGAATTGAAACCGGGTCACTGGAGCTGTGAAGCCCTACTGTGTCTACAAGAACACAACATCTACCATCAAATATCCACACCATGCAGACCACGCTATCTTCCCACAACTACCATCAGGCAGGACGTACAGAAGCCTGTAGTCCCACACCACCAGGTTCAAGAACAGCTACTTCCCTTCAACCGTTCGGCTCTTGAACCAATCAACACAACCCTAATTACTACCTCGGTATAGCAACACTGTGACCACTTTGCACTACAATGGGCTGCTGTTTTTTTGTTCTGCTTATGTTCTTTCTTGTAAAAATTGTGGGTAATTTATGCCTCATGTCTGTTTTTCTTGTGAACGTTGTGTCTCTGATGCTATGTGCCTGTGATGCTACTGCAAGTAAGATTTTCATTGACCTGTGCACACATGTATTGGTGTATATGACAGTTAACTCAACTTTGATTTTGACTCCTTGCATTGTGCCACAATCTCTGTCATTGATAAGATAAAATATTTATTTATTAGTCACGTGTACACCGAAACACACAGTGAAATGCGTCTTTTTGCGTTACTGAGAATGTGCTGGGGGCAGCTTATCTCAGCCATCCTTTCACCTCTGTAGCTCCTACTGGGCCACTGTGCTGCTCTGTCTCCAGGACTGTCTATTTTTATTTCAGATTGCCAGCACCTCCAGCCCTTCGATTTTCAACAAGTGGAAGATCACTGAGAACGTCCATGAACAGCAAAGATGAGTAATGCATAAAATCTATTTCCTGTGACTGAAGATAGCTTGTTTTGTGTTTTAGGGCATGTCAGAGAGAATAGATTACAGGGAAATACTCACATCTGATGGGACAGGTGCAGAGAGGACAAGAGGTTTTTCAATTGGGGAAGGGCTAACTACGAGGCTATAAGGAGAGAACTTGGGAGTGTAAATTGGGATGTCCTTTTTGAAGGAAAATGTACCATGGGGATGTGGTCGATATTCAGGGATCTTATGCAGGATGTTAGGGATAAATATGTCCCGGTGAGGCAGAGAAGGAATGACAGGGTGAAGAAACCGTGGGTGACGAGAGAGGTGGAACGACTTGTTAGGGAGAAGAAGGTAGCATATGTGAGGTATAAGCAGCAAGGTTCAGACAGGGCCCGTGAGGAATATAGGGTAGCGAGGAAGGAACTTAAGAAAGGGCTGAGGAGAGCTCAAAGGGGACATGAAAAGGCTTTGGCTAGTAGGGTTAAGGAAAATCCCAAGGCCTTTTTCAAGTACGTGAAGGGTAGGAGGATGGCTAGGGTGAAGGTAGGTCCGATTAAGGACAAAGGTCGGAGAATTTGCCTGGAGGCGGCGGAAGTGGGAGAAGTTCTGAATGAGTACTTCTCTTCGGTATTCACCAGGGAGAGGGGTCTTGATGATGCGGAAGGGAGTGCTGGTAGGGGTAATGTTCTCGAGGTTGTTGATATCAAGAGAGAGGATGTGTTGAAGTTGTTAAATAATATTAAGACAGATAAATCTCCGGGGCCTGACGGGATTTTCCCCAGGCTGCTTTGAGAGGCTAGGGAGGAGATTGCTGAACCGCTGGTAAGGATCTTTGAGTCCTCATTGTCTACGGGGGTGGTGCCGGAAGATTGAAGGATTGCGAATGTGGTCCCCTTGTTCAAAAAAGGTAATAGGGATAGGCCGGGGAATTATAGACTGGTGAGTCTCACGTCTGTGGTGGGTAAGCTGTTAGAAAGGATTCTAATGGATAGGATTTATGAACACCTAGAGAATCATGGACTGATTAGGGACAGCCAGCATGGCTTTGTGAAGGGAAGATCTTGCCTCACAAGCCTGATAGAGTTCTTTGAGGAGGTGACCAGGAAGATTGATGAGGGCAGTGTGGTGGATGTGGTTTACATGGATTTTAGTAAGGCATTTGATAAGGTTCCTCATGGTAGGCTTCTTCAGAAGGTCAGAGGCCGAGGGATCCAAGGAAGCTTGGCTGTGTGGATTAGGAATTGGCTTGCATGTAGAAAACAGAGGGTTGTGGTGGAAGGAGTGCCCTCGGATTAGAAGGCAGTGACTAGTGGTGTCCCGCAGGGATCCGTTCTGGGAACTCTACTTTTTGTGATATTTATAGATGACTTAGATGAGGGGGTGGAGGGCTGGGTTAGTAAGTTTGCGGACGACACTAAGATAGGCGGTGTTGTGGATAGTGTGGAGGGCTGTCGGAGCTTACAGAGGGATATTGATAGGATGCAGAGCTGGGCTGACAAGTGGCAGATGGAGTTCAATCCGGAGAAGTGTGAGGTGGTACACTTTGGAAGGACAAAATCCAGGGCAGAGTACAGGGTAAACGGCAAGGTACTTGGCAGTGTGGAGGAGCAGAGGGATCTGGGGGTTCATATTCACAGTTCATTGAAAGTTGCCTCACAGGTGGAAAGAGCAGTTAAGAAGGCCAATGGGATGTTGGCTTTCATAAGTCGCGGGATTGAGTTTAAGAGCCGCGAGGTTATGATGCAGCTTTACAAAACTCTAGTTAGGCCACATTTAGAGTACTGTGTTCAGTTCTGGTAGGCTCATTATAGGAAGGATGTGGAGGCATTGGAGAGGGTGCAGAGGAGATTTACCAGGATGCTGCCTGGATTGGAGGGTATTGAATATGAGGAGAGGCTTAAGGTGCTAGGGCTTTATTGACTGGAAAGGAGGAGGATGAGAGGAGACATGATAGAGGTATATAAAATATTGAGAGGGATAGATAGAGTAGACAGTCAGCGCCTCCTTCCCAGGGCACCAATGCTCAAGACGAGAGGTCATGGCTTTAAGGTTATGGGTGGGAGGTTCAGGGGAGATGTCAGAGGGAGGTTTTTCACCCAGAGAGTGGTTGGTGCATGGAATGCACTGCCTGGGGTGGTGGTGGAGGCAGATACATTGAACAGGTTCAAGAGCTTGTTGGATAGGCATATGGAGGAACGTGAGATAGAGGGATATGCGGGAGGAAGGGGTTAGGTAATGTGAGGGTGGTCTGATGGACGGCACGACACGGTGGGCCGAAGGGCCTGTTTTGTGCTGTATGGTTCTATGGTTCTATGGTTCTATGGTATGACATAATTTTGTGTTTCTTATTATGGAGGGATCATTAAACCTGTGGCACAGTGGCATGTCCAGTAGAGGTACAGCTAGACAACTCCTGCGACCCAGGTTCAATCCTGACTACTGGTGCTGTCTGTGTGGAGTTTGCACCTTCTCCCTGTAACCCCATTGGTATTGGTTTATTATTGTTACTTGTACTGAGGTACAGTGAAAAACTTGACTTGCATACCGATCATACAGGTCAATTCATTACACAGTGCAGTTACATTGAGTTAGCACAGAGTACATTGATGTAGTACAGGTAAAAACAATAACAGTACAGAGTAAAGTGTCACAGCTACAGAGAAAATGCAGTGCAGTAAGGTGCAAGGTCACAACAAGATAGATAGTGAGGTCATAGTCCATCTCATTGTATATGGGAACCGTTCAATAGTCTAATCACAGTGGGGTAGAAGCTGTCCCTAAGTCTGGTGGTACGTGCCCTCAGGCTCCTCCCACATCCCAAAGATGTGCGGGTTGGTAGTTTAATTGGTTCCAGTATGCTGCCCTGGTGTGTAGCTACTTAGGACTATCTGGGGGGAATTGATGGGAATGCAGGGAGTAAGCATGTGCTTAATACTTAGCACGGTAGTGTAGCAGTTAGCGTCATGCTATTACAGCGCCAGCGACTCGGGTTCCATTCCCTTCGCTGTCTGTAAGGAGTTTGTATGCTCTCCCCATGTCTGCGTGGGTTTCCTCCGGGTGCTCCAGTTTCCTCCCACATTCCAAATACGTACAGGTTAGGAAGTTGTGGGCATGTTATGTTGGCGACGGAAGCGTTGACCCAGAACACTCTACGCAAAAGATTCATTTCACTGTGTGTTTCGATGTATATGTGACTAATGAAGGTATCTTGTCTTATCTTATCAGACTCAATGGGCTGAATGGCCTGTTTTCATGCTGTAAGGCTCTATGGTTCTAAACCAAAAAGTGACTTAATGACATTTCTGCGATTTATATTTCCAAGGAATAGGAATCAACAGTTGCAAAGAAAGAAATCAGATGTCAACTTGTTCCTTTGCATTAAAAAAAAGAGGAGAGTTAAGAGAGGTTTTTAGAATTATGAAGGGCTTGGGAAGCGAAAATAAGGTCAATATAGTTCCTTTCACTGTGTAGTCATAAATTAAAGGAAAAGATTCCTTTAAGCAAGCAGAGAGGCTAAGCCTTTTTTTTGACAGAGTACTGGTTGGAGTTTGGAAGACTTCGTCAAAGGGAGTTTGGCATAACACCCGCTGAAAGGAAAATGGATAAACAGGTAAAACAGAGAAGGACGTTTACAGGACAATGGGACTGGAAGTAGAAGACTCCGATGATATGAGAAAACAAGCCTTTTCCCTGTTGCAAACTCCTACTGGAAGATGGAGACACAGGAGACGGCAGGTGGAGGGTCAATCAGCATCTGTGGGAGGAAAGGAATTCTTGATGTTTCGTGTCAAGACTCTGCATCAAGACTGAGTGTGGAGAGGGAAGAACAGCATCCCATGTTCTGTCTGGGTAGTCTACAACCCAATGGTATGAACACCCAATTTCCCAATTTCAGGTGACCCTTACCTCCTGTGTTTCCCTCTCTCTCTCCTTCCAATCCACCTCCAGTCTCCCTGTTTTTGTTTCCTGGCCCATACCTCCCTCTCCAGTCCCCCATCACCCATTTTGATCCTCGTCTCCCTCCAGATTCCAGATGCTTACTACCCACAAACTTCACCCACCAGGTCTCCTCCCCCATCTGGTTTCATCTGCCCTTAAATGGTTCCCATTATCACCTTCCTTACCTATCAGGTTCCAGCACTCGTAGCCTTTATGATCCCACCTATCACCCTCCAGCCTCTGTCTCTGCCTTCACCATCCCTCCCCCCCACCCACCCCCCCCCCCCACCATGGGGCTCCATCTGCCTTTTGTTTTGTTGCTTCTCTGCTTCCACCAATCACTGACCTCTCTCTGCCTCCCGACAACAGCCCCTCCCCGTCTCCCACCTGGCGCCATCCACCCATCATACGTCACCCCCTCCTCAGTCCACCTATCACCAACCAATCTTTGTCTCACCTCTCCCGTCCTCCTCTTCAGACCAGCTGCCTTCCCTCTCTGCTCTCAGTGCTGATGGAGGGTCTTAACCCAAAACGTCGACAATTCTGTTCAGTCCCCCGGATGTTGCTTGACCGGCTCAGTTCCTCCAGCAGTTTGTTCTACTGGAACGTAACATTCTGATGGGAATCTCTGGGCTGAGGTCCCAGATACAAAGAAAGTTGAAGAGACGATCTGTTATGCATTCAATTAACAAAAGCATTGAGAGGGAGAAAATCAGTTCTGTTTCTATTCGTCAGTAAACCAGCAGAAAGAATGTATATAAACTTTAGGAAGTTAGAACAAATGAATGTTTTAATGGCAATGGATGCCTTCGAAGTGATTATCATAGAATCTGACAGCACATCTGTGGAATCTTTGAAAGAAAGAACCAATTAGTCCCACATCCTCCATTCTCTCCCCATGGACCTGAAAGTTTTTCCTTTTCATGTATGTTAAAGAAAAAAGTAGTCAATCATATATGAAAGGACATTAGAGGGGAAATATTACAAAGAAATGGGATTTGAAAAGCTACTACTTGATAACAAAAGCACAGTGGAACAATTTTCAGGGTCCATGGCAGAATTTCAATGACTATGGGCATTAAAATCAGATATTCTTTACTGATGTAGACTGTTTTTAAAACAATGTTCAGCATTTATTCTTTACCTGGATTACAATATAAACTGGATAAGAAAGATGGGAGTGGAATCAAATTCCTTACCAATTTTTATAGATGCACCATAGAAAGCATCCTATCCGATTGCATCACGGCTTGGAATGACAACTGCTCTGCCTGAGACCACAAGAAATTGCAGAGAATTAGACACAGCTCAGCACATCACAAAAACCAGCCTCCCCTCCATGGACTCTGTTTACACTCCTCACTGCCTCGGTAAAGTAGCCAACATAATCAAAGACCCCACCCGCCCTGGACATTCTCTCTTCTCCTTCCTCACATTAGGCAGAAGATAAAAAAGCCTGAAAGCTCATACCACCAAGCTCAAAGACAGGTTCTATCCTGCTGTTATAAGACTATTGAACAGACCTCTTGTATGATAAGATGGACTCTTACAATCTACCATGTTGTGGCCTAGAACCTTATTGTCTTCCTGCACTGCATTTTCGCTGTAACTGTAACACTTTATTCTGCATTCTGTTATTGCTTTCCTGTTGTACTACCTCGATGTACTGATGTTGTGAAATGATCTGTATGGATGGCATGCAAAACCAAATTTTTCACTGTACCTCGGTACACGTGACAATAATAAACCAATTACCAATTCTTACCATGATTTTTTGACATTATATATGGTTCAGTTGGGTTGCATTGTCTGTTTCTGTGCTGTAGACTTTATGCAAAGTTCAATAATCACATGATTGAGGGATTATTCTTTACCAGTGTATTTGAGCCCTTGAGATTAAACTGACAAGTCAGTGTGATTCTGACTGAGAGTTAAATCATGGAAAATAATTTTTTTTTGTTTGGATGAAATGATGAACAGAAGCTCTGTCTTTGTTCCAGCACTGATGATCCAATGAGGGACTAAGAGTTCATAACATAACCTGGCTTCCACATATCCCTTAACCAAAATCACCAGAAACAGACGACATGGCTATCCATTGTTGCATTATTTACGCAGTGTTTAAATGCACCACACGTTTATACGCAATAGTAGGTGCCCTTCAAAGAAAAAGCTAATACATTGTATATAAAACACTTTGCAATGTTCGATAGATTCAAGTTCCTTCTCTATCATTTCAGCATAGATGTCAATTCAGTTCAAATGGGGTAACATCTCTGCTAAGACTATGGACAAAGGATTGTAATAGAAACATCTTAAGCTTTGTTGGTTAATATTGGCAACTGTGATTTCAAAGTCCCCTACATCCTCGTTTCAAAAGGATTTCCCAACAGTTCAACAGGCAGATGGTTACTGGAGCGTGAAATTACCTTGCTACAGGGAAAAGGTTAGAGAAGGATCATAACATTTTAACTGGAAAGTCAAAAAGCATTCACAGCAAAGAAGATAGAGTTCTGGGGGAGAGAGATGACTATCAGATTCATCCTGAATTACACAAGAAAAGAGCCATCCCAAACACAATTATTTGAATGGTTTCCTTTTGGACTGAAAGGAATCACTATTCTATAGGTCACAACTAAACAACATGAGTATGACAGGGAATATCCAACAGCTTAATATGGACCAGGATATCGTAGCTTAAAAGAGCAACTATGTTTTTTCTTTAAATGCATTCATTCACTGAATGCAGTCATTGCAGGCAATATCAGTATTTTTTATCCATACCTAATCACCTCTGGACCAAGGTTATGGGTGGTGCCAAGGGCTCGACCAGAGAAGGTACTCTTACATTTGCATTGCCAGGTGTCCTTGACAGCAGAAAGGATGTCTGAACTGTGTTTACTTCTTTAACAGTGCAAACTGATTTTTTTTCTTTATCTTGCTACTAATTGTTTAATAAAATAATTTCATGAACATATTGATTAGATCTGAACCATCTGGTAATAAACCAACGTTTTGTGACAAACAGTGAACCATATGGGGTTTTATGTCAATTCAGTGGTTTCAAGATGACATTTTTACTTCTTAAATCCCACATTTATTCAATCACATTAGCTTAAATTCCCCAGCTGCTATAGTTAAGGACTCTGGCTGGCCTTTCAATAAGTTAACCGCATCGCTACCATACTTGAAATTAAACTAAATTAACTTAAATAATTTATGTTTAACCCAAGTCACCAAGATGAAATAACTTCAGAATTATGTATTAAAATCCATCAATTTTAATTGATTCATCCTCTTAACTTGCCCATAAGGCAATTTGCAAACACTCCAGTGATAGGCCAGAGACTGCTGGAAGTGTTAAACTTTGGGAGAAAGTACGGTCAGACTATATGATGCAAGCAACTGTGGCCAAGAGACCACAGTAGTGAGGCTTCAGGATTTACCACTCAGATACTGGGATTATCCTACACAATCCCTGAAATTTAACTCTTGTTTCTCTCTCCACAATTGCTGCCTGAGCTACTGAATATTTTCCACATTTTCTCTTTTTATTATGGTAGGAATTTCACCGCTTCCCCTGTGCCCACAATTGATACACTGAGATGCTCTCAAATGCGAGTGAATTTGAGACCCATATTGTCAACTCTTAATCTAATGGGATGAACGCAACTCACTTCACTGATATATCTGTGTGGACGACTACCAAACACTGTTTCCACAAATGAAAATCAAAGAACGAAAGAGCAGAGGCTGACAATCTGAAATAAAAACAGAAAATGCTGGAAAAACTCAGCAGGTCAGGCAGTAACTGTGGAAAGAGAAACAGGGTTAACATTTCCCTATAACAGAGTTATAGGGAACAGTGCAAAGAAAAATGCACTTAAGATTTCAGGTCTTTGACCTGAAGTCTAGAGTGCATCCCTCTTTGCACTATTCCCTATAACAATGAGGCTGACCCAAGAGAGAATCTGGAGCAAGGAGCTCCTTGTGGCATTCCTGCATAAACCCTATTATTAAAGCAGGTCTTCAGAATGCAGTGCTGTAAAGCTGGGGTATTTTGCCTTCAGTATATTTCCAACAATCAGAGACTATTTATTTAAATGTGCAAATAAACTTTTAGGCCTGAAATCCCAAACTGTCCTGTATTAATTAATTGGTTTATTATTGTCACATGTACTGAGATACAGTGGAAAGCTTTTGTTTGCCATCCAGCAGATCATTCTATACATAATTACACTGAGGTAGTACAAAAGGAAAAACAAAAACAGAATGCAGAATATCATGTAACAATTACAGAGAAAATGAAGTGCAGGTGGACAAATAAGTGCACCAGGTAGATTGTGAGATCAAGAGTTCATCTTTATCATACAAGAGGTCCATTCAAGAGTCTAGTAATAGTGATATGGAAGCTGTCCTTGAGGCTGGTGTTACGAGTTTTCAAGCTCTCGTATCTTCTGCCCAACGAAAGGGGGGAGAAGAGAGAATACTGGGGAGGGGGAGGGGTCTTTGATTATGTTGGCTGCTTTCCCAAGTGTGGACAGAGTGAGTGGAAGGGAGGCTGGTTTTTGTGGTAGACTTATATGAACACATTTGAAAGCACTAAACTTTATGAACACATAGTGACCAAACAGTGAGGTTTTATGATGGAAGCATAACCTTGGTAAATCTCTACTATGGCAAAACTTATCATCAAAATGATACAGAGTCCTTAACTCGCATTTTGGCATTTTATCACAACCTTGAAGTCTTTAATAAGGATAAGGTCTATTTCAAGTGAAATAAATTGATTTGAATCACAAGGGCTGAAGAACGCTTTGCATGAGCTGCAGAAGGAACTGTTTGCTCTGTTGTCAATTATATATGAAACCCAGCAGTGCACACAGGAACCGTGCATATTCTCACCGGCACACAGTTTGCTATGTAGTGACATGTGGCAAATGTCTGTCAAAAGCCTCACCTCCACAGGCATCAAAACCTCCCTGGTGCCACACCTGGCAATTAGATACACATCAGCGATAGAGTTGACAGCTGGTGATGTATGAGGGTTGCCACTATGTTAGCTTGACAGGATAGGCCAATCGTTGAGAATACTGAAGAGGAAAGTTTATACAGTGTACTTGCATGTCAGAGCATCTGTCTTTCTGAACTTTAAGACTCAGAGACACAAGCCACCAGTGATTAAAATTATTGGTGGGCCACAAAACAAATACACTACATCCAGACTTGGAAATCATGTATGTTATCAGCAAGGCAACCACTAATTAAATCAGGTTCCTTTTTTACAGATCTATCCACTATTTCTCTGCAGTTTGTGGCTACTCCGCTAGATGCCTGGAAAATGTGGGCCTGCACAGTAAGGGAAAGTGTTAAAGTCGACGTTCGCTTCAGATTCCTGCAGTGGCCAGGGAGAGTCTCGAACAACTTGTGGCGGCCATCCATTTAGCAGATGGAGACAGGCTTGCAGTCCACTCCTCCTGCTCCCTCCACATCTCAGACCTTCCCTTGGGTTTGAGGGTGGCTTGCTTCCACTCTGGTTCTGTGGGTTCTGAGGTGGCTGATGAGAATCAGAATCAGATTTATTATTACTGACTTTGATGACATGAAATTTGTTGTTTGGCAGCAGTAGTACAGTAGCAAAGACATAAAATTACAATAAATTACAAAAATAAATAAATAGTGTGCAAAAAAAGGAACAACGAGGTAGTGTTGATGGGTTCATGGACCATTCAGAAATCCGATGGTGGAGGGGAAGAAGCTGTTTCTGAAACGTTGATTGTGGCTCTTCAGGCTCCTGTACCTCCACCCTGATGGTAGTAATGAGAAAGGGGCATGTCCCGAATAGCGAGGGTCCTTAGTGATGGATGCCCCCTTCTTGATGCAGATAGGGCAGACTGAGAGGTAGGGCAGGAGGTGCCTGATGGTAGGAGAGAGTGGATAGCTTAGGAGATGGTGAACCTCTTCTGTCATTTACACAGAACCTCTGCAGTTTGAAATCAATGGGATTTCCAGCATTTCTCAGCTCCACTACTGGGAGATCCCAAATCCATTCGTAAGTAGTGGACTCACAGTGCAGGGGTGGGAGTCTGGGACTTAATTTAGTTTGTATGGCTGACAGCACAATCGGCCCAATGTTGCTTTGAACTTGACAAGAGGTGAACATTTTATTATGCATTCATGTTTCAGACCTGAAAAGTTGAATGGTGATAAAGAAGTAAGAATAAGAAGTAAATAAACCTTCAGACCGTTGACAGACTTGCTGCTCTCCCTGTGGACTGATGGTGAACACACTTCAGAATCACTTCAGAATATAAAATCAATTCAAAAAATGTCAGTAACAGAAAATGATGGAAAATAAAGTCACCTAAATCTGCTGCACAAGTCAAACACACTGTCAAATTTACACAATGCAAAGGACTCAGATTGAACTGGATATCACCAGGAAATCTGTTCAGCTTTTACTTTGATTTTCCAAGCTTTAATCTGCATACTTTCTTCTTTCAGAAGATGTAAAGCAAGAAATTTTAGCAAGAAGAAATGGCCACAACTAATTTAAATTCAGAGTGAAATGGTATAGACTTCCTACAATTTAAAGTGGGTCTTGTTTTTTTCTGCCTTTGAAAGCACTGTCAAAATAACTAGATTGAAGAACATATTCTCATTGCACTATACATCATTATTGTTCATTCAATAGTCATAAGAAGTTAATATAAAAGATATTATATTCCATCCTTGGCTGCCAATTTACCAGGATCTTGTAAGGAGGTTGAATGATGCAAATAAAATTCAGAAGCATTATTATATTTTTAAAATAAGTGAACATGAAAGGATCCCAGTACTGAAAACAATCTCAGATACTGTTGTTGCCTCAATTTTATGTGCATTCATATAACCTCACTTTCAGTTTTAGTTTTATTTTTCCAGTGTACGATTATTAAGCGGGTTATTAAAACGTGACCCGTATTAACTTAAGCCAGCTGTACAATGAGACCTCAATTACAGAGTTATCCAAACAGCACTGTTAGTCTGTTGAGGCAGCAACCCTGGCCATGTTTAATGACACCAGGATAAGAATGGTAAAGGCAAGGGAAAGAACCTGCTCAATGATCCATATCCAGGTGATTACACTGTATGATCTAAGCTTGATGCCACTGTTGAGATTAACGAAAATCAAACATTAAAACATCACCTCTGGTACTTGTGCTAGGATGCTTGAGTGCAGTTTCTGATTGGTAAGACTATCAAATGACCTCAGAACTAAATTTTGTCTGTTGAGGGCTCTGGACAAGCTTTTTCTGGATGTCACTGAGCACAAGGATAAGATTTGGAATGCTGCAGTATCCACAAGGGATTATTTTAAATTCACACAGTCAGCAAGGAGGGTGCCCAGGGGGTCTTTTCATTGGGAAACAGTGTTCCCCAATATTTTCCATTCCTTCTTGTTAACAGATTGAAAGCCATGGGAAGCATTTGGCTAAGATCCTAATATCCTCTTCCAGCTGGTAAAACTACACCATTTCATTTGTTTAACTTGACAGTGTTCACACCCTTTGATCTTTCTTCTTACCTTCATTGCCAATGGCCCCTTCCATTCTCCACTACTTACTGACAATGTGTGTGTCTTCTGTAGAACATAGAACATAGAACATTATAGCACAGTACAGGCTCTTCGGCCCACAATGTTGTGCTGACATTTTATCCTGCTCTGATGTCTATCTAACCCTTCCCTCCCACATGGCTCTCCATTTCTCTATCAATCATGTGGCTACCTAAGAGTCTCTTAAATGTCCCTAATGTACCTGCCCCCACAACCTCTGCCGGCAGTGCGTTCCATGCACCCAGCACTCTCTGTGTAAAAAACTTACGTCTGACATCCCCCTTATATCTTCTGCCAATCATGCCCCCTCGTGTTAGCCATTTTTGCCCTGGGAAAAAGTCTCTGACTGTCTACTCGATCCATGCCTCTTATCGTCTTGTACACCTCTATCAAGTCACTTCTCATCCTCCTCCTCTCCAAAGAGAAAAGCCCTAGCTCACTCAACCTATCCTCATGAGATATGTTCTCCAATCCAGGCAGCATCCTGGTAAATCTCCTCTGCACCTTCTCTAAAGCTTCCACATCCTTCCTATAATGAGGCGACCAGAATTGAACACAATACTCCAAGTGTGGTCTAGAGTTCCACAGAGCTGCAACATTACCTCGCGGCTCTTGAACTTAATACTCCAATTAATGAAGGCCAACACACCATATGCCTTCTTAACAACCCTATTGACCTGTGCGACAACTTTGAGGGATCTATGGATGTGGACCCCAAAATCCCTCTGTGCTGCAACATTTTCATATAGCAAAGAAAAACGGAACAAACCATGTCACGATCTTTTGCTTTAACTGGTTTTGGACTGACCCAAAGTAGCAATTACATCACTGGTTTACTTTCTACAGTTGTGGTGGGTGGTGCAACAGAACTGCAGCCAGACAGCCCCAGTGTCCTGGTTCATCCTTGACTTCCAGTCCTGGCCGTGTGGAATTTGCATGTTCTCCTGTGACCGAGCGGATTCCTCCATGTGCCCTGGTTTCCTCCCACATCCCAAAGGTGTGTGGGTTGATAGGTTAATTGGTCACTGAGTTCTTAGTGTGTTGGTAGAATCTGGGAGTTGTTGAGGAGATATGGGGGAAATAAAATGGGACGAGCGTAGGATTAGTGTAAATGTGTGCATGCTTGATGGCATAAACTTGGAGCAACAGAGGGGTCTTGGGGTCCAAGTCCATAGGTCCCTCAAATTGCCATGCAAGTTGTTGGGGTGGTTAAGAAGGCATATGGTGTTCTGGTTTTCATTCATCGGGGGATTGAGTTCAAGAGCCATGAGGTAATGTTGCAGCTCTATAAAACTCTGGTTGGACCACACTTAGAGTATTGTGTTCAGGTCCGGTCGCCTCATTATAGGAAGGATGTGGAAGCTTTAGACAGGGTGCAGAGGAGATTTTCCAGGATGCTGCCTGGATTAGAGAACATGTTTTATGAGGATAGGTTGAGCTAGCTGGGACTTTTCTCTTTGGAGCGATGCAGAGTGAAAGCCGAATTGATAGAGGTGTATAAGATCATGAGGGGCATAGATAGAGTGGACAGCCAGCACCTTTTCCCCAGGGTGGCAATGGCCAATACCAGTGGACACCAGTTTAAAGTCAGAGGAGGAAAGTTTAGGGGAGATGTCAGAGGTAATTCTTTTACAGAGAGAATGGTGGGTGCCTGGAACGCACTGCCAGGGGTGGTGGTAGAGGCTGATACAATAGGGACATTTAAGAGACTCTAAGAAAAATATAGGGTTATGGGCTGTGTAGGAGGGAAGGGTTAGATTGATCATGGAGTAGGTTCATATAGGTCGGCACAACATTGTGGGCCGAAGGGCCCATACTGTGCTGTACTGTTCTATATTCTTTGTTCTATGCCCTTCGTGGGCCGAAGGGCCTGTTTCCATGCTGTAGACTCTGTAACTCTAATCCTTTGCATGGTTATTTAGACAATGTCAATCATTTTTAATCCACATGGTTATGCTTATGCTTACTTAGTGAGAGGATATAAGTGTCATTCTTATTATTTCTCATTTAATAATCATTATTCTGCTTGTAATTACTACACCTTGGTGATATTTGCATGCCATTCAACTATAATTTTCTTTGGTCAAAAGGAAAGAGCCTCATTATCAAAGGCCAGTGGTAGACATTTCCTGCAGTTAAAGTGCTGAATTTGCATGATTACATCCCATTGGATATATTCATTCACTATTATAGCTCTGGTAGTTAAGGCACATAATTACCTTGCATTAACATTTAAACCTAAAATGGCAAATTACCTGTAGTACATTGCAACAGAAGCTTCTGCTTTTCAATTCTGTTTGGTTGATATGGCAACTATCAAAAATGGCCTTCTGTTTGCATTCAAGATACATTTCATCTTTCCAAGTTGGTAAACTATTTTTGTAAGGATCAATATTTCTTTATCTATTCGTTCTCAATTATAACAAGAATGATCCAGTTTAAGGGCTAAACGTTGACATGCATTGATCATGGTTAATGTGAGGTGGAAGATTTCCCCTCTGTTCTCTGCAACCAGCACATAAACCTGCCGAAAATGGAAATCTTTACATCTAGTCACACAGACCATTGATGGAAAATTCTCCAAGATACATTTTTCATTGCATCAATGATGAGTTGCATTTATATGTTGACTTCAATATCGTTAAAACAGCTCATAGTAGCTAACAGGTCCATACTGATGCTGAACTGAAAGAAGGGATATTAGGGTACATAACTAAAACAATAAAGCAGTAAATCTTAGAATTCAATTAATTATGTCATTATTTGGATTTTTTTCCTGAAGTGTGAAAATGACTTTTTCAAGTCATTTCTGACACTCCAGTAATTTGATTAGACATTTTCTGGTGTGTGCCACATTTGCAGCATAACAATGTTACTTTTGTAGCAATATGAGGGAATTTGTCCAGGGAATGGCCACATCTTTAATCTTATTTTTTCCTCTGGAAGTGGAGGACACGCCTAACCTGACCTGACAGGCATGCATTCTTGCTCTGCATTTCACAGCTCCTATTTTTCTTGTCCAATTTCTTTTGTCTGTGTTCTCACTCTCTAATTATCTCTATTCACTCACTGACCAGATCACCTTCTTTACAACTTATTCCCATGGTTTCCCTGGTTTTACCTTATCAGAGTCATCCCCCACCGGACCTGAACAAGCTCCTTCCCAGTTCTGATGAAGGGTCTTCAACCTGAAACGTTACCACTGTTTCTCTTCCTTCAGATGCTGCTTGACCTGCTGAGTATTTGTAGCATTTTTTGTTTTTATTTCAGATTTCCAGCATCTGCAGTTCATCAGTGGCGACTGTTGGTCTGTCTTGGGACCACCACATTATGGTAAGTAATTGCTGGATTAGAACTGCTCTGAGCTAAGCCACTTACTTCCCTTAAATCCTTCCACAACCCCACTCTGCACATCCCACCAATCTCACTCTCAACCTCCACCAAAACCCAGGCCCCATCTCTCTCATTCTCCAAAACTAACCTTAGCCCTCTCTCCATCTCAGTCAAAACCCCTCTACTCCTTCCAACCCCCAATGATGGCTCCAATTCTTGGTCACACTGATTATTGTTCCCAAATGTAGACTGCTCACCCACATTAACCCAGACTCTCATTCAGCCCACCTCCCCCCAATTAACCACAGCCCTTGGTCTTCTTTACAAGCCTCAATGAGACCTAATGATTGTCCTCACTGACTAGGTATTGGACACCACAGTGGTGCAGCCAGTGGAGCTGCTGCCTCATAACTCAATTGACCTGTGCTTAATCCTGACTCCGGTGTTGTCTGCATGAAGTTTTTATGTTCTCTTTGTATTTGTGTTCTGGTTTCCTTCCCACATCCCAAAATCATGCTGGTTGGTTGGTAGGTAATGGTGAATTGTCTCTCATGTGCAGGTGAATATTGACTTATTCCGATCAACTTCCCCCATAGAATCAGGGGAAATTGATAGGAATGTGGGGAGAATAAAATGAGAGCATCAGAATAGTGGATACATGCTGTATGACACCATGACCATATGACCACATGCCTGACTCAGGACTACGTTTGCCAACCCTCTTCATCCAGCCTCTTCTTCCCCCTTGCTTCTTCAAGCCTGATCTTCATTCACCAAAATGTACAAAGCCTAGATCTGGGAATATGGTTTGGGGCTGAGGGAGTATACAGTGAAAACAGTCCTTAGTGCCCTGCAGTAACCTCAGTCGGGTGCTCAGCAGTATCCAGTTGTGAGTTTCACAGCTGATGTTACAGCAGGAGAGAAAAGTGCAGAGGGACAAAGGCTTCAGGAAAGAATTCCAAAGCACAGAGCTTAGATATCTGTAAAGACAGCCACCAGTTAAGCATGAAGGTATTCATGGACGATCTCAGTCAGTAAATGCTTGTAAACAGCCACCACCTCCGTTTACATTCGGGGGGTGGGGGGGGGGGGGAGGTGAGGAAGATGTTGAGATGTACAAAGCCTGACATCCATCACTTGAAAGTATTTTTGACCATATTGTAATATCAATAGAATTGAATTTAAATAGTTTCTACTTAATATTGACAGTATATCTCTATCTATCTCTCTCTGTCTCTCTCTGTCTCTCTCTCTCTATATTTTTTTAAATGTATTTATCTATTTATAAACATGGTCATTATTCAATTCTTCAGTTACTTATAAGGCTACCCATAGAATAGTCTATACCTGCTTCTTTGCCTGGTGTGAATAATATCGTGCACAGTGTCTGCCTTGTTTGCGTTTTATCTAATGGCATGCCCTATCATTGAATTGGATTGAATTGAATTGATTCATTATTGTCACATGTACCAAGATAGAGTGAAAAACTTAGTTTTGCATGCTACCCATACAGATTGTTTCAAAACATAAGTACATCAAGCTAGTACAAGGGAAAAAGCAGCAATAGAATGCAGAATATAGTGTTTAGGTTACAGAGAAAGTACAGTGCAGGCAGAGAATAAGGTGCAAGGGTCATGACGAGGTAGATTGTGGGAACTCAACTTTATCGTACAAGACACCCATTCAAGAGTCTTAGCACAGCGGGATAGAAGCTGTCCTTGACCCTAGTGGTGCGTGTTTTCAAGCTTTTGTATCCTCTGCCCAATGGAAAGGGGGAGAAGAGAGAATGTCCGGGGTGGGAGGGGTCTTTGATTATGCTGGCTGCTTTACCGAGACAGCGAGAAGTGCGGACAGAGTCCATGAAGGGGAGGCTGGATTTTGTGATAAGGAAGAAACTGGTTTATGGCAGAAAATGTATTCTTGTGCAACACCTTTCTAATATTTCCTGCATCACTTCTCATATTTAACAAAATTATGGAGCATAGAAGGAGACCATTTTGCTCGCTGGTGCTGGATCTTGGAAGTAAATATTAACTGGCCCCATTTCTTTCTTCTTGCACCACAGCCCTGAAAATTTTCCACCTTAAATTATGTATTCAATACACTTTTAAAAATTACTACTAAATCTGTTTTTACCACCATTTCAGATGGTGATTCCCAAAACATGAAATCAATTTTCAACCCCCCCCCCCCCCACTTCACTGTTTTGACAATCTAACCCAGAATTCTGCTTATATTATTGTTCTCCCACATAGTGGGATGTATAGTCAGATAAGCTAAGGCTTGGCTTCCTTAATTTGCCCTTGTGGGTGTTCTGATTGAGTCATGCATGGGACATCCTGGAGATTTAGGGTAAACATAAGAACATAAGAAATAGGAGAAGGAGGAGGCCATCTGGCCCGTCGAGCCTGCTCCACAATTCAGTAAGATCATGGCCGATCTGGCCCTGGACTCAGATCTACCTATCTGCCTTTTCTCATTACTCTTAATTCCCTTACTATGCAAAAATCTATCCAACCATGTCTTAAATATATTTAATGAGGTAGCCTCCACTCTCTGGGAAAAGCAGTTTCTCCTCATCTCCATCCTAAATCTATTCCCCCAAAACATTGGAACTCTTTGGAATTTTTTGAGGTAACTAAGATGCCTTTGAAGTGACTTGAACGGAACTCATAGCTCATCTTCTCTCATGAAAAGTTCTAATGTTTACCAATACAAGACAGTAATATCAGTATGTCATTCAAGTGTAACGTTAAAGGGTATAGGAATAAACATATTTACGTATATGATCTCCAATGGATTAGAAAGATGAGGAATGAAGACATCTCTTCATTAGAGAGATTGGTTACAGTGAGGTCAGGAAATCTTATCTAAGGGACATAGCCTTGGAGTAAACATGAGCAGATGGTCTTCATCGGATTTGAGAATTGATATGTCACAAAGTGTTATCAATGACATGTAGCTCTGATATAGCAAAATATAGTATCTGAAGAAGTGCAGGCATAAAAATCCATGTTCGATCACATGCAACCTCAGTGGAACTGAATTTTGGAAGCAATGAGCATCCAATATCCAATTATATAATTTAGCACATCTGATCAAGAATAAAATTCTATTCCATTGTTTCCATCTGTCCAGGAGCTCAAAAGACAATATTTGGAACTGCAATTATTTATTATCTTTCTTCTTTTGCTGATCACTCATTAACAAAGTCTGTTCTGTGTCCAACACCATGAAGTATCTTGGTGCTTACCCGGAATATGTTGTTGTGAACAATTAGAAGGAAGACGGGCATCAGTAGTGATCACTTACACATAACTATGCATGACTGTTGCAGAGGCAGTTCAGAGCTGAGACTTAATTCTTGGTGAATTGTCCATTATGTTAAGAAGCTAAATTATCCTGTTGAAAACTTGAAGAAGAAAAAATGGATAGTGACAACCCTCATGAAAAATTGTCTTATGATTCCTTACTTTGCAAAAATAAATTATAAGAAGCAATCAACATTTGAAGTTATTCATTTTATAGAATAACTCCTTCAACAAATACACAACACAGAGTCATAGAGTTATACAGCACGGAAACAGGCACTTCAGTCCAACTAATCCATGCCAACCAAGATTTCTGTCTGAACTAGTCCCATTTGCCTGAGTTTGGCCCATGTTCTTCTAAACTTTTTCTCTCCATGTACTTGTCTAAATGTCTTTTGAACGTTGTCATTGTATCCACCACTGCAGCTTCCTTTGGAAGCTCGTTCCATTTACCCACCACGCTCTGTGTGAAAAAGTTTCCCCTCAAGTGCCTTTTAAATCTCTCCCCTCTTATATTAAGTGTATGTCCTCCAGTTTTAGACTCCCCTACCCTCAGAAAAAGACTGTGTCTGTCCACCTTATCTACACCTTATATACCTCCATAAGGTATATAAAATCATGATTCATAAAACATATTTCAGCTTTTGTGTGATTCTCTTTGTTGAACCCCTAAAACGTGAAGATTTAAGAAAATTATGAGTATCATTTTGACAGAAACAAACAAAGAAAAATTAAAATTCAGGACATGTTCTGGTGTACTCTCTGAGATTCATCACACTATGTGATGTCCTTGAACATCATAAACCTTTTTTTTCGCAAGGGCAGCACATTCACTTAGTTATCAACAGTTTTAGAGGTGCTGGAAAGGGATGAGGAAGAAGCAAGAAAATACCAACAAATTCTTCACAGAAATATTTCTGCAAATGGCTGAATGATTTCCGTTCTAATTGGTGAGTTTATATGCCTTGTCCTTGAAACAAAGTTGCCTGCTTAACAGAGATAGAATTTATGATAGGAACATACATCATTGAAGGAAACTGCATTATGCTGGAGTAAAACTTGAAAGCTGCTGGAATCCACAGAAAATCACAAAGGATTATGCAGTCCCTGGCACTTCAACTGACTTGGATTAAAATGAGGTAATTGGTTAAATTGAGTAAAGAGCACTAACTATTTCTTATTAACTTTAGCAGTATTACAAACATGCTTCTGACGGCTTCCCAGGTACATTGGCTATTTCAGACTGACATAAAAGTGATCAGAATAAAGATTTGTACTTGTCACAACCTCAAAAGGAGAAGTGCCAAGGGAGGAGAAGCCATTTCTACTCCCCTGCCCTGGAAGCTAAATCAGACTGTTCAAAGTACTGGAGTCTTAAATGAAACTTTCAGTCATATCCTCTCTATCATCAAGGCAACCGACTTCCATTTTTGCTACGCTGTTGTCTCCATCTCTCAGCTTAACTGATGCTGAAACCCTCAGCCACGGGGGTTATCTCCAGACTTCATCGAAGCATAGGGGCATACAGCATGGAAATAGCCCTTCGGCCCAACCGGTCCACGATACCTATCTCAGCTAGTTCCGTCTGCCCGTGTATGGCCCATATCCCTCTAAACCTTTCCGACCCACTTACCTGTCCAAGTGCCTTTTAAATGTGATTATGTACCTGCCTCAACCACTTCCACTGGCAGCTCATTCCATCCCCTCGGTAAAAAAAGTTGCCCCTCAGGTTCCTATTAAATCTCTCCACTTTCACCTTAAACCTATACCCTCTAGTTCTTGATTCCCAAACATGTTCCAATATGTTCCTGAGCATCCTCCTGTTTCCCTCTCTTTATATCCTTAAACTCATCCAAAATACTGTGGCCATATCTGTTTTTTTTTAATAATAAACGTTTATTCACTAAAAGCACTACAAAAGACAACCAGTGTCAATACACTACATCTAATACAGAAAAGAAGAAACTACGCAACGACATACTACGGTAGAGAATGGAAACTAATACTACCGAAACACACACGCGACTCTACACCCGTCAACGCGACACTTCAAATAAGAATCGCGTCCGTACCGTCCACGACACACGCGATCCCCTGAGGGACCCACCGAGCGCAGAACTCGGCTAGGATGCCCGCGGAAACCGCGTGCTCCCTCTCTAGATGCACCCGTGCGCGCACGTCAGTGCGGAAGACGGGCAGGCAAGCCGACCTGCCGGGACCCTCGGCCACCCGCCGACGCGTCCCGTGGATGGCCAGCTTGGCCAGGCCCAGCAGGAGACCCACCAGGAGATCCGCCGCGCGCCCCTCCCCGCGCCGTGGCCATATCTGTTCACCCATTATCTCCCTGCAAGCTGCTCAGTTTGCAGTTGAGGTGAGGTCGGGAGTCCGAAGAGGAAGCAGAACAGAATGGCCATAGGTCTTGGGTGAGATATTGTCTTACGAAGAAGGGAAAGAGGCAGCACCTGAGGCAGACTGAGTGGACAAAGCTGTTACATTTTTTAATTGGTGAGGATGGAGAGAGAAAAGAGACAGTCAGGGCTCTCGACGAAAGTTGACAACAAATGGAAAAAAGTACTGGGTTTGTTGTTGATTATGAAGAGTACTCAGGAATCCCGGGGCTCTTTGGCAGCATGGAAAAGCACCAGTAAAACCAGATGTTGTTGATTAGGCTCTGCACAAAGGAACAACAGGGGTGGGAGACAGTGTAGGTTTTACTGGGAATAAGGACATTGATGGTGCAAGGAAACAACTGAGCTAATTAACAGTGGCAGGGGCATTGTGCTGAAGGAAGGAGCAAAGGATAGTGAATGGGGAATCTGAGAGTGCTTCTGCATGACTGAGGGAGGAAACACTGTTTCAGGAGCTGATGCCATAGAAAGTGGGTTTGGAGGGAGGCTTGAAATAGTCGTTGTAATAGTTATAATTTCAATGGAACTGGAGTTTAGAGGTAGAGTACAATGTACAGTTACAACTAAATTGCATGTTTAGCACAAACCACCAAGGATGATTGTCTGCCTTTCGCACTTGCATTCATTTTCACCTCCTCAAACTTGCCACACAGGGACCAAGAAACAATTTGCTGGTACAATGTCAGTCCAGAACACTGAGCTGCTACAACAGCAAGGGAACATAGTAGTTAAAACAAATCCCACTCACTCATCCCAATCTCACTTCCTTATTTAAAAATCTAAAGAGTAATTAAGCATTCACTTAATTATTTTGAGGGATTTTTTTAACTACTCTTCTATCTGGAACTCTCTACTGCTCAGCATCCAGTTGTGGGGTCAAGTGGCGCATGCAAAACCCAATTGCTCCTCATAAAATTTTTTTTTACCTTTCTTCTAATGCTGGGAACATGATGGGAAATGGCTGGCTCAGATTCTGTTCCACAATGGTATTTGCTAGTGCAGCACTTGACCAAAACCCTCTCCCGGGATTGCACGCTCCAGAGACATCTCCTGTAATGCTTGAAGGAACAGGGTCATCCTTAAGAAAATGGTTGGATTATCTTTTGGCATAGAATAATTCATAGTCACAAAGCATGGAAACAGGAACTTTGGCCCACTGAGGTTCGCACTGACCATCAAACATCCATTTACACTAAACCTACATGAATCCCACTTTATTCTTCCCCCATTCCCATCAACTCTGCCCAGATTCAATGACTCACCTGTACATTCCAGGCAATTTACAGTAGTCAATTAACCCACCAACCCACACGTCTTTGGAACTGGAGTCCATGAAGGAAACCCAAAGAAGAATGAACTTCTATTAGCATAGCACATTTCATGACATTCACAACCAATGAAACAGGTTATACTCCATAGAAATACAGGAGTTGATTTGCCAATGAAGTCCCACAACCACCACTGAAATGTATGAGAATGTGTTCTTTCAATAACGTCGATTGAGATATCAGTCAGAGAATTCTCCTAGCCAAGTGGACACCCAAGAGAATATAAAACCAAAGAGACAATGCCTTTAATTGGACACTATTGCTCAGTACTGCAATTCCCATTAATCTTTAATTTCTCAACATCGGTGCAATTGAGATGCAATGACAACAATGCACACCACAGCAACTCACAGGGCGATGCTATGTGATTCATGTCACCGTGTGTACACATAGTATGTCCTGGAGATGGAATCTCAGTCTCTGGATCATGCTTGCATTCTGTCCATGGATGCATGTTGGTACTTACAGCTGTACAGGGCCATGGGAGGGGCAGAACTGAAGCATCACAGTCTGCCTCTGAAGTGGGGACATGCAACACGCACCCTACAAAGGTAAAATGACACCAATAGCGACAAGACTGAGATGGGTGCTGTATGGGTGTTTTTTTGTTGATTGAAAGTCTGTAACACATGGTGTAATGCAAGGACCGGTGCTGGGACCTTTATTGTTTGTCATCTATATAAATGACTTGGATGAGAATGTAGGTGGTCTAATTAGTAAGTTTGCAGATGACACAAAAATCAGCATAGTCCTAGATAGCAAAGAAGGTTGTCTAAGGATACTCTGGGACATAGATCAGCTGGAAGGTTGGGTGGAGCGGTGGCAGATGGAATTTAATTCAGACAAATATGATGTAATGCACTTTGGGAAGACAAAATCCTGGTAAATGGCAGGGACCTTAGGAGATACAGAGACACCTTCAGGTACAAGTCCACAGCTCCCTGAAAGTGGTGACACAGGTGGATAGGGTAAATAAAAAGGCATTAGCCATGCTCGCCTACATTGGCTGAGGCACTGAGTATGAGTCGGAATGTCATGTTGCAGCTGTACAAACATTGATTAGATCTTACTTAGAGCATTGTGCACAGTTTAGATCACTGCACTACAGGAAGGATGTGGTATCCACAGAGAGGGTGTAGCAGAGATTCACTCAGATGTTGACTGAAATGGAGGGCTGCAGTTATAAGGAGAGATGGATAAGCTGGGTTTCGGATTCCAGTGTTGGATTTCACAATTTCACAATTCAATGTTATTGTCTCTCTAATTTTGGTGTTACGGACTCAGTGAAAGTCCCTTTAAGATAGAGAGTGTGTGTGTATGTGTGTGTGGGGCGTGCTTACGTCAATAGAAGATAAAGGACGTAATGACGTTGTTGAAGAGGTTAGAAGAAGAAGAAGGAGAGAGAGAGAGAAGGGAGAGAGACACCAGCCTGCTTGTTTTCTCTATCGATGGATGAGAAACAATAACTGTGTTTGCCACTGAAATCCATGGATGGAAGTTGGAAGTAATCCGGTGGAGTTCACTTTGTTGCTGACCTGTAGAAGGAAACAGGTATTTGTGTGTGGACGACCACAGTTCGGATGCTTTTCGGGGTGAGGAAGTCACTACCGAGTAAACACTGAAGTGTCATTTGGGTTCCATCGTGGAACATTTGGATTTCGTATGTACTCCCTCTATGTTTTTCTACATCTACATCTTATCTTCAGACAACGGTGGTTGTTGAAGAAGCCCTTGCTCATGTTTCACCTTATGGCTTGCGGAACTGAACTTTAAGAACCATTCCGGAACTGGGAGTTTTGGACTTTGTCACACACACACACGACGAGTTTAGTTTTGGGGTTAACGTTCAAGGTTTAACATTTTTGAATTCTAACATACTAACATTTTTTTTACTTTTATTTTACGTATTATGATAAGTAGTGATTAATAAAATAGTTTTTAACACTGAATCATGCTCAGTATGTTTCTTTTGTTGCTGGTTTGTGACATTGGTAAGTTCTGATTTCTTTCATCTACCCCTACTTATTCCATCCCCAGATACACCTCCTATCATTCACCAATCCAACCTCCGCTTGTGTCATTTGATCTCTCCTAGTTTTCAGCTTGTCACAGACTTTGTTCTCTAATTTTCTGTTCTCCTTCCTTTCTCTGCAAATTTAAATTTGTTTTAATTCGTACTTTTCCGGTTCTAATGAAAGTTCACTTGTTCACCTTTAATAGTTTATGTTTTCCTTCTTATTTCTGATACAGTGTTGGAAAATGTTATCACACTGAAATATTTATTCTGTTTATCACTCCAAAGGTGCTGCCTGACCTGTTGAATAGTTTCAGCATCTTTGTTTTATTTTCAGATTACTGGTCTCTGCAGCTTTTTGTTTTGTTTTTGTATTGCGTTGAACATATAGAATAATTGTCCTTGAAGAGTTGTGGATTTTGAGACAATTGGAATTTTCAAGGTTGGGATATCCAGGTGGTGGTGGGAGGGGAGATGGTTGATGATGGATCTGTGATGGGAAATGAAGATGAACTACAGATTATAATCTAACTGGATACCAAAGCAGACTCAAGAAGTTGAATGAAGTCAGGAGAGACTTGAATGGTGGGACATAGTTACAAGACAAGGAGGCAATGATTTAAAATTGAGGCACATAGGAATTTCTTCTTCCAGAGGGTGGCCAGTCTCTGCCCCAGGCAGTGGTGGAAGCTGGATCACTGGAGGGAGATAACTATTTGAAAGCTTGGGAAATTGAGGTTTGTATGGAACTGGGACAGAAGAGAAGTAAAGGCCTTCTGCAGATCAGGCATGATCGTATTGAATGGCCAGGCAGGCTTGAGAGGTCTGGTGGAAAGCAACCAACTTAATCAAGGACCCCTCCCACCGTAGTCATTCTTTCTTCTCCCCCCTCCCATCGGGCAGAAGGTACAAAAGCTTGAAAACACGTACCACCAGGCTCAGGGACAGCTTCTATCCTGCTGTTAGAAGATTCTTGAATGGACCTCTTGTAAGATAAAGATAAACTCTTAACCTCACAATCTGCCTAGTCGTGGTGCTTGCACCTTATTGTCTACCTGCACTGCAATTTTTCTGTAGCTATAACTGCAACACTATACTCTGCATTCTGTTATTGTTTTACCTTTTGTACTACCTCGATGTATTTATGTTTTGAAATGATCTGTCTGGACAGCATGCAAAACAAAGTTTTTTACTCGACCTTGGTACATGTGACAATAATAAACCAATTACCAATTATTAATTACTCCTGCTCCTATTTTCTAGTGTTCTTGTGTTCTTGTGAGTAGCCAACTTCTGTTCTTTTAGTTACTTTGAATTGAGATGATCAAAATTCACATTAAACAATAACATAAGGCATTATTGAGAAGCCTGCTGACATCATCAGTTGGTGTACAGTTGTTATTGTCCACAGATCATAGCTCAGGATGGGACATTACTTGAAGACAAAGAACATGAGGTGGTTTGAAAACTACATGTTTAATTGAAAACTGAATACTATATGCACCATTACTTAGAAATAAATAATGATATTTTAAAGTTCACTTAACTATTGTGCTCATTCTACCTGACAATGAACCTTAAATTCCATTACTCCACATCCATACTCAAGGTTTCTACAAATCACAATTAAGCCTTATTCATCATCAAAGCCAATGAAATGTCTTATCAAAAAATTGGTCGGTTGACACAACTGTTATTGACGAGTGGAAGAAAAGATTGGCAGTCCTTGCTGCCAGTACAGACAAAGCGTGAATCAGAGTTTATTGATGTGTTTGTAAAGACTGTTTCAAGGTCAAGGGTGTAATGGAATCGTCAAGAAGGATGGCTTCACTGTTGAAACTAACACCGACTTCAAAGCAGTTCTACTGAACTTCATTCATACAGCTGCCAAAATCTCTTAACTTGCCCTGTAAATGCAATCTTAATGTAATTTGACTTAATCCAAACTGACATGAGTCTGATTGTATATTCAGTGATGTTCAAGGTGGTTCCTTCCTCAAAGTCAATGCAACCAAGCCCTTGTCTCCGGACTACAGTGCTTCAGTGATCCATTTTACATTAAACATCTGGCGTCAATGGTGAACCATTTGATGTTTCCTTGATTCTGAGGGAAATTTACTGAAATGATAAACAGAAGAAGCTGGAAACACTCAGCAGGTCAGACTGCATCTCTGCAAATGGAAACAGTTAATATTTCAGGTCCGAGCCTCTTCATCAGAACTGGGAAAGAGAGAAAATAAGTTAGTTTTCAGTAGCAGAGAAGGTGGGGAAGGAATGGGTAGAACAAAGAGAATATCTCTGATAGAGCAGGCACGGTAGCATAGTGGTTAGCATAACGCTTTACAGCGCCAACGACCCGGGTTCAAATCCGGCCACTGTCTGTAAGGAGTTTGTACCTTCTCCCCGTGTCTGCGTGGGTTTCCTCCGGGTGCTCCGGTTTCCTCCCACATTCCAAAGACGTACAGGTTAGGAAGTTGTGGGCATGCTATGTTGGCGCCGGAAGCCTGGTCACACTTGCGGGCTGCCCCCCAAATCACTATGTAAAAGATGTAACTCACTGTGTGTTTTGATGTACATGTGACTAATAAAGAGATCTGATCAAGTGAGTTAATGTAGCAGTTACAGTAGTAGTTAGGATCAGATTATCCTTCTTTGCCTGTAGAATGTGTTGCTAATAGCAAGGTTGTGAAACATGCCTAGCAGTCCAAACTATATGAATAGAGAAACAAACCCGTGCCAAAATGATGATTTGCAGAAAAGGCCAGTTCTGATACAAACTGTGATACAAAAGAGTGAGTTACCTAAACTTGGAGGATTTGATATTGAGTCATAAAAGCTGCAACATGCCCAGGCAGAAGATGAGATGTTATTCCACAAGTCTACACTGGATCTCATTGTAATTGTGTGGTGTCTGTGGTCAGAGTTGGAGGGGGATGGTGAATTAGTATCAGGCAAACAGAAGCTCAGGGTCGCTCCTGTGGACTGAATGCAGGCACTCTGCAAAACAATCACCCAATCTGCTTTTGGTTTCTTCAATGTAGAGAAGGCTACATTGTGAACATCGGATGTAGTACACCAATTTAGAAGAAGTGCAAGTGAATTGCTGCTTCATCTGGAAAGACTCTTTGTATCTCTGGACGGTGGGAAGGGAACAGGTGAAGTGACAGGCGCATGCAGAAATCCGGCAGCACAGTTAAACTGCTGCCTCACAAGCTTCAGCAACCTGGTTCCTTTCAATTCTAACCCCTGGTGCTGGGTGAATGGAATTTGCCAGTTCTCCCTGTGACCGCATGGGTTTCCCCTAGGTTCTCCAAATTCCTTCCACATCCCAAACATGTGCAGGATGGTAAGTTAATTGGCCACTGTAAATTGCCCCCAATGTGCAGGTGTGCGGTAGAGTCTGGGAAAGTTGATCAGAATGTGGTAAGAATAAAATGGGGATTAATATAGGATCAGTGTGAATGGATACTTGATGGTCAACATAACTTGGTAGGACATAGGGTCGGTATAAAAATAGAGGCTGGCACGGTAGTGCAGCTGGTAGAGCTGCTGCCTCATGGCATCAATGACCCAGGTTCAATCCTGACTTCAGGTGCTGTCTATGTCTAGTTTGCACGTTCTGCCTGTGACCTCATGAGTTTCTTCCAGGTGCCCTGATTTCCTCCCATGTCCTAACGACGTGCAAGGTGGGGGTTAATTGGCCACTGTAAATTGCAACTGGAATGTAGCTGAGTGACAGAATCTCTGGAAAGTTAATGGAAATGTGAGAAGAATAAAATAGGATGAGTGTAGGTTTGGTGTGAATGAGTGCTTGATGGTCAGTGCAGACTCAATGAGCTGTCAGGACTGTCTCTGTGTTAGTATGACTGTGACTCGATGAAAGGTGAACCATGAATGTAAATGTAAGTAGTGGTAAGATTTGGAACAGTTTTCCAAAGCATTATACATTAGTTAAAGGTACCAATTGTCACAATATGATTTACTGTTCTAAATTTACCAACCAGAAATAATTTTCTTGTTCAATTAAACATTCTCATCAGAAAATGAATCTATCAGAATAAAAGATGTTTCCAGTTCAAATTAAAATTTGAGGAAGACTAGAAAATGGATATTTAGGGTTAAAATAGTTTTTGGATATTTGGCCAGATGCTCACTGCCAAAGCTCAACAAGACCGCGTGAATGGGATACAGGAGGATCGCCATTTGAGTTGTTCGGAGATGCAAGAGATTCTGCAGATGCTGGAATCTGGAGCAACACACACAAAATGCTGGAGGAACTCAGCAGGTCAGGCTGTTTATTTCCCTCCATAGATGCTGCCTGACTTGCTGAGTTCATCCAGCATTTTATGTGCGTTGCTCCATTTAAGTTGTTGTCATGTTACATGTAGATGTTTATATTGAGTAGGTTAGATGGTGTTGGGGGAAGGGGGAGAAATGGTGGAGGGAAAATGATCAGTGAATCTGTAAAGACCATTGCTTCTAAAGGTCATAAGAGGTGACTCTCTGCAAAGTTTCTCTTGCTCATTCATCAAGTACTCACCATCGCACTCTTCATCCCTCCAACCCCAACCTGCTCCATGCCCAGTCTTAGTGGAAGACTTGCTTCCCCTTTTTTTTAAGTTCTGTCAGATGAATGGATAGAAATTCACCCTCATAATTCAAAATAGTGAACTTCTTAATTGTCTTGTTTCCATTTTAACCATTTCTCCATATTTACCATTGACAATGAAAGCCACAGTGCTACTAATAGTTGCTTCCAATGATGCCGCCAATTGCAAAGAGATTCAGCTAGGTAGTTACTTGGTTACTTTCCCTTGGTTTTTAATGGTGTGGCATGGTCATTTTGGCCATTTCCTACTGTCCTAGATGATCAAGTAATAGGCAATGATAATATATCGAGCTTAATGTGCCATAACCAGGTTGGTATTATAAATAAATTTTGGAAAATGTTGCCATCAAATCAGATAAATAACTTGGAACAAGGCTGGTCTGGAGCCAGAGCCAGAATTGCAGGAGTAGTGGGAATGTGGACCTGATGCGCAGCCAGAGTCAGAGTCTGGAGACCTGGGCCATGTGTAGAGTCTGACCCAGAGACTGGAAACGTGGGTTGAACATGCTTGCTTCACTGACAAATACTGGACTGCAACCTAATCCACTCTAACATCTGTATCACCCTAGTCCTAAAACAGCAACATCAACAGAGCACTGCTGCAGGAGAATCAATGCTGAAGCTCCCGAAGACCCACAAGGACCCTCCAAGACATCATTGACACATTCACCGAAGCATATGAGAGGAAGAGCCTTACACTCAACATCTGCAAGACCAAATCCCTCTACTAACCTCTTGGCAAAGGTAGCCATTCAGGATGAAATGCACCAGCACAACAATTGATTAATTAAGTAAAAGAATATTTCATAGAATCATAGACTCATACTGCACAGAAATGGACCCTTTTGGGCCACTTCATCCATGCTGACTGTGATGCTTATCTCTGCTAATCCTATTTGACTGCATTATTCCCTTTACTCCTTTCTGATCAAATTACCTGTCCAAATACCTTTTAAAGTAATTTGATCTGCCTCTACTATGACCTCTGGTAGCTTGTTCCAGATAACGACCGTCCTCTATGTGAAAAACTTACCCCTCAAGTAGCCTTTAAATTTCTCCAGTGTCCTCCAGTTCTGAACTCTGCTGCCCTGGGAAAAAGTTACTTCAATTGGCTATGCTGGGTACCATGTCACTTGCCTGACACCAGACCCCTGATACTAGCTCTGTCATGGGAGCAGATTACCAGACAGACAGAAGAAAAGATTTCAAGAATATGTTCAAAGCATCCTTGAAGAAGTGCAACATCACCACTGATCAGGCCCATGACCGCTCAATGCAGAGAAAGAATATTTGGGATGAAATTGAGAACCTAGAGCCCCCGCATCACAGAAGCCATGCTCAATTCTCAAAAAGAGTGGACCACCTCAAACTACATGCCCACCTGCCCCATCAGCTACCTCCTGCCCTCATCTATAGAAGAGTCTGTGATTCCCACAGTGGCTTTTCAGCCATGCCAGGGCCCACAACAGCCTAGAAAACGAAGTCATCTTTAAAACTACAGGATGGCCTAATGAGGAGGTTAATCAGTGATCACACACTGGAAGTAGAGGATAACAGAGACATCCCTTTCCAGCATCCTTCAAACAGGGCTCACTAGATATACCCCCAGAACCAGAAGGCAAGCTGATTGACTTCTTTGTAGACACAAGAGACTACAGATGCTGGAATCTGGAGCAACAAACAGTCTGTTGGATGAACTCAGCAGGTCAAGCAACATCTGTGGGAGGAAAGAAATTGTCCTGATGCAGGGTTTCGACCTGAAATGCTGACGATTCCTTTCCTCCCACTCGACTCGTTGAGTTTCTCCAGCAGATTGGTTGTTGCTCGAGTATTTTCTTTATTCAGATGTAATTCTCTAATGGAAGATGGACTGAATCATCCTCTGATTTCTCCTCCTGCCACACTAATATTAGTGCCTCAAATTAGCAGTCACCTGGTCACCAATATCCAACAGGGAATCAGGGAAAAACATCTTTACTCAGAAGATAAATTGAATATAAGGCTGGCTCATGCATGGATTGAAGCAATAAATGCCTTTGAAGGAGAGTTAGACTATTGCTTGAGAAAAAGGAATAAAATATTAGGCTGATTGGTTGGATGAAATAAAGTGGTGTGTGTTCATAATGAATGGCACTTTTGTTAACTGGCCTCTTTCTGTGCTGTAGATATGAATACATTCTTTTGTGTTTTGTAGTTCACAGCTAAACCTCAGAACATTCCAAAGCTTTCAACACAGCAGTGATATATTTATTTATCTGATGGGATACAGGGAGGGCTGTACTCAAACTCACACACTGAATCTCAACAATTCAGTTCCAAGTGGGTACTGAATTGCCAGTGAAGTATTTCATCACTTGACTATATCAAAAGTCAGCTCAAATTTAATTTTCAAGAGGTGTGGATTTGTGGCGTGATACGGGAACAGAGTGAGTCATTTTCCATCAAGTTACATTGAGAAAATATTACAAGATGTACTGCACATTTCAACAGATCTGAAATGTTGAACGGAAATGTCATGCAGAGAGAAGCTTATAGAAGCATATTTATTTTGGGTTTGAAAATTCAGCACGTACAAGGAAGATCAGCCGCTTGTCACAAGGCCCACCCTGGGGATTGAGGAAGAGATTACATTTCATTTGTCTTATCCAGGCTGTAAACATCACCTGTTAGCTGTGAAAACTACCTGAATGAAGTGGAAAGAGAATCTTAAAAAGAAACCCAGGGCAAAAGAGAGAAACAAATGGAGTAAGAATAAAGACAGAAAGAAAATGGGCAGAAGAAAGGCAGGGAAGAAGGTGGCAATAAATAAAAAATGAATCAAAGGTGGAGCTAAATGGAAAAGAATAGAAAAGAAGACCCAAGGATAGACATTGTGGGCAGCACAGTGCCAAAACTAGTGGAGTTGCAATCTCACTGTTCGAGCAACCCAGGTTCAATCCTGACCTTGGGCGCTGTCTGTCTCGAGTTTGCGCATTCTCTCTGTGACCGTGGGGGTTTCCTCCTGGTGTTCATTGTGATTACGTAGGTTTCCTTCAGGTGCTCCAGTTTCCTCCCACATTGCAAAGACATGTTGGTTAGTAGGTTAATTGGCTGCAGGGAATTAACCCTAAAGTGTAGACGAGTGGTAGAATCTGGGGGAAGTTGATGGGAACGGGAGGAGAATAAAACGGAATTGGTGTAAATGGGCATTTGATGCTCAGTGTGGACTCAAAGTGCTGAAGGGCCTGTGGTGTATGGTTCTATAATTCTATGGGTTGGTTTGGGCCAGACATCAAGTGTTTGCAAAGAGTAACCATGTCCGATAAATGTAATTAAAGTAATTGAAAAGTATACAGGTAAAGTGAATCCTGTGCAAGTTGCAGATGTGGATTTTCAAAAAATATTTCTGGGGAATAAATTTTCCAACAAGATGTGAGGGTTAACTCCTAAATGCTTCCGATTCACAAGTATACAGAGATGGGTGATTTGTAGAAAGCAACATACAAAGAGCTGGAGGAACTCAGTGGGTCAGGTAGTATCTATGGAGAGAAATGGACAGTCGACGTTTCGGGTCGAGACCCTTTATCTGTAGGATTAACAGTTCTGTTGATAACATAAAGCCTTATGGAGAGCAAGGAACATGTCCTGAGTAGACCTTTACAAATGGCAGAGGTGGGCTAATTTATGGCAGGAAGATTTTTTTATGATGAGGAATGTTGGATAGCAATTCAGCACGTCCCCTTGCGCAATGCAGATTAATGGTGAGGCTATTCCTGGAGGGTGATGACATGCTTTCATTCAAGGATGAGTGACAGGTTAGATTATTGCCCCGAGGTGATCAAGGAGGATTCAAGCTACAGAACCTATGACTGTTGAGGGGAAGATTAAAGGGAGATTTGACACTGATCTTCAGCAAAAAAACAAAGCAAGAGTAAAGAAAGTATTTAATACAGACATAGTACTGAAAGCACAAATATAATGCTACAAGCATCTCACAAGGTTGAGATGATAAAAGCATGGAATGGGAGAGTCCATTGATTGAAAAGAACATGATAAACGGAGCTCGATGACCAGAAGGAGCACTGGAAACAGGAGTCAAAGTGCATTAAAGCATGGACATTAAAAAAAACTGCAGACACATGAAACCAGAAACTAAACCAGCAAAAGCTAAACTCACACAGATCAGGCAGTATCTGTGGAAGGAGAAACAAATCCTTCACCAGACCTGAAACATTAACTATGTTTCTCATTCTACAGATGCTGCCTGACCTGGTGAGCACTTCCTGCTCTTTCTGTTTTTATTTAGGACAGGAACATGACTCTGAATTGAATTGTAAGATTGAGACAATGACACATGGAACAAACTTTACTGAACATTTCATGCAAAGGAAATCACTCCTTCTTATTTACCTAACATCATTGAAAACAACTTGATTTACTCACACTTTAGTCCTCCATGCATATGGGGAAAACAATTCTTATAATTCAACCTGTTTGGTCTTTGTGTTTTTCTGGTGAATCTGTTCCAAACTCACTGCCAAGACCAATCAAGACATTGATCAGATGTAAGTACTTAATTTTGGAGTCACTTTGAAGGCCTGTCAATGAGTGTAATTATTAGAAACTCTCAATAATGTTTAAATCATTCACAAGGGTGGTGAGGGTCTCTTGTTGGAGAAAAGGTGGCAAGTGTAGTTTTGTGGGTTGGCATTATATTAATACAAACAAAATTGATTTGCACTGAATGAATTTTCAGTTAAACATTCTCCATTGTTTGTGTCACCTACACTGATATGAGGTAAATTTTGCTGAAAAGAAACTTCAACCAACAGCATAAAAATCGAAAGAATGCCTATTAGTATGGGTCAAATTCTCCTGATTGTAAATTTTGGTGGACATTCTCATGGGTACCACAAGCCTTGCAGATGTAAAATTCTACCCTTATTAAAGCATCAAGAAGCGTCCTTCAGCCCTAAGAGCACTGGATGGGTGACCTTTTATCCTTCTCTGGTCAAGCAGTGCTTTCCTTTCAGCTGGTACTCCCAGTACGGTGGGATTCCAGTAGATCATGCAAGAATCAATTTGTTTTCATTTAATGAGGAATACATCCAATTAAGGGGTAAAAAATGCAGACACACTATAATTTGTTTTAACTTGATTATCCTCGCTGGGTAACTAGCAAACAGCTCCAATGTTTCTCCAGCAAACAGCATAATTGCTGTTGGTACCTCATGAACAATGAAAGATGGGTCATTTTAATGAACAATATTATGGCAAAAGCGCTCAATACTCATGGAGAGACTCAGTGAAAGCCACAATTATTAATTTCAATTAATTGCCAATAACAACGGTTTTCTTTGTTTTTTTAGCTCATTTTACTAATGGCTAGTAATTGAATTATATCAAGAACTGTGTGTCATTTAAATTATAAGTAGCCAAATTACGCAAATCAAGTAGAATGCTTTTAAGTGATAACATGTAATTAAACATAATGCTTTTGCATAGTAGTCTGTAATTGGAGATCATAAGGAGCGCATGCTAATGACAAGAAACCTGCAAATGGAGGCTTGGAATTTATCTGCTAAGCCTAGTGTTCCAGTTGAGTCTTATAAAAATTCCCCCAAATTCCTGGCCATTTCAAACCCCCTTCTCATTCCCACACTGACCTGTCTGTGCTTGGCCTTCTCCACTGTCAGGCTGAGGCCCAATGTAAACTAGAAGAACAACACCTTATATTCCATCTGGGTAGTCTACAGCCCAATGGTATGAACATTGAATTTTCCAACTACATGTAACCCTTACCCCTTGTGTTCATTTCTTTCTCATTCCAATCCACTTCTGGTCATCCCATTTCCATTCCCTTTCCCAAAGATCCCCCACCCCACTCCCCCCTTTTCATCCGCCTCCCCCTTCGGGTTCCATCCACCTATTACCCACACACCTCGCCCATCGGATTCCCCCCTTCCCCTTACTGGTTTTATTTGCACTTCACCTCTTCCTTAATGGTTCTCTTTATCAGTTTCCTTACTTATCAGATTCCTGCACCTGTAGTCTTTAGCTATCATATCCAAGGGATAGATGTAAACCTTCACTTAGAAGGAACATCTTAATTATGAACAGTCAATATCATTGGGGAGGAGACTCAGTCTAACTAATGATTGAATTTTATGAACAAGTAACAAGGAGGTCAACAAGGACAATGCTCTTGGCAGTCTACATCGATTTAAACCAGATTTTTGACAAGATCCAACATAGCAGAATAGTCAAAGAGTAAAAGCTCATTGGATTGAAGGGAGAGTGGCAAACTGGTCCAAACTTGGCTCAGTCACTGGGAGGCAATAGGTCTCGGTACTTAGATCTCTTGACTTTGTAATACATATTAATGATTCACAAACAAGTGTAAGGATACTTGTTATTAAAACTATCTGGGGGTCAAGAGGAAAGATCTGCACTGTAGCAAGATACAGCCAGATAGAAAAATGACAAATGGAAGCTAATCCAGAGAGGTGAAGGAGTTGGGGAGGTGCAAAAAGACAAGAGAATATACACTAATGCAGGATATTGTTTGGCATGGAGGAATTGGGATCCTTAAAGGTAGCAGGATAGGTCAATAAGGTTGTTAAAAAGGCACAGGAAATGTTCTTCATTAATAAAACAGGGAGGTTATGCTGGAACCATTTACAACACTTCTTCGAGCACAGCTTGAGTATTGTGTACAATTTTGGTCAATACGCCACAGGAAAGGTTTCACGACATCAGAAAGGGTGCAGAAGAGATTTTGTGAACAAATTATCTGGAATGGAAAATTATAGCTGTGAGGAAAGATTAAATCAGCTGGGGTTGTTTCACTTGGAACAGAAGAGAATTAATAAAAGTGCCTGTGATGATGAGGACCCTGAATAGAGTAAATAGAAGGACGAATTTCCCAGAGTAGAGGGATTAATGTTGGTTGAAGGATTAGAGGAGAAATGAAGAAAAACCTTTTCAACCCAAGAATGGTGGGATCTGAAACGCTATTCCTGAAAGGTTTGTGAAAATAGAAACCTTCATCACATTTAAAGAACTTGGAAGTGACTTGTGATCTAAGGAACTAGTGCTTGAAGGTGCAATTAGGTTGGGTAGCTCTTCTCTTTTTCATCTTGAAATAGAGTCATGGAGCCATGGAGTTGTACAGCACAGAAATACACCCTCACCCCACCTCATCCATGCCAACTGTGATGTCCATCTACGCTAATACCACTTGCCCTCATTAGGCCTGTATCGGTTAGCGTAACGCTATTACAGCACCAGCAACCCAGGTTCAATTCCAGCTGATGTCTGTGAGGAGTTTGTACGTTCTCCCCATGTCTGCATGGGTTTCCTCCGGGTGCTCCGGTTTCCTCCCTCATTCCAAAGATGTATAGGTTAGGAAGTGGTGGGCGTGCTATGTTGGCGCCAGAAGCATGGCGACACTTGCGGGCTGCCCCCAGAACACTCTACGCAAAAGGTGCATTTCACTGTGTGTTTCGATGTACATGTGAATAATAAAGATACCTTATCTTATCACTCTACACTTTTCTTATCCAAGCAGCTGTCCAAATGCCTTTTAAATGTTGTAATTGTAGCCGCCTCCACCACCACCTCTGGCAGCTTGTTCCGTATAAGCACCACCCTCTGTGTCAAAAGCCTGTCCATCAAATCTCTTTTGAACTTCTTAAGTCTATGCCCTCCAGTTTAAGACTCCCCCACCCCAGGAAAAAGACTCTGACTATCCACCTTTTCTATGCCGCTCATAATTTTATAAATCTCAATATGGTCTCCCCTCAACCTCCCATATTCCAATGAGAGTAAAGCCATCCTATCCAACGTCTTGTTTTAAGTAAAGCCCTCCATTCCAGACAACATTCTGGTGAACCTCATCTGCAATCTTTCTTATGCAACCACATTCGTCCCGCTGTGTGGTGACCAGAACTGTGACAGAACACTCCTTCACTCTCCTATCCACCTGTGTTGCCATTTTCAGGGAACTATGAACTTGCACCCCAAAGTATCTCTGTACATCAACACTCCTGGGGTCCCTGTAATTTACTGTATATGATCTGTTAGTATTTGATGCCCCAAAATGCATTACCTCCTGTTGTCTGGATTAAATTCCACCTGCCACTGCTCTGCCCTACTTCTCTCCAATTCCTTTCACAACCTCCTTTCTTATCTGCTACTCCAATTATTGTGTCATCAGCAAACTTTCTCATCAGTCCTCCTACATTCTCATCCAAATCATTTAGACTATGACAAGTAACAATGGTTCCATCATTGATTGCTGCAGTACACTACTGGTTACAGACATCCAGTCAGATAAACACCCCTCAACCACAGTCCTCTGCCTCCTATCACCAAGCCAATTTTGGATCCAGTTTGCCAACACACCTTGGATCTTATTTGCCCGAACCTCTGGAGCAACTTAACATGTAGGACTTTGTCAAATATCTTGCCAAAGTCCACATAAGCCGTACTTTCATCAATTTTCTTAGCTACCTACTCAACAAACTAAATCAGATTTGTGAGAAAAGATTTCCCCTGCACAAAACCATGCGACTCCTTCTAAAAGCAGAGAAAGTGAGAAAATAATTTTGACCTTATTGCTAACTGTAAAGATCCTTTAAGCGATAATTCTACATTTATCTCATATATCTTGAGTGACAATGTTCCTGACTCCCTGATGTTGATGTTGAATTTATGTTTGCACAGATGTCAACATCAGCATTATGGGCTCAGAAATGATTTGGAGCACGATGAGTAAGAATTAATGAAGCTTTGCAGCTTTTCAAGGAGCTCTTTTTTTAGATCTTGGTTCATTTTTTGCATAGGTAACGTGAAAAGAGGAAAGCTAATAGTTTGTCTATATAGCTGCAGGATACTTCAACAATTTTTTTAAATTCAATTTTCAAAGACAAGCAAAACGGCTCAGTAATATTTGAAGAACTAAAACTAAAAATGTTCTTTGCAGTGCTTAGAATCATACTTGACTCACTTGGTATATAAATATCCAAGAACTATCAATGTAGATTAGAGACCAATTTTTAAACTCCAGTCTTTACTATGAAGATACAATACAAAAAAATGTTTGCTACCCACCTGTAGGTTTTTGAGACGTGAATTACTACAAAAGGACTGGAAAGATACGATCAATATGTTCTCTGCAAAATCCTCCAAATGCACTGGAAGGATAAGCAAACTAGCGTCAACGTTCTCTCCCAGATAATTAATCCCAGCATTAAGATCATAATTAGACTCAGTTGGTTCCATTGGGCAGACCACATTGTTCACACATTCATCTCCAGACATTCAAAACAGGCAGCAACAAACAATCTGCTGGAGGAACTCAGCAGGTCGAACAGCATCTGTGGGGGGAAAAAGAATTGTTGATGTTTTGGATTGAAACTTTACATCAGTTCCAAAGTTTCAAAGACAGAGGTTTTTGAGGTGATTGTGGTGCCAAGCAGAATCCATGAAGGGCAGAAGACACTGGAGGATGAGAGGTTCAGGGATGGAGTGATGTGGGAAGAAGATCAGAGATGAGAGGTGGAGTGTGAGAAAATTGAGGGTTGAGAATAAAATGGGATTGATAGTAGGGGGAATGCAAGGGAAGTGATTAGGAAGCAGCATGCAAATTATACTGGGTCAATGTGGAGATCACAGTATGCAGGTAGAAGGTTGGTTGGGAAAGGGAGGATATGTTCCCGGGAGAAGGAGGAGGTCCAAGTGAAAAGCGAGAAAACTGGTATTAGTGGATGATGATTTGGAATTAGGAGGGAGATGGGAGTGGAGCTGCGGTGAAGTTCAAGGATGGAGAGCAGAAAAGCTCAGGATATTCAGGAGAAGATCAGGGTCATCAGGGTGAGGATCAGAGGAAGAGGTAGCGAGATGGTCAGTGGAACGTAAGAGATTGTTGGCAGGATGGGGCAATGAGGTTAGGCCATTGTTTTTAACAGTTCCCTTTCACATAAGGTTTGGTCACATGACTCATAAAAACATGATGTGATAAAAATTCAAGTCTGAAGGGCTATATCTACAGCAGGATTTCGGAAACACGATTCTGATGAATTAGAAACAAGTCATGCCAAGCAAATGAAGACTGATGAAGGTGTGCACTTAAGGTGAGAGAGGGGGTAAGTTCAAAGGGGATGTGTGCAGCAAGTTTTTTACACGGAGAGTGGTGGGTGCCTGGAATTCACTGCCAGAGGTGGTGGTGGAGGCAGATATGACAGAGATGTTTTAAAGGCTCTTAGATAGGCACATTAATGTGCAGAGATTGGAGGGATATGGACATTATGCAGGCAGAAGGGATTAGTTTAGTTCAGCATTTAATTACTAGTTTAATTAGTTTGGCAAAATATTGCGGGCTGAAGGTCCTGTTCCTGTCCTTTACTGTCCTGTGCTCTGTGTTCCATGGGATATGGGCCAAACACGGGCAAATGGGACTTGCTTAGATGGGAATCTTGGTCGGCGTGACAAGTTGGACCGAAGGGCCTGTTTCCATGTTGTATTACTCTATGACTCTATGACTGAGATTATCACAGTGATCCTTCATGCCACCGGTATTATAAATATCTTTGCCTGGTGCTTCATTGAAGGCACTTCACAGTTTCTTGTTCAGCAAACTTAATTACAATGCAGTTTTTGTCTGTCCTCCTTTCCAGGAGGGCACGCTTTCCGAAGTGATTTGAAATATTTCATTTTGTTAAATGCTATATAGAAAGACAAACATAAGTGTTGATGTTTAAGTACCAAAGATGTTCAGAAATGAATAGTTTGATCAATCCAAAACAAAATCATTTTTCTCTACTGTTTAATGGATGACGTCTGTTCCGTCCTTGTTGTTATTATTTTAACAACTGATCAATACTAATCAATTAAACACTCAGTGTGGGTATGATCATAAAGTAAATTCCATCTTGGTTATCTTGAAATGTATCTCAAGCATAGCACTGAAGCATTTATCAATTAATATTGCTCCCAATGATTCAAAAGCACATATTGCCTGGAAAATAAAGATTGAAGTAACGTATTAGAATGAAGAAATGTGGCAATACAAATACTTAAGTCATTAGAAGTTGCATTGTAGGTCAACAAGACCATAACAACAATGAACCAAAAACTTGGGTTTATGTCTACAGTGATAGACTTGAAATATAAAGTCATGGACCTTTCCAATGCCGGGCACAGGATCTGGCAAGCTCCTGAATAATGCAGTAATGGTCCTTGAATGGTGAAGAGACAAATAAAGGTGTGGCATGGTCTTCCTATCACCGTAACCACAGGCCCCAGGTATTGCGGCATGGCTGCATTTCACCATGTGGTTTGGGATCTTTTAGGTGGTCCATTCCTTCCTGACTTTTCAGGAAGCTCTTTGGTTCTCTGAATGCTCCATGCTGACCCCTTTAACAATATCTGCAAATCACATAACAACTGAGATTGGTTGCAAGGGTAGTGTCATCAAGTCATAGAGTTGTACAGCATAGAAACAGATCCTTCAGACCACAGCATCAATGCTGACCATCCTGCCTGTCCATATTAATCTCTCTTGCCTGCATTCATTCCATCTTTCTCCATGCCCTGCTCGTTCAAGTACCTGTCCAGATGCCTCTTAAATCCTGCTATTGTTCTGTTTCCACCCCCTGCTCTGGCAGCTCATCCCTGATACCAGCTACACTTTGTGTGAAAAAATTATCCCTCATCCTAACTTTAAACCTATGCCCTCTAGTTTTAGACATCCCTACTACAGAAAACAGACCCTGGCTATTGACTCTGTCTATGTCTCTCATAATTTTATGTACCTCCATCACGTCACCTCTGAGCCTCCAGGTAAGGCAGACCCAGCCTATCAAATCTCTCCTTGTAACTCAAGCCCTCTAATCCAGGTAACAACCTTGTAAATCTTTTCTTCACCCTCTCTCGCGTAATTACATCCTTCCCATGGTGTGGTCACCAGAACTACACACAGTACTCCAAATCAACATTTTGTACAACTGTACATCCCAAATCTTATACTCAATGGCTTGGCCATTGAAGACAAGCACACCATACACCTTTCTCATCACCCTGTCTACCGATATTGCCACTTCTGGGGAGCTATGTACTTGTACCCATTATCCCTCTGTTCAACAACACTCCCACGGCCCTGCCATTCACTGTGTCTGCACTGTCCTGGGTCAACGTCCCAAAATTTATCACTTCGCACTTGTCCAAGTTAAATTCCCATGGCCAAGTTAAATTCCCATGGCCACTTTCCCAGTTTTAACCTAAGACAACCGTCCTCACTGCCATTCACTGTGTCTGCACTGTCCTGGGTCAACGTCCCAAAATTTATCACTTCGCACTTGTCCAAGTTAAATTCCCATGTCCAAGTTAAATTCCCATGGCCACTTTCCCAGTTTTAACCTAAGACAACCTTCCTCACTGTCCACCACACCACCAATTTTTGGTGTCATCTGCAAACTTACTAATCATGCCACCGACATTCTCAACCAAATCGTAAATATATATGACAAACAATAAAGGACGCAGCACCGAGCCCTGTGGCACACCACTGGTCACAGGCCTCCTATCTGAAAAACAACCTTCCACTACCACCCTCTGCCTCTTATTACCAAGCCAATTTTGTATCTAATTTTCTGGCTCACTCTGGATCCTACCTCGTCAAAGGCTTTGCTAAGATCCAAGTAGACAACATCTACTGCCCTGGCCTGATCAATCATCTTGGTTACCTCTACGGTAAACTCAGTCAAATCCATGAAGCACGATTACTAATGCAGTTTGGGTTTTGAACGATTGGATTAAACATGGTTCCAATTGTGAGGAAGAGCAAAATTCAAGATTATTAAGAAAAACAATAGTCATTTAGGAATAAGGCGTTGAATTCGGAAGGAGAATTCCAAAGAGTGGAGGTGACGAAGAACTTGCCATCACTGGAAGTGATTGAGGTAAATAATACTAATCCATTTCAAGGGAAGCTTAAGGGGAAAAAAGTGACTATATTGAGGAAGTTAGATGAGGAAGGATTGGAAAAGCCACGTGTGAGTTCTAACATGAACTAGCTGGGCTGAATAGCCTATTCCTACACTCTATACTTTACATAACTCTACAAATGCTAAGAATACTGAATAAGATGACTGTTTAACGTATTCTGATGTCTAATATATTTTGTTATTTTTCATCTCAACTCTTATTGAGGCAGCATATCTTTTTCAGTAAACAGCTCTATATAACACTAGTGAGAATGCTATGTAATTCCTTGCATAGAATCAGTATTCAACTGCTGAGATGATTTCAGTGAAATAAATCTTAAAAAGACAAGAACATTAAAAAAAATACCAACTTACTGAAAGGAAATAAGTCAATTTGGGCACTATTCAAGGATTTTGCTTGCAAAGCAAAAGACCAAACAAGACCATAACAGGCAGGTTTAGATTCCCTTCAATATCCCTTCCCTTCAGCAATTCAAAACATGGGATTTGTTTTCCCAGTTTCTAAGATTTTCCAACATGATCTCTTATTCTGTTTCAACATGGCACAGGCCCTTCCCAGGTGACAAATGCCCGGCTTATGGACACCCGTACATAAATGAGCTCCCATAAATATTAGACTCAAACGAGAATCAGCCTTGGAAAAGAAAATCTGCTTCCATGGAACTTCCCCGCAGTAATCAGGCACCATTGTCTCTCAAGAACACAGGCTGCCAGTTTCACTGCGGGATGCCACTCAAGAGAGTTGCTTTGGAAGTTGACAACCAATCGCTTCTATTGATACTTGTGCAATGATACTCTATTAAACAATGCAACATGCCCTGGTACTTAAAGCCTATTGAAACCATTGAATGTGGGGCATTCTGATGCTGTACCATTGTAACTCAGCAGGGGAAGGCAATAAATAAATGTTCATGTTAACTGGCCCTCATCAAAGCAATTACAATACTATAAAGGTATGGCTACTGCATCGAGTGGTTTTGAGTATTTTCCAACTAATGGACAGAATCGACTTATAGACGTTTGTAACCAGGGACAACCTGAAATATCCTGCAATGCTGGGATCTTCATGAAACCTCTTCAGAAACTGAGGAAGCTGACCTACTCTTGAGGAACAACTCGGTTAATTAGAATGGAGACACAAGAGATTCTGCAGATTCTGGAATCTGGAGCAACACACACAAAATGCTGGAGGAACTCAGCAGGTCAGGCAGCATCTATGGACAGAAATAAACAGTCGACATTTCGGGTTGAGACCTTATCACCTGCCAGCCTGTGCTTCTCCCCCTACCCCGACCTTTTGAAAATGTTGAAGGAACTTGAGGGGTTAACTCAGGGAACATATTGGGAGGTATTGGGTCAATTAAGCCTACATTTGCAGGGGTTTAAAAGAATGAAAGGAGGTTTCATAGAAACCAATAACATTGTAACAGGACTAGACAGAATAGGCACAATGATGGCCGGGGTGTCCAGGAGCTGGTGTCACAGTCTTAGGATGCAGGGTAAGTCATTTAGAACTGAGATCAGAATAAAGGTTCTTCACCCAGAGGATGGTGAACCTGTGGAATTCTCCACCAGAAAAGGCCGTGGACTCCACTAAGCGAGAGGAAGATGTATTTCTTAACAGCAAAAACGATCAAAGAATATGGGGAGAAAGTGGGAACAGGGTGCTGAACTGGCCATGACCAATTTGAATTATGCAACAGACCCAAAGGGCCAAATGGCTGACTTGTATTCTTATTTTTATGTTTCTATGCATCAGTATAGATTATGCAAGGTTTTAAATTGGAAAATGATAACTTGTAACCAGATGTACTATCAAGTGAATAAAGAAATAAATTGGAATTTGGTGTTGCAAAATATCTAAGGTTGTCTATTCAAAGAACAGGTGCTGAAGATACGAGTTTAAAATGGTGTAGGGGAGGAATCAGGACACTTGGACCTGACTATACAGGTCAACCAGCAGTTTTGTGGATTACAGGAAGCCTTAAGGAGGCTGAATTAGAGTGGGCAAATTCAATGTCAATTCAGATAACGAAGGGGAAATTAAAAGATGAAAAGAAGGGTCGGAAAAGGAGAAAAAGACAGAAATTAAATATAAGATTCTTCTAAAAAAATATTTTTCCAAATTTCCTTGAAAAATACAAAATCTGAAAGAATGAAAATCCACATTGCTACTGAAATTTTCAAAGTCAGGTATGGTTGTTTCATAGCCATTAACAATTTTCATATTGTTACAATTGTACTTATCCTTGTAATGACAATAATTAACAGTTTGCAATGAATTTAAGAGACAATTAATAGACAAATACATAAATAAAAAGGGGAACTCAGCTTGAGTCTAATTTTTATACAGTGTGGGTAGCAGCTTCTAGAGCTTAATATGTAATCATATGCCTTCCTCGCTTGGAATTACTGTGCTATTTAATCAAATATGAAAATAAAACTTTCAATTTACATGGCGCCTTTTTACGAAGCAAAAACATATCAAGGGATGAACACAAGAACAAAAAAAATTGACATCAGGCCGTGACTTAATGGACAAAAGAGAGAGAAGGAGAAAGTTGTGGGTGGAAACAGAGCTTAGTAATTGAATGCAGGGGTGACATAGAAGCCTTAAGTGGACCAACACAGACACCTCACTGGATTAAAGACATGGGTGAGATTCAGAAGATTGGAAGGGGTGGAATCCAGAACAAGAATTGGAGTTTTCAAACCAAGGCTTATCTGGGAGTAACACTGGTCCGCATGACCAGAGGTGATGGGTAAATGGAAGGGTAAGAGACAAAATATGGGTTGAAGAGTTTTAGATGACCTGAAGTTTATGCAGTTTGGAACAAGGGATGCTGACTGTGACAGTATAAGAATAGTTACATCTTGAGGTAACAAAGGCATGGATGAAGATTCTGGCGCCAGTCGAGCTAAGGAATAGGCAGTGTGGGGTAATGACATAGAGGTGGAAATTGTTGACCTTAGTGACCTGGATATAAGAGCTGAAACTCAAACTGGGAATGAAAGAGAACCAAAGTTGCAATTAATTTAATTCAGTTTCAGCCACTTAATATGGAGAGGGACGGTGTCACTACCAAGGGAGTAAAATATGTGAGGCAGACTGAAACCAAAGGCTGTAACCTTTGCATATTTAGTCAGGGTAAACTTTTGCTTATCCAGTATTGAATTATGGAAGAGCAACGGGTGCATCAGTTGATATGGTGAGGCAGAGCTGGGAATCATCACATTAACACACTGGGGGAAACTGATACTGCATTTTCAGATGGCATTGCTAAAGAAAAAATAGAAAGATGGCAAAGAGAGGCCCTGTAAGATCCAAACGAATGCCAATTGCCATCGACCTTGTAAATGTTTTACTGGGAAATTCTGATCTATTGTATTTGCATCTCAAACCTTACATTTGACCCAAATGCAGTGAGATTGAAACAGTTTTGTTTATTGAAACGTGTAATGGATAAATTTGGGATAAGTAAGCAATACATTCTCAAAGGCAATTGGGGCTGAACAATAAATGTTCGTCTTGCCGGTGATATTCAGATTCTATGAAAGAGTATAAAATGTTCAAGAAGTTTTCAAAAGCATGCCAATGTCCACTAAGAACTACTACTTAAATATCCATTATGAAAGGACAGCCTCTTATTATCCTCAAGTCTGCAACATCTCATTTCCTTCAGATGGAGTTTGTTCGAAGTTCTTGTTTCTAAAGTTTACTTTGCGTCGTTTTCTGTAATCACTAAGTTAAAAGGTAAACTCAAAGATCAAGGCTTATTCTTCCTTCCTCTTGTTCAGATAAGATAACGAGAAATTGCTGATTTGCTTGACAGCCAGGTTATATGACACAATGTTCTTCCCACTCATGACATCTTGCCCATTATTAATGCAATTCCATCGCTGTATATCAAATATCAGCAGAGCACATTACACAAGGCCAGAAATTAATCACCACAATGCTGGCATGATCTATTGCAGTTTCTCTAAAAATATTAAATCACCATGGCTTGAAGAGTTTAAAAAGAAGTGCCCCAAGTAAGCAACAAACACATTTGTTTTATGGTATCTGCACTGGTCCAACAAAGCACAAATTTATTTCACTGATCCTCCTGTTTATGTATAGGTAGTAGAAGATGCTGTTCTGAGGAAAAAATGTGGGTTGCTTAGACTGATGCACACTCACAATTTACACATGGTTGGGTGTGTAAATTGTGAAATCTCTTTTAGATTTTAAACAACAATAAATGGATTAATAGTTGGGTTTGCACTGAAGGTGAACAACCAGTTTAATTCTCTATACCAGAGGATCGTAGAAGTTAGATTACTCAAACTATATAATGATGAGAAAGATAAATCAGGAAGTGACAGTTATTGGAAACTCACTCAGAAAAGGAGCTGAAGCCTGTGGAAAGTCACCCATAGTCATATTGAGTAATGGGGCAGGCTTGAGTGTCTAGGTGGCCAATCCTGCTCCTATTTTCTTGTGGTCTTACTTTCACTCGAGAACTTTACACCAGCTGCATGAGTCAGCATGCTCCAGATTTCTGTACCTGAGGACTTCAACACGGAAGATAGAACAAGTTGGTCAGTTATTTTATTTTAAAAATAAACTATATTCATAATATATACAGTAAATACAACCGGGACACGTCTTTCTCTACAGCCATTGTACCGTCAATAGAATCCGCTGTCTGTAGACAAATTAATGCCACTCCTGCTTCCTCTTTCAAAGATGTGCCACAAAGCATTTAAGAGGCTGTGACAGAGGGCCCAGTCCCTCAGTGTCCAGCATCGGCAGGACTCTAGACTGTAGTCCTTTCCCCACAGACTTTGCAGTGACTGCAGCAAGCTTCAGTGCACCCCAGCAAGTCCTCCTGCACCGTGGAATGTGCCAGTCAGCAGCATTCACTTGCAGACATCTTACACCTGGAAGGTCGACAAGTTTCAGGAAGACCAAAGTGTGCCTTTCACTGAGTTGAAGACCTTCCAGCATCAGTTGATGTTTGCCTCATTCTGCATTCCAGGAAACAACCCGTATAATACAAAGTTACAAAGTTTCTGGGGGCAAACTTCAACCAGAACCAGTTCATCCCTTTCCAGACTTTCTTGGCAAATGCACTGCCCACGGGGAGGTTGTGAATCATCTCATGTGCACCACCGGCCCTTGATATTCAACGGCAACAAAGTGCTGACTTCTCCATCATCAATATCCTAGGGTTCTCTATTGATCAGAAACTCAACGAGACCAGCCACATATATACCATGACTACAAGAGCAAGTTAGTGGTTAGACATTCTGTGGCAGGTGACTCACCTCCTGACATCCTGAGGCCTTTTCACCATTTACAAGGCACAAATTAAGAGCACAATGAAATACACTCTACTTCCCTGGATGTGGGCAGCTTCAGCACCTCTGCTTCCTCAGAAGGCTAAGGAAACTCGACCTGACCCTAATGAGTCTCACCAATTTTTACAAATGCACCACAGAAAGCATTCTATCTGGATGTATCACAGCTTGGTATGGCAACTGCTCTGCCCAAGTCCACAAAAAATTGCAGGGAGTTGTGAACACAGCCCAGTCCATCACACAAACCAGCCTCCTCTCCATTGACTCCATCTACACTTCCCACTATCTTGGGAAAACAGCCAACATAATCAAGGACCCCTCCCACCCCAGCTATTGTCTCCTCTACCCCCTCTGCCATGATTATCCTCAACACTGGTGCCCCACAAGGCTGAGTCCTCAGCCCCCTACTCTACTCCCTATACACTCATGACTGCATGGCCAGATTCTGCTCTAACTCCATCTACAGGTTTGCAGATGATACCACTGTGTTGGGCTGTATCTCAAATAATGCTGAGTCCCAGTACAGGAAGGAGATGGAGAGCCTAGCGACATGCTGTCATGACAACAACCTTTCCCTCAATGTCAGCAAAACAAAAGGGCTGGTCATTGACTTCACGAAGGAGGCCAGTGCTCATGCTCCTTTTTACATCAGTGGTGCTGAGGTTGAGAAGGTTGAGAGCTTCAAGTTCCTAGGAGTGAACATTACCAGTAGCCTGTCCTGATCCAACCAAGTCGATACCATGGCCAAGAAAGGTCACCAGTGCCTCTACTTCCTTAGGAGACTAAAGAAAGTTGGCACGTCCCCTTTGACACTCACCGATTTTTATTGATGCACAGTTGAAAGCATCCTATCCAGATGCATCATGGCTTGGTATGGCAACTGCTCTGCCCATGACTGTAAGAAAGTGCAGAGAGTTGTGGACACAGCTCAGAACATCACAGAAACCAGCCTCCCCTCCATGGACTCTGTCTATACTTCTCGCTGCCTCACTAAAGTGGCCAGCATAATCAAAGACTGCACTTTCTCTCTAACTGCAGTGCTTTATTCGGCAATTTGTTATTGCTTTACCCTGTACTACCTCAATGCACTGTGTAATGAATTGATCTGTATGAACAGTATGCAAGACAAGTTTTTGACTGTACCTCGGTAGATGTGAAAATAATAAACCAATTTACCAATTTTCCAATCAGGCAGAAGAAACAAAAGCTTCTGAGGTCAAGGACAGGTTCTATCCCACCGTTATCAGACTCTTGAACGGACCTCTCATATTCTAAAAGATGAACTCTTGATCTCTCAGTCTATCTTGTTGTGGCCCTTGCACTTTATTTGTCTACCTGCACTGCACTTTCTCTGTAACTCTAACACCATATTCTGTATTCTGTTTTCCTTGTTACTACGTCAGTGTACTTATATATGAAACGATCTGTCTGGATGGCATGCAAAACAAAGCTTTACACTGTACCTTGGTACATGTGACAATAATAAACCAATTCCAATTCCACACTACAACTATCTTCCTTTGTGTGAGGTATGATTCCAACCATTGGAGTGTTTTCCCTTGATGCTCAGTAATTCCTGTTTTACCATGGCTCCTTAATTGCTACATTCAGTGAAACATTGGCGAAGGGCAGCTATTCTCACGGCACCTCTGGAGTCCAGCTCTTTGTCCATGTTTGGACAAAGGCCCTGACAAATCTGGAGCAGTGCGGTCTTGGCAAATTCCAAACTAGGCATCATTTAACAGGTGATGGATCGGTACCATTTGATAACACCATTGACAATATGTTCCATCACATTGCTGTTGATTGAGAATGGACTGATTGGATGGTAATTAATGGGATTGTATTTTTCCTGCTCTTCATGGACATGATACACCTGGGCAATTTTCCACATGGCTGAGCAGATGCTAGCATTGTGATTGTGCTAGTACAGCTTGGCTAGCGGCTCCCTTCGGGAGTGCAAGTCTTCAGTATGCAGCTGGCTCCATAGCTTTTGCTGTATCCAATACTGTCGACCTTTGCTTGATATCACACGGAGAGAATTAGTTGAAGCCAGGATTCTGTGATGGTGGACATCTTGAGAGGAAGCTGTATTGGATCATCCACTTGGCAATTTTAATCAGATATGGTGAGAGATGATAGCTGATTCATGCTCAACAAAGCCACTGCCACTCTCCTAGTGTCGGACACCAGCAATCCTTGTAATGCAGGAAAATCCAATTTATTATCTTGGGAATGAGTTCATGGAATTCATTTCAGACAGTGCCCTGGAATAGTAACCAAGAAAACTAAATTAGAATCAAACATGTGTAAATGATAATCTGGAGAAGAATAATCATAGTATGTTAGAATTTCATAATCAATGTGGGAGCCAGAAAGTGAGGAGAAAACCTGGAGTCTTAAATAAAGACATTTACACAGGGAAGAGGAGTCCAGTGAAACTCTGATAATCTGGCACATTTAGGAATATAGCAGTGGCAGATTAGCAGATCTTCCAGATTATTGGATGTTCCACCTATCAATACCCAAATAGACTTTTATTTCACTTTTTTTATATATTACACAGTAGTATAATAAATTTTCCAGTGAGCCCAATAAGTTTAAAGGGAGCAGCCACAAGCCTACCCATATTCCTGATCCCTGGTGTACAGGATTCTAACCCTGGCTTTAGCTGTGCACCCGACCCACAGTGGGACCCCAGCCCTGGTCACACATCCTGCTTGCAGCCCGAACCCACAGCTCACATTCCAGACTAATGAGTGAGCCAAATGCCAGACCATCAGGATTTCTGAGTAATTGAATGCTGGATATTGGAGTTGATAATAACATAGATTGATCCATTAGATTGACATTTAAAGCAGTGGATAAGCAGTATCAGACATTTATGACACAGTTCAGAATTCCCAATGAATATTCATTCCACAGAACCTTTATTTCTCAGTTTTAATAAAGTGATCCATCCTTGGTAAGCTGAAGAATTTAAGCATAATATTATATGGAAGGAAAAGGAATGGAACATTGCATGGAATGTTCATAGGTCTGAGGTTTAGAAGTGTTTTAGAAACAATCTTGGTAACTAAAACATGAATAAAAAACAGAGCAAGAGAAAATGTGCATAAAGTAGCAAGAAATATGTTGTTACATCTTCTACAAGTGCTTAGGGCAGGCACGGTAGTATAGCGGTTAGTGTAATGCTATTATAGCGCCAGCGACCCAGGTTCAATTCCAGCCACTGTCTGTTAGGAGTTTGTATGTTCTCCCCGTGTCTGTGTGGGTTTCCTCCCATATTCCAAAGACGTACGGGTTAGGTGGTTGTGGGCATGCTATGTTGGAGCCGGAAGCGTGGCAACACTTGTGGGCTTCCCCTAGAACACTCTATGCAAAAGATGTATTTCACTGTGTGTTTCATTGTACATGTGACGAATAAAGGTATCTTATCTTAATTAAAAATAAGCACTTGTTGCTCTGAAGTTGAGACGATGGAATTAACAACGGGGAATAAAGAAATGGCAGACATATTAAATAAATATTTTGAATTTCTCTTCAAAGCATAAAATTCAAAGACAGGTCAAGTATAGTAGCTAACAAAAAAAGAGTGAGGAATTTACAATTAAAATCACCGCAGAACAAGCGTTGGGCAAATCCAAGGGACCAAAAGCTGATGAATCCCAAGGACATGATGGCTCATATTCCATGCTTCGACAGTTGGTGACAGCAGGGAGAGTAGATGTAGCAGTTGTTATCTTCCAGGCTTGCTGGATTCTGCGAAGGTGCCAGCAGAATGGAAAGGAGGGAGAGAGAAAACGGCAAACTAAAGGTCAGTTAGCTGAACAGCAATTGTCGGGAAAATGCTGAAATTTATTATTAAGAGAGAGAAAGCAGGCCATGTGGAAAGGCTAAGGATAACAATAGGCAGAGTTAACATGGTTTCATGAAAGGAAAATCATGTGCGGCACTGTTATTAATGTCCTTTGAGGATGCAGCTATCAGATTACATAAAGGAGACCCAGTGAATGCACTTTATATGCATTTCCAATAGGTGCTGAATAAATGGCTGCTCCACAAAAAAAATAAAAATTAGGAACGATCAAGTTATTTTTAAGTTGCCTAATTTGTGGGAGGGGAGTCTCAGAGGTCAGTGCTGGAACCTTTGCAACCTATGAATCAACTGGAAGAAGGTACAAAGTACCCAAGTTTGCTGATGAAACAGTGATAGGTGAGAAAGGGGCAAAGATACCAGAACTCTGCAAAGAGATAAAGGTATGTTCAGTAAAAGGTAGTACTTGGATACAACAAGAGGAAGTGTGCAGTTATCCACTTTGCTAGAAGGAAGAGAAAAACGGGGTATCAGAATGGTAGAGCACAGAAACAGGCCCTTTTGCCCATCTCAAGGGCCTGAGTTATAGCAGGAGGTTGGGCAGGCTTGGACTTTATTCATTGGAGCATAGGAGACTGAGGGGTGACCTAATAATGGTGTATAAAATCATTAGGGTGAATGCACACAGTCTTTTTCTCCCAGGGAAAGAGAATCTAAACTTGAGGGCATAAGTTTAAGGTAAGAGGGGAAAGATTTAAAGGGATCTGAGGGACAACTTCTTCACTCAGTGTGTATACGGAATGAGCTGTCAGAGGAAATGGTTAGGCAGATACAATAACATTTAAAGACACTTGGACAGGGACATAGTTAGGAAAGGTTTAGAGGGATATGGTACTAGCTTAGATTGACACTTTGGTCAGCATGGACGAGTTGGGCTGAAGGGCCTGTTTCTGTGCTGTATTACTCTATGATGCTATGATTCTATGTCTATAACCAAACACTAAGTACCTACCTATACTAATCCTATTTATCTGCATTTGGTCTGTAGCTTTCTCTGCTCTCAGACTCAGAATCAGACTCAGGTTTATTATCACCGACTTACAGTATAATTTGTTGTTTTGCAGCAGCAGTACAGTGCAAGACATAAAAATTGCTATGAATTACAAAATAAATAATTAGTGCATAAAAAAGAATAACGAATAGCGATTCAAGTCCAGGTATGCATTAAATGCTGCTGAGTGTACCTCCCTCCATCACCTATTCAGGTGGTTCATTCCAGTTTCCAACCACCCACTGGGTGAAAATGTTCTTCACATCCCCTCTAAATCTCTTACCCCTTACCCTAAACCTACACTCTCTATTGTTTAAATGGAGTGCGTTATTTACTATGCTTTACTTGCAAGGTTACACAAGGTTGTTTACAATTTTCTGTGCTTTATTTTCTGGGCTTCATTTACAAAGTTACACATAGGAGGTTTGTGTAACCTCGTAAATAAAGCTGGGAAAATTACTGTGCAGGTACAACAAGCAATAAGAAAGGTGAATAGAATGTTCCCTTAATTGCTACTGGGATGGGGTACAAAAGTGGGGAAGCCTGATTGAAATGGTACAGGGCTTTGAGGAGACCTTTGGGAAAACTGCATACAATTTTGCTAACTTTTAAAAGATATTCTAGCCTTGGAAGCAGTTCATAGGAGATTCTCTATCTTGATTTCTGGGCCGTAGAGGCCACAATGTGAGGAAAGTGAGTGGATTGGAACTACACTTGCAGGAATTTAGAAGAATGAGAGGAGATCTAATTGAAACATGTAAGATTTAGTGAAGGCTTGACCAGGTAGGTGCAGTGTGAATGTTTCCTTGACAGGCAAGTCTAGAAACCAGGTGCATAATCTCAGAATAAGGGATTGATCATAAGACTGAGATGAAAAGAATTTTCTAGTCTCAGAGATTTGTGAATTTTTGGAATTCTGTGCCGAGGCAGCTGTGGGAGGCAGAGACCAATTTTTGTTCTCCAAGGGATACAAGCTAGGGAGACAGGACATAAATATGGCTCGATGTGTGAATATGGTCTAAACCTGCTCCAATTCCTCTGTCTTTATGTTCTTAACACTCAGCAACCCATGTTTCTCCAAAACCCTCCGATGCAATATTTCCTTGATAATTTTTAAAACTTTTAAATTTTATTTTTTTTCTCAAACTCAAGATGAAATATGAAATTTGTACCTCAGTCTGTTACCTTTTAACAAGAAAGATGCCACATTCCTTTTGATCTTTATTGCACAATTTTACAGCTGGATGGACGAACTCTCCAAAATTATTAACACAGCCCGGTGTGATTTTAAAACTGGCTGGCAGAATTTGAGGCATTTACACTTTAAAAAATTAAATGCCTTTTTTTCAAAGTAATTACAGTTATTACCAGAGAGAGCACTGAAAAGAACATATTTACTCGACATATAAGGTATATAGATAGAGTTGTGGTGGTAGATAACTTGTAATGAGGAAATTCCAAATGCACATTCAATGTACACCAGACTACAATCCCTCAAGCTGTTTCACCTTCAATGGATGAAAACCCTCTCATCCCAACCAGGCAATCTGACTGAGATCCAGAGTTCTATGCATGACAAACATGTGCGATCATCGAGTGGAGAAGTAGGTCGACTGACTGTCAAGCGTCCATGTACATTGATCTTACACTAATCCCATTTTATTCTCCACATTCCCATCAACTGGCCCCAGATTCCCCCACTCATCCATACACTAGGGGCCATATAGAGTGGCTAATTAACCTACCAACCCCCTGTGTTTGGGATATGGGAGGAAACTGGAACACGGAGGGAAACCCATGTGGTCACGGGAAGAGCATGCAAGTTCCATGCAGAGACCACTGGGCGTCAGGTTTGAACCTGGGTCTCAGGAGATGAGACACAGCAGCTCTACTGACTGTGCTACCTGAGTGAGCTGATGCCATTCCAAAGTGGGTCAAGCTGAGAGCTCCAAAAGACATCACTGAATATTGTGTTCATGTACTTATCTCTTCCTGTACCCTTGTTAGATGTGATTCATTTGAATGCCTATAATTTGAACTAGACTCATTTACCCACAGGGAAACATTATTGCATGGAATGTTGATGGCTGTTTGAGTATTCTCTGAAAAATCATTAATTTGATGAACAATCCTCAAGAACAGTTTTGTTCTCCTTACCTCGAACATGAAATAAAAACAGAAGATGCAGGAGACACTCCGCAGTCAGGCAATATCTGTGGAAAGAGAAACAGTTAACATTTCAGGCCCGAGACCCTTCATCAGAACTGAGAAAGAGAGGAAGTAATTTAGCTTTTAGTGCAGTAAAGATGGGGAAAGGGATGGATAGAAAAGGGGAATATCTCTGATATCAAATGAGTTAATGTAGCAGTTAGAGCAGCAATTAGAAGCACTTTATGCTTCTTTATCTGTGTAATGTGTTGTTAATAGCAAGACTGTGCCAGAGATCGCCTCTGGCCTCCAGTGGGATCCCCACATCCCTTTTGCCTTGTTTGTTCTCCAGTGATTTGAACTGGACATGTCCCACTATTAACAACACGTTACACAAAGAAGCACAGGGGGTGGAAAGGTAAATCGGAGGAAGGAAGGAGGTGTTAAACTTCAGCAAATCAAAGTTTCTAATTTTCCATTTGTCTGTGAATAAAAGGCTGAGAGCTGTAGGTCTAACCGAACCAAAACCCCTTCTTCCAGCTTTCTGATTGCTCTATAATTTCATCTGAATATGTGTAAAAGGTATATTTATGGCATTGACTGCAGAACAATAGACTAAACCTCTCTCTTCACCATGAATTACTGCATCTCACTGCCTCTGCCTTATGAAACTGAATCAAATTTTATGGGCCTTCTAATTATAATCACATTAGCTTTTCCGCTAATGCATTTTGACGTTCATGAATTACTGTTCGAAGCTTTACATTGCTGAACTATTATCTTGAATGGGCTTTTAGAAATTAAATAATTCAAAAAAGAATTTTTATCCCTTTTTATTCATTTACACAGCTTTAGAACGTAGCACCTTTCAATGTGTTAATTAAGGTATAATAGAAGCATACAGAGGTGTTGTGGGTGAGACGCTATTGCACAGGAAGTCAGTTGAACAATTTTAATTCATTCAGTAATGTTTTGTTTCAAGATAATTTTTTTTGTTCATCATGCTCTGCATTTTCCTTATAGTTTGGCTGTGTTTTCTATCTCTCTGCTTTAAGCAACCCATTCACTCTCTACTTCAATAAAGAACTGTGAATAACTTCTGTTGTCTTGTCTCGGTTGCTTCCTGCTGACTTAGCCTCGACAGGGGAATTGGTAAAACATTTATCTCACTTACCTAGAACAATAAGATACTAATTCTGAACTCAAGGGTTTTTAACTATAGGCATTTTTCTACAAACTTATTGTGTAATTGGATCACCTATTCCAAGAAGCTGAACAGTTTCCACTTTTGTAATCTTGAAGTAACTTGGAACTTGGTAACAGCGAAGTTGCTTGCAGTCTCTACAGACTGCTCCAGGTACACACAGACTTTGTGGTCTGGAATAAATAGAATACATGCCTCAGGGTTGCCTGCTGAAGCATGTCCTCCATGCCAAACTGTTCACAGTTGAGAAAAAGGCTTAAGCTCCAAAACTTCAATAATGTGAAGTAAGGACTGAATTACTTCAGTCCTTAATTCAGACCCTGCCCACTTGCTGCTCAGTTTGAAGAATTCAGGTCAAGGTGGATGGAATCCTTGCAGAGAAGCACCGGATATTCAGGGCTGAGATCCACAGCCGTGCCAGGGAGATAGAATTTACTTCATCCTCCAACTGGCAAGTGGACCAGTAGCACCTATGGAAGGTTGTACTTCAGAAAAACAAGAAGGAAGGTTAGTCTTGACAATGAAACAAGCAATAAAACAATAGAGAGAAGGATCTTAGCTCAGAAAAGCAGGAACTAGAATCGTATGGGTAGATCTATGAAATAGAAAAGGGCATCAGTGGGAGTCATAGAACCACAGAACCATAGAACCATAGAACCATACAGCACAAAACAGGCCCTTTGGCCCACCATGTTGTGCCGTCCATCAAACCACCCTCACACTACCTAACCCCTTCCTCCCGCATATCCCCCCATCCCACACTCCTCCATATGCCTATCCAACAAGCTCTTGAACCTATTCAATGTATCTGCCTCCACCACCACCCCAGGCAGTGCATTCCATGCACCAACCACTCTCTGGGTGAAAAACCTCCCTCTGACATCTCCCCTGAACCTCCCACCCACAACCTTAAAGCCATGACATCTCGTCTTGAGCATTGGTGCCCTGTCTACTCTATCTATTCCTCTCAGTATTTTATATACCTCTATCATGTCTCCTCTCATCCTCCTCCTTTCCAGTGAATAAAGCCCTAGCACCTTAAGCCTCTCCTCATATTCAATACTCTCCAATCCAGGCAGCATCCTGGTAAATCTCCTCTGCACCCTCTCCAATGCCTCCACATCCTTCCTATAATGTGACCAGAACTGAACACAGTACTCTAAGTGTGGCCTAACTAGAGTTTTGTAAAGCTGCATCATCACCTCGCGGCTCTTAAACTCAATCCCGCGACTTATGAAAGCCAACATCCCATTGGCCTTCTTAACTGCTCTTTCCACCTGTGAGGCAACTTTCAATGAACTGTGAATATGAACCCCCAGATCCCTCTGCTCCTCCACACTGCCAAGTACCTTGCCATTCACCCAGTACTCTGCCCTGGAGTTTGTCCTTCCAAAGTGTACCACCTCACACTTCTCCGGATTGAACTCCATCTGTCACTTGTCAGCCCAGCTCTGCATCCTATCAATATCCCTCTGTAAGCTCCGACAGCCCTCCACACTATCCACAACACCGCCTATCTTAGTGTCGTCCGCAAACTTACTAACCCAGCCCTCCACCCCCTCATCTAAGTCATCTATAAATATCACAAAAAGTAGAGGTCCCAGAACCGATCCCTGCGGGACACCACTAGTCACTGCCTTCCAATCCGAGAGCACTCCTTCCACCACAACCCTCTGCTTTCTACATGCAAGCCAATTCCTAATCCACACAGCCAAGCTTCCTTGGATCCCTTGGCCTCTGACCTTCTGAAGAAGCCTATCATGAGGAACCTTATCAAATGCCTTACTAAAATACATGTAAACCACATCCACCGCACTGCCCTCATCAATCTTCCTGGTCACCTCCTCAAAGAACTCTATCAAGATCTTCCCTTCACAAAGCCATGCTGGCTGTCCCTAATCAGTCCATGATTCTCAAGGTGTTCATAAATCCTGTCCCTTAGAATCCTTTCTAACAGCTTACCCACCACAGACGTGAGACTCACCAGTCTATAATTCCCTGGCCTATGCCTATTACCTTTTTTGAACAAGGGGACAACATTTGCAACCCTCCAATCCTCCGGCACCATCCCTGTGGTCAACGAGGACTCAAAGATCCTTACCAGCGGTTCAACAACCTCCTCCCTAGCCTCTTGAAGCAGCCTGGGGAAAATCCCATCAGGCCCCGGAGATTTATCTGTCTTAATATTATTTAACAACTTTAACACATCCTCTCTCTTGATATCTACAACCTCGAGAACATTACCCCTACCAGCACTCCCCTCTGCATCATCAAGACCCCTCTCCCTGGTGAATACCGAAGAGAAGTACTCATTGAGAACTTCTCCTACTTCCGCCACCTCCAGGCAAATTCTCCCACCTTTGTCCTTAATCAGACCTACCTTTACCCTAGCCATCCTCCTACCCTTCACGTACTTGAAAAAGGCCTTGGGATTTTCCTTAACACTACTAGCCAAAGCCTTTTCATGTCCCCTTCTAGCTCTCCTCAGCCCTTTCTTAAGTTCCTTCCTTGCTACCCTATATTCCTCACGGGCCCTGTCTGAACCTTGCTGCTTATACCTCACATATGCTACCTTCTTCTCCCTAACAAGTCGTTCCACCTCTCTCGTCACCCACGGTTTCTTCACCCTGCCATTCCTTCTCTGCCTCACTGGGACATATTTATCCCTAACATCCTGCATAAGATTCCTGAACATCGACCACATCTCCATGGTACATTTTCCTTCAAAAAGGACATACCAATTTACATTCCCAAGTTCTCTCCTTATAGCCTCGTAGTTTGCCCTTCCCCAATTGAAAAACCTCTTGTCCTCTCTGCACCTGTCCCTGTCCATGACAATTTTAAAGGTTATGGAGCAATGGTCACTGTCCCCCAAATGCCCACCCACCAATAGATCCTTCTATAGGCTATTGCAGAATATATCTGAAGAATATAGTGTGAATCAGGAAATTAGAGACCCATGTAAAAAGGCTGATATAATAATCAAGGGGATCCTGAGACTATTAGTAATAATAGTGCGGAGGATGAATTGTTGTAGTGCATAAAAGCTGGTTTTCCAGCTCAGTGTGTTGAGGAACCAACAAGGGAACAATTTATATTAGATCTAGTACCATACAATTGATAATCTGGTAATTAACAGGCCTTTAGGGAAGAGTGATCATAGTATGTTAGACTTTTTTATGAAAATTGAAAGTGATATATTTCAATCTGAAAACAAGGCCTTAAATCTGAATAAAGCAAACTAGCATGGAATAACGCACGAGTTTGTTATGGTAAACAGAAATTATATTAAAAGAGATGACTGTACCTAAGTAACGTCTAATATCTAAACAATTAATAGATAGTTTACGACAAATATTAAGGCACAAAAACTGAACAGGATAAATGGTCCAGCTGTGGTTAAAAGTTTGATTTAGATCAAAGAAAAAGGGTTTATAAAGTTGCGAATAAGAGCAGTAAGCATGAGGTTTGAGAACATTTCAGATTTCAGTGAAGTTAACCAAGAAATTGATAAAACAATGTAAAATACAGTAACCAAGAAAGAAACACAAAAACAGACTCACATTAACTTTAGCTAAGTTTTTACTTTTTACAGAGTGAATCAGGAGAGATTATATTGGGGAATAAGGAAGAAACAGAATATCAAATATGTAGTGTCACTTTGCGCAAAAGAAGGCATAAAAATCTCCTGGAAGCAGTTGAGAAATGCAGATCTGAGGAGCTGAACAAAGTTGATATTACTTAAAAAAACAAATGGAGAATTAATGGAAATGAAAGCCAATAAATCCTCAGGACCTGATGACTTACATTCTAAAGTCTTGAAAGAAGTATTTTTCTTCTTCTTCATTTTTATTATTTATTATTTCTCAGGTAATAGCTGGCCATTCAGCCCATCAAGTCTATGCCATTCCCCAAATTATTTCCAGGTGATCTGTGGTTATGAAGATAGTCATCTTCCAAAATTCTATAAATTCTAACACAGTTCCCAGAGAATGAAATGCAACAAAGGTTACCCTACTATTTAATGAAGGAAGGAGAGAACTACAGACCAATTAGTCTGATAGCAGATGGGAAAATGTGAGATCCCACTGTTAAGTATGAGTTGTACATTATTGAAGTCACAGAGTACTTGTATCCAAATTACTATGAAACAGAATCATGAAAGAATTGCATTCAGAACATTTGGGCATTATTATTAAAAATGCCGTAGCTCACTGCTTTGTTCACTGGGCTGGCATAGATAAGGATCTGGAAGAGCTACCCAGTGAGTGCACAATTGGCACTGGGAGTACCAGGGCAGGCACGGTAGTGTAGCCGTTAGCATAACGCTATTACAGCGTCAGCGACCCGGTTCAATTCCGGCCGCTCTCTGTAAGGAGTTTGTATGTCCTCCCCATGTCTGCATGGGTTTCCTTCAGGTGCTCTGGTTTCGTCCCGCATTCCAAAGAAGTTATGGGCATGCTATGTTGGCGCTGGTAGTGTGGCGACATTTGTGGGCTTCCCCCACTCCATGCAAAAAAAGATGCATTTCACTGTGTGCTTCGATGTACATGTGACTAATGAAGATATAAAAAAATGTGGGAATGACTCACAAAGCCATTTTGACGTAACTACACGGAAAGCTACAAGACAGGTGTGGACAGCTTCCTTGTGTTGGTGGACAATCATTCAAAATGGATTGAAAGAAAGCATTCAGTCTCGGGTACCACTAATGGATGTGCTGAGATCCATTTTTTGTGATATGGTCTTCTAGAGGATTTTTATCAGGTAAATGTCTGCAATTCCAGTCACTTCAGTTTGAACAACTTGTGAAATGAAATGGGATAAAATATAACTTCGAGATCCTAAGAGTCTGCAGATGTTGTAATCTGGAGCAAAAAACTAACTGCTGGAAGAACTCAGTGGGTCAGGCAGCATCTATGGAGGCAGAGGGATGGTCAACGTTTCAGGTGGAGATCCTGCAAAACATAACTTTGCATCTCCTTAATATTCAGCCTCAGATGGAAAAGAGATCAGAAAGTACAGGAAGAGATGTCATGGAAGCAAGTCATGTAAGCCAGATCAGGTTTTACTGTGAAACATTGACTCACAAATGTTCTTCTAAGATAGTATGACATCACAGGGTACACTTCCACAGAAATACTGGTACAGAGAAAACATGGGCTTACTCTGAGTCTGCTTCTGTCAAATCTGGAAGGGAAGGTAGGATAAACACTTTGGATGTTATGAAGAAAAGGGGCTCAAAATATATAGGTTCATGTGCAGTTCAGAGTTGAGAAAGTGAGTTATCTGAGGGGTTATGGAGATAGATATTTCCAGGAAGTATAAGAGTTGGTGAGAGATTCAGAAGCTTGGTGTAGACTGCTTGAACTTAGTGCAAACTACCCAAGGGAATAGTTGGGTTCATGAGTTTGAATATACTCCTGATGTGAGTCTTTCAATTATTGAAGAAGGGTTGAGGCAGAACTATTGCCATGATATTTTCAATGATCCAGGGATGGAAGCCATCTGAACAGCATCTGTTGCATTTCCATGGTATTTAATTTATGGTATATTTTGTGCACCTTAATTCCATTGTATTTCATAAATATAAATGTTTATGAATTTATTATTATGAATATATAAAATAAATGTATATAAAAATAATTCCTTGGAATTCCATGGTATTCCCACATAAGCAACACCAGCACAGTTATGAAGGTCACAGAGAAATTAAGGTCCAGTGAATCAGTTAAAACTGTAAGCTTCTATATGTTATTAAACTAATACACTTAGTTCTCTAGTACAAGAAGATAAGATTTCTTTATTAGTCACATGTACATCAAAACACAAAGTGAAATGCATCTTTTGCGTAGAGTGTTCTGGGGGCAGCCCGCAAGTGTCGCCACACTTCCAGCACCAACATAGCATGCCTACAACTTCCTAACCTGTATGTCTTTGGAATGTGGGAGGAAACCAGAGCACCTGCGGGAAACCCATGTAGACACGGGGAGAACGTACAGATGCATTACAGACATCAGCCAGAATTGATCCCGGCTTGCTGGCGCTGTAATAGCATTAAGCTAACCGCTATACTACCGTGCCTCTTAACCTCACAATCTTCCTCATTATGACCTTGCTCCCAATTGTCTACCTGCACTGCACTTTCTCTGTAACCGTAACACTTTATTCTGCATTCTGTTATTGTTTTACCTTGTACTACTTCAATGCACGGTTGTAATGAATCGATCTGTATGAACTGGTATGCAAGACAAGTTTTTCACTGTACCTTTGTACATGTAACAATAATAAACCAATTTACCAATTTACTTTCCATTATTATTGGGGGAAGCCTATGTGTGGTGTCTCCTTATGGTGTATTTTGCATATGTGTATTGTTTTTGTTCTATGTGTGAAGTCTAAGAATTCTCAAATGAACCAAGCACACATATTTAGAATTCTTCAATTTTCCTACATTTTGCACATCCTGCATGTTACTGCATTCCAGACAAATAGCCCACAAGAACACATGCATCAGAATTAAGATCGAGCGATTGTTCACTCAATAGATCCAAACATTGGTTCCTGAAGTTCAATAAAAGGAAGCACACAAATAGTTAATTAACTTTGTTTCTGCATTTCCTTAATCCTGCAATTATACAGCTCTCTGAAATCACGTTGACACTCTGTCTACGATTCTGACACCACTTCCAATTTTGCTCCGGAAATAAGTAGTTTCACACATTAAATTATACAACTAGTTATTTGTGCCATGGAAATTAATCATCATCAGTACAAAGCCTCATAAAAGTATTTGGAAGTAATCCTTTCCAGTCAATTTACATCTAACTGTTTTATTATTTAAGATTCTAAATGTATGTGTTGGATTTAGAAACATATCCTTCCTCTTAGAACCCCATACACCCTGTGAAATAATTTTCATTTAATTTGCACTCCAACACCATGTCCCTCCCCCCCCCCAATTCTTTGACAATTCTTCATTTCCTCAAGCTGCTCTCAATACTCTATAAATCAGAACTTTTGGAGTTTGTACCAGGAATATTTCAGTGAACTGTGCAACTCTGAAAGGTTGAGGACAGTACAGTGGCACACCTAGTAGAATTGCTGCTTCACAGCTCTTGTGACCCTGGATGGTAATCAACCTCCGGTGCTGTCTATGGACCCACTCCTTGTGATCACATGAATTTCCTCTGGCTGCTCCAGTTTCCTCCCAAATCCAAAGATGGGTTGGTAGGTCAATTGGCTACTGTAAGTTGGTGGGAATGTGGGGAGAACAAAATGGGTTTAGTATAAATGAGTTCTTGAAGGTTAGCACAGAATTTTTCTGTAACTGTAACGTTATATTTTGCATTCTGTTATTGTTTACCTTTGTACTACCACAATGTACTTATGCATGGAATGATCAATGGGATGGCATGCAAACAAAGTTTGTCACTGTATCTTGGTACATGTGGCAGTAATAAACCAATTACCAATTACCAATCAATGGGCTGGGCTCTATGACCTTTTGACACTCTATGGTTCTGCTTTGAAATAACAGACTTCAAGAATTTTAAAGACTTCTGTAATTCTATCACATTTGGTTTCACTATATTTAAAAGATCAAAATATCAACAAAGCCATATTCACTTCAAGTGACCCTATCTGCATGTGAGTAGCACAGGGTTGCAGGAGGTGGTGCTGCAGTCCCCAAATGCTAGTGACCCGGCTTCCATCCTGACTTCTAGTTCTGCCTGTGTGCAGTTTGGACATTCTCCCTGTGACCTCATAGGGTACCCCTGCGTGCTCTGGTTTCCTCCCACATCTCAATGACATGCCGGTTGGTGGGATAATTGATGACTGTAAACTATCCCTAGTGTAGGTGGTGATAAGAGAATCAAGGGGGAATTGATGTCATATGAGAGAGAATAGGTTACAGGGAAATAAGTGGGGGATTGTGATCGATAATGTTGTTCGGAGAGCTGGCATTATCTTCATGGGCAGAATGGCCTTCTTCTATGTTCTAAGGAATAGCTAAATATAAACTTAGAACTTATAGAACAGAAACAGCCACTTGGTCCAACAGTCTAGCACTTATCTTCAACACCAGTCGCCTACCAAATGACTTCTTCTTATCCTATCAACACATAGTGTTAGTTGGAGCTCTGTGCCCCTGAGTCAGAAGGCTGTGGGTTCAAGTCCCACTCTTGCAATCTGAGCATGTGAGCATGGAAATCTATGTGAACACTCCAGTAAAGTATGAAAGAAGACTGTACGATTGGAAGTATTGCATTTCAAATGAGATATTAACTGTTTTGGAAGGAAATGATGGCATGCATTATTTTAAAATCCAATATGCTGGCAAAATGTACAGCTCAATCTGCATAACTAAAACAGACTATCAGAATACTGTTTGTGGGAGCTTGCTGTGGGCAATTTGGCTACTCTGTTTTCTATAAGGATATGGCATGATTTTTATTGGTTGTGAAGTACTATAGCATATGCTAAGGTCTTATAAATGCTATGTAAATTATATTTTAATATTTAGGTTACATAATCTCTTGCAAACAGGAGAAACATTTATATAGTGAAGTCCCTTAAGAACCTTGTGGATAGTGACATTATTCAAGGCCTCAGGAAGATAATCTATAACCAATCATTATTCATTCTCACATTAGCCTTAACGGTCAACTCTGAACCCATAAGACCAGAGAACAGTCAAGTCATCCTGAATCCCAAAGGACCATTTAAGATGAAGAATATTTTGCATCGCTTATTGCATATAAACCAGGACATTGATTCGGTACGCACCAATCATTTTATGCACTATTATCTAACTGCCTTTAATCATAAAGATTCACCAAAATCCAATATGCTGGCAAAATGTACATTGCAAAATGTTCTTCTGCTTTTTACACAATTTGGTCACACTCATTTATCATAATAAATATAATTTTATTTTTTCTTTAAATATTGTAGGTTGCAGTGAACAGGGTTTTTCTGTTAAAAATACTGTGCTGTTTGCTTACACCAATAGCATTAAGAAAACATGTCTATGTATTGGGGAAGTCAACTCCTAACTGAACAGGCGTACGGTGTGTATGAGCTGAATTATTTAACCATGTGACAATATTTCTAAAGGTAGCAGCGACCCCAACAGCCTTAAAATAACAGGTACACAACAGTTAACATAGATAAGTCAAAAACTACTACATATACACCACAGGGGACAGTCTCATTTTTGGCCCCGCATGTAGAGGTTTATTATTTGTTTCTGAATCTCTTTCCCTGTGCAGTGAATTTGCATTTTATGAGATGTGGCTGTATGATTCCTAAGAAACTAGTCAGAGCTACATCAGAAACCAAAACACCAGAGGTACTGTGGAACTGAGAGAACTAATTGACTCAGGCACTTCCCTGAAGACTATTATTGAATTAGTTAACTTTTTATGATATTCCATATGTATGCATTGTCACCTTCTGGTGTGAGTATACAAATTGCTTACATCCTAAATTTAGTTTTACTCGGTGCCATGTTGAGATCTGAGCTACTAAGTGTTTAGTTCAATTGTAGGCAATTGAACTTGTAAAATGCTATGTAGGTTCTGGTGTGGCACAGTTTATTGAGTGGAGTTTCAGAATTGCTGCTTGCTGCTTTGGATCTGTTGTGAAGTAAGGGCTGCTCTGCTGAGTTGCCTTCTTTTAGTTGATTGTATGGAGGCTATGTCTTCTCTCTTAGATCGTTGTTAAACATACTAGTAAATGACATTATTCAATAAAGAGCTCAGGAGTTTTCCTTCTTGGCCAACATTCAGCCTTCCAGTCGGCCAGGATCATTTGCTTTTTACGTCAGCTCTGTTTACAACACTTGGCATATGAAAATTTGCTGACATATTTTCCTACATTTACAGCAATAACTACATTTAGAAAGTATACATAAATGATACCATGCATATTGAAATTCCATCATTTTTCCTTCCTTCTTTCACTGCTTTAAGACACAAGGTAGCCCTTGAGGGCTGCAAACCAAGGTAATTACAACAGATGATCTGTTACATGAATAAAAGCAGAAGATGCTGCAAATACTCAGCAGGTCAGGCTGCATCCATGGGAAGAGAAACGGACCTAACGTTTCAGGTCAAAGACCCTTCATCAGAACTGAGAAGGAGAGAAAGAAATTGTGTTAAACTGCAGGGAGGCTGGTGGGGGGGGGATGTCTCTGATAGGGTAAAATTGGAGTGACCATGGGGATAAACTGTAAACAAGATTACCTGGAATGGGATGAAGAATTAAAGTTACAGGTAACGAGAACTTAAGGGTTGTGAACTGAATGCAGGTGATCCGTAAAGTGTAAATTCTGCAAGCATCTCCAATATTTTGCTGAGGATTGACAGTAATTGGCCTGATTGGATTCGTCTTGCTTTTGTGGATAGGACATACCTGGGCATTTTCCGCATTGCTTGATGTCTGTCAAGATTATAGCTGTACTAGAACATCAAGTTTTAGAGCTTATGCCTTCATCAATGAAGCCACAATGTTTGTCTAATCTCATAACCTCCACCCATCTCCACCAATACCTTTTTACACAGAGAGTGGTTTGTGTTAGGGTTAGGATACGACAATGTCATTTAAGAAGCTTTTAGATAAGTACGTGAATATGCAGGGAATGGAGGAATATGGATCACATGCAGGCAGAAGGGATTAGTTTAGTTTGGCATCATGTTCAGCACAGACATTGTGGGCCGAAGAGCCTGTTCCTGTGCTGTACTGTTCTATATTCTTTGTTCTATATAATTTTTTTTTGCATCAGCCGTTTGGTGGAGTGAAATGCATTGACAGAATACTAACTTCTAAGGTGACTTATGTTCATCAGGTTTTATGCTGGGGAATTCAAGAACTCAGGAGGGAAGCGAGACAATTCATCCTCTCAGCACTTCTGGCTGAAAATGGTTGGTAACACTTCAACCATTCCCCTTGCACTCATGGTGAGCTCTGCAGTCATCGGGTCATAGAGTCATACAGCACGGAAACATGCCTATGGCCCAATTGGTCCATACTGACCAAGATGCCCGTCCAAGCCAGTCCCATTTGCCCATGTTTGGCCCATATCCTTATAAACCTTTCCCATCCATGTACCTGTCTAACTGTCTCTTAAAAGTTGCTATTGTACCTGCCTGAACCACTTCCTCTGGCAGCTCATTCCATACATGTACCACCCTCTGTGTAAAAAAGTTGGTCCTCAACTTCCTATTCAATCTTTCCTCTCTCACCTTAAACCTATGTCCTCCAGTTGTTGATTCGCCAACTCTGGGAAAAAGACTGAGTGCATTCACCCTATCGGTGCCAAAGTTACTGAGGATGGGAATTTTTATGGCACCTCCTCATCTTGTCCACCACCATTCACCACTGAACATAACAGATGTAATCCACTGGCTGTGGATACACTGAGTTCTACCCTTAGTACAAACATTGCAAAGCATAATTCCCCTGTCATACATTAACTGCATTTTATACAGCGCTTACAGCAAAGAGTCTCTCAGTTGATTTACATTTATATTATATGGATTTCAATTGCTATTCCCTTCAGATCAACAGTGACCTACTTATTGTCCAAATTGCAAATCAGATGTTCAAGTAACTTGGAATTGGTTATTCTCAACAATGGTCAGAACTCTCAGCAATATTTTTCCCACTACTTTTTAAACACTGACATCAATAAAACCTTCATCACAGAGGGCAGCATGGTCAGAGAGTTATACAGCACACAAGCAGCCCCTTTGGCCCACTGACTCTTGTATTGACATCAGACATCCATTTAATCCTGCACTAATTCCACTTTATTCTCCAATCACTCCCATCAACTTCCTTCTCGATTCGACCACTCACCTACACACTAGGGGCAATTTACAACAGCCAGTCTAACCGACCGACCTGCATGTGTTTGAGATGTGAGAGGAAAGCGGAGCACCCGGAGGAAACACATGGAGAATGAACGGATTCCACACAGACAGCAACCTGGGTTGCTGGAGCTGTGAGGCAGCAGCTCTGTCACTGGAAGTAACACAATACTGATTATTCTGAGCTGCCCTTTGTTCTTATCTGACCATTTCACTCTTCTTGGATTTTAATAAATAACCAATTCTTAGTGCTGTCATACATTCACTCAGGAAATGTCCTTTCGGCTTGATCCATTTAAAAATTGTCACCTAAAATACCGATGTGGGAATGGAGATATGTTTGCAGTGCAATTACACAGAGGCTGCTCCACATCCTGTGGCTGAAGTTAGGATGCAGTCCAGCAGCGCTTATTCCCTTGAGTCTTAATTTTGATGTCATACTGGAAGCAATGACCAATTAATATCCAGCCACTGATCTATGGAAAAAATGGTGTTCCTGGAAAATGTGTTGTTAGATGAAACTTCATGAGTTGAAAAGGCTGGACAAAATGCATCATGGGTGTTTCAATAAGTGTATTCCTCTGGTCAGAGAGTGGCGAGCTGTTGTAGTGTAAAATAGTTTTACAAATCGAGGGTACGTATGTTTAAAAATTCAATGGTATTTTCGCAAAAATTCATAAATTCAATGACCGTAAATCGAGGAATCCTCCTTTCCTTTGAAACTCACTCTATTCACGCCGATTGCATTGTCCCTTGCTCGCATTTTACCCCATTCCTTGAACATTAGTCTGTAGCTTAGACCCCTGATTAGCTAACCTGGTAAGAAACCTTTCCCCGCAGCAGAGGTATGTAAAAGTAGAGAGTGTGAGATTAGGGTAATGGGTGTGAGGGGAATCTGAGGAAGGAGTGAGTGAGAAAAATAAGACAACATGAAGCCCAAACCTGAAGTGGTTAATTAAAAAAAAATACATTAGCATGCACACTCCAGAGACCACACATAAATAAAACAGTCAACCAGTAACTAAGCTCATATGTTTCTGCTGTTGCAGAAATCATATCAATTGAACATAAATAGGATGGAAGCACTAATACACACATTGACATTTGGGCAGGTTACTGTAGGTTCGCACATTGGCAAAGGGGTGAAGTATTCATTTCACAAATTCATGCTTGGATGGAGGGGTCCTTGCTCTGCTTGACACTTCAATCTATCAGAATTTCTCCCCAGCTTTGTACGTTCTGCTAGACTCTCAGTGTAAGACAGAAACAATGAAACATCCCACTAGATGGGGGAAGAGAAACAAAGAGTTGAAATAAGCTGTCCTGCTTTGTGATAACAGCATCTTCTGTTGGCTGTTTTACAGAATACATGCAACTTTGGACATTCTTTTTTGCCCAGTGTTGTGTGTCGGCTGAGAGCCATTGGGCAGAAGTGGTGCAAATAGAAGGAGAAGGAGGGTGAATGTCAATTAGCTTAGTCATAGAGTTATTCAGTCATATAGCACAAAAGCAGGCCATTTGGCCCCCATGTCCATGCTGACCATCAAGTACCTATCGATACTAATCCCATTTATCAGCACTTGGTCCATAGTCTTCTAGGTGTTGGTGATTCAAGTGTTCATGTCAATAGTGTTAATGCTGTGAGGGCACCTGTCTCCACTACCCCTTCAGGCAGTATGTTCCAGATTGCAGCCACCCTCCGTATGAAAAAAATCTTCCTTCGATCCCCTTTTACCCCTTACTCTAAACCTGTGCCTTCTAGTGTTAGATACCTCTGCTATGGGGAACAATTTCCTACTATTTATCCTATCGATGTCTCTCATAATTGTCTGCACCTCTACCAATGTTCCCCTCAGTCTGCCCTACTTCATGGAAAACATATCCCACCCATCCAGTCTTTTCTCATAACTGAAATGCTCCATCCCGCTCCAACTCTGACCTATCAGTCTGTGGCCTCCTGTACTATCACAGTGAAGAACAGCACCTCATCTTGCATCTGGGCATGTTGCAGCCTTCTGGACTCAATATCGAATTCTACAACTTGAGGTAACTTGATTTCTCGATCTTTTTCAGTCTGTGATATTAGCTCAGCTTGCTACTTTTCTTTCCCCTATTTTTCCTCTCTGGAAGCAGAGAACGTGCCCGGCCTAACCAGCGGCTCTGCATTTTGCAACTCCTACATTCGTTTCCTGATGTTTTTTTCTCCGTGTTTTCACTCTCTAACTGCTCCCGTTCACTCACTGGACAGATAACCATATTTACAGTTCATCCTCATGGTCCCCCTGGTTTTACCCTATCAGAGACATCCCCTGTCTTCATCCTTGCTGCAGCTTAACAAGCTTTTTTTGTCTTCATACAGTTCCAATGAAGGGCCTTTGTCTTGAAACGTTGAGTCCCTTTCTCTTCCCACAGATTCGGCCTGAGTATTTCCAGCGTTTTCTGTTTTTGTTTTAAATTTCTTGCACCTGCAGATTTTTTTGAATTTCAATATCCTGGTAAATCTCCACTGCAACCTTTTCAGTGTAATGACATCCTTCCTGTGGTGTGGCGACCAGAACTGTATACATTCAGGTTGAGTCGAGTTTATGTGCACAAGTATGGTGAGGTGCAGGTACAATGAAAAACTTGCTTGCAGAGGCATCATGGGCATGTGGGGACAGACAACACACAGAATATAAATAGTACATAAATTATGCATAAATCATACAAGACAGTGAAGAGAGAGAGAAAAAAACTGTGCAAAAACAAGATCTTAGAGCAAAAGTAAAAGACACAATCAGAGACAAGTCCATTGTAGAGCAAGAAGTGGTCCACAGAGTTCCGTTGCTGAGGTAGGGTTAGGGTCATGCAGGTCGGTTCAAAAACCTGCTGGTAGTAGGAAAGTAGCTGTTCCTGAACCTGGTGGTGTGGGACTTCAGGCTTCTGTACCTCCTGCCTAACGGTAGCAAAGAGAAGATGGTATGACCTGGATGGTGGGGATCATTGATGATAGATGTCACTTTGTTGAGGCAGCACCTCCTGTAGATGCTGTCAATGGTGGGGAGGGCCATGCCAGTGATGGACCGGACTGTGTCCACTACTCTCTACAGCGTCTTGCGTTCCTGTGCATTGGCATTGCCGTATCAGGTCGTGATGAAACTAGTCGGGATACTTTCAATCGTGCAACTGTAGAGTATTTGTTAGAGTATTTGGTGACATGCCAGAAGGCTAAGGAAATTCAGCATGCCCTTGTTAATCTTCATCAACTTTTATAGATTCACCACAGAAAGCATCCTATCCAGATGCATCACAGCTTGCTATGGCAACTGCTCTGCCCAAAATTGCAAGAAACCACCAAGAGTTGTAGACCCAGCTCAGCACATCCAGCAAACCAGCTTCCCCTCCATGGACTCTGTCTACACTTCTCACTGTTTTGGAAAAGCAGCCTGCATAATCAAAGACCCTTTCCATTGGGCAGAAGATACCACCAAGCTCAAGGACAGCTTCTGTCCTGTTGTTAGAAGTCTATTGAATGAACTTCTTGTAAAATGAGATGGACTCTTGACCTGAAAATCTACCTCGTCGTGGCCTTGCTCCTTATTGTCCACCTGCACTGCACTTTCTCTGTAGCTGTAACACAATATTTTGCATTCTGTTATTGATTTTCCCTTGTACTACCTCGATGTACTGATGTGATGAAATGATCTGTATGGACAGCAGACAAAATAAAGTTTTTCACTGTACCTTGGTACATGTGATGATAATAAACCAATTACCAATCTCCTTCAGCTTCTAAGAAAGTAGAGATGCTTCTTCATGATTGCATCTATGTGCTGGGCCCAGGGCAGGTCAGCCAGATGTTAATGCCCAATGTTGCAGTTGTGGCCTAACCAAAGTTTTATAAAGTTAAACCATAACCTCCCTTCTCTTATATTTTATGCCCAAGCTACTGAAGGCAAGAATCCTGTTTGCCTTCATCACTTTATCTACCTGTACTGCCACCTTCAGGGATTCTTGGATTCATACACAAAGGTCTTTTAGTTCTTCAATACTTTCTAGGGCCCTGCAATCTATTGTGTATGTCCTACCTTTATTAGTTCTTCCAATGTGCATCACCTTGCACTTATCAGGATTAAATTCCTGCTGCTATTGCTCAGCCTATCTAATCAAGTGATCAATATCATTCTGTGGCCTATGGTTGTCCTCCTCACTATCAACAACATGACTGATTTTTGTGTCATTTGAAATGTTTCTAATGATGTTCCTACATTCATATTCAGGTTGTTATTCCTATCTTAGTTCCTAGGTGGGATTTGTGCACTAATTTCCTTTCCTAGATTGGAGGCCAAATGAAAAAATCTCCAGTACGACAGGCATGCACTGAGACTGGTGATATGATCTTCTGATTAGACTGAGAATAACGATCCTCACAACAGAATTTCGAGTTGGTTGAATGAAAGCCCTAAGTGGAAGTGCGAGAACCATGGCCCTTCTCGTCGCTTGGCAGCCTTGCTGCTTTCTGCACGTCACTCTCGTGCCTTCCAGTCGGCTCCAGCCCAAAGTACAACGGAAAACTCAAGGCTCATGAGCCATTGTTAGTGTATTCAGAAATGGCCATTACCAGGCATGAATCTGAATGCACTAAAGGTGGCCCAAGTAGTGGAGTCAGAGAGTAAAAACCTGCCGAACTTGTGAGTAACACCAGGTATTCCATGCACAGGGGACAGTGGCAAGACACAGCAAACATGATTTTAAAGCAAAGGCCATCACCATAATGGATGAAAACATGTGCCATCTGAATGCAGGTACAGGCAAGAAAAATGTCACACACATGTGTTATAAGATCACATTGCCAGAACTTGTAGAAATAAGCATAAAAGTTGAGCAAACAAAGTGAAAATATAAAATTAAAGGCAAACTCTGAAAATGTCCCATTACTGCCATTTTCACCTTTTAAAGGAAACAAATGTAATGTAGAAGAAATGTTCACAGTGTTTAATGAAACAGGGGATGATTTAACACAAGTAGAACCACTGATTGTTGTCATGAAAGTGAACGAGAAGAGATGTGACATTCGAATTTGACTCTGGGTGCAGTGTTACACTGATGAACCAGACTGAATATGCAACCGTGTGGCCAGGAACACTACACCTGAACATGAAAAACTAAATCCGGAAACCTATACGGATGAAAGGATTGAAGTCGGTGCAGTTGCTGATGTGACAGTGAAATACCAAAGGCAGGTTAAAACATCATGGCTAAGAGATGTTGCAGACTTCACACCAATCTCGTGAGGAAGAGCCAGCTAAAAAAAGGCAACTTGACTGGAGGAACAATCATTCAATGAAGATTTGAGAAGCTGGAACATTTTCGGAGGTGCTGGGTAAACGTGAAGAGGTTTTCAAAGATGAGCTGGGTACATTGTTGGATACCCAAACCAAAAATTTACGTTGGTCCCTCAACTCCACCCTGGTTCTTCAAAGCAAGGCCAGTGCCTTATGCAATGAGACCTACACTGGAGACACAAGTTGACAGAAAATAATTGGACTGGTTAGGTACTCTGAATGTGCCAGCATTAAAGCATGATAGATCATTCTTGTGGAGATTATAACCTGAATGTGAAGCAAGGCTGATTCCTGGACAGTATCCCATTCCTCAAAGACTTATTTGTTATTTTGTCTGGAGGTCTGTGGTTCACTAAGTTGCACATGAATCATGCATGTCTATAGCTCATGTTACAGCATCAGTCCAACAAGTTTTTGACCATCAGCACCAACGATGGCTTCTTTACATATAACCAACTGCCCTTTGGAGCTTCATCTGCATCTGTTATCTTTCAGAGAACGATGGAGAGGTTTCTGCAGGGCTTTGGAAGCTCCAAGAGACAAAGAACCATGGAGAGGTTGCTGGAGGGCATTGGAAGCCTCAAGACACTTGTGAAATCTGGAAGAAGTGTTGAGCAAACTGGAAAAGGCAGATCTAAGTTTAAAGAGAAGTAAGTGCCCTATCTTGATGAAAGAAATGCAGTGTGGACATTAAGGGGCTATACATAGTTCAAGGGAGGGTAAAAGACATTACCAATGCTTCTTCCCCAAATTATTCAACTGAGTTGAAGGGGTAGTTGGGATTGTTGAATTGTTATAATAAATCCTCATGAAATCTCACAACACTCTGTTGCAGCATTTGCTGCAGAAGGATGTGGTGGAGGTGGTGAGAAGCTCAAGGAAAGGTCTTTATGTATTGGAAAGATTTGTTGCAGTGTACTGATGTGCTGCTCCTTTACTCAACAGACAGGGAGTCAGTCTCACCATGTGACAAATCACCTTCGGTTGGAAGATGGTTCTGAAAGTGGGTAAGGTTTATGTGCAGAACATTGCAGCGGCCATGTAAATATACTCTCAGCTGGGCAAGGGAGGTTTAGCCAGCCTGTTTTGAGTGCAGTGGTTCCATAAGTAACTTCATCACTTTTTGCCCAGATCACAAATGACTAATTTCCCTGTTCTATGAAGTAAAGCCGGTGCCTCAACTGGTTTCTTCATGAGTTCAAAGATGGGCTTTGGCCTTGAGATCTCATGAATATACATACCATTGTTTCCAAAGCATGGAAGCCACATGGAAACACAGATGTTCTCAGTCACCTTCTGGTGTTAGAGATGACTGCTGATGAAGGCATACAGGACCAAGTACTGATAATGGATCATCTTGTCACCATGTCTGTGAGTACTGCACAAATTAGACAATGAACAGCAAAAGACCCTGTATTCCTCATGTGAAGGTCAGATACACAGGGCAGTAAGTATCTGTAATTCTCTTCCCTTGAAGGTGGTGGAGACCAGATCATTAGATATATTTAAGGTGGAGAAAGATAAATATTAGAAAGGTTGAGGAATTAGAGTCATAGAGTCATACAGCATGGAAATAGGCCCTTCGGCCCAACTTGTCCATGCCGACTGTGTTGCCCAGCGAACTAGTCCCATCTGCTCACGTTTGGCCCATAGCCCTCCAAACCTTTCCTATCCATGTACTTATCTAGATAGCTTTTAAATGTTGCTAATGTGCCTGCCTCAACCACTACTTCTGGCAGCTCATTAAAAGTACGCGCTACCCCTTGCATGAAGAAGCTGCTCCTGATGTCCCTATTAACTCTCTCGCCTCTGATCTTAAAACCATGCCCTCCTGTTTTTTGCATCTGCTCCCTGGAAAAAAGACGATGTGTTTGCACCCTAACTGTGCCCCTCATGATCTTATATCCCTCTCTCAGGTCACCCCTCAATCTCCTATGTTCCAGGGAACTCTCCTTGTAACTCAGGCCCCTTGAGGGCTATGGGGAACTGGTACACAAGAGCAGTTGCAACCAGCATAAATCAGCCATGATCATATTGAATGGTGAGGCAAGTGGCCAAGTGAGGGACCACATAGCCTACTCCTGCTTCTATTTTCTTGTGTTCTTGTGTCCTACCAGAAAGAGGAGCTCGCTAGTGTATATGTAAAATCATAGAGTGCTATAGCACAGAAACAGGCCCTTTGGTCCATCTAGTCCATGCCAACCTTGTCTTCTTCCTAGCCTCATCTACCTGCACCCAGACCATGTAGACAATATCCACCACCTTTCCCTCATCGACCTTCTCAATAACTCCTCGAAAAGCTCTATAAGATTGGTTAGACGTGACCTACCATGCACAAAACCACGTTGACTATCCGTAATCAGGCCTGGTAGTGTAGCGGTTAGCATAACACTTTACAGCACCAGCGACCCGGGTTCAAATCCGGCCACTGTCTGTAAGGAGCCTGTACGTTCTCCCCGTGTCTGCGTGGGTTTCCTCCAGGTGCTCCGGTTTCCTCCCACATTCCAAAGATGTACAGGTTAGGAGGTTGTGGGCATGCTATGTTGGCGCCGGAAGTGTGGCAACACTTGAGGGCTGCCCCCAGAACGCTACGCAAAAAGATATATTTCACTGTGTGCTTCAATGTACATGCGACTAATAAAGATATCTTATCTTATCTGTCTATCCAAATACTTATATATCCTACCCCTTAGAATACCTTCTAATAATTTACCCACAACTGACATAATGTTCACCGGCCTATAAGTTCCCAGCTTATTCTTAGATCCTTTCTTGAACAATGAGACAACATTAGTTATCCTCCAGTCCTCCAGCACCTCATGTAAGAATTAGTTAAACAAAGTTGAAATAGATTGGGTGTGGAATGGAGTGTAATATACTGTATATCATGAGATTGATGGTTGTTCTCCTGCAAGACTGTAGTATCCTGTTTTTTTTTCTCAGATGACTGTCTTGTGTCAATGTTTGGATCTTTGGTAGGTGCTATTTTGGTTGATCTCTGTAAGGGCTATATCTGAGGATGTGTGCACTCTGTGGGTTCGAAGTAAATATACTTCCTGAAGGAAGAAACTTAGCTTTCACCTCTTTTGCATGTTTAGATGCAGCAAGAAGCTGACCCATTGTGCCTTCCTTGTCTTGCCTTGGGATTGTTCAAGCAGGGTTCTGGCTTAAAAATCCAGTAATTTAACCAATGCACTGCCACCCCCACTTAACCCGAGGCAGCTGGCAAGGAAAATAGAGAAGGATGAGGAAATTAGAAAGGGGTTAGTATCTTTGGAACACCAGTCTACGAGTTCCTTTGGTGGCAAAGGAGAAACTGTATTGTCAGAGTAACATACAAAATGCTGGAGGAACTCAGCGGGTCAGGCAACATCTATGGAGGGAAATGGACAGTCGATGATTCGAGTCTTTTCAGAGTGGCAGTCTTTTGGATGACACCTTAAACTGAAGCCCGAGCCACCACCCAGAGTGGATGTCAAAGATCCTCCTGCCCTGTTTGAAGAAGTTTTTCTTCATATCCAAGATAATATTTATCCTTAAATCAGTGTTACAAACAAAACATCAGTCTAGGCCCTGCAAGACTGGCCTGAGGGCCTCATGGCTTAACTTCTGCTCCTAATTCATACAAATCATTCCCCACAACACAGAGTCTTCATCTGCCTGCAGTTGCCTGGGCCAGATGTGGCAGCCAAATCTCACTGACCCTCCATGTCTAGGAGTCGAGACCCTATGAGGCCTCACAACAATTAGGTCTCAGACGGTGCAGTGCTGAGTCCCTGCCCTAACATGGCCTACAGACCTTTGACAAGAAGCACACCTGGAGATAGAGACTTCCCTCCTGTCAAAGCTGTAAAGCTACGTATTGCAATGTTTAAATCCCTCTCACATTCAGGTAAATAAGAGGATTGGAACTTAAAATAAGAACAAATTAAACACATATAAATTCATAAAAAACATTGAATTGAATTTGAATAATAAAAACAACATGTATTTACTATTCCTAATCTCCAGGTCATGATTGATCTTTGGAATGAACAGGGGCTGTGATCCTACACCAGGTCTGACTGATACAGGATCTGGGAGGCAGATTCCCCAACATAATATGGAGGCCTTTGCCACTCAGTAAATCCTGGACTGAGAGCAGATCCATGCATGTCTCAGGCCTAAAAACCAGTATTTCTACAGCCAGCAAGTTCACTCCATTATCTGGTCAATAATACATTGCTCCTTCTCAGCCCTTTGCTGTGTTTCTGCACGCTTCCATTGCAATGGCAACAACACATCCATGTATGGTAAAGTTCACTGAGGCATCTCTGAGGAAAATAAAATGCAGATGGCAGTCTTTTATTGCTCACTTTCACATTTCAGTACCAAACTCCTGGTACTTAAAAGTAATATTTTAAAGGCACTGAGCATTTCAAGACCATTGATGTAGATCTAAGATTTGTGAGAGCATTAGTGAACTGTGAAACAATTTTATTACAAGCAAAAAACAATCTGCTGGAGGAACTCATTGTGTCGAGCAGCGTCTGTTGGGGGGAAAGGAATTATTGATATTTAGTGTCAAAACCAAAACTCAAAATGTCAACAATTCCGTTCCCCCCACAGATGCTGCTTGATCTACTGAGGTCCTACAGCAGATTGTGCGTTGCCCCAGATTCCAACATCTGCAGTCTCTTGTGTCTCCAAACAATTTTATTAGTCCTGCTGCAGCATAGAGTACACTGTGAGTGATAAAGCTGATTCCAAGTTGTTTGTGCGTTGTGGCCATTATAGTCATCAAGGTGCTTATTACCAGCCTCACCTCTTTACAATCCAGTAACAAACACCTCAATAACATTGCCAAATCTTTTGGACAAATTCATTGCCATTTTATGTTTTATTGTTGCCACCTATTGGGCAAATTTATTGTGATATTAAGAATTATTGTTGGCTACGTTATATTTATATATAATTCATGATATTTATTGTCATATTAGGCATAGTTATTGCCATTTTGTCAAACTATTGGGCACATTTATTGTCAATTGTGTTGCTATATTTATTGCCATCATTGTCATGTTTTGTTACCACGTCAGCAGTGTAGTGGTAGTAGAGCGGCAGCCTCACAGCGCCAGAGACCCGGGTTCAATCCTGACCTTGGGTGCTGTCTGTGCGGCATTTGCATGTTCTCCTTGTGACTGCATGAGATTCCCCCGGGTGCTCTGGTTTCTTCCCACATCCCAAAGTTGTGCAGATTGTTAGGTTGATTGGCCACTGTAAATTAGCCCTGGTATGTAGGTGAGTGGTAGAATCTGGGGGGAGTTGAAGAGCATGGGGGGACAATAAAAAATGGGATTAACATCCCACATTCCAAAGACGTACAGGTAGGTTAATATGGGTTTAAAATGGGCAGCGCGGACTCGTTGGGCCGGAAGGGCCTGTTACCATGCTGTAAATAAAAACAAATTTAAAAAGAATTAGTGTAAAATTGGTAGTTGGTGGTCGGTGTGGACTCGATGGGCCGAAAGGCCTGTTTCCACGATCGATGACTCTGACTTTTCTTGTTATTGCTGCCCATGTTGCATTCATTGGTAAATAGGGTTTGAACTGTTGGGTTTATCTCTCCTGGTTAGACTGTATTATTATTTTCATAATTCTTGGGCTCTGCCTCATTTAGACAACAAAAGGTGTTATGACAGCATAAAATGGAAGACTTTGTCAGGAGTTGTCTACATGTCTCCAGACAGTGGCAATGGCCTTAGGTTCAGAGGGAGGTGGACAGTAACAGGGATCATGGAGGCACGAAACAAGATCAGTGAAAACAAAACTGGACGAAATGCTCTGCCCATCATGGCCTTCTGGAGCTCCCATTTAGCAGCTATTTCAATTCCCTTCCCCATTCCCACAACAACTTGTCTGTCCTTGGCCTCTTCCACTGCCAGGGTGAGGCTAAATGCAAACTGGAGGAAAAGCACCTCATATTCTCCCTGTTTCATTCCCCTTCTTTTGCCTTCCCCCACACCCCCCCCCTCCATCTGCCCATCACCCACACACTCCTCCAACTGGGTCCCCACCCCCTACAGTTCCCATCCGCCCATCCCATCTCCCTTATCTGGTTCCACGCTCTACCTTCGTTTCCTATCTGATTCCATCATCTGCGGCCCTCTGTCGCCTCCACCTGTCACCTCCCAGCCTCTTATCGCTATTTCTACTCTTCCCTCCTCCCTCCGCGTATCAGCCCTCCTCATCTGGATCCACCTTTTGCTTGCCCAGTCTTGCTCCACCCCTTCCCCTCACCTCTTTATACCGGCCATCTCCGTTCTATCTCTCAGTCCAGATGAAGAGTCTCAACCTGAAATGTCGACTGTCCATTTCCCTCCACAGATGCTGCCTGACCCATTGGGTCTATCCAGCAGTTTGCTTCTTGCTCCAGATTCCAGTATCTGCGGTCTTTCATGTCTCCAGAACAAAACTGGAGTTGAAAATTAATGCAGAAAAATTCAAATAGTAAATGAAATTAATTACGAGATAGGAATCAGACAGTTTTCCCGGAACACTCTGTTCCAGAACTGACAAATACATCTAGTCATAATAGATTTAGTGATGAGTAATGAAGCAAAAATTGTTAACAGTCTGACAGTAATAGAACATCTTGCAAATTGTGATGGTAATATTGTGAGTATGATACTAGATTTGCTCAATCTCAGCTTGTGGAGAAGGGAATGCCACAAAACAAGGCTTTAAATTTAGTTAAGGCCAACACAGAAGACCCATAATATTGAAGGGAGGACCAATCAATTGAGAGGATCGGGTCAAACTGTTACCTGGTGAATCTACAGCAATAACAACATTCATATAGTGCATAATGTAGCAAAGACCTCCAACATGAGTATTACAAATTACAGAATTAATGAGAAATAATACAAAATGTATCAATCTTCCCTTTAAACTATATTACTTCTCTCTTTCCCACTTCTGATGAAAGGTCTTTGACCTGTAGTGTAAACTCTCTTTCTCCTTCCACAACTGCAGAACTTTGCGAAGCATTTTCTATTTTTGTTTCAGATTTCCAGCATCTACAGTTTTTCTTGATCTTCCTAATGTTGAGTTGGAGGTAAACTTTGACTCAATCAGACAAATAGTCTGATAATTTACCAGAAATGGTCAACAGATGTTGTAGGCAGAGGAAGCTGAGTGGTTATTTTGTTTTGGATGATATTACAACAACCCCTTCTGGAAGAAATAAAATGGGCCCAAGATAGTTCATAGTGGGACCCCTAACATGCAATGCAAGAAGAGAAACCATTACTGGTAATTCCTTGTCTATAAAAGGTTAGATAAGTGTCAAGCCAGACACATACAATCCAAAGAGAATGACAAAGAAACGTTGAAGGAGGCTGATGAAATCAATTACGTCAAAGACTGTAGATAAGTGGAGGAGAATGAGAAGAGGTAGATTACCTCTGTCAGAGTCACACTCGATGCTGTCAGTAACTTCATTCAGAAATGCAGTCGGATAAAAAAATACTTGAAAAACAAACCTGGAAAAAAGATTAGAACATATATAAAAACACAAGAACAGAGTTAGATGTATTCAAATAAGTATTTGCTAAAATATCATATCTCACGGAAGTTGTAGCCGTTTAAGCAATTAAGTTAACCAACACAGTAGAATATAGCGTCAAGACAAAAAGCTTGCACAAAGGCAAGAAATTCAGCAGATTGAGGAAACTATTTTTGTTTCGTTGCAATCGGGAAAGTTAGAATCATTATGGCACAGGAGGAGGCTGTGCCAGCACTTTGTTGCCGGGGTATGAGATGGAAAGATAATGAGAGGAACAAAGAGAGGGCAAGGTAGAGAAATGATTCTATTGACTCAAACCTCTGGGATTGAAAGACGGAGCTCACTCAGATAGTGGAAGGAGATGAGTGGATTTTCTTTGAATGCGTTAAGGAGGTCATACCCTATTTCCTACAATGTGCCCCCGGAATAAATCAGTAAGTAGAATCATAAAGGAATATCAGTCAGAATTTGCATGCATTTTGTTTTGGAAGATGGAGGGGCTCTGTTACAGAGACAGACACTTCTTTAAGTTTCCCAGCCTAATTGATAACTTGAGCAGCGTAATATGAAGCCATGTCAATGGCTTCTAATTATATTCAGAATATAATAGCCCTATCGACAAATGTTTTGATAGTGAAATTTCTTCTACGTACAGTCTGTGTAAATCTAACCTGCTGTGAGTTTATTGCATCCTACAGCCATGATTGTTAGGTAGCTCTCTGGAAGCTTCAAGAGCAATTTTACACATCAAGTTTACATGTCCTTTTCAAGTTACCTCCCAGCTATGACTTTACTGGCTTACCAGTCATTTCACTTTAATTAAATGAGACAAGGTGTGCTGGTATTCACTGATGTCTCACTGAACTCACTCTGAGTTAATAGGTGGTAATGGCCACAATAACTCTTCCTCAAACAATCTGCAGAGTCCAGAGTTACAAGGTGATGTTGATACTGCTGCCCTGCATTTTAGGTCAGTCCTTCTCATATGGTGTCTTGTTATAAGGCTAAGTGACATTCCTGGATGACATCTTATCAGAGGATGCCCCTGTTGTGCCTCCATATGTCCTGTCTAATTAACCCAATCAAACAGCTGTACCATACAGCACTGAGGTGCTTTGTCTCCCTCACATGTATCAGTGTATATGGCAAGGATCTATTATCCTTGGCACATCTGCTTCATGCAGAATATAAAGCAGGTTTCTGAGAGACAGAATACTGGCATTTCTATTCTATTTCTCTCAGCCGCTTTCTCCTCTCATCTCCCAAAGGCACTGACCAGTTGCTGGACCGTGCCCAAGTGGCCCTCGTTCAGCCGTAACTTTCAACTTGACTGTTATGAGGTTTTCGGCTGCAGGGCATCACAACCAAGCCTAATCCTGTTGTTATCCGACACTTGTTCACATCCATATTGAGTGCAGTATGGACAGACAGATATCGATCAACAGTGGTGAACTTTGTCCATTTTTCCCAACAGCTGTAGATAACCTAAAGCCAAGCCCTTTGGGATTAAGAACAGTTAACTGAGCCCAGACTGGGAACTGACACTGGGTTCTCTGTGTGGCACCTTGACTATCGATTTCACCAGAAACTTGTTCAGGTTTTGTTTTCCTTCAAGCAAACATAAAAGTTGTTGTCACCTTTCTGACAAAAAACGATTCTCCGAAATGGGTAATGTCGACCACTTCCAGTTTTGTTGTGCGCTCTTGACAGAATGCATACGTTGATGCTAAATATTCTCAATCTTTGTCAATGCCAGGCCAATACATATGAAGCTTCTGCATTTATAATGAGACTATAATCTGAGCATAATTCACTTACGATCTTCTCAGAACAGTGGGATAAATATTTGATGGCCCCATTTCAGGCATCACTGATCAGTGGACCATTCGATCTGCTTTTGTAAAATGGTTGAGGTCTACACTTGGATTTTACCTGAATTGGTCCAGGGTTTAAGAGTGTGCATTGTTTCAGAGGTATTTTGTTCTGTGTTGTCTCAGTGAATTCCACTGCTTTGCTTACAAGGTCATCAATCAATAGTTGTAAAGTAATAATTGTGCTTTCACAACCTGCATCAGGACCCCTATCATTATCCTGAACCGTGGTTCCCACTCTACGATGGTGGACAGAGACCTTGACTGCATCTCTTCTATTTCCTGCACCTCTACTCTCATTCCCTCTCCTCCTGCAAAGAGAAAGAACAGAATTCCCCTGGTTCTCACTTTCCACCTCACTAAGCTGCCCTGTTCAACAGATCATAGATCACAATTTGCATCAGCTCCAACAAGATTCCACCACCAGACACAGATTTCCTTCCCCTCTCCTGATAACATTTCTGAAGGGAAGAATTCCATTTGCGACTCCCAGATCTGCTCTTACATCCCCTCCTCTATAATTCCCAGTCCTATGGCACCTCTCCATGTAACATCTGTCCTTTTTACATTTTCCCTTCCCACCATCCAGAGACACAAATGGACTTTCCAGGCGAAGCAGTGATTCACTTGCACTTCCTCCAATCTAGTGTTCACAATGTGTTCTCCTCTCCATTGGAGAAGCCAAACACAGAGTGGGCAATCACTGTGCAGAGCACCTGACTTCAGTCCACAGGAGTGACCTTGAGCTTTTGGTTCCCTGGCAGTTTAACTCACTATCCTACTTCCCCTCTGACCATTCTGTGTGCAGTGTCCTGCACTGTTACAACAAAGGCAGATGCAAGCTTGAGTAACAATACCTTGTCTACTGTCTGGGTTCATTACAACCTTTCAGACACAGGATTGAATTCTCCAACTTGAGGTAATTTATTCTTTCTTTCTGTCTGTATCATAACTGGATAACTGGACATTTCTGTCAATGTGGCTGAGTTTTCTTTCTCTGTTAGTATAGGCTGGTCTGCCAGCTATGTCCTATAGCCTTACTATGAGCAATATGTTACACATACAAGAAGCATAACATGATCCTAACTTCTTTGTTTACGCACTTGGTCTCACCCTATCAGAGATATTCTTCTTGTTTGACTTATTGCTTCCCACATTCTCCGCTACTGAAAAAAAACTTGTATTACTCTTTTTCCCATTTCTGACAAAGAATCCCAGCCCTCAAACATTGACTGTTTCTTTTTCCATAGAAGCTGCCTGACCTGTTGTGTGTTTCCAGGATTTTGTTGTTTTTGTTTCAAATTTCCAGCATCTGTGGGTTTTTTGATTTTCACAACCATAAGCAATTATAATCAGTGGTCGTTATGACACAAGAGGCATGAAATTTGACCTGGTCCTTCACTACTTCATCAGAATATGTCTTGAGAATAACTGTCCCTTCTATCAAAGGTCAATGGCTTAATTTCTTACTGTAAGTATCACTGCCACAATAGAACAGTCCACTGCCTGATGCCTCATTTGCAAAGTTATCTTAAACCCTGCTGCTTCCTGCCATTTGAAATAATAGCATAGTTGACTTTAATGTTAAGCAAGCTCTTTCTTTGTCTTTTCTGTTGACCAAACTTCCTCCTGGAAAAGAATTCACATTATCGAGCATGACTATGGTTAGTTGTTCAATGTCAGGATATACATGCCATTGCGTTCTGTCTCTTTTCTGATTCATATCACACTTACATGAAGAAACAGACTGAGAGTGAATGGCTGCCTTTGCATCGGCAGCAAGGATTCACACCACTTGTAATCACATTATTTCTGGAATGGAACTTCTGCTGCTGCCTTCTGGCAATAAAGCTGCAGTCAGATGTGTGCTTGGTAATGGATGAAATTCCTTGGCATTTTTATTCTGCTGCCATTTCCATTGACATTGCAATCTTGCAAGCCAGGTCAGAAATGAGACTCAGCTTGCTCAACAATTTGGACTGAATCCATTCATCATTTAAACTACACAGAAATCTATCCTGCAAAGCAGAGTTTCAGGACTCAAGAAAGTTGAAATGTCTGAGTAAATCTTTCAGTGTAACACAAACTGTTGACTGGGTTCCGCTGTCCATTGATTTCTTGTGCCATACTCGCAACTCTTTGCCATTTCAAATGGCTGTAGATTGAAATAATCCCCAATTTCTGCACTGTTTCAGTGAAGGGAACACCTTTGGCTTTCTGTGTGGCTTGTAAGAGTGCAGTATATCTTGCAGCCAATCTACGTCAACAGGACATCCTTCCTTACGCTCTCTTCAAAAACTTTTTGCTGCCTGCACATATTCAACATGATCTTCAACTTTGAGAATTTTGTTAGCCATAATGATGCAAAGGGCTCACACATTTGATTCTCATGCTTTGCTGGAACTGCCACTTTGTCTCATCTCCCTCCCAAACAATGATGTTACTGCACTCAAGGCTTCTCTGCTCTGCCGACACAGATAAACTCTGTTCCAAAATCCTCATAATGCACTTCACAAGAACCCAAGAGCATAACACCAGGAATGTGCCACCAGGTCCTTCAAGCCTGCCCCGCCATTCAATATGATCATGGCTAGTCTGCCCCAGGCACCAACTCCTCCTCTGTGCCAGTTCCCCATAGCGCTTAATTCTCCAAACTTTCAAAAATGTATCCATCTCCTCTTTAAATGTCTTCTGTGATCTAGCCTGATGAACCATCTGGGGTAGAGTATCCCATCCTCCCTGAGAATAAATTCCTACAAACCTCAGTTTTTAAATGCTTCCCCCTCTAACCTTGTAACTCTGTCCCCCCACTTACAATTCTCCCACTGGTTGAAACACCTCAAAGTTTCCATTGTCACTCTCATGTTTCAGTAACATCACCTCTCATTCTTCTGAACAGCAAAGCATACAGATCTGACTTTTTCAGCTGTTCATTCTGGGACGACACTCAAATCCCAGGAATTACCCTTTTATTTCATCCAGCTTTCTTGATCAGCAAAATTTCACTTAACTAAATATCTTTCAGGAAGAGATCTCCTTTGTAAATCAGGGAATGATCACACTGCTGTCTGCACCCAATCATGTTCAGCAACTTACTTTCAGATAACATTCTACCGAGCAGTGCATAAAATGTTGCCCTAAGCAAGGGAAATTTAGACCAATGGCTGCAATAATATTAATTCATTTTTTTCCATTTAGTCATAGAGAGATAGAGCATGGAAACAGGAGTTTTGGCCCATCGTCCACACTGATCATCAAGGATCTATTCTCAGACTAATCCTATCCTAACCCATGTTATTCTCCTCACATTCCCATTCTCCCCCTCCCCACAGATTCTACCACTCATCAACACCCCAGGGGGGATTTACAGCAGCCAATTAACCTAACAATCTGTGCATTCTTAGATGTGGGAGGAAACCTACACAGACACAGGGAGAAAATACAGACAATACTGGAGGTCAGGATTGAACCTGGGGCATTGGAGCTGTGAGGCAACAGGTCTACCAGCTACTCCATTGTGCTACTCCTTTCTCTCTGCTTGCTTAAAACAATCCACTTTAAGCAAACATTTGGTCCCCTGCCTGAATATCTCCTTTAAACTAATGTCTGTTATTTTTAATTACACTCTTTTGAAACCCGTTGGAGCATTCTATCGTATTAAGAATGCTATATGTCTACAACTTGCTGTTAGAGGTGAACAAGAGTGAGTGTGAAAGCTGGATGAGGATTGAGAGAACAGAAACAGTAAAATAATGAAAGAAAACCAGAAAAAGAGAGAGGAAAAGCATCATTAAAAAAACAAGCAAACAAAAGAAAGAAGCTGTGTTTTACCTCCGAGCAATTGACTGATTATCACCTGAAAAATGAACCCTGGTTTTCACTATTAAATCTGCAGTATTTTGTTGTTTGCCATGTATAAATGACCAGTATTCAGAACCATTCAACTATCAATCTCCAAAGTAATCCATACAGCAACACGATTGAAGCTTGAGATAAGATCAAACTAAATTGCAGCATTTTTGTTATACATAAAGAGCGAAAATTGAAAAAGATTAATGTCCAAGTTCATAATTTGTATTTCAGCCCTTGTACACTTATTGAAGACTTCACAGTGAGAGAAAAAAAAATTCGATTAAGGAGATATTTTTTCTGTAAAATGCAACAATACTTTTTGTAAAAGTAGTACTACTTTTTTTACAGCTTGTTAATAATACAGGTTCAATGTTGACAATATATCACACAACGAGCATGAAAGATTCATAATTCAGGAGATTCAGGGTGTGAAAGAATGATTTTGGTGCTTCTTGCTTCAAGAATAGCACTAAGTCATGTCATTGTGATAATGTTCTATTCATTCCATGGTCTTTACTTTGTGATTTTTTTCCCCACTCTCTTAGACTTCCATTTAATTATTTTTTTGTCAAAACAACTTGTAAAATTCTGCAAAGGCAATCCAGCAGGGAAATTGCAACTTTGAAAATGACAAAGCAAAGAATGGAGGCGAGGATTTCAGCCAGCTCAGAACTAACTGTAATCCAACATCAAAAGCCCTGTTACTGGGACTTAGGTGAGAAGCTGGGAGGCTGATTTTCCATTACAGATCTGTGCACATGCCTCACCCCCTCAGCCTAGATCAAGCAACATTCTCCTCTCTCCACCTCCAGAGCGGTTCACTGTGGATGGTCTAACTCTGTGTTAGCCCACCCATATAAATTTACATTTTCCCTGTACACTGGCATCTCCAACGTGCATTATCTCAGTTTTTATCCAACATAAATTCTTCTGAATTTTAGTTTTATCTAAGGCTGAGGTCAAAATTACAGGAGAGGTTCAACAGAGAGAAAAATGTCATCTTTAACTTGAAAATATCCTGCAACTTATATTATTCTTCCTTCTGTTATTCCTTTGTCTCCTGGAAGTATTAATACCCCATGCAATGGGTTTCCATAGACACTGGCCTTGCTCTTATCCTGACCATTGGCAACAATCATAAGAATGCAATGTGGCTCTGTGGGCATGATGGGGAAGCCTGAAACTATCCTCACCCCAGCTTTACACACATTTCCAACATGGCTTAACTTACAATAACAAACAAGAGCTTGCAGTTTTGTGACACCTCCAATATAACGATATGTCCCAAAGTGCCAGACATATGCAATATTAAATAAAACTTTGACCACATTTGTCATGGAGCCACTGAAAGAGACATCAGGATGGCCACATGGTCAAAGGCTTGGTCAAAAATGTTAAGTTTTAGGGGGCATCTTAAGAAAAAAATGTAGAGGGAGAGAGAGAGATTTTGGGGAGGAACTCCATAGCTTAGAACAAAGGCACTTGAAAGTGAAACTTGAAAGTTAATTCCTCCCATTTATTTCAGTTGGAGTTCTGTCCATACACCAGATTGACATGGCACAGGTTCAGTGGGTGAGTTTCTTGGCCTCTGTGATGGGAAATGGGAGGTCTGCAGTGGATGATGGTCTTCAGGTGGACCCTATGAGGAGTAGACTGGCACATTATGTATGGTCAGCTCTCTATTGAAAGGAAAGCTGCATTTCAGATGTAACCTAATTTTAAGCACATCTGCGCAGATATGCCCCATTATGATTTTTAATGACTCATGTACTCATGTTTAAAGACACATCAAAATTACAGAACTTCTTGTCATCTTAACTACCGGCTCCAAATTTTCATGTTTTTTAAACTATGTCAATGTTGTTTGATCTCACCCTCTTACACCCAACTCCTGTAAACCTTTTAGGTGGTCTCAATCTTGGGGCCTGGCCAGTTATTGTGACGTTAGTAGAAGTGATTTGGTTTCCATACATAATATCCATACAGACAAAATATAAAGTCTCAGTGTGGTTACCCCTATCCTTTAGAATAAAAATATCAAGTCAAGTCGAGTTTATTGTCATGTGCATAAGTATGGTGAAGTACAGATACAATGAAAAGCTTGCTTGCAGCAGCATCACAGTCATGAATTATGTTCTAACAACACACAGAACATAAGTTATACATAAATTATACAAGGCAGTGAAGAAAAAGATTGTGCAAACCAAGGCATTACTGCAAAAGCACAATCAGAGACAAGTCCGTGGTAGTGCAAGAGGTGGTCTATAGTGTTCCATTGCTGAGGTAGGGTTAGGGTAGTGAAGGTCGGTTCAAGAACCTTCTTTTTATTTCAAAAATAAACTTTATACCTAATAAAAAATATATACAAAGGAAGAAACAGTGCAAAAGTCTTTTACATTCATGGTCGTTACATTTAGTCGTGTAAACTTTGAAACATAAAACATAAACATAGCACCATTGCCACTCATGTGGCTCCCTGAGGTGATACCCCTTTCATGGTTTGAGGGGCTTCCCCACCCAACTCTGCCTCTCCATGTGCGGTAGAGGAAGGAGCCTAGACTGTGGTCCTTCCCCACAGAGACTTAGCATTGGCTGCACCAAGCTTCGGTGCGTCCCTCAGTACGTATTCCTGCAGCCTGCACTGTGCCAGTCAGCAGCATTCCCTTACAGACATCTCGCTGTGTTGGGAGACCAACAAGTTTTGGGCAGACCAAAGGGCGTCCTTCACCGAGTTGATGACTTTCCAGCAGCACTTAATGTCTGTCTCGGTGTGTGTCGTTGGGAACAGCCCATAGATCAGAGAGTTCTCCATTATGCAGCTGCCGGGGATCAACCAGGACATGGACCCTTGCATCCATCTCCACACCCTCTTAGCAAATCCACAGTCTGCAAAGAGGTGAGTGACCATTTCTTCCCCACCCAGCCATCCCGAGGGCAGCACATTGGGGGTGATGTGTCGTCTGTAGAGGAAAGCTCTGACTGGGAGGGCACCTCTCACTGCCAGCCAAGCCAGGTCTAGGTGCTTGTTGGTCAGATCTGGTGATGAGGCATTCTGCCATATGGTTTGAACTGTTTGCTCAGGGAACAATCCCACAGAATCTATCACGTCCCTGTCCCCCAGTGTCTGCAGTACATTACGCACTGACCACTCCTGATGGTTGTAGGAAAGTAGCTGTTCCTGAACCTGGTGATGTGGGGCTTCAGGCTTCTGTATCTATGTGTAATTGAACACAATGAGCTTGAGATGAGTTTACAAGCAAACATTATTCTGACTGCATCCTAAATCTGGTGAGGTTGACTTGTTTATTATTTGATGCTGATTCTGTATTCATCCCTGGAATACAACCCGAGGAAGTATTCATTTGGCACTAATATATTGCATGCTAATCTTTACTAAAGCAGATTCACTGAAGCACATCAACAAAGCAACAGAGTTAAGATATCCACTGGGACATGCTTCAATATAGGAATAGATTTTTGCAGCAGTTGAAATTCTCTAGTGTTTTGTTACTATAGCCTTAAAAGGTGGATTTTTGCTGACAGGAAATCAAAATGGGTTGTGATTAGAACTCAAAAAAAGGTCATAGCCATCAACTTATCTCAACTTCTATCAGCTTATATACTCTTGCTCTGTGCTGCCGACTGTGCAATATCTCCAATGACATGTTAATCCCTCACAGATCTTCCATTGGTAAGGAAATACATTGCATTCATTAATATTATTTTTAAAAGCAAGCAACTGCAAAAGAATTATTTAATCTTCAAAATCCCAGATTTGTTTGGTGATATTCAATATTCCTGCTTTCTTACAATAAACAAAGATTTTTTTATGTTTTTAAGTTACAAAACCATTTTGCAATCTTCCCTCATTCTGTCACAGAAGCTATTTTCGACTGCTTACCAATCTGAAAATTTTAAGCATCTTTTGATACTGTGGAATATTTTGAAATGTCAAGTACCAAAATATACACACGATGGAGCCTGAATGGGACTGTTTGTGAATGCATGTCATGGGGTGACCCTGACAGAATTGAAATGATCCCAGTTCTCTGGCTCTTCATTCTGCTCTGGACCATCTGGACAACAGGAACACATACAGCTCGGCGTTGAACACAATCATCCCATCCAAACTCATCATCAAGCTTCAAGACCTGGGCCTCTGTACCTCCCTCTGCAACTGGATACTCGACTTCCTCATCGGCAGACCTTAATCAGTGAGGATTGGTAGCAACATCTCCTCCTTGCTGACCATCAACACAGGTGCACCTCAAGGCTGTGTGCGTAGCCCTGTGTTCTACTCTCTATACACACATGACTGTGTGACTAAGCACCGCTTCAATGCCATCTTCAAATTTGCTGATGACATGACTGTTGTTGGACGAATTACAGGTGGCGATGAGTCAGCTTACCAGAGTGAGATAGGACACCTGGGTGAGTGGTGCCACAACAACAACCTCTCACTCATCGTCCGTAAAACTAAAGAGCTGATTGTTGACTTCAGGAAGGGGAAGGAGGGTGAACATACGCCAGTCTACATCAGCAGATCAGCAGTGGAGAGAGTCAGCAGCTTTAAGTTCCTTGGCATTAACATATCAGATGACCTGTCCTGGGCCCTGCACATAGATTCAATCACAAGGAAAGCATGCTAGCATCTTTACTTTCTTAGGAGGTTAAGGAGGTTTGGCTTGTCACTGAACACACTAACAAAATTCTACGGATGCACTGATGAAAGTATCCTGACCTGTTGCATTATGGTCTAGTATGGCAATTCAAACATGCAGGAACGTAGAATTTGCAGAGAATAGTGGACTTGGCCCAATAAATCAGTTACATCCCTCCTCACCACTGGTAGTATCTACACAAGGCGCTGCCTCAAGAAGGCAGCATCCATTATCAAAGATCCCCATCATTCGGGCCATGACATCTTCTCGCAGCTACCATTGGGCAGGAGGTACAGAAGCCTGAAGTCCCACACCACCAGGTTCAAGAACAGCTACTTCCCTTCAACCATTTGGTTCTTGAACCAACCGGCACAACCCCAATCACTAGGGTTTAGCAACACTATGACCACTTTGATCACTTTGCACTAAAATGGACTTTGTTTTTTTTTGCTCTAATTGTGTTCTTCCTTGTAAAAATTGTGCTTATGCTTAATTTATGTTTTTCTTGTGAATGCTGCTTATATGACGCTATGTGCCTGTGATGTTGCTGCAAGTTTTTCATTGCACCTGTGCATACCTGTGCATGCAAATGACAATAAATTTGACATTGACTTTGATTCTATACATAGAGAACACAGTTTCAGGCAATAAGATGGAGGTCCAGGTGAAGGATCTCAACCTGTAACATCAGCTGTCCATCACTTCCACAGATGCTGCCTGACTGTGTTCCTCCAGCAGTTTGTTTTTTTGCCTCAAAAGAAAGGAGTTGGGTCAATATGCCTGCCCTCCTTGCTGTGAAGCTGACGAGTCAGCTGCGAGTTTATGCATCTGCACCATCTCTCCAGCTCCTTGTTGCTCCATCGCCGAGCTAAGTGATGAGTCCAGCAGTGGAGCAGACAGTCAGATGCACAGGCCTTTGAACTGCAGTTCATCTTCGGCTTTTGCCCTTTCACTCCATGTCCATTGAGGTGCGAGAGGTGCTGAGGCATGAATAGTTGGTAGTTGGTGGCACCCTTTAGAACCATTGGTCAGTGGTCAGATGGATTCAGCAGAGTGCCTTAGAGAAGATGTTGGGAATGGTTGTAAGGTGTTCAATCTAATTTGCATCGAGTTTGGAGGATTCCCTGAAGAAGAGGTTGAGGCATGTTTTATTGGAAGTGTTCAAAGTCATAAATGGTTTTGATCCAGTAAATCGTGAGGAACTATTTCCAAATGGAAAAAATAATGACCGTAACTATAGAGTACAGATTGAAAGTAACTGATAAATGTGCAGTGTACTGTTATGTATTACCTGAAAGGATGTTGGAAGTAGATTTCATATTAACATTGAAATAGAAACTAGATAATTATGGGGGGAAGGGAGAAAGAAATTATAGGCTTATGTCAAAGGAGCAGGAAAATGGAAGTAATTTATAGCACTTTCAAAGAGATGGATATGTTTGATGGGTTGAATGGCCTCCTCTGACACAGAATCATTTGTAATTCTATGATTTTATGAATTACCTATCTCCTGTTTTGTCTTATCAATCAAAGTTACTGAGTGTCATTGAAACAGAATAACCATTAGTTATGTGCACAGGGTTCAGTCTGTTCTGCAGTGCCCACATACTTGCTGTTTGAAGCTGTTCATTGGCTGCTTTGGAACAGCCTCTGGGTTCGTTGAAGGAATCATAGAATACAGCACAATACAGAACCTTCGGCCCACAATGTTGTGCCGACCTTTAAACCTTGCCTAAGACTGTCTAACCCCTTCATCCCACATATCTCTCTATTTTAAATTCCTCCATATGCTTATCCAGCAACCTCTTGAATTTGACCAAAGTACCTGCATCCACCACCACCCCAGGCAGCGCATTCCACACCCCAACCACTCTCTGGGTAAAAAACCTTCCTCTGATATCTCCCTTGAACTTCCCACCTATTACTTTAAAGCCATGCCCTCTTGCATTGAGCATTGGTGCCCTGGGAAAGAGGCGCTGGCTGTCCAATCTATCTATTCCTCTTAATATTTTGTGCACCTCTATCATGTCTCCTCTCATCCTCCTTCTCTCCAAAGATTAAAACCCTAGTTCCCTTAGTCTCTCCTCATAATGCATACTTTCTAAACCAGGCAGCGTCCTGGTCAATCTCCTCTGCACCTTTTCCAATGCTTCCACATCCTTCCTATAATGAGGTGACCAGAAATGGTGACCAGAAATACTCTATAAGTGTGGACTAACCAGAGTTTTGTAATAATCATGGCAATTAGAATATTCCCATTAAATTAGGAGCATGGTACTTGGTATCAAAGTAGTGAAGAAGTAGCAAAGCAATCTATTCACAGTCCTTTAAACTCCCTGCATTAAGTCACCAAAAACTGCTCCAGAGTCATTAATGATTCCCCTGGTATAAATGACTGAGCAATTGATTTTTTTTCTTGCATTAGTTTTTCTCTAATTATTATTACAAAAGCAATTTAAGTGTTTAATGAGAGAAATAACATTATAATTCCTCAAAATGTTGATCATTTTAATTGACCTGAGCTCAATCTCTCCATTCTGGGCTTTGTAAGATTCCACAACCTGTGTTACATCAGTTGAATTTAGCCAGGAATCAGGTTCTGCTCCTAAACTTGGCTGCAATAACTTTTACCTTCTGAAGTGTTTTGTCTGGAAATTCTAATGCACCAAAATTGGTGTGCTACACAGTTGTTGCAGTAATGTGTGAAGTACTGTTGCTTGTCGGACCAATGCAGCAAAATTGAGTGACGCTCAAAAGGATTTTGCACTTTTCCACAGTGAAAATGTTCCAACCTGGGGTCACAGTTCAGTGTTTTGCAGGGCGAGAGACAGCTTTGAGATGGAGTGAGCCGGTGTTGTTGCAGAGAGAGGTCAAGAGCATAAAGCATGGATCTTAGAACGCGATGCCAATGGTGCCTCAAGAAACGCTGGATACTTTGAACATACTGTACCTATGATCTTGATGGGTCTAAAGAATGTTGATAGAACAATGGAGGCATGGTAGCGTAGCGGTTAGCGTAACGCTATTACAGCGCCAGCGATCGGGGTTCAATTCCCACCACTGTCTGTGAGGAGTTTATGACTAACATGAGGGGACATAATTTTAAGGTGGTTGGAGGAAGGTATAAGGGGGATGTCAGAGGTAAGTTTTTTTACACAGAGAGTGGTGGGTGCATGGAACGCACTGCCGGCAGAGGTTGTGCGGGCAGATACATTAGGGACATTTAAGAGACTCTTAGATAGGCACATGAATGACAGAAAAATGGAGGGCTATGTGGGAGGGAAGGGTTGGATAGATATTAAGATAAGATAAGATTTCTTAATTAGTCACATGTACATCGAAACACACAGTGAAATGCACCTTTGCGTAGAATGTCCTGGGGGCAGCCCGCAAGTGTCACCACGCTTCCGGCGCCAACATAGCATGTCCACAATTTCCTAATTTGTACGTCTTTGTAATGTGGGAGGAAACTGGAGCACCCAGAGGAAACCCACGCAAACACAGGGAGAATGTATACACTCCTTACAGACAGTGGCCGGAATTGAACCCAGGTCGCTGGCACTGTAATAACGTTATGTTAACCGCTACACTACCATGCTGATAAGACGTCGGCACAACATCATGGGCCGAAGGTCCTGTACTGTGCTATAATGTTCTATGTTCTATGTTCCCCGTGACTGCGTGGGTTTCCTCCAGGTGGTCTGGTTTCCTCCCACATTCCAAAGACGTATGGGTTAGTGGGTTAACATGGATGTAATTGGGTGGCGCAGGCTTGTTGGGCCGGAAGGACCTGTTACCGTGCTGTATAAATAAAATTTGAAATGTTTTTAAAATGAGGCCTGAGGTTGGGGGCTTGAAGGTGATAGTAGGGAGGTAGGTAGGTGAGGACTGGGGACAGACACTAGAATCCTGACTCTCAGGGTATTGGGACCCTGAGTGATTGGAAGCCTTGGGATAATCACGGCAAGGGTGGGTGGGGTGTGGCTGGAAACAATCTAAGATGATTTTGGGGAAAGCTGGAGTCATTGTCATGGTTCCAAGTGCTGGCCCTCGATTCGGCCCCATTGATGGTACCTTGTTGTGCAGCACATGGATTCCATGCACTGCTAATTGCATAATGAAACACACCTGAGTACCATCAGCAGACTAGTATAAGAACCCTGGTTTCAGTAGCACTGGTTACCAGAGTATTGGTCAATCTTTGGGTATACTGTGTCTCCTGGCTGCTTAGAGCTGTCATCTCTTGAGCAGTCCTGGTTTTGCTGTTTCTCCTAGGATATCCTGCTTCTGTGTTGGGACTCTGCCTCAGAGCCCTGAGGCAAGATTCCTCCTGGTTGCTGCCTGTGTTTGGTTCTGAGGAAGTATCCCAACTCCAGTCTTGTACTGGTGTTCTGTATTTGGGTTCTTTGTGATCTCACTCTTTGTTTGACACTGTGACAGTCATATGGGTATGAGCCCATAGGGTCAGTGGTACTGAGAGACTTGCCTCTTGGAGACCCAGTTTTATCCTCCCTTATTAAAGCCTTGTGCTGGAGGCTCCAAAATGAAGACATCAGCTGAAGGCCACAGCAGTTGACCACAAACACAAATTAAACTAGCTATATCTGCAGGGGGAATGCCAGCAAGACTCAATCATTGCATTGTTGGCAGAAGAAAGAGGAAACTTCAGTCCATTTAGTCCACATACACTGATCCTGTTGGTCCTATTCTGCCGCTCTTTCCCCATGTTTCTCCCAATTATTTTTCCTGGAGTATTGATCCACTTCTCTTTTGAAATCCCAATAGACTACCAATCACTGGCAGTGAATTTCCCCATTGTCACCACATTTGGTAGAAAAGACATTCCCTGTCTTTTGCCCATCACCTTGAATCCCTGCACTCTGGTCCTTGACAGAACAGCTTCCTTCTGTTTACTCTTCCTAAACCAGTCACAGTCTTGCACCAGTCACAATCTTGCACACCTCTGCAAAATTTCCTCAGTCTGTAAGGAAAACAAACCCAGCTTCTCCAGTCTAACCTTGTAACTCATTCCTTCAACCTTTCCAGTGACTCTCTTCTGCACTCTCTCTGGCACCTTCACATCCTTCCTAAACTCTTGTGATAGGACTTAAACACAGTACTCCAATTCTGGAGTACTTTTCTAGGTTGCATCAGCTATTTGAGGCAAGAGTCTTAGGAAGAGAAGTGAAAAGGAGAGGATATTATGGGAAAACTTTGCTATTTTACAGTTCCCAGCCAAGATAAGGAGGAGTGAAATTAGTTTTGGTTGGTAGCCCAAAGATAACCCAATAACCTACTTTACACCTCACCTGTTTTTCAGTGAAGTTGGTGGAAACAAATAATTGTGCAATGTGTGAAATAGGGCACTTATTCACTATTTCTCATTCTTATACCACCTGCCAAGATGAACTCCACCTTTCAACCCCACCCCACCACAGCTCCACAGGTATCAATTATTATACATCTGGATGTTGTGGAGAGATTAAGTTTCACAAACCAAGTCAAACAAGATGCTAGTTCTTTTCCTCTTCTCAGATAGTCCATCAGGATTGAGAATGACTTGATTCTCTTTCAGTGGGTGCTGGGTCTGCAGAAGGGTCCTTTGTAGGATTTATGGCTGCTTTCTTTGGAAGGGTAGGTAGGTGGCTTGTTTGGGATGTTCTGTGTTCTTTCTGCTGTTTGTTATGTCTTCAATTTCCTCCCCTCACAGAGACTTGAGGTTCTCAGAAGCTATCATAGGTGGCGATTCAGCTCTGGTGCTGTGAACGGGAGGAGGCTGTTTGCAAAACTTATAGTTGTAGAGCAACACAATCGATTGAATAGTCAAAAGATGAATGGAACAGTCATTAATGAAAAGGAGCAATTAATTGGTTATTTCTGCCATGATATGTAAAAAGGCCATCCATGTGAATGACAAAGCTCTTTCAATCGAGGTTTGAGGAATCTCACAGCTCTTGATCTCCCAGATACATTTGTGGATGTTCCTCCAAGATTATGCAGAGCACAAAAATGCAATATTTTAGAGGAAAGTACAGGACATAACCACAATCCAGAATCTCCAAGAATAAAGCCGTCTGGTTTTTACCTGCCATGTGTAACATGGAACACCTGAAGTCAATTCTGGAAGAGGTCTGGTTATTCTGGCCAATTAATGCACTAAAGATCCTTAATGAGTTCTGAAGAATGTGATGGCAGAAACCATAATTAAACTATGTGTATGACCACCTTGCCTGCTATACAAATTTAGCTGTGATGTTACAGAAATATACTCCCTCTCCTCAACAACATTAGATTGGTTAACTAATCCATGAGGTGACGTTGCAGCTCTGCAGAACTCTGGTTAGACCATACCTGGAGTATTGTGTTCAGTTCTGGTCGCCTCATTATAGGAAGGATGTGGAAGCTGAGGGTGCAGAAGAGATTTACCAGGATGCTGCCTGGATTGGAGAGCATATCTTATGTGGATAGGTTGAGTGAGCCAGGGCTTTTCTCTTTGGAGAGAAGGAGGATGAGAGGTGACTTGATAGAGGTGTACAAGATGATAAGAGACATAGATTGAGTGGACAGTCAGAGACTTTTTCCCAGTGTGGCAATGGCTAACATGAGGGGACGTAATTTTAAGGTGATTGGAGGAAGATATAAGGGGGATGTCAGGGGTAAGTTTTTTTACACTGGTGGGTGCGTGGAACGCCCTGCCGGCAGAGGTTGTGGGGGAAGATACAATAGGGACATTTAAGAGACCCTTAGATAGACACATGAATGATAGAGAAATGGAGGGCTATGTGGGAGGGAAGGGTTAGATAGCTATTAGAGCAGGATAAAATGTCAGCACAGCATTGTAGGCCAAAAGGCCTGTACTGTGCTGTTATGTTCTATGTTCTACGTCCTAACCTCAAACTGGGCTGGTGAGAAGGGGCACCAGCCCGAAGTTAGCCATACAAAAGACAAACAAGGGAGAAGGTAGCACTGCATGAATAGTTCACCAAAGAATCAAGCAGAGAACAAATTCATTCAGGCCAACATCAATGTTCCAATGAAATTCTAGGACATTCAAGTCATTAAGTCAAACATGTGCCCTGGTTCTTATTTTACTGCAGCCATGTCTGTCAAACTCCCTTGCATCTGGACCTATACTTGCAACACACAATTGCATGACAAATTTATACATAAGATTGTGCAATGGTGATTAATACTCATTTTATTATCACTGCAACATACAAAGCAAATGTGTCAGAAGTTAAATTTATATAATGCTATCATTTTCTATATTTATCCTGCTAATGATCTGATATGCCAGCTGAGCACATGGAAAGAAGTTGACACGAACAATCACAGCAGAAGCTTTTATTGCTTGCTGCTTCTACATGGCCACAGCAGTGCTGTTACTGTCATCTATCTCACAGGTGAATTTATGAACCGACACTCAACAGGCCAGAAGATTTAATACGTGTTGATCTGTGAAAGGAATAAAAGAAATAAAAAAAATCACAGAACACCAGCAAAAACAAACAGAATCTAACTTTGAATAGACTGACAGAAAAGCTGTGGTTAAAAGCAAGTCCTTAAAGCCACCATTTACAAATGTCTTTACATTCTTTGACAAGTGCTGAATGGCCTCAAGAAAGGTGGAGAGTTCAGCGGCATTCTGGAGTTCAAGCAAACCTTCACAGAAGATGTGACATCCTTTGAACGGAATTGAAATGTGTGCAATATGCAGTGCTGATCTCGGGGAAAGTGGAATTTAATTGACACGAACTACAGAATGCCAAGTATTTTTTTACTCCTAAGTTTAATGGCGATATAGTGCTCTTCTGTAGGAGAGAATGTTAATCTCAGGGAAAATTTCAATTAACACCCAATTGTTTTAGATGGTTACGTAATGACAATGGGCTTAGAGTGTTGGAGTCATAGAGGCATGAAGCACAGAAACAGACCCTTTGGCCCATCACATCTATACCGACCATTAAGTGCCCACCTACCCTAACCCCATTTACCAGCACTCGGTCTATTCCTTGACAATTCATGTGTTCATCCAGGTACTTTTCAAATGTTGTAAAAGTAATTGCATCCATCACCTCCTTATGCAGTGCATTACAGATAGCAACCACCCTCTCGCTGAAAATATTTGCTTCAATCTTCAACCTTCTTATTCCTCACCTCAAACTTACGTCCTCTGGTTTTAGAAATGGCTGTATTTGTACATTTTTTTCCAAATTCTGTCCGCACCCAAACAAATGTAGAATTTTAAGATCAAATGTGGATCATGAGTTTATTTTTAAATGTATTTTGAGCAATTGTTTGTTAAATCTATTGAATACAAAAACGATAAATGATAGCTTGTTTGCTGTGGATGTCATCTCTCTTTAGGTGTATTCCTGGAGATTTCAGTGTAAGATTTCCCACCTTCTGCTATTTCTCCTGCTAGAACAGATAGTCATTCCCCACCCCTGCTCAATTCAATACTTTTTGTCATAAATTAAAATATGAAAAAAATTATTTAACATTCAATTTTTAACATATCAATGAGATTATTCAAAGCAGGGACCAGATGATTAAATAAAAACACAGAAAACCTGGGAGTAGTCAGCATGTCAGGCAGCCTCTGCAGTTAGAGAAACAAGGTTCATATTTCAGGTTGATTACCGTTTATCAGAATTGGGGAAAGCAAGTTTTAAGGTCCAGAGAATGGACAAGGGGTGGAGAGAACATGAGGGAAGTTTTGTGCTGAGGCAGAGACAAGGAAAACTCAATGAATGACCATTGGTGGTAATGGTTCCTCCTCTCCAGTTGACTGCACCTTATTGTCTACTTGCACTGCACTTCCTCTGTAGCTGTGACTCTTTACTCTGTACTGTTACTGTTTTTACCTGTACTACCTCAATGCACTCTGTACTAAATCAATGTAACTTCACTGTGTAATGAATTGACCTGTACAATCGGTATGCAAGACAAGTGTAAAACTGTACCTCAGTACAAGTGAAAATAATAAACCAATAATGGTGCCACCGGAAGAGAGTGGTAAATGCCCATTATGAAAGGTGCCTGTAGGTGATGTAAATAGGAGGTGATGTAAAGAGAGAAGAAAAATCTGAATGCTCAAAACAGGAAATACAAGGCTGGAATGACTGACTCTCTGAAATTGGTGAATTTAATGTTGAGTCTCAGAGGCTACAACGTGCCAGGTCAGGTGATGGGATGCTCTTCTTCCAGCTTACATTAAGCTTAGTCATAGAGTCATACAGCACGGAGACATGTTCTTTGGCCCAACTGATCCATGCTGACCAAGATTCCCATCTAAACTCATCCCATTTGCCTGCATTTGGCCTATACTGTATCCCTCTAAACCTTTCTTATCCATGTACCTGTCCAAGTACCTTTAAACTTCATTGGAACTGTGTAGGTGACCCAAGTCTAAGGGATGAAGAGCTCCGACAGAGAGTTGTTTAGAGAATTAAGGTGCTTGATGACTAGAAGCTCAAGAGACCAACGTCATACTTCTGTAAACTCAAGGCCAGTGCTGGAAGGTCGACTCCTCTCCTGTTGACTGCAGCCTAGCCTACAGATGTCCCTATTGCTGTCACTTTATCCATTGATTGGAATCTGTGCTGCAAAGGAGAATTATTAATAGGGTGTATGGTCACATTATAGTATTGAAATAGGGACAGGGACCAGGATTCAACCAACCAAAGAAACTAATCTGAGCAGAAGTTTCACAAACAGTCAAACTAAACAAAGGGACCAGCACACTTTGTTGCCCTCGGTCCACAAGTAATGTGGCTTCTCCTTGCATTTTAACTGGAATTCTCTTCTAACTCAGTCATCCACTCTTTTCCCCAACTCCTCAAATCATCCTGGTATCCAAATCCTTCAAACCCTTGGCCCTTGCCAATCTCTTTCCTACCCTGGGGAGTGATCATCAACACTTTTGAGTTTTGCAACATTGGATGATCTCATTTTTTGGCTGCTGATCAAATGGCCGATTTTCATTTTAGTGTAAAGGTTCATCATTGAGAAACTAAGCACACAATGGGTTAAACTAAGATGGACGATGTGGGCGGAGAAAAGCTATTTTTCCAATTCAGTTAATGTTTTAATGGCTCAAAGCAAGTTGAAGTTGAATTTTAGTTGCTCAGCAACAAACATTAAATGGAATACAGGAAATAAAGTTTCAGCCTTTAAGCAGTTAAATCTACCTTCAGGAGCACACATGTCTCTTCTGTGACCCAATGGGAATCAGGATTTTATGCTGTCCTAGTGAACAGAGTTCTGCAGTCAATTTCTTTTAGTGTAAGATTTTGATGTGAACATCTTTTCTATTGCTTCGAAAGAGAGTACTTCTCCCTTTTACACCCATTGACGGCATCAAGCATTGTTTGCTCGGCCATAGAATTAAATAAACTTGAATCACTCTGCACGTAGCCAAACAATGGCAATGATTTTCTATTCAAGAGGAAATAGAGAAAGCAATTGCTATTCCATTGTTCCCCTTCCCACAACGTGTTTGATATGTTTGGAAATTATTTAAGAAAGGGAAAGAAAATAAAGGTTCTATTGACCATTTCGCCAGACACCATGTCTCAGTAAAATGCTGGACTCCATCAGTAAAGATGCGGAAAAACAGCACTTACAAAATCATAACATGATACAGTAGAGTCAACAGGGAAAATCTAGTATAAATGTGTTTTTGAGGATGAAGCAGCAGGGGAAATAAGAAGGGACCAGTGAGTATAACATTTATCGATTCTCAAAAGACAAAAGTATCAAATGATTTTTAAATCAAAATTTGAATACGAATCAGAATTAGCACTGACTTAAATGATGAAAAATGTGTTGTTTTGTGGCAGAAGTACAGTGCAAAGACATAAAAATTACTATAAATTACAAAAATAAATAGTTCAAAAAGAAGGAATCACCAGGTGGTGTTCATAGGCACTTGGACCATTCAGAAATCTGATGGCAGAGGGGAAGAAGTTGTTTCTGAATCATTGAGTGTGGGTCTTCAGGCTCCTGTACCTCCTCCCCAATGGTAGTAACGAGAAGAGAGCATGTCCTGGATGGTGAGGGTCCTTTGTGATGGACTGAGAAATATGAATGTTCAAGGGAGAGGGGTATCCTTGTACACAAATCACTGAAAGCTAACACAAGGTGTAGCAGGAAATTATGAAGACAATATGTATGTGGGTGTTTATTATGAGAGGATTTGAGTACAAGAATAAAGATGCCTTATTAAAATTTTACAGGGTCTTGGTGAAACTACATTTGGAGTACTGTTAAACACTTTCGGTATCCTGACTGAAAAAAATGGATTTACTTTCCATAAAGGAAGTGCAACAAAGATTCAGCAGACTGGTTCCAGGAATGGACAGCCACCGTTCCAGGTCAAGACCCTTCATCTGGAGTGATGACCAGTCCAGATGAAAGGTCTTGATCCAAAAGTTCACTGTCCATTTCTCCCCGTAGGTGCTGCCTGACCCGTTGAGTTCCTTCAGCATTTTGTATGTTGCTTCAAATTCAAGCATCTGAAGTTTCTTGTGTCTCCGAATTACAGGAATGGTGGTTTTGTCCCACGAGGAGAGATTTAATAGACTTGTTGTTGCTTGTCACTCGTTCTTGAGTCAGACCATTGCATCTAGTCTATAGTGTTGCAATGTGAACAGAGATTGCTGATTAGACCAACCTGGGCTCGAAAGTTCCCTTCACACCAGTGACAGAGGTGTCAGGATGCTGTAGCATCAGTGGTTCTTGATTTTCGAGTTTCTCTTTGCTTCCTCCATTCTAGATTTCTTATATGAGCAAGAACGGCTTTTTATGCAGGTATGCCAAACAGACCAACTCACCATAAAGTAACTGTTTTGATGTTTTGTCATCAGACATTCTTCTGACATGTTCTGCCCATCTGATCTACGTTCCCTGGAGCTCAGAAGAATGAGGGGTGATCTCATTGAGACTTACAAAATGGATGTTGGCTAAAGTCTGGATTCATGGATCACAGTCTCAGGTTAAGAGGTCGGCCAGTTAGAACAGAGATGAGGGAAAGTTCCTTCACACAGAGGATGGCTAACTTTTGGACACACAAGAGGCGGCAGATGCTAGAATCTGAAGCAGCACGCAAAAAGCTGGAGGAACTCAACAGGTCAGGCAGTATCTATGGAGGGAAATGGACAGTTGATGTTTCGGGTTGAGACACTTCACCTGGACTGAGGGTTAGAGGGGAGATATTTGGAGCAATCTACCTCATTGATGTTCAATCACTGAGTTCACTCAAAACCGAGAACGATAGATTTTGGGATTTTAAGGGAATAGAGGAATATAAAGATAGTGCAAGAATTAATCTAATTAGTATTGATCTAAGATGGCGCTGGGGAGAGGTGACACTTTGCAGGCAGCTAGCAACAACATAGTTTCATACTCAATATTTGACCTTTTATACCTGAAAACTCCAGTGCAAAGTACTGCAGTAAACAATGTACTTTTAAGCCATTTAAATGAATTAGCAATACTAAGAACCCTGGACAGAACCAGCAGACTCAGAACAGACCACCCAGAAGGTAAACACAGTGGCTGGAAACACTGGGGAGGCTTCCATCGTCTCGGAAAATGTGGCTGCAGGGCAGGGCTTCGGGTAAGACTGAAGCACGGGATCCTAAGGCCCCCCTCCTTACATCCTCCTGGCTAATGTCCAGTCATTAGAAAACAAGATTGAGGACCGCAGAGGAAGATTGCTTTATCAGAGGGACATGAGGGATTGAGGGATTGTTGTGTACTCTGTTTCACAGAGACATGGCTCACTCCCAACTCTCCTGACACAGTGCTCCAGCCCAAGAGTTTTACGATCCATCACATCGAGCGGACGCAGCATCACGTAAGGGAAAAGGCGGCAGTGTCTGCCTTATGATAAACTCGTCATGGTGCACAGACGTGGCGGTCTTGTCCCACTCCTGCTTCCCCAACCTGGCAGTGAAGTGCCGACGGTTCTACCTTCCGTGGGATTTCTCCGCTGTCAACCTGACTATAGTCTACATCTCACCTCAGGCAGACATCAAGCTGGTACTTGAGGAACTTAGTGCTGTAATCAACAAGAATGAAGCAGTGTGCCCTGACGCCGGTCACATCATGGTGGGAGACTTTAATCAGGCTGGCTCGAAGAAGTCTCTGCCTAACTACTATCAATACATCACCTGCAATACTAGAGGACCCAACACACTCGACCACTGCTGTACTACCAACAAGAACGCCGACCGCTCCAGTTCTCACCCGCGCTTTGGTAAATCTAACTTTGGCTGTTCTTCTTTTGCCTGTGTACAGACAGAGACTGAAGAATGCAGCTCCGGTGAAGGTGACTATGAAGAGCTGGGCAGGAGAGGTGGAGGACCAGATTTGGGATTGCTTCGAGTCAGTGGGACTTAAGGCTTCTGTACCTCCTGCCCGATGCTACTTCCCTTCAACCATTCGGTTCTTGGGCCAACCGGCACAACCCTAATCACTACAGTTTAGCAACACCATGATCACTTTGATCACTTTGCACTAAAATGGATTTGGGTTTATTTTTGTTCTAATTGTGTTCTTTCTGATAAAATTGGGTATAATTTATGTTTAATTAATGTTTTTCTTGTGAATACTGTTTATATGATGCTATGTACCTGCGATGCTGCTGCAAAGGGCAGGCACGGTAGTGTAACGGTTCGCGTAACGTTATTACAGCACCAGTGATGCAGGTTGAATTCTGGCTGATGCCTGTAAGGAGTTTGTACGTTCTCCCCGTGACTGCGTGGGTTTCCTCCGGATGCTCCAGTTTCTTCCCACATTCTAAAGACGTACGGGTTAGGAAGTTGTGGGCATGCTATGTTGGCACCGGAAGCATGGCGACACTTGTGGGCTGCCCCCAGAACACACTATGCAAAAGATGCATTTCACTGTGTGTTTCAATGTACGTGACTAATAAAGATCTTAAAAGTAAGTGTTTCATTGCACCAGTGCATACATATACTTGTGAATATGACAATAAACTCGACTTTGACTTTGACTTTGCAGGTGGTTAACACCAGGAGTGTGGAAACATTACAGACTGCAGCCTCCCTCCAACCCCAGAATCCCCAAAGTAAAGACTTCATTCCCCATTAGCTTTTCTCTGGTTTGAGTAACATAACTGACCTTCATCTGGTCTTGTGCTGATGAACATCTATCAATTATTCTGTCTGGACCCTGGGCATCCAACAAATACAAAAGACATTATCCTGATCACTTACCATATTGCTGATGTAGGAGCTTGATAATATGCATACAGACTGCCACATATACACAACAGTAACTGGACTTCAGGAGTTCTTCATTGGATGTGGAACACTTTGGGATTTCTTGAATATGAAAGACACAAAATAACGATGTTCCTTCAATATCTGAACATATTTGTGAGAATTCAAAGCAAAGCCAGAAAATAATGGAAGACCTCAGTAAAAAGTAGAGCAGAAGATCTGGGATCTGTACTGTCATTGACAGCTTCTGTTGCAATGTGAGCCATTGAATCAGAAGGCGAAATTACCATTTTACCAGCAGGTGTCTTTGGATTTAGTTCTCCATACCTGTCTGTCAAGCACTTCAATCCTGAGCAACCATGAGTTAGTTCCAGGGATCTAAAGATGAAGGGTGATTATACAGCCAGTGTTGCTCTGTCACTCAGGATGAACGCCGTCAACAAAGGGAATTTAACACACTTAATTCTACCTGCCACAAACTTTAACATCAATCCCACTCAGTAGATTGTTACTCCTCTTGTTAAGTATTGTTTCTTATTCTCCTCAACCTATACACTGTCACCCTCCAAAGGTCATCCCTGTGAAAGACACAACTGAATAATACCCTACATAAAGAATATAATTGCAAAGGGAATCTCTTTGCATTCGGTAAAATGCAGGGAGAAGAAGCTTTTAAAACATCGGAGTACCATTAAGCTGGCCAGTGTGTTAGACTCATGCAATAGTGCAGTCACGGTTACCAGCTTGTAATGGAGACAGATGCAGGTTTGAGTTCTGTTGACTCCTTTTCTAATCTCAACAATATCGAGCAGGGAACTGTAAAGCGGGTGCTCCAAAATTTACCAGGTACATAGCAGGAGGAGACCCAGAGGAAGGTAATAATTTCATAACAGCCAAGATATTAGTTGGTCCAAAAATAGCCCCATTAAAACAAAATACTGTCCATATCCTAGTGAATAGTTCAAGCAATAATGCATGGAAGTGTCATGTCATTATTGGGTGAACAAATAGCAAGTTCACAGAGTAGCTGGTGTCAAATCTTATGAAGCAATTCTTTAGAAACAGGGAGGCATGCAGGAGAGAGAGAGGAACAAAGCATAGCAATTTAGGACTGCAGCCGATAAGAATACTCTGTATGATAAGAGAACCATAGAGAAAGGAAAATTTAAATTTATTTAAATTAAAATAGAAAATGTTGGAAATACTTTGCAGCGAGAAAGTTTAATGCACCGGGTTACTGGGCTCCTGTCCCCACCCTGAAACCTGCTCACCAGAAAAGAAACCGCATTCTCTCTTCTCTCCACTTCCATCGGGTAGAAGATACAGGAGCCTGAGGGCACGTACCACCAGACTTAAGGACAGCTTCTACCCCACTGTGATAAGAATATTGAACGGTTCCCTTATACAGTGAGATGAACTATGACCTCACGATCTACCTTGTTGTGACCTTGCACCTTATTGCACTGCACTTTCTCTGTAGCTGTGACACTTTACTCTGTACACTTATTGTTTTTACCTGTACTACGTCAATGCACTCTGTACTAACCCAATGTAACTGCACTATGTGATGAATTGACCTGTATGATCGGTATGCAAGACAAGTTTTTCACTGTACCTCAGTACAAGTGACAATAATATACCAACACCAATGCAAAAAGATCCATCTTCAATGTAGTAAAGGATGAAGCAAAGCCTGCACTCTTTGGAAGTAGCTTGAATATTTGTGCAGAACTCATCTTCAAATTCATCATTGCCTGTGAATCATCCTCAGCCTGACAGTAATGAGACTCCAGCTATTGCTAGTAGTTATAGGACATGAGAGATGGAAGGGAAGCAGCAATGTCCGGGGCCTATTTCTGGCCGAGTTCTCAATAAACAATTAATGGGACTGGGATTCCACATAATCCCAATTCCCTTAGTTCTTGTTCCCAATTGGAAATACTAACTAATCACCCTGATGTCTCACCTTAGTGACTGCCTTCCCTGTGTCTTTGTCTGTTCCTCTGCTCTACCCAGTGGTTGCAACATGGCTGGTGGAAGGCTGATGAAAGTCAATGGAGGAGCAAGTGGCTTTTGACCAGGATATTGAATGTAGATTGTATCTTTCAACAAGATCAACTTGGGCTGCCTTATGAATCAAATAAAAACTGCCAATGCTGGAAATCTGAAATTAAAGACTGAAAATAATGGAAATTCTCAGACAGCATCTGCAGCTAACTGTTTTTCTCTGTCCCAGTTCTGAAGAAAGGTCTTCGACCTGAAGTGTTAACTCTGTTTCTCTTCTCACAGATGCAACCTGAGCTGCTGAGTGTCACGAGCATTTTCTGTTTTTATTTCAGTCTGGGCTGTCAGGCAACAGCTAATACACTGGAAAGGAGATAGCGTTGAGATCACAAACACTGTAATACTGAAAGAGAATATATTTGTGCTCCAAGGACTGATTTTCCCAGGATAGTGTACCCGCAATCTCATAAACTCTGGGGGGATGGATTGCTGGAGTGCTAAGGCATCCTCAAAGTTGCTTTAAACACTGGTGTCCACATCCATGATGGCAGCCATCCCTGCACGCACTGCAGCAGTCAGATGTGAGTGACCTCTGCTCAGCTTGCAATGTGCGGTGACACATTGGCCATCAGATGCTGTGTGATGTTTGGATCTGCCAACGTTTAGATGGAACTGGTCACCACTGCCACCTAAGAAAGACTCTGCCTCTGCACAAAGCACAAAGCCCTCTGCAAGATAGAAGCTGGATTCCCACATGCTTCATCTAGTAAAGCTGCTGGCTCACATCTCCTGTGACCCCAATTTAATCCTGATCTTTGGTGCTGTCTTTGTAGACTTTGCACATTGATCCTGTGATGGTGTGGGTTTCCTTTGGGTGCTCTGATATGCTCCCACATCCCAAAGACATGCAGGTTGGTAGGTTAATTGTCCACTGTGAAATGCTCCTAGTATTCAGATGAATGGTAAGAATCTTGGGGAAATTGATGGGAATATCAGGAGAATAAAATGGGATTAGTGTAGGATTAGTGCTTGATAGTCATTGTGGATAGAGTGGGCCAATGGGCCTATTTCCTTGCAGTATGACTGTGCAGGCACGGTAGTGTAGCGGTTAGCATAATGCTATTACAGTGCCAGTGACCCAAGTTCAATTCTGGCTGCTGTCTGTAAGGAGCTTGTACGTTCTCCCCGTGTCTGCATGGATTTCCTCCAGGTGCTCCGGTTTTCGCCCACTTTCCACAGACGTACAGGTTAGGAAGTTGTGGGCGTGCTATGTTGGCGCCGGAAGTGTGGTGACACTTGCGGGCTGCCCCCAGAACACTCGACGCAAAAGATGCATTTCACTGTGCGTTTCAATGTACCTGTGACTAATAAAGATACCTTACCTTATCTTATTCTCTTTCTTCCTTAGTATTTCACACGTTTTAAACAAGGTTGGCTTTTTCACGAGAATGACATTGCATTGCATTTGCCTGTGGGCTCTCCCATCAATATCCATAGCCATGTGATCTGTCCCTTTGCCCCCTGGGGTGCTGGTATCTGGGTTACCTAGCCTCTGCCACTGGCACCTCTTGTGTACCACTTTGGCCACAAGGAGAGTGAGTGGGGGTAGTGAATGCTTTGTAATACTTTTGGGTGAAGCGCCCTCTGACATTGTATGAAAGATGCATGTGTGGTTTGGAACAATAGTAAGAGTCTAAGTGTTTGGTGAGGTGTTTGAACATTATGGCACTACCCTGATCTACTCTTGCAACACAGTGATGACCTTTTCCTTTTTATTCACTTTTTTGTAATGTGAATGAGGGCCGTAGTTTATTACCAATCTCTCGAGAAGGTTGTTGTTATCCACCCCTCCTTGACTCATCCAATCCTTCTGGTGAAGGTGCTCCCTGAGCATTGTTCGGTATGAAGACTTCCAGGACTCAGATCCACCAGCAATGAAGAGTACAGCAATATATTGCCAGATTGCTTGTGACTTGGAGGAGCAGCTGCTGTGGTGGTGTTCCCATGTGTCTGCTGCCTTTATCCTTCTTGGGGCTAGAGGTTGGCAAGTTGCTGTTGAAGTAGTTTTGCATTGGGTACCATGTACCTGGCTAGGAAAAAGGATTGTGCTGATGGGAACATTAAACACTGTGAGAACATTAAACTTCGAACAGCATTGTCATGGGTCTGGTCACCTCACATTCAACTCAGCTGCTGTCTCCATCTATTGCCATTTCACTTTACATCTGGAGGATTTTCTAGCTCCCCAAGAACTGAGGAGATCCCTCCACCTACATACACAGTCTGCCAAAACATCCTGAGCCAAGTCAGAAAATTAGAGTGCCTGCTCTTGCTTGTACTCTCCCTTTTCTTCTATAATGCTACCATGTGTGGCTTCCGTGCCCTTTTCCAGCACCCTTTAAAAGGTACAAGCTTGGCTTTATATTGTGCGAGCTTGTATTGGTACAAATCGCTCATGAACTTGAACTTTATGGGTGTGTGCCAAAGCAGTAAAATGATTACTGAAATAATATTAATGGGGTTGCAACAGTAATGTTGTGCATCCTGCACCTGGTTAAACAGATGTCACTTAATCATTCATTGCAATCCCTGCACTCATTTTTAAACACTACTCAATTTCATCCCCACTTTGTTTAAAAAAAAACACTTGCAAGCAAAGTAGAGAACTCTAGAAACTTAAACTTATCGATTTTGTATTGAGAATTATTGGCAGCATTTTACATCCTATAAAAATAAATATACTTTGTACTAATAATCCATTATTGACTCCTCTTTCAAAGCCAGCTGCTCACTAAACATGCTTTTTCAGGAGATTTCTTATCTTATTGACTATTTTGGTATCAGCATCTTTCAAAAGAACTCACTATTCCATTCCTTCCCTGCTTTCCAGGTTTTTATTCTCTCTGTCATTTTCTTCAGTTTCCTTTTTACACTTCATTCCTTCAGAAACCACTTGGTCATATAGTCACAGAGAAATGTAATGATACCAAGGCACATTAAGGTTACAGTGCTTGCTGGCGTGGCTTTAACCCATCCTGCCTTCCTGTGGAGTAAGGTCTTTCTTTTCTTCCTTAATTCAAAGTCTTCTCAACGGTGCTCAAATGCAATTTGAAGCTGCTGACCAGATAACCTGCAAATCCAAACATCAGCATTTGTTAATTCAACAATTTTATGAGAGTCCCTCGTACACTCAAATTTGATAGCGTAAACTTTGCTCAAAAAAAATTTAGAGCACACCAATGTTTACTACTAAATTATGGAGGTCCACTGTTAAAGATTTCAATTTGGGATATGCATCATTGATACCAAAGATAAGACAATTCTAACCATGCACCATTTAGATCAATTTAAACTTTGCTTGTGTGTTACTATAATGACATTCCTAAAACCAATACCTGTGAGATTGAATGTAATGAAGCAACTGAACACATATTTTCCAAAATAAACTGATATGGCAGCTTATCATGTCCTCAGGGTTTCTACAAGCAGTTCATTAGCAGTGTATTAATTCTGAAATGGGACCACTGTTCTTATTAAAGTACATAATTTGTATCCAGCAAGTTCTCACCAACAATAACTAGGCTATTCCATTTTTTTAGTGCTGCTTAAAAGGGGAATATTGTTCTGGATAGCAAGCTAATGTTCTACCCTTTGTATGATATGCAGGTCAGCCTTGTCTCAGCAGTAGCCCTCTTGCCTGAAGAGTCAGTAGGTTATGGTTTTACTGAGAAATTAGTGCTTGAAAACTCACATCTACTGAGGGAGGATGGAATGTTTCAGGTAGCGTCTAGAGCCCTACATGTCTGTCTTCTTGTTTTCATGTGGAACATTTGAACAGGATAAGGGAGTTCTCCCAGCATCCGGGCTAATATTATCCATCAATCAAAGCTACTATAGTCGGTTTATCTAACCTTGCATTTCCTTACTGTGCATGGACCCATGTTGTTTGCAAGTTAGTTGTCCTGTTTTCCTACATTACATGGATTCCTGACATTAGAACATTATATCATTGGCTCTAAAGCACTTTGCGCGTGATCCCTGTCTCACTGTCATCCATCAAAGTGCTGGATGATCTCAAAGGCATTCTGGAACATCCTGAGAATGTGAAATGCACAATAAAAGTGTATATAGTTTTTTCCATTTTACCTTCACCTGATTATAAAGGTGGTAATTTGATTTAATATTTCATAGAGTCATAGAACAATACAGTACGGATACAGGCCCTTTGGCCCAACCAGTCCATGCCGACCATGGTGCCCACCCATCTGGTCCCAATTTCCTGCATTCGGCCCTTATCGCTCTAAGCCCCACCCCTCCATGTACCTATCCAAGTGCTTCTTGAATGATACTATTGTTCCTGCCTCAACCACTTCCTCTGGCAGCTCGTTCCATATACTCACCACCCTCCACCTGAAAAAGTTGCCCCTCAGTTCCCTTTTAAATCTTTCCCCTCTCACCCTAAATCTATGCCCCCTAATTTTGGACTCCTCTACCCTGGGGAAAAGACTACTACTGTCTACCTTATCTATGCCCCTCATAATTTTATAAACTTCTTTAAGATTACCCCTCATTCTCCTACGCTCCAAGGAATAAAGACCCAGCTTGGCCAATCTATCTCTTTAACTTATGCCCTCTAGTCCTGGCAACATCCTTGTAAATCTTTTCTGCACTCTTTCCAGTTTAACCACGTCTTTCCTATAACAGGATGACCAAAACTGTACACAGTATTCCAAGCGCAGCCTCACCAACGACTTGTACAACCATAACATAATGTCCCAACTCCTTTAATCAGTACCCTGACTGATGAAGGTCAGCATACTAAACACCTTTTTCACCACCCTGTCTACCTGTGGCACCACTTTTAAAGAACTATGCACTTGAACTCCAAGGTCCCTCTGTTCCATTACACTCCCTAGTGCCCTACCACTCATAGTTTAAGTCCTATGCTGGTTTGACTTTCCAAAATGCATCACCTCACACTTATCTGTATTGAAATCCATTTGTCACTCCTTGGCCCATTTCCCTAACTGATCAAGATCCTCCTGTAATCTACGATAACCTTCTTCACTATCAACACCTCCTAATTTCATGTCATCCACAAATTTACTGATCAAGTCTTGTGCATTCACATCCAAATCATTTATAAAAATGATGAATAACAAAGGTCCAACAACCACTAGTCACCAGCCTCCATTCTGAGAAACAACCTTCAACCACCAGCCCCTGCTTCCTACCTCAGAGCCAATTTTGAATCCACTTAATGAGCTCTCCCTGGATTCCATGGGACCTAACCTTCCAGACCAGCCTACCATGCAGGATCTTGTTGAAGGCCTTGCTAAAGTCCAAATAGACAACATCCACTGCCCTATTCTCATCCAACATTTTTGGTACCTCTTCAAAAACTCTTAAAGGTTCATCAAGTACGACGTTCCACGTACAAAGCCATGCTGACTCCTCCTTATCAGACTCTATCTATCCAAATACTGGTATATCCTGTCCTCAGAATTCCCTCCAGTGACTTCCCCACTACTGATGTCAGGCTGACCAGCCTGTAGTTTCCTGGTTTGTCCTTGCTGCCTTTCTTAAACAATGGAACAACATTAGCCACCTTTCAGTCTTCGGGAACTTCACAAGTGATTAACGATGAAGCAAAAATCTCCACAAGGGCATCCGCAATTTCTCATCTAGCCTCCCACAAGGTCCTAGGATGCATTTGGTCAGGTCCTGGGGATTTATCCACCTTAATGCGCTGTGAGGCTGCAAATACCTCCTCTCTGGTAATACGAATGTTCTCCAAAACATCTCCACTTGTTTCCCTTACCTCTTGAGCAACCATGATTTTCTCCTCAGTAAACACTGAGGAGAAATATTTGTTAAAAATCGCACCCATCTCCTGTGGCTCAAGACATAGGTGGCCCTATGGGGACCTACTCTCTCCCTAGCCATTTTTTTACTCTTATCGAACCTCTTGGGATTTTCCTTAACCTTACCTTCCAGATCCATCTTATACCCTCTCTTTGCCTTCCTTATTTCCCTCGTAAGGGTATTCTTAATATTTTTGTAGTCATCAAAGGATTCACTAGTCCCTGACCTCCTAAATACAATGTATGCTCCCTTTTTTTTCTTGACCAGAGCCTCAATATCTCTCATCAGCCAAGGTTCCCTAAACTTTCCAGATTTACCCTTCACCCTAACGGGAATATGCTGCTCCCGGACTCTTGATATCGCACTCATAAAAGCCTCCCACTTGCCATTCATTCTTTTCCCTTCAATCAGCCTCACCCAATCGACCTCTGCTCGATCCTACCTAATTCCCCCAATTAGCCCTGCTACTGCTTAGGACCTGAACCTGTGGACCTGTCCTGTCCTTTTCCATCACTATCTTAAAACTAATAGAATTATGGTCACTAGAGCCAAAGTGCTCCCTGACTGCCACTTCATCTGAGTGATGGTGCCTTGATATTGCAGCACTTACTTACATGCAGGAATAAACCATTAGTTTAGATTGTGTGCTCTGATCTATGATTTGGCTTTGGGACTTAAATCTTCCAGTTTGCCTTTGACACGACTGCCCCTTAACCAAGTTGGCACTAGTAAAAGGCATGTTGTCAGGAGCATCATTAGCTTCTCATTCCACTACACTCTGAACTATCCAACTTTTCTGAGTGTACACACCATCAGAAGGAGTTCTCTTTCCTGTTTTTATGGAGTCTAAGAAATGATTGAAGTAATAACATGGCCAAACCTGTCTCAGTGGAAAAATACCCTGAACTAGTGGACTTTCAGACCAGTTCATGAATCACACAGACTAATATATGAGATGTAAGCTGCTACCTTCTATCGCCTGAACTGTTGGGTCAATACGTAACTACTCCTTGCATATCTAACACTTAGATTTGAATTGGATTGTAATAACTGAAGCCTGACTGCCAAAGGTAATTGAAGCGTAGATTATTCATGATTATAAGAGGGAAATGAATTTAATGATTCAGCTGATAAGGATTGGTTAGTAAATTAATTGGCCACTGTAAATTCCCTTCATCTGGAGGTGAATGGTAGAATCTTGGGGAGAACTGATGTAAGTGTGGAGAGAATAAAATAGGATTAGTGTAGGATTTGTGTAAATGGGTGCTTGTTGGTCGGTGGTGACCCAGTGGGCTAAAGGACCTGTTTCCATGCTGTGTGACTCTCTGACTCTCTGACTAACATGGTCAAAGATCAAATTAAACCTTCTCTCTCTCTCGTACATTCTCCACAGCATTGATCAACCTCCATCTCCACAATAAGGTAAATCTATTGAAAATGATCATTGAGAAACTGAATAGAAAATATAATATAATTAACCTAGAAAACACAAGAGATTGCAGAGGAGATGCTGGAGGAACTCGGTGGATCAGGCAGCAACTGTAGAGGGAAATGGACATTTGATTTTTTGGGTCAAGACCCTTCAGCTGGACTGAAAGAAGAGGGGAGATAGCTAGTATAAAGAGGTCAGGGGAGGGGTAGGACAAGATCTGGCAAGCGATAGGTGGATCCAGGTGAGGAGAAGTTGATTGGCAGATGGAGTCAGGTGGGGGAGGAGGGTGGAGATAGTGATAGGGGCTGGGAGGTGATAGGTGGAGGCAACAAAGGGCTGCAGATGATGGACACTGCTCAGAAAGGAAGGTGAAGGGTAACCAAATAAGGGAGGAATGGTCATCAGTTGGGAACAGTGTGAGGAGGGAACCCATTGGGGGGAATGTGTGGATGAAGGGCAGATAGAGTAGGAGGGCAAGGGGGAAAAAATTGGGAGATAGGGGGCTGTCTTGTAAAGAAGGATGTGTGCGCGAGGGCCTGAGTAGATCAGGAGGAGAGAGAAAGGGACAGAAGGAGAGCGGGTTATCTGGCACTGGAGAATTCAATGTTCGTCATTGACCTAGCTCTTGATAAAGATTCAATTATAGTTCTTATTTATAAAGTTTCCTAATATATGATGGTCATGTTAAAACAATTTTAAATTGCTTAGTTCTGATTAGTATTCTGATTAATGCCATAATATTAATATTGCCCATCATTTTTTTATTACATTTACTTCTCTAACATTATCCTCTGAAGCCAATTATTGTTCCTAGGATACAATATATCTCTTCAGTACCTCAATTATGTCGACTATTTTCTAGGTGTAAATCAACCAGGTTGTTGAACAATATGAGAAATTAGAGCCATGTACAATACCTTTGTCTTGTGATACCTCACATGCAATTCAAAGGGGATGGGGAAGAGGACCACAGGGGAACAATTGGGGTAGATAATCGGATGAATGTACCGCAACACTTAAAATAGGGGCTCAGAAGAGGTGTGTTAAAAAATAAACAAACTGTATGCATTTTCGCATCAACTTTCTTTGTTCCTTATACTGGTTTAGATTAATGTTTATGCTGTCCTATATTTTCGATTTGTGAAGAGCATTGGCAAGACCCACCCGGTATCTTAAGATCATCAAGGGTTACCTATTTAAATGCAAGTTGACACTAAGAGCTTCTTGTCAGAGTGTAGCTGGGAATCATGCCCCTTGGTTTGGAACTGGAATCATCTGAGGGCTAGACCAGGTAAATATGACATATTTATTTCCTTGAAGCCCACTTACATCGAACTAAACAGTATCTAGTAAGGACACTGAAGAAACAAGAGGTAAGGAAACTATTCTTAAAAAATAAACTGTCACACAAGAAAAACGTAAGTTGGTGGTTTCCCCTACACTGAAGCTTACAATTAATAAATTGAGAATTTTCAAATCCCTTCTGAGTTTGAATTCAATGCTCTATCCATTAGAGAACAGATTATGCAGCTTAATTGAAGATTGTACATTAACAACCAACTATCCCCACAATGGTTGTAATAAACATTGCAATATGCTTAATGTAGCAGTAGGGGAGGGAGTGGAGTGTTCATTAAAGCATGACATTTGATCAGCTAAATATCCCAGGCAGCTCTCTTCCCACTATTCCCATTCCATTAAAAAACACATCACTGGATTAGGACCAAAGGAAGCAAGAGGGTGACAGAAAAATGTTGAACGATACTGTTTTTTAATTGGAGTTTCTGTCAGGGAGCAATAGAATGAGATACCGTGGAAGAAAGCTATTTTGTCCATCACAGCAAACTTTTGAAAAGGCTATCGTTTATGCCTGACTCCCAATAGCCCTGAACTTTTCCCTGTGACAAGTATTTATCCACTAGTTGCTGATATATCTGCTTCACTTACCCTTTCAGATGGTACACTCCATTTCATAACAACTTGCTGTGTAAGAATGGATCACAGCTTGGTATAGCAACTGCTCTGCCCAGGACCGCAAGAAACTACAGAGAGTTGTGGACACAGCCCAGCGCAACACGGACACCAGCCTCCCCTCCTTGGACTCTGTCTTTACCTCTTGCTGCCTTGATGAAGCAGCCAGCATAATTGAAGATCCCAGCCACCTGGGTCATCTTCTCTCCTCTTCCATCAGGTAGAAGATACAGGAGCCTAATGTCACATACCACCAGACTTAAGGACAGCTTCTACCCCACTGTGCTAAGACTATTGAATAGTTCCCTTGTACAATGAGATGGACTCTGACCTCACAATCTACCTTGTTGTGACCTTGCACCTTATTGCACTGCACTTTCTCTGTACTGTTATTGTTCCTACCTGTACTACATCAATGCACTCTGTACTAACTCAATGTAACTGCACTGTGTAATGAATTGACCTGTACGATCAGTACGCAAGACAAGTTTTTCACTGTACCTCGGTACAAGTGACAATAATAAACCAACACCAATACCAATGGTTCTTCTGCCAATTATCTTAAAACTGCCCTACACTGATGTGGGGCCCCTTCAATTGGTGGGATAACTAGTCTTGAGAGCTTATGTTTTTGTTGAAACTTCATGACTACTAACTGCTTCTGCATTTGTCAACAATAATTTATGCATTATAATTCAAGGTCTGTGTTTGACATTTCAAACTACACATACCTCGCAGTTGAGGGCAAGTTTTTAAAGATATTTTTACTCCATGTTTGTTTAATTTCCAGGCTTTTACACTTCTGAAGTCATACTGTGTTAATGAACTTGTAGAATTTCACCTCAAGGCAGTGGCTCAATGACTGGAACTTTTCTATCAATGTGACAGTACATAGAAGAAAATGAATCAAATGATTCAAAGCTGTTTTGTCAAAAAGTTACTGGACGTGCAATCAATATAAACTCAAGAGCACTTAGGCAACTCTGGATAGTATCTGAGAGCAGCTCAGCCTTAAGTAAGATGCATTTAAATAAAAGGGGAGAAGGAAGAAAAAGTTATGCTGACAGAGCAAAAAGAAATTGTTAAGGAAGTAGTGTGTGTTAAGCATTAGCACCATCACAACTCTGGTTTCAGGGCTGCTTCTGTGCTTTAAATACTCAGGTGAATGTGCAAAGACTTCCAAATTTGCTGTTCTCCTTTCCGATTTTCTTTGCTGTTTGCCAGAGTTCCTTGGGTAAAGGTCCACAGATACTCGCTTCTTTCACAGATCGGTTTTCTTCGACTATATGGTGAAGCAAACCGAACATACAAACTAGACAAAATCGTGGAACTTAAGGACTTGGCTTTACAGATAGATGGGATAAATAAGGTTTCTTTAAAACAAAACAGAGGAGCAAAAATAATGCTGAAGGGTTCAGGGAGAATCTCTCTCTGTGCCTACTAGTTTTCTGCTTTCAGTTCATGCAATATGTTCCTGAAAATAATTTTACTCAATGACCATAATGTAAATTAATTCAATGTGCTGAAGAGCCTGTTCCCTTGCCGTTTGACTGTATAACTCTATTCAAGCCACACTGACCAACAGGCCAAGCTGTTGGTTGTTTTGGTCTTTATACAGTTTTGGTCTCCCTTACAATGGAATCAGTTCAGAGAAGGTTCACTAGTTTGATTGAGAAACAAAGCACTGCGGATTCTGGAAATCTGAAATGAAACAAAAATAAGCTGCTTTATTCCTTGGCTCAGGCAGAATCTGTGGAAAGAGTAACAGAGTTAATTTTATTGCTAATGACCCTTCATCATTTCTGGTGAAGGGTTAAAATGCTGAGTATCTACAGCGTTTTCTGTTTTTTTTTAATCACTAGGTATATTTCTGCATTGAGGGAGTTGTCTTATGAGGAATGAATGAGCAGCTTGTGGCTATAAACACTGGAGATCAGAGAAATGAGAGGGGACATTATTGAAATGTACAAGATTCCGAGAGGGGTGCTTGGCAGAGTACATGGTGAGAAGACGTTTCCTATAGAGGGACAATCCAGGACTCAGGGGTTTTACCTCAGATTAAGGGGTCACCTGCTTAAAATGAAGATGAGAAGATATTTTCTTTCTCTTTCAGGCAGTCATGAATCTCTCGATATCTCCATCCAAGAGATCTGTGGAGAGACGGAGTATTTGAAAGTATCCAAGGCCAAGATAGACAGTACTTTGGACTATAAGGGTTATGAGGAACTGACAGGAAATGGGCAGGCACAGTAGTGTAGTGGTTAGCGTAACGCTTTACAGCACCAGCGACCTGGGTTCAATTCCGGCCGCTGTCTGTAAGGAGTTTGTACGTTCTCCCCGTGTCTGCATGGGTTTCCTCCGGGTGCTCCGGTTTCCTCCCACATTCCAAAGACGTATGGGTTAGGAAGTTGTGGGCATGCTATGTTGGTGGCGGAAGCACGGCGACACTTGAGGGCTGCCCCCAGAACACTCTATGCAAAAGATGCATCTCACAGTGTGTTTTGATGTACATGTGACTAATAAAGATAAAAGTCAGATGAGCTATGATCTTATCGAATAGCAGATACAGTATGAGGAGGTAAATAGCCTAATCCTCCTCCTGTTTGTTCCAATGCTTCTGCAAGATCTTCCTTCATTTGAATAAAATAAACTAAGCTACAGAAAGGGGAAAGGCAACCATTATTTCTCCCACCTGGACCCCACATCTTCACAGAGTGGCAGCCAAATAGATTTTCATTAACATGCAGACATTGGAACTCAGCACAAATTTCAGTTTAGCTTTGCTGACTGCGTTATTTTGACTTCAAAAGGATGTTTTAAGTAAGACAGCACAACTGAACATCTGAATAAATTTGTGCAATAATACACTTCACTTACATAAAAAATAAATGACCGACTTTGTGGATTAGATTGTCTCAAGGGGAAATAGCTAAAATGAACAGCACAATCCTGTAATCCTCAGCACTGTATCCTTCCCACTCTTCCCTTCCTCCTCAGCCCTGATCACATCACAATAACTTGGTAAATTTAATTATCCCTTTATTAAAATAATGCACTGATAAAATTACCCCTCACCTTTCAGAACAAGATCCATTTGCAAAACAACTCCAAAGAAATTTAATTTAGTTTGACAATGTGTAAGCTTAACAGAACAATAGTTTTTTAATGGGAGATAAAAGGCGAGAAATACGAAAGCCGATTATGAGCAGTGCTTTAACAAGACTGCATGGGCGAGTTGTGATAACTTGTCTCGTTGTTGTTTGTGAGTGATTATCAGACGTGCACCTTATGAAGGGACCAGAGCCTTGGGGAGGCACTATTCATAATGCTTTCCCTGTTAGAACTGGTACTTTCAGGAGTCATTTGTATCTGCTGAAACTGTCCAACTCACATCACTTAAAGGAAGATGGAAGTCATTGTGCAGCTTGGTGAATATTCAGAGCACCATCGGCAGCTCAGGTACTCAGCAGGGTGTATCAGCCCAGTGGGCCTCATGAGTGGCATTGGTGCTGTGTACAATAAAAGATATGCTAACACGATGGAATGTATTGACCAAATGACACTTTAATTGTAAAGATCTTTGCACTGTGCTTATTCTTTTGTATACATATTTTATTATGAATAAAGTTTAATTTTGAAATTAAAACAACACGCATAATATGCAGCAATAAAGAGTGACTGTGACCTTAGAAATCACCCAGACTAGTTACAAGGCACCAGCTTGTGATCATCCCAGCTGAATGCAATAAACTTTGTTTCAAGTTAATCCAAACAAAATCCCTGTGACAAAAATACAATTTGTGGTGTTTGTCTCAGATAGAACCTGCACCCACGGGGTTGAGAAGTGAGCAGATGCAAGCTGGAGGCTGAGAGAAAGAGAGACCATGAGGAGATGGTACAATGAGGCAAAAGTTCTGGGTGAAACACACAAAAAGCTGGAGGAACTCAGTGGGTCGGGCAGCATCTATGAAGGGTTCAGTTGAAGGGTCTCGGCCTGAAATGTCAACTGTCCATTCCCCTCCGTAGATGCTGCCTGACCCGTTCAGTTCCTCCAGCATTTTGTGCATTACTCCAGATTCCAGCATCTGCTGTCTCTTGTGTCTCCAAAAGTCCCGGGTGAAGTTGACACAGTGCAGTCAGAGGGACCAGGGAGATCTGTATTGGTGGCTGAGAATGTAGAATGCAGGCCAAGGTTCACATAAATTTGCAAAGTAAATATTACATCTTCTAAGATTCACGGTTAGATTAATTTTTTTTGTTACCTAGTTGATAACACCCTCAAGTTTAATAGAGTAATATAAAAAAAGTGACTGTGATTGTTTTTTGTGGTTTTGTAATGTAGTATTTGGATAAAACAAGGCGCTTGAGATGAAGTAACTAAACACTAATGTTTCCACTAATATTCACACCGGCAAATGCTTGGTTAGCTCAAAGCTAGACACTTTGAAGTCATCTCGTTATATTTTTGACAGCTTGTTACTTTGGTGGCATCGTCTGGATCCAGAGGAAAGGTTTGTCTTTTAAGTAAATAAATACTTCAGATTTCCATTCAGCTTACAGTCTGCTTGAAATGTTCAGCTCTGACAATGCGGCCTCACAGTGCATTAGGATAGGAATTCAGTAAATCTTTTGGTCAGTCTTTGGTTCACAATGAGTTGTGCAATCTTGAAGCAGGCATCTGACTACAACATACTTTCCTGTGCGAGACACACCGCAAATCTATGGATCGGTTTTGTAGGAAAGCTATCAATTGCATACTATTTTACACAACTCATTTTGCTTTATTGTAGAAGTTAAAATCTTGCAGCTGCAAAATGGCTGACATAACGAGGCTAAGACCGAAAGTACTGACATATTTGCTGTACATATTGAAAGAATAGAGTTAGCAACAAGGAGACAGAGATGGTTGTATCTTGAAGAAAACAGCCAACAGAAACCAACAGGACTAATGCAAACCATTCTCAAATGATAAAGCTAAATGACATAGAGTTGAACTACGAAGAGAACCAATGTGTCAGAAGCTTTGGTGGAATAAAGAGCCTCCAGGACAGTAAGAAACTTGGTTAAAGTCAATCCTTAATTAGTTTCCTGCAGGAAACTGGCATAATTTTAATTCTAATAATTAAAATAAAAGAGTGGTTGATGTATCTTAATGTAGATGAGAACAAAAGTCTTGAGGTAAAAGTTTTACTACTTAATCTCAAAATGGACATGATGCTGAATGAATCCAAACCACATTATCACTACTGGAGCGTCCTTCTCTATCTGCGCTCTCTTTAGTGATTAGTGGGTAATATAACTGTGCACCTTTGCAAACTATCACTTTAATGCTAGGTTGTATTAATTGTGTGCAGATAAGTAAGAGCAACCACTCCCAGTCAATAAGGCGATCAGGCCAAATCTTCCACCAACCTCTGCAAAATCTTACTGTGTGTATTTTAAGTATTGGTGCAAGACCTTATAACTCTTCTCCCAATGCCATCAATGAATGGTTTTCTCACCCTTTGCAGTTTCAAGAGATGACCATTGATGCTCTAGTTTCATGCAGAAAGAGATTTGGTTTAATTAAATGGATTAACTATTACCCAGGAGGCAGGCGAAAGTTTGTCTATAGCCTGCGTTAGAGCAACAGGTGTAGTGAAGTTGGACTGCAGTCCTTGCACCTGCTTCTGGAGATTATTGAATTTATCTGATACAGCTTTATAATATGGGGTTCATAGAACATGTCTTATAGCTATTATTATTAAAATCTAAAGTTATTATAAAGCATTAATGGGTTAGCATTTATTTTCCACAGCATTCTACAAATATGACATCCAATAATTTTGCTGTAGAAATCTGTTGGTGATTTTAGCTTCAATACTGTGACAACAATAACTTGTTTTTATGTAGCAGTATTAACATAGTAAAATGTCCCAAAGTACTTCTCCAATAAAATTTTTATTGATGTCTTGCAAACCATTCAGTGCTGTGCCTTTAAATGTGCTTCTGAGCAATTTATCTTATATCTTAACTCCCTCCATAGATGTCGCTTGACCTGCTGAGCATATCCAGCATTTTTTGTTCTTATTTAAGAGGGATATTTATGAATGGAAATTAGATTTATTACACCCAACACAGAAACTATCCCCCATCATCACTTCTCTACTCACCAAGCACCCACCTCCTGAACTGCCACAATCGAGAGAAAAGTATTTAAAATCACCTGCTTAAACCCACTTGATTTGATGTTTACTGATGTGAAGATTGGAAGAGACATTCCCACAGATTGATCTCATTTTTTATCAATGCACCATAGAAAGCATCCTATCTGGATGCAACACAGCTTGGACTGGCAACTGCTCTGCCCAGGACTGCAAGAAACTGCAGAGAGTTGCGGACACAGCCCAGTGCATCATGGAAACCAGCCTCCCCTCCATGGACTCTGTCTATACCTCAAGCTGCCTTGATGAAGCAGCCAGCGTAATCAAAGACCCCACCCACCCAGGCCATTCTTTCTTCTCCCCTCTCCCATCAGGCAGAAGATACAGGAGCCTGAAAGCACATACCACCAGGCTCAAGGACAGCTTCTATCCCATGGTGATAAGACTATTGAACAGTTCCCTTATACGATGAGATGGACTCTTGACCTCACAATCTACCTTGTTTGACCTTGCACGTTATTGTCTATCTGCAATGCACTTCCCTGTAGCTGTGACACTTTACTCTGTACACTGTCATTGTTTTTACCCTGTACTACCTCAATGCACTCTGTATTACCTCAATGCACTATGTAATGAATTGATCTGTATGAATGGTATGCAAGACAAGTTTTTCACTGTACCTCAGTACAAGTGACAATAATAAACCAATACCAATACCAACGCATTTAGTGAGCTGCCACATTACTGAACTGGACAAAACCAATACCACATGCATGTTAGTGTTCTGATCAGTCTGCTGTGTGTTTGAAGTGAAGCAGAACTCCCATGCCAGTGCATAGAGATGACTGGAGGATTCTTTGTAGCAGAGAAGAAGTGTAGCGTCTCCCTCTCACTTTACTGTACAGTGGACTCAAAAGTAAGACACAGCTGTAATTCTGAGATTCTCTCCCTCTCATACGTATTGGCTGAAAGTGCTACAACAAGGACATGAGCTTATAAGTCCAATTGCATTTTGCTGTTTATTTCAAGACCAGCAGTTGAAAGTATACTTTTCCCAAGAACAACACGAGAAACTGGTTCTGACAAAGGGTCTCTGACCTGAAACATTAACTCTGTTTCCCTTCCCACAGATTCAGTCTGACCTGCTGAGTGTTTCCAGCATTTTCTGTTTTGTTTATGTTTTAGATTTTCACAATTTTACACATGCACATCGACTGTGAACATCCTGGTATGAGCTATGCTTGTACATCTTGCATGATCTCCAATTCAGAGGCACATCAAATGAGGTCATTTCCCGTGCGATTTTCATTGCCAGGAAACTGTGTCCTCAGTAATGATAGACCATAATGGTCGATGGAGGAAGACAAAAAAAAAGGCAGATAGAGCCAGGAGTGAGGAAGTGGAAACAGCAAGGAGGACGATAAGCAGGAAAAAAAAGGCTACAAGTGCTGGAACCTAATAAGTAAAGAAGGTGATAATGGGAACCATCAGGGGAGAGGTGAAGGGCAGGTGGGACCAGAACCAGATGGGGGAAGGGGGGATCCAGTTGGTTATCACTTTTCTAGATGTCTTTCCCTTCCCTTCCCCACACCTGGCCCCCATTTACTTGTTTTTTCTTCTGCTTCCATCTATCATCCACCTGTTTCTGTTTGCAGAAGACCATAAGACATAGGAGCAGAATTAGGCCATTTGGCCCTTTGAGTCTGCTCCGCCATTCAATCATGGCTGACTTATTTTTCCCTCTCAACCCTGTTCTTCTGCCTAATCCCCGTAAGCTTTGACTCCCTTACTAATCAAGAACCTATCAACCTCCGTTTTAAATATACCCAATAACTTGGCCTCCACAGCCCTCTGTGGCAACGAATTCCACAGATTCACCACCCTCTGGCTAAAGAAATTCCTCCTCATCTCTGTTCCAAAGGGACGTCCTTCTATTCTGAGGCTGTGCCCTCTGGTCCTAGACTCTCCCTCTCCACATCCACTCTATCCAGGTATATTTGGTAGGTTTCAATGAGAACCCCCCTCATCCTTCTGAACTCCAGCGAGTACAGGCCCACAACCATCAAACGCTCCTTGTGTGTTAACCCTTTCATTCCTGGGATCATTATTGTAAATATCCTTTCTAACCTCTCCAATGCCAGCACATCCTTCCTTAGATATGGGGCCCAAAACTGCTCACAACACTCCGAATGTGGTCTGACCAATATAAAGCTTCAGCATTACATCCTTGCTTTTATATTCTAGTCCTCTTGAAATGAATGCTAACGTCGCATTTGCCTTCCTTACTATCGACTCAACCTGCAAGTTAACCTTTAGGGAATCCTGCACCAGGACTCCCAAGTCCCTTTGCACCTCTGAGTTCTGAATATGCTCCCTGTTTGGAAAATAGTCTACACTTTTATTCCATCTACCAAAGAGCATGACCGTACACTTCCCTCCGCTGTCTTCCATGGTGTCTCCTAACACCACCCCTCCCCCTCCCTTAGCTGGCTCAATCACCTCTGACTCCTGTAGCACCACTCCCCCTCTCCTCTTTATACCAGCTACCTCCTCTCCCCATTGTAAGTCCTGATATAGGGTTTTGACCCAAAACGTTGACAATTCATTCCCCTCCCACGCCCCCCCCCCCCCCCCCAGATGCTGCTCAACCTGCTGAGTTTGCCGGCAAATTGTTCACTGCTCCAGATTCCTGCATCTGCATTCTCTCGTGTTTCCTAAATACTGACATACTGATTTAGCTCTGTTGTCATGAGAAGTACCTAAAAAATCCACTTACAGTACAATTGACTCACTCCGATTGGGAGGGAGCAAGAACTTTGAGCAGTCAGCGTTTTTTAATATTGGTAAATTGGTTTATTATTGTCACATGTACCAACATACTGTGAAAAATGCAGGTATGTTTATAGTGGGATTGACTGGACTGTGGACACCATAGTGCCTTTGGTCAGGTTGAATGTTTATCTCCTCACATGTTCAGCCAGATTAAATACTTTGATAATATCTTGCCTGATTCTCTTCATCTCCATTGTTAGCAATCCCAGACTCACCCAGACAAATCCCTCCATTTTGCTCAGAAGCTTCAAAATAGCTGTCAGATTGATTGTAGCATGCAAAGTGCTGGAGGAACTCGGTGGGTTAGGTGGCATCTGCGGAGGGAAATGGACAGTCGACATTTTGGGTCTATCACCTCCCCTCACCCAGATCCACTCATCACCTGTCAGCTCTTCCACCTTTTATACTGGCTATCTCCCCTCTTTCTCTCAGTCCAGATGAAGGGTCTCGGCCTGAAACATTGACTGTCCGTTTCCCTCCACAGATGTTGCCTGACCTGCTGAGTTCCTCCAGGGTTTTGTGTGTTGCTCCAGATTCCAGCATCTGCAGTCCCTTGTGCGTCCGAGAGACTGGTTGCTCTGTTTTGCAATATCTCCAAAGCTGAGCAATTCTTGTATGTGGCAGAATGACCAGAACTTGGCCCAATACTTCAGTCATGTCTGTGTGCAGGCAAGTCAATGGAATACTGACCCTCCAGTCACTAAACCCATGACATGGTGTGTTTTCTTTACTGCTACTCTGCTGCTGGTTTCAATGCACTACCCACAATGACACACTTTGTTCCCCTGTGCTGTATTGTTTGGTTAGCACAGAACGTCGTTGTTTTGATTCCCACTGTGTCCATTCAATTGGCCGGTTACTATGCAATCGCTCATATTGCATGCCTTCAACCAACCAATCAGCTATTCAATATACAGTATATTTGATTTATCCCTTCCTTATCATTTGAAAACCAGCATGGTGTCACTGGCATATTAAGTTCTGGCTTGGTCTTCAGCAACATATTGTAGACAGTAGTGATCCATCAGCACCAAACGAGTAACACTTGAGCCATATTAATGCAGCTGGACTGACGTTTAGGGTATTGGAAATCCACCACAGTGGTTTCCTTCCTGTTTCCCTGTTGATCTTAGTTCTGTGAAATATTTTGATTCAAATCAACAAAATGCAAGACCTAAGATCCATATTTTCACCAATTTGGCTGTTCTTCAGGCAAGCAGCATTTGGCCAGGTTTTCACCCTCTTTCGACTGTTCTCAGTTTGGAAGAGATGCCACATGAAAGTTGGGAACCCCTTGCAGTCACTGATCATTTTGTGTTCAGGTGCAGATCTTTATTTCTGGGGGCTCTCCAGCTGAACTCTGGTAACTACTCACGGCCAAGATAAATTTACAATTACATGGTTGAAATTTAAATTGCTTATGCATCAAATAAAGAAAGCATGCATTTTTAATGCCCTTTTTGTGTGATAAATGATAGCTTCCAGTCTTTCTTGACATATTTCTACATTCAGTGTGAAACGATTGTATATTTTGGAGGTTCACTACAATAAGGCGCACTAAAAAGCCGTCACTCTTTTCCTATATAACATGGTTGGCAAAAAAAATATGCATGGGCACACTTCCCTCTAAAACAGATTGCACAGAATAATTCTTAGTGCAAATGATTCACTTTTAATGTGACATTCACCTGCCAGACCGTAAAATTAACAAAAAAAAGGGATAGCCAACTATAAACTGTCTCAAGTTGTGCTCTGTTAGACAGAAAATTACAGCTCAGTGTAATGAACAAGCAAGAATTATAGAGGTTAATGAATAAGGTAACTACCAGCATATCAGCTTAACATTGGGAAGAGAGGGAGATAGACAGACAGACAGAGAGATAGGGAGAAAGAGAGAGAGGAGATAGAGAGATAACTAATGAAAACCAACAAATTGCAGTTGCTGGAAATCTGAGACAAAAACAGTAAATGGTGCAAACGCTCAGCAGGTCAGGCAGTATCTGTGGAAGGAGAAACAGTTAACATTTGAGGCCAGGGTCCTTCATCAAGTTTGGGAAAGAAAGAAAACAAGTTAGCTTTAGATAACAGAGAAGGTGGGCGAGGGATGGGTAGAATAAAGGGAATATCTCTGATAGGGGGAGGCCAGGTGACTGAAAGTGAAGGAAAATTACCACATTTAGTCATCTTTGGTTTCACCCTATCAGAGAGAGAACTAATGTTTGGAAGTTAAACCTCTGAAACTGAACCACCTAAGATGGGAAAAAAAACTTGGTCAAAGAGGTAGTGGAAGATGAGTAGAAGGAGAGTCGAGAGGGAGATATTTTAGGTGAGGAATTTTAAGGCCACACCCCTTGGCAGCTGAAGGCACAGCTGCTAATGGCCAAAAGATTGAATTTGATGATGCTCGGGAGAAGGACATTGGAGGAAAGTAAAGATCTTAGGTTTGTAGGGCTGGAGGAGACTTCAGAGACAGGAAGGTGTGAGATTATGGTGGGATTTGAACATAAGGGTAAGAAAATATCAAACTGGGCATTGGTCATCTGAGAACCCATATGCAAGCAAAGGGTGAACAGTGAACAAGTCTTAGACACATGTTGCAGAGTTTTGGGTGACCTTAGTTAGCATTATGAGCAGGCACGGTAGTGTAACGGTTAGCGTAACGCTACTACAGCACCAGCGACCCGGGTTCAATTCCTGCAGCTGTCTGTAAGGAGTTTGTATGTTCTCCCCATGTCTGTGTCGGTTTCCCTCGGGTGCTCCGGTTTCCTCCCACATTCCAAAGACGTATGGGTTAGGAAGTTGTGGGCATGCTATGTTGGGGCTGGAAGCATGGTGACACTTGCGGGCTGCCCCAGAATACTCTACGCAAAAGATATATTTCACTGTGTGTTTTGATGGACGTGTGACTAATAAATATATCTTATTTTATCTATGAATGGTAGAAAATGGGAGTTTGGTGACAACACATTGGATTAATCTCAAAGTAGCAAAGTCATGGAAAAAAGTTTCAATCGTAAGGGAACTAAGCAGCAACGGAATTCAGCAATACAGTAATACAGAGGCATTACAAAATCAGTGGCAGTACAAGTATATAGTTCTAACCAGGGGTCAAATATGGCACCAAGGTTGACAAAAGTTTGGTTCAGCCACCAGAGAAAGGGATTTTTTTAACTGTTATTATTTATTTGCAGGCATCACTGTCAAGGGCAACATTCATCGCCTTGAAAAAGGAGGCTGAAGGTAGATTTGTAGGGAATGGAAGAGATAATAGGCAGACGTAGGAAGCGAAGCCAATGGAGGTGATTCTCTGAATTGAAATATGAGCGAGGTGTCACGAGGTGGGCAACAGTGAGAGGAACAAGATGAGGATCAGTGTCAAAAAGCTGTAGATGGGTTGAGAAAGATGAAGAGGGAAATATAATATTTGTCACTATCACACAGGGTTCACAGAGTTGCCTCGGCACCATGACATGATTGAAAGGATGGGAACACATTTTGTCTACAAAATGTCAAGGACTTCAGAGAAGAAATGAACGTCGAAGATAGGCAAGAAAATTTGCAGAGGGATAAGAAGCTTGTGGAGAGTACCGAGGGCAGGATATTGCATGAGGTTTTCAGTCAAGGTATTTTTACAAAACATATAACCAGGAACTGAATGCAAACAATTGTATTTTGCAAGTTCAATTAATAGAATATTATCAATGGGTCACTAAATATACAAACCCATATGTGCAGTCAAGATACGTTTGTGATCTGGAATGACTCAGAGCAGAATGTGAGAGATAGAACTGTCAGTAAAAGCTAAAGAAGCTCACATAGGGAATGCCAGATAAAGGTCAGGCAGGGGAGGAGGATTGATTAACAGGAAAGAGCATTCAGTTGTGTTGTCACAAGAAAATGAAGTATCAGTAATGCCTGAGAAAATTTGTATTGAATGTTGATGATCTACATTTTCATTAATCATTGAAAGACATGGGTGATTCAGTGTCACAGCTCATAGAGCTGCTGCCTCACAGCTTCAGTGACCCGGATTCAATCCTGACCTCTGCTTCTGTGTATGTGGATTTTGCACGTTCTCCATGCAACATGTACATTTCTCCTGGATACACCCATTTCTCCCCGCATCCCAAAGACATGCAGGAGTTTGTACGTTTTCCCCATGTCTGAGTGGGTTTCCTCCAGGTGCTCCGGTTTCCTCCCACATTCCAAAGACACACGGGTTTGGAAGTTGTGGGCACGCTGCGTTGGCACCAGAAGTGTGGCGACACTTGCGGGCTGCCCCCAGAACACTGCGCAAAAAGATGTATTTCACTGTGTGTTTCGATGTACATGTGACTAATAAAGATATCTTATCTTAGGTTGATTGGTTAATTGGCCACTGTAAATTGACCATTGTAGGTAGATGAGTGATAGAATCTGAGGGGAGTCGATAAGAAAGTGGAGAGAAGAAAATGGAATTAGTGTAGGATTAGTGTAAATGAGTGCTTGATAGTCAGCATAGAGGTGGTGGGGTGTAGGTCTTGTTTTTGTGTTGTAGAACTCTACGACTTTCCAGCAAAGTCATTCTGTAATCCTATAAAGAAGCACAGGTATTAGAACAGTCTCTCACATTACCTGAAGTCAAATCAAACCAATCAAATAAAAGCAGTGGAATGAAGATCAAAGCTGCAGATGCTGAAAATCCAAAACAAAAAGAGAAATTGCTTGAAACCTTCAGCAGGTCAGGCAGCATCTGTGGAGAGAGAAACAAAGTCAGGTCAAGGACCTTTCATCAGGACTGGAAGAGTGAGAAAAAAACAAATCTGTTTTAAGTTGCAGAGGTGGAGAGGGGCAGAAAGAAAAGAGGGAACATTTGTCAAAGAGTTGAGACCAAAGTTGTTGAGGTAACAACTACTTTAGGAACCATGGTTAGAGACAGAAGAGGGAAAAAAGGGAACAAATCGAAACAGAAAAGTACAGTCTCATCTGTGGAGAGAGAAAGTAAAAAAGATAAGATATCTTTATTAGTCACATGTACATCGAAGCACACAGTGAAATGCATCTTTTGTGCAGAGTCTTTCTGGGGGCAGCCCGCAAGTGTCGCCACATTTCCGATGCCAACATAACATGCCCACAACTTCTTAACCCGTACGACTTTGGAATGTGGGAGGAAACCAGAGCACCTGGAGGAAACCCACGCAGACATGAGGAGAACGTACAAATTCCTTACAGACAGCCGCCAGAATTGAACCTGGGTCGCTGGCGCTGTAGAAGTGTTACGCTACCTGGAAATTTTAATGCACCCAAATATGTTTGGTAAACTGGTGCTGCAGCAGAACAATAATATTGATGAAGAACACTATGATGCTGGAGGAAGTCAGCAGGCTAGGCGGCATTCCAATACCGATACCAATATTTTCTTATTCTGTCTTCTGCCCTCCCTTTCCAGTCCTGATGAAAGGTCTCGACCTGAAACGTCGACTGTTCATTTCCCTCCATAGATGCTGCCTGACCTGCTGAGTTCATCCAGCACTTTTTGTATGTGTATGTGTGTATCTCTGTGGTATTTTGCTTTTGGATTTCAAAGGTGGTCTTGGCAATTGAGCCAACAGAATATGTCAGGAGTATCTTTTCCCAGTAATTTAAGCAGAGCCAGGAAGAGATTGGCTTGTGTCCCATGAATCCAAGGATCAATTCACCTTGTCCACTCCAGTTCCCATCAACTGGGATTCTGTGATTGGAGTAGGAAGGGACCAATTAACCTGTAGAAGTGAGCATCAGTACCGTTAAACCATATCTGTCTTCTCTACCACTGTAAACACATCTCAATCACCCACCAAAGCTTGGGGAGGAGCTGTGTCTATCACTGGATACGTTAAATGCTAAAGAGCCCTGAGGTGGCCAAGATTCAGTCTTAAAATAAAGCATTGGCTTAGCCTGTGTTCAGTGTCAGATGTTAACTTGATAATGAGACAAAACTTGCTCGAAGATTAACAAATAAGTTGCCTGATGGTGATAATGAAGAAGGTTGCATGGTGTTTTGGGTAGCATTGGCTCTCTCACTTTCTCCTGAGAGTAATCAGGTGCTTGGGAGCAAACTAGTTAATGCTGAGGATGTCAAACACCAGCTTAAAGGCACATTTATCTCCTATTTACTTGCTGCGGGCAGTTTGAAGGGGAGTTTTTAAATACATCCAAAGGCTTTCTCAGGCTCTTTATCAAGACTTCATCAACATTTTTCAAAACTTTCTGAGGACTTGACATGAGAACAATTGCTGTGCTTGTTTTACTTATTGGATGCTCTATAGGGTCACCATGACAAAGTGTGTGTTCAGTGATGGGGATTCCACCTCCAGTGGAAGTGGATGTTTAGAGTCCGAATATTGAGTCTAATTGCTTAAGCAATAAACCTTCAGGTTTTGACACCTCCAAGGAATTTCAACTTATGGTGGTTGGTAAATTGACCCAAAACCCTTGCTAGGGTTTCCCTTTGTTTGCAAGACCAATGGAAGGAGGACATGAGAATACCTGAAGCAACACCAGATACTGTCAGAGAGGGATCATTGAGTAAAGTGGATTCATTCTCCTCCACCGTGGGTACAGGGCATCACTCCTCCTGTGGACATCCTTCACCAGGACTTTGAGGGCCAGACTGGAGATGCTGTGTGCCATTTCATTTGGCCCCTGGACCGATGTAATTTGCTGCCAAAGCACGCCACACCTTCAAAGGAAGTGAATGTTTGGATCCCCAATATTGAGTCTATTTGCTTAAGCAATAAACCTTCAGGTGTCTGTTTTGACACCTCCAAGGAATTTCACCTCATGGCGGTTGGTAAATTGACCCAAAATTGTATGCTAAATCCAGATTTTTGTATAAGTGTACCCAGTGGCCAAAAATTAAGAGATCTATTTCATGTAAAAACTCAGTTTTATTTTGTTTTATTGGTTATAAAACTCCTTGTCTGAATTCTCCCTGTCAAGTCCCAATCCCAGTCCAAGTACCAAAGATTCTGTGATCGACGTTATTGATGACCCTCCTATGTGTATGGCAATGAAAGTCTACCTCTCCCTGTACTTGACCTGTCTGCACCATCCATCCTGGTTGACCACACCAACCTCCCCCAATTCATCTCCACTATCATCTAGTTGGATGGGACAGTTATCCAGCCAAAGCCAAAGTATCATTTGCAAGAGCTTCCCTTCCCACACCCACACAGTTACCTCTTGTGTTCTCCAATGATCTTGCCCCGTTCCACTCCTATTTCATGTCTAACTTCTACCCATCAGCAACACCATCCTAAAACATAGCAGAGGTTTCCTCAGGTACGCTGATGATACACAGCTTAATCTCACCACCTCCTCTTCAGACCCTGAAGCTGTTAAACTATTAGATGTCACAATCTGAAGCTGTTAAATTATTAGACATCCAACTCTGCATAACAAGAAATTTCCTCTGAAAAAGCATTGAGAACACTAATGCTATTGTGTTTGCCTCCCCTTCACAAACTCTGGTCCCCAGTCTCTATTTCTGATAAATGGGTATTTGATGGTCCACTCAGACGAGATGGGCTGTTGGGCCTATTTCTGTGCTGTACGAATCTATGAAAATATGGTATCCATTTGATCACATTGGACTTTGCATCCATGTCATTCTCATCACCTCTGGCATGCCCCCTGTCTCTGCCTCCTTCTCAGCTCATCTGCTGCTGGACCCCTGTCTATGCCTTTATTATCCTTAGATTTGTCTATTGTAACATATTTCTGGGTGAGGATTCCCTCTATGAACTACAAAACTTTGTTGTCTATTTTGATTCAACTCCCATTCACCCAACACCCCGTCTCACTGACGTACACTGGATCTCAATTCAGTGACATTTCAACTTTAGTATTTTCATTTTTGTTTCCGAAACGCCACTTCCCGTTTTCACCCCTCCATATCATTGTAATCTCCTCCAATCTGGCAACCTTCTGTCCTCCTCTAATTTTGGTCTGTTCAGCAACCCCGACTTCAGCGATTCAACCATCGGCGGATATGTCCTCCAACTCCGAAACTCTGGAATTCTTTCCCAAAACCTTTCGGACCATCAGCCTCTTTCCTCTTTTGAGATCTTCCTTAAAACCTTGTGGTATGGTGTCAATTTTCTTGTTATATAATTGGTCCCATGCAGCCCATGTCTAAAGCACTATATAATGGAAGTTGTCACTGTTCTGTAGTTGTAACAATAGATATGTCTGACAGGCAATATCTTTGAAATGTCAACAGATCTTTAACTGGTATATAAAGTAACCTCGGAGGGTTCTAATCTTCTCCTGGATACATCTATATCTTCACTTCATTCTGAAAAGAAATATATACAGATAAAGTGGTTTCTGTTATATGTGCTTTTGAACATTTTTTTGAGTTTCTTGGTGAGTTTAACTATAATACCTAAAGTAGAATCAAGAGCAAAGGTTATGGAGGAAGTGAAGCAAAAGCCTTTAAGCTGAGCTTTAATCGAAGCTCATTGCAACATATGGTTGGGAGATAAGAAAAGACCACGGGAGGATTGAATTCACCTGGCGAATCAGTCCAACCTCTGAAGGGAATCACCCTTGCAGTCTCCTATTGGCTGTGAGCACGTAACTTGACATTCTTGATAAAAGGCAAGAGTTTAACTTGGTAACTTTCAGACTTCCGTTGCTCAAGTATACGGTTACATTCCTATTCCCATCAGACAAAATGACCCTTTATAATGAAGTGAGTTTGAGGTAGGGGCAGTCATTGCAGATGTGAAGGTTAATAAAATTGCCCCTCTTCATCCCTGGCTTTGCTTTAGCTTCAAAGACCTGGGTGCTCTCAAGGGCTTGGTAATTGACACTCTCCCTCTGCTGAGTCCTGTCTCCTCTGTTCACTTGGCATTACCACATCCCTCAGGACCCTTTTGAGCCAGAGATGAGGAAAACTTTAGCATGGGGAGCTGCCACTGAGTCTACACTCAGTCTCCCTTTGAAAAGTGAGTAAATGTTCCATTTCTTCCAAAGGTTGACTGGCAAATCCCAAAAATCACCAGGACTCTAACAGAACCTGATGCTTGTCTTTGTTGTGACCTGTATCTGGAGCCTGTTGGAATCTTTTAGAGAAAATGGCATTGTGGTGCAGCTAGTAAAGCTGTTGCCTCACAGTTCCAGCGATCCAGGTTCAATCCTGGCCTCCAGTGCTGTTTGTGTAGAGTTTGAATGTCCTCCTGTGAATGTGTGGGTTTCGACCAGGCGCTCCAGTTTCCTCCCAAATCCCAAAGATTGCTGATGGGTTAATTGGTGCCTGTAAGTTGCCCCTAATGTGTAGGCGAGATTTAGGGGGATGTTGATGAGAATGTAAGATAATAGAAAAACATATGTAATTAGTGTAGGATTGGTATAAATGGGTGCTTGATGGTTGGCATGGATCTAGTGGGCCAAAGCGCCTGTTTCAGAGTTAAGATTTCTGAAAATAGCACATCAATGCAATATTTTATAAACTGTGATTATATAAGGTCTTTTGCAAATTTCAGATGCCAAATAAATCTCTTTTTCTAAAATGTAGTTATTAAGGTAAATGGAGTGAAACCAATATGTAGACAGCAAGGTTCAACAAAGAAATTTTTTCACTTATAGGGCACATTTCATGTACTCATGATCTTGCAAGGCACATTACAGACAAAGGAACACTTTGGGAAGTAATACCACTGTTGTAATATAGGAAACACAGTTGCCGGCAAGGAACACGGTGCTCACCAACCTACCTCTGCTTCACAACAATTCTCCCAGACAATAAAGGTCCAACGGGAGATTTTGGAAAACATGGACTGATATCCCCAGCGTCTAATTACATTCAGTCATCTCCATAAGGCAGACCATGTCATTCACACGACTGATACCAGAGTCCTGAGATAGGCACACTATCACTGCCCACGATTATCACTTAGAGAGAAGAAATGTTTCAAAGATGTTCTCAAAACCACCAAGTCTTAAAATCCCTGCTCATATCCACTCAAAGTGGAGAAAGAATATTCAGAGAAATACTGAGCAACTCAAGTCCCGTCATTAGAAGCACATTGAAACCCAATATAAACAGCAGGAGTTTATCACCTTCTTAACCATCCATTATATTGAACAGTAGCATTCAATAGGGAGTTGGAGAAGTGTCTGAATATGGAGGCATGGAGCTAGCTGGATTACTCTTGCATTAAGCTGGTGTAGAGTCTGCTCCGCCATTCAATCATGTCTGATTTTTTTTTCTCAACCCCATTTCCGCACCTTCTCCCCATAACCCTTAACCCCCTTATCGATCAAGAACCTATCAATTTTTGTCTTAAGTACACCCAATGACATACCTCCACAGCCCTCTGTGGCAATGAGTACCATGGATTCACCACTCTCTGGCTGAAGAAATTCCCCCTCATCTCAGTTCTAAAGGAATATCCCTTTATTCTGAGGCTTTGTTCTTGGATCCTAGACTTTCCTATTAATGGAAACATCCTCTCCACATCCACTCTATCCTCACCTTTCAGTATTCAGTAGGTTTCAATGAGATCCCCACTCATCCATCGAGTACAGGCCCAGAGCCATCAAATAAATGCCCCTCATACGTTAAGCCTTTCATTCCCAAGGATCATTCTTGTGAACCTTCTCTGGAGCCGCTCCAGGGCCAGCACATCTTTGCTTAGAAACAGGGCCTAGAATTGTTCACAATATTCCAAATGTGGTCTGACCGATGCCTTATAAAACCTCAGCAGTACACGCTTGCTTTTATATTCTAGTCCTCTGGAAATGAATGCTAAAGATGCATTTGCCTTCCTTACTACCAACTCAGCCTGCAAGTTAACCTTAAGGGAATCCTGAACTAGAACTCCCAAGTCCCATTGCACCTCTGATTTCTGAATTCTCTCCCCATTTAGAAAAAATCTCTACATCTTTATTCTCCCTACTAAAGTGCATAACCACACAATTCCTTGTGCTGTATTCCATCTGCCACTTCTTTGCCCACTCTTCTAACCTATCAAAATCCTCCTGCCGACTCCCTGCCTCCACAACACTCTCTGTCCCTCCACCTGTATTTGTATCATCTGCAAACCTGGAGACAATGTCATCCGTTCCTTCATAAAAATCATTAATGTATAAAGTGAAAAGTTGTGGCCCTAACACAGACCCCCTGCAGAACTCCACTTGTCAATGGCAGCCATCCTGTAAGAGACTCCTTCATCCTCACTGCCTTCCTTCTGTCAGTCAGCAAATCTCCAATCCTTGCCTCTAACACCATGGGCTCTTATCTTGTTTAGCAACCTTTTGTGTGGCACTTTGTCAAAAGCCTCCTGAAAATCCAAGTAAACAATGTCTACTAACTCTCCTTGTCACCCCCTCAAAGAATTCCAACAGATTTGTCAGGCAAGATCTCCCCTTAACAAAACAGTGCTGACTTCACCCTATCTTACCATGTACTTCCACTACTAACAATGACACAAGCAGAAACGAGGTTAATAATTATCTGAGTTTTGGAGGTGTTGTTGAAGGATGTACTTTGAACAAACACATGAGAACTCTTCTGGTGAGTCAGAAACTATTTTGATTCGTCCTTACAAATCAAACTCCATCTGCCTGTCATCACCATTGAAGAAGATTATGACGAAGCATGATTCTCTCTGCTCTGTCCTCTCTCAAGCAGACATTGAAGCAATGGAAGAATCAACAATGATAATTCAATTTTAAATGTTAATTTAATTTCACTTCTTATTTATTCCATAAACAGGCTACTGTTCGTTGAAAGGTTTCTTCTGTTTTATGTTATAGTAACATCCCAAAAAGCAATCAGAAGAAATTCAATCTCTTTGTTCTTTGTAATTAAATTCTGAGCACCTTCTAAATGCCACTAGTTGCCGTGACAAGCAAACGTTTTATATTTAACATGTCTTGAAATTTTAACACTGCAACTTTGAGCTTCTAATATCAGATTAATTTTATGGCTTGGCACTGTACTGCTGCTGCAAAACAACAAATTTCACATCAGTGATAATAAATCTGATTCTGATAAATCTGATGCTGAGATAGTTTAGTGAACATTGCCTGGTGTGACAAGGCAGCAGTGGTCCAAAAATTGGCATTGGGTCATATACTACACTGGATATACTTACACTCACCTGGGATGGGTGACCAGATTGCTTGGCTTTTTCAGGGGAAAGACCATGTAATATGTACGTCAGAGTCCTTGAATGTACGCAGAACTCTGAGCAGAACCTTTTGGTATATGTAGATGAAGTAGAGACTTTTTTACAAGTTTTGGAACTGAGAAGCCTAACCAGTACTCTCTTAGAGAGCCCAGTCAGGAAATAGCACCTGGTGCTGCGTCATCAGAACAAGACAAGGACCACATTACCAGTGATGTCAAGGTCACTGCTGTCAACAACTTCCCTGCATCAGATAATTTACAGCTGGAGAAGGAGACACTTGTAACGTCTCAATATTCATCCTCCACTGTAACACAAGGAAGGTCACTGATGCACTCTCTTCTGAGAAAGCTAAGTACATTTCATTCGCTGCTGTCAGTATGTGAAGTGAAAGCAGACAGCTTTGAGAGTAGCAAACTTCCCATTGCAGCAGCTTATCAACCTGTGCTCAAGTAATGATTCCAATGCCTGAATGAGCCCTGCAGTAGTTGGTAGGGTAGGACTGAAGATTCTGGTAGCTAAATGCATGCTGTACAACCATGCCATCATGAAGACACCGTCCTTGTCGTCAGCTTATGGTGAGCAGTGCCATATCAGGAGGAGAAGGAGGCAATCTAGACCGTACAGCTCTGCCCTGTCCAAATCATTCAGCTATAGTAAGATAAGATAAGATATTTTTATTAGTCATATGTACATCGAAACATACTGTGAAATGCATCTTTTGCGTAGAGTGTTCTGGGGGCAGCCCGCAAGTGTCGCCACGCTTCCGGCGCCAGCATAGCATGCCCACAACTCCTAACCTGTACGTCTTTAGAATGTGGGAGGAAACCCACGCAGACACGGGGAGAACATACAAACTCCTTACAGACAGCGGCGGGAATGGAACCCAGATCGCTGGGGCTGTAATAGTGTTACGCTAACCGCTACGCTACCATGCTACTGTCCTACACTACCGTGCTACAGCTTATGGTGAGCAATTTCATATCAGGAGGAGAAGGAGGCAATCTAGATCATACTGCTCTGCCCTGTCCAAATCATTCAACTCTAGTATAGAGTCATAGAGAGATACAAAAGGGAAACGGGTTGTTCGATTCACTGTGCTGACCATCAACCATCCACTTATATTGAGCTCACACTAATCCCATTTTTATTTCTCCTCATATTCCTCTCAACTCCCCCCAAATTCTGTCACTCATCTACATACTAGCTGCAATTTACAATGGCCAATTAACTTACCAGCATGCAAAGTCCACACAGACAGCACTCAAGGTCAGGATTGAACCTGGTCTCTGGTGCTGCAAGGCAGCTGCTTTACTAGCTGTGCCACTGTGCCTCCTCAATTCCATCGACAAAGACCTCCCCAATTCCCCAACAGCTCCTACCTTGATCCACGCAGCCACAATGCAAAGTAGACACTGTGCTGCTGGGAGGTAGAACAGCAGGCTGGTGAGCTAAGAGGCAGCAGCAAGGGAACTGGCAATGACTGACTTCCAAATCAGCCAATCTGTTGGCATCTGAGCTGGTGACCGGGTGCGATAAATGAGGATGTGTACTAAACATCAGGGTCTTTTTGTTCTGCCACCAGTTAGCCAGGTTAGAGTTGCAGGATTTGTGTTTCCTTTACCTACCAACTTGTACAGGTACCCGATAAGTGAATTAGTGCCTGTTGTACAAAAATCCTGACAGGTCAAATACTTTTACTTGAGGTTCATATATTTCCTTATGACATAGGAGGCCATTCAGCCCATTGAGTCTATGCCAGGTCTCAGAGCCATCTCATCAATGCCATCCTCCCACATATGCCTGTTAATTATTCTTTCTCGCATGTCTATCTAGTCCCCTCACCCTGTCCTTGATTCTCCTACCATCCACCTACATTAGGGGCAACTTCCAGTTGTCAATTAACCTACCAAACGCCATGACTATGGGATGTGGGAGGAAACTAGAGCACCCGATGGTTACCCATGCAGTCGGTGGGGAACATACAGACAGTACTTGAGTTCAGGAGTTCACTGTGAGGCAGCAGCGCCATCTGCATCACCATAGTGGCACCAAAGAGACAGCTGACATGGGGATACCCTTCCCCTTTTCTCTATTTCCCTATGTTACAAGTTGAATCCTACATATACTAATGACCATCTTGGGGATTAATCCATTGATGATCCACTGAGGCATAACTTCTGGTGACTGCCCAGGCCATTCTTCTTGTCTGCAGTATTGAAGTAACTCTGTGAGCCTACTTTTAAGGTAAAACCCCACTTAACATAAACAGCTGTAGTTGCAGCCTCACTTTTGTTCCAAGTTTCTCTTTCCCTTTCTCCCACACCTTTCTCCTGACCTGAGCAAACAGCTTTTTCCCCTCTCCTGTCTAGTATCTGTGCCCATTGTTTGAAACAATGTTTAGAATATTACAAAGTCCTGATTCTGAATTACATTCCAAGTGGTCAAACCCAACTTTCAATAGTTATAATTTTTTCACGGAAATAACGTTTTAAGTGGGAAAATAGTTTCAACTGATTTACTATGTATTTATAATAGGGTTGCATTTCAGGTGGGACAAATACAGACATTTAAACTTCTCCACTTGCTCACAGCTGTTGATCTGAGATTACACGCCTAAGCAAACCTCTATGCTTGCATTGCTAAAGATTCCCAGGACCAAACTTGAGAAAAAGAGACTCTTTATTGACAGTATCATGAATGTTATAGATCATAAACAGTCAAAAAAAACAAGGGACCAGAGAAAAGAAGCAAATCACTCCCCTTATGGATGCTAATGTAATTTCCCAATGAAAAAATGCAATAAATCTATTTCCGTGAACAAAATTAGAGATTTGGGTCAATAAATTTCAGAGTTTCAAACAGGAAATGAAGGGAAAAATGGCAGATCATAGATGTATGCCTATCTATGTAAACACATAAGGTTCATCGTCTTACAAATTTGTGACTATGGCCTAAATTCCATCAAGGTTAGATAAAAATTCCTTGTGTTTCATTCTTTGAAAGACCAATATTATATGTGTTTTGATAGGCTGCACTCAGATCCCTTGACGCAAGATCCCCTGAAAACTTCTCCAGTTTTGAGACTAAATACCACTATTGAGATCCTAATTCTGTCATTATGAATTGATTCTGGAACTGGAGTTGTGTGTTAATACAAAATAAAAATGCTGTCTTATATAAATTGAAGCAAATGGTGGAATACTATGCCACCATCTGAAATAGTTAAATAAAAAATATCCATCTATACATAGCATATCATAAAAACAATGAGTTTCAAGTCAAACTGAAATATGAGGCGTTATTGTTAAAAGGAACTTGGCATCCATAATGAGAAAATTAAATTGCAGAACTAAAGCAGAGAGATCTTAAGGTTCCAAGTTTAGAGAGTTTGATAATACTTTCAATGTTACTAATGCCAGTAATGGGAAATTATTTTTTCTGGATATAAAACTGCTTATAAAAGCAATCTTCCCACACAATCTCAATTTCACCTCACTTTAACTGTTGTGTTACTGTTGAAATGATCTAATTTCACCTAACTCCATGAGAATCAGCAATGATCCTTTTGAATGGTGTGGCAGCTTAAAAGTGTTCTGGTCCCACACCAAATTCATACGTCAGATATTTTTATGATTTTTCTCTGATTACCTTCTTCAAAATCAGACATTTCTTAACACCCAAGTCTTTGACCAAGCTTTTGTTCAGATCTCCTAATATCTCTTTTGATAGCTTGGTAATAACTTTTATCCGATTACACCTTGATGAAGTGTCTCAGGATGTTTTCGACATTAAAATTGCTCTGAAAATGCAGAATTTTGCAAAAGTTGGAAAGCAGAAAAAATAATCTGAAAATACCAGAAACACTTGGTCAGATAGAGAAGGAACCAGTCAAGCTATTATTACACTGTGCCTTTGGCAAGACTGCAAAAAATTATTGATGAACTATATTTAAAAACCATGAGAAGGAGTGTGAAAAGGTGGACATTGTGTTAAAGAATAAACTACTTAACTGGAGAACAAGAGATGGTTAAGTGGCAAACATGATTTGGCACAAGGCACTAGGAAACATAAAGACAAATCAAGTTGTTTGTATTTAGAATGTTTGATCATTAGACACAGAACAATTGCATAAGGACGAATAAAAATAATTTGGATAAAGTGACACATTCACTTTAGAGGACAAATGAGGTATACCATTCCACACCAAAATTAAAATATCTCAGACCAAGATAGCCCCTGCTGCAAATTTAGTGAAATAGAAATGAATGTTACATTTAATATTCATTGATATGTGATTGGCAATCTACCTGTGCTGACTGCTAACCTTTCACTCAACTTTGAGCAGATACCCCAGTGAGAGTTTCATAAAGAACTCTAAATGAAAATCCTGTGGAAGTGCTTAGGCAGCAAGCTAAGCCACGATCCGTTCAGAAACTACAATAAACCACGTTATAATTTTTTTTTAAATTAAAATTAAGAACAAAATTGAAAAGTTCCAGATAATTAAATCAATGTAAAATAGCTCAATTAATTCAAAAACATACATTACTTGAAACTTGCCTTTTTCCTTTGCAGCTACTCCTCCCCATTCAAATGAGTGGAATTGCAGGAAAACAGCAAAATGTTGACACTCATTTGCAGGAGTCCAACACTAGTGCACGGTAAGCAAATCACCTGTGTGGTCTGCTCGAGAAATCTGGGATTTCTGCATTCGCTTGTGACTATCCAACTTCTGGATAGTTATATAGTGAAGCATCAATGATTGCATCTAAATTGTATCACATTTCTGCCTGTCACTCCTGTCCTTCCTTCTGAGCTATAATTTGGAGTTGAGATGAAATATTAACTCAAATGCGAGTCAAAGGCTGACAAATGAGATCTGCCATCTGCAATTGGAATGAAAAGGGGATTTTAAAAAGGGAAAAATAAAATCACAGGATGTTACTGAAGAAATACAGGTAAATTTCATTATTTTTCTCTTTGGTCAAATTTTTGCAAACATATAGACTGATTTATCAGGACAATGAGGTCATCAGAAAGTAAAAAGATAGATTTGTCTTATGCTATAAGTGGGATTCAGAATGTTGCCTCCCTGTCAAGGTGTGTAAAAATTAGCCTAATTTTTAAAAAATGCTTGTTTAAGGCCAATTATGGGAATTGCTGGCAGAATTGCTCCAGGATAGAAACTGTTCATTCATTTAAGACATAGATGCTGATTAGGCAGCAGAAGTTGGTTTTCACATTGCCATATTCTTACTTTTTTTCAAATTGATATGAATATGGTATTGTCCATAGCCTATTTGGGTAAGGTGAAAGCTGATCATTAAAACAAGATGATTGTCAAGTGAATCAAAAATGTTGCACATCTAATTAGTATAAAAATAACAAATATATATATGGATATATTCTATTAATGCTTGATAGATAGCTTCCCTTTGAATTCATTTCTAAACTGGTTTGCTTATTCTCTGTCTGTGTAGGGTAAACTTTTCCAACTTGCTCTCCAGTTTTGCAACTTTGACAGAAGACTTTTTTTGGGATTTACTGATTCTTTCACTCAGATTTCCAACTGCATAGAAGGTTTACATCTGCACAAAGGCAAGATTCCATGGAATATACAGAACATTCAGCAGATCTCCAATCCCTTCAAGGTACCACATTCTTAGTCCTTCAGTCCTAATTTAACTCCCCCTTAATTTGATCTATTCCATCTGATCCAAATGTTTATGTGAGCCACACTTTAACTATCCTCTGGATAAAGAAATCCCTCTCATGTACATTGTACTATATTTCCCCATTGGTTCTATATCTATCCCATAAATGCTTTCCCAATATTTAATAATCGCTATCATTTCAAATCTAATTATCTTTTTCTAGAGGAAAATATAAAAGACATTCAAAAATACTCAGCAGGTCAGGCAGCATCCATGGAAAGAAAACCTGTTAACATTTCAGATTCATGACCCTTCATCAGAACTGGGAAATTGAAATGAAACAAGTAAGTTTAATGTTGTAGAGAGAGTCAGGCAGGGTTGGACAAGACAAAATGAACATTTCCAAGAAGGTAAAATCAGGGTTGCAGTGGTGATAGACTGTTGATAAAATCATCTGTTTGATAGGTTAATAAGGGAAGAGAGAGACACATACAAACAAAGAAAATGTAAAAGCTGTGAAATGCAGAGAAGGAAATGCAACAGGTCAGGCTGTACTAATAAAGAAAAACCTGAGTTAATAGTTGCAGCTGGATAACCCAGAGCAGAAAGGCCAGCCTAACACAAAGGGAAAGTAAATTTACCAGAAAATGTTGAATTTGATCTGGAATCTAGCATCTGCAGTTTCTTGACATTGACATTTAACTATGTGTATTGAAAATATAGTGTTAGTGAATAAATGTATTGTGATAGTCAAGTTCTGTGTTTTGTTTTCACTGGACTCTATGTGTGTATTTGTCTTGTTCTTAACCATAAAAGCTCTGCTAATTGAAAGGGTTATGATGGCTGTTAAGACAATTGCTAAGCTGTTTTGACTGTGGGCATCTACAATTCATTCTAACCATGGTGCGGTCATGTTAGAAAGGTTATGGATTAACACTACCAGATGTACACCAGTTGCTAATGCAAGAGTGTTCTAATGTGGTTCAGCTGAAAATGCTCTCTGTGTCCAAAAGAGAACATTGTAGATTCAAATCCCATAGCAGAGACTAAGTGTGTAATGGAGGCTACCGATGCAATGCAGTGCTGAGGGGACATGCTGTAATTATCGAGCAGCTGGCTTCCTTGTGAGATGTTAACTCAAGGCTTTATGTGCCTTTACCTAAGATCACAATAAGTCCCACTGCATTATTTAAAGAAGTTTCCTGGTGTATATTAACCATCAAGAAGATTGGATCATTGACAGATTCCTGAAAACTCGGGTGTACTGAGGAATTGTCACGTTTCCTACATTCCATCCTGAGACTGCAAGGTTACAAATAAGCATCCAAACCCATCATGGTGCAGTGGACCATGTCAGCAATTGTTTCAGTTACAAGCTTAGCAATTAGACAGTGGTCTCTATAGACCAAGTTGCTGAATATATTTGAGAATGAGATACATAAATTTCTTGATGCAACCTGCATAAAGGGGAATGTGGTGGAAGGAGGAATTTGGTACTGAGCTAGGTGATTGCAATGAATGGCAGTGCAAGCTCAAAGGGCCGAATGGCCTACTTCTGCTATTCTTCTAGGTTTCTGTTTTCCTTTGTGTGCAAAGGAAAGTGCGCTATTGGGTACCAAAGTCTGACCCGTGGGTTCAGTGGGAAGAAAGGGCTGATAAACAGAAGCTGACTGGAACCTCCAGGACAAGAGGGAGGTGGGTGTGGGTCAGACATTGGAGGTTTGGGACCTGTAGGTGGGGTTTGAAGAGTTGTTATCTGGCCTGCTGTTGGAAGATGAGGGCCTGGCAGTGGAGATGGTGGTTATTTGTTTGGGTAACAGGGATGAGAGGGTGCCTGGATGGGTTGCATGGATGGGGAGGAGTTTGCTCTCAGGTTAGTTATTTGAGCATTAGAGGCTGAGAGGACCAAACAATCAGATGTGGCTTTCACGAAGTGGTGGATTATTGATGGTAGCTTGAGGGTTGGAGAGGTGGTTTAAGGGATTGGGGATTAGGATTCAGGGTCCTAGTGGGAGATGGAAAAATATAAGGTAGGTATAGGTCTCATTTGAGTGTGGTCCTAGTCTGACACACTCGTGTAGAACCTATCATATTTGGAACAGCCGATAGTGGTTATCGAGTTCTGAAGTGCTGATCTTCAGGGTTACATCTAGGATGTTCTCTGGTCCCATCGCCTCTGCTGTACACAGTGCTTCCAACCTTCCCTTGATATTATACGGAGTGGGTTGAATTAGCTGAAGGTTAGCTTCCACAATGTTGGGGTTGTGAGGAGGAAGCCACACTGGATCGTATCTTCAGTGTTTCTGGCTGACCATGGGTGTGAATGTTTCGGATTGTCTTCAGCTTCCACGTGCTGATGGCCCAGGGGAATGGAAATATTCTCTTTGCATCCGTTCTGTCAAAAATCTTGGTATTGGTATTTGTTTATTATTGTCACTTGTACCGAGGTACAGTGAAAAACTTGTCTTGCATAACATTTGTACAGATCAATTCATTACACAGTGCAGATACATTGAGTTAGTACAGGGTGCATAATTTTTAGGGTTTCTAATGAGTCATACCTCAGTTTATTCATCCTTTTCAGATTTGTATACCCTGATAATGATAGTATCAGCCCACTGTGCACCTTCTTCAGTTCCTCTGTATCCATTTCATATTACGGCTATCAGAACTGTACATGGTACTCTGAGTGCTACCTAATCAGGGTTCAGTGATGTTCAATTCTTCCCCGCTGTAAATCAACTCCAGTGCTTGATTTGCTTTTCTTATTGCCTTGCTATTGATTGCTACCTTTGCATCAACTTCCACAATGAATATCTAATCATTACTCCCACTTTCTGTATCTGTATTCTGTCTTGAATCCTGCAAACAATATATTCTTCTGCTGGAGAAACTCAGCAGGTCGAGGAACATCTGTGGGGGGAAAGAAAATGTCGATGATTCAGGTTGAGACCGTGCATTGGGACTGAGAGTGGTGAGGAAAGATAGCCGGTATAAAGAGGAGAAGATGGAGCGGTGAAGTGGGGGAGAGAAGGTGATAGGTGGACTGAGGAGGGGTGAGGAATGATGGGCAGAAGGAGTCAGGTGGGGAGGGGAAGTGGTGGGGTTTGGAGACAAGGGGCAGGTGGGTGATAGGTGGGAGTAGATAAGGAACAAGAAAGGGGCGGATGGAGCCAGGTAAGGGAAGGGGAGGGTGAAGGTGGAGTCAGATGTTGGAGGGTGATCTGATAAGTAAAGAAGGTGATAATAGGGAGAGATGAAGGACAGATGGAACAAGATGGAGGAGGAGATCTGGTGGATGAAGTGTGTGGGTAGTAAGCGGAGGGGGAAGGAGATGAAAATGAGTGATGGGGGACTGGAGGGGGGGAACAAAAATGGGAGGACCAGAGGTGAATTGGAAGGAGAGAAATAAATTGATAATTTGGTAAAATGGTTTATTATTGTCACATGTACCGAGGTACAGTGAAAAACTTGTCTTGCATACCATTCATACAGATCAATTCATTACATAGTGCATTGAAGTCGTATCAGGTAAAACAATAACAGAATGCAGAATGAAGTGTTACAGTTACAGAGAAAGTGCAGTGCAGGTAGACAATAAGGTGCAAGGTCATAACGAGGTGGATTGTGAGGTCAAGAGTCTATTTTATTGTACTAGGGAACTGTTCAATAATCTTATAACAGCAGGATAGAAGCTGTCCTTGAGCCTGGCGGTACGTGCTTTCAGGCTTTTGTAGCTTCTGCCTGATGGGAGAGGAGAGAAAAGTGAATGTTCAGGGTGGGTGGGGTCTTTGATTACACTGGCTGCTTGACCAAGGCAGCAAGAGGTATAAACAGAGTCCGTGGAGGGGAGGCTGGTTTCCGTCGTGCGCTGAGCTGTGTCCACAACTCTCTGCAGTTTCTTGCGATCATGGGCAGAGCAGTTGCCATACCAAGCCGTGATGCCTCCAGATAGGATGCTTTCTACGGTCCATCAAAAGAACTGGTGAGGGTCAAAGGAAGTAGAGGCGCTGGTGAGCTTTCTTGGCCGTGGCATCTATATGGTTGGATGAGGACAGGCTATTGGTGATGTTCACCTCTTCCCCTCCCTCATTGGCTCCTTCTGCTCATAACCCCTCACACCTTCTCCGTTCACTTAACATCTACTGGCCCCTGTCTTAACCCTCCCCCTTCCTCTTTATACTGGCTATCTTGCTTCTCCTCTCTCAGTCCTGATGCAGGGTCTTTCTTCCATCCCGCACACCCTCCCCCTACCCCCACCCCACAGATGCTGCTCGACCTGCTGAGTAACTCCAGCAGTTTGTTTTTTTTTGCTCCAGATTCCATCACCTGCAGTCTCCTGTGTCTCCAGTATATTCTGCTGATCTTTTTCCCTGACCCTCCATTTTTTGGCTTTATACATTCATTTGCTACGATTCATCTTATCAAAGGCCTTTTGCAAAACTGGATAAATTTCATCAACAGCATTACTGTTGTCCAATCTTTCTTGCATCTTCAAAAATTCAACAATTGTACAAACAAGATTTCCCCTTTTAAAACCCAGGCTCCTTTTGTCTTGAGATGATCTTCCAACCTCTCCATTATTTTTCCTATCACCAATGGTAAGCTGACTGACCTATATTTCCTTGGTTCTATCCTTCTATCTTTAAATCTGTGATAAAACTATTAAACGGTTTGCTTATACAATGAGATGAACTCTGACCTCACGATCTACCTTGTTGTGACCTTGCACCTTATTGCACTGCACTTTCTCTGTAGCTGTGACACTTTACTCTGTACTGTTATTGTTTTTACCTGTACTACATCAATGCACTCTGTACTGACTCAATGTAACTGCACTGTGTAATGAATTGACCTGTACGATCGGTCTGTAAGACAAGCTTTTCACTGTACCTCAGTACAAGTGACAATAATAAACCAATACCAATAACAAATCAAGATATTACATTTAAAATGGATACATTAAGTGCATCAGGCCTCTGGCACTTCAATTTTGCAAGTATAACACTAAATATATATAGTAATAGCTCTACTGTCATTTCCTTTGTTTATTTTAAAATGAAAAGATGCGATTCATCTGGATCAGGGACATTATCCTCTTTGAGTTTGGCTAAGTTGCTTAATATATCTCCCTTTTCTATTTCAACATACTTATCTCTTCACTCGTCTCATCATCCAACACTTGTCCAACTTTTCTATCCTGCTGGTAAATGCAAAAGAAAATAATGATTTAATAAATCTGCCATCTCCATATCATTGCTAGTAGTATTGTACTGTCCATCCCTTAGTTATACTACTCCCATTCCAACATTTCTCTTAATTGATGTGTCTGTAAAGTGTTTCATTATCTTGTTTTAATAATTTAATGTTATTGTTCCTCTTTGCTTTTCTAATTGTTTTTTTGACTGCTTATTTAATCCCTTTACATACTGTCTCATCACACACTTCTATGTTGTCTGTGCACTTAATGTATCCATTTTAAATGTCAATATTAAAGAGACTGCCCAGCTCTAATTTAACTTCTTTTTTCCATTCTCTGAACTCCTGCGGTTCTTGTAGATTCGAGGGAAGCAAGAAGTTTGGTTCCAACAAGCCATGATTCCACCCAAAGGTTTTGGAAATGCTGATGCCCAGATCATTGATGGGATAGATCCAAGCAATCAGCTCTTCAAAATGTGGAGAAACTTCGAGTTATTCCCATCAAAAATGATAAATGATAAATTTTTCAACAGAAATGACATTTTCTTTGTGACAATGGAACCATTAACACGGCGTGTTACCATAAACGGAACGAAGACAGTTCAATCAAAACAGAGAGATGGGGGAATAACAAAATCAGCTCTATGCAGTCAGAAGCCATGCCTGTTTTATTTTCCCACCTGAAATGTAATTTATTTGCAGATGGATAATGCATTGAAATTGTATTGAAGGCAAGTGTAAGACCAACATAAGATTAAAGACTATAATAAGGCTAGAGAGTTTTGGCTTTATTCCTGCAAGGCCAAGGGAGATGGGTAATTGGTTTATTATTGTCAAATGTACCGAGGTACAGTGAAAAACTTCATTTTGCATGCTATCCAGACAGATCATTTCATCACATCAGCACATCGAGGCAGTACAAGGAAAAAGCAATAACAGAATGCAGAATATAGTGTTACAGTTACAGAGAAAGTGTAGAGCAGGTAGACAATAAGGTGCAAGGACAATGACTGGTGTCAAACTTAGCCAAAAATCAAGGAGGAAATTATAGTTACAGCTAATAACGGCCAGCTTAAAGTCACCTTAAAAGTAATACTTCTATGTCCCAAGATCACTATAGTCAGGGAAGGCTGAACTTATCCATCATCAGATACCCTGTCTCAATGGATCATTGGTGGATTAACTCCCAATGTAGCAGAGAGTATGGTTAAAATCATAATTTAGAGATGGAGGGAAAGGGTTTTGAAAGGTCAGCTGTTACATTAAAATTACTATGATTTCTTAAATTCATATAAAGGCAGATTACCACAGAACAAGGAAATAATTTTATCATAGTCCTGGGTCTGATGTTTGCACAACTGTTTGTATTTCAATGCTAACCCATTGTAGCCACAGTTTTTGTGTACTTTCGTACCACTAAGCCCAAGTTAGAGTCATACAGCACACAAACAGGCCCTTTAGCCCGCCATGTCTCTGCTGGCCATTACATACCTATTCATACTAATCCCATTTACCAGCCCGTACTCTGTCACCTTCTCTACCTTGGTGGTTCAAAACTTGATCAACTGCTTACTGGAGAAACGTTCACAAAATATTCTCATTTTCTGTGCTGCTGCTAATTTTGACAAGGCAGGTAAAGTTCAAATGATGAAGACGCACAGAAACACCAGTCCTGGTTCTGCCTCAGAGGTCAAATGCTTTTGGGCCAGAACTGAAAATGGTGCCAGTATCTCTCATGTAGTGCACAGCTGAAAGGTCTCTGATGGTAGTGCTGTCAAACTATTTATAATCAACAATCCAGGACTAGGGTTTCCATTTTGTCATTCTTTTGTACTTGGTGGAATTCACTGGCAAATAGAGAATGCCTCACAAAATTCAGCCCAGTTTCAAGTTCAGCTCCACCTCCAGTTAAAACAAAATCCAGTCAAATTTGTGTAGCAACGTACTGATCTGCCTTAAACAAGGAAGCACAGAACAAGACAATTTTAAAGGTTCTCATGTCAGAAGAACTGAATCAGGCACAAATGTCAATATATTTGAAATTCACCTTTTGCAATGTTGAACCATCATTGACGATCCACTCCTCTTGTACCTCCTTCACTGGTTTGCAAGACTAATAAAGAAAACAATAGCCAAAACAAGAACATTGAAATCTGTCCCAGATTGACATGGCCACTTAAAGGGGAAGCAAAAAGCAAGCTGCTGGAGGAACTCAATGGATCAGGCAGCATCTGTGGAGACAAAGGGATAGTCGACGCAGGGTCTCAACCTGAAACATCAATTATCCCTTTGCCTCCAGAGATGCTGCCTGGCCCATTGTGTTCCTTGCTTTTTGCTCCACATCCTAGCATCTGCAGTCTCTTGCGTCTTCACTTAAAGGGGAAGCATTGTCTATTAATGTTACAAAGGAAGCTTTCTGTAGATTTGGTGACCTTTCTGCAGTGATGGCAGATGTTTCATGATCCTACCACAGTGAATGACAGTTTCTAATAAAAAGGAATTAAAAAGCAAAAAACTGCAGGTGCTGCCAGTCCAAAATAAAAACAGAAAATGCTGGAGCTGCTCAGTACATCCAATGGCACGTCAGGGCAGGCACGGTAGTGTAGCAGTTAGCATAGCGCTATTACAACGCCAGCGACCCGGGTTCAATTCCAGCCACTGTCTGTAAGGAATTTGTACATTCTCCCTGTGTCTGCATGTGTTTCCTCCGGGTGCTCCAGTTTCCTCCCACATTCCAAAGACATACGGGTTAGGAAGTTGTCGGCATGCTATGTTGGCGCCAGAAACATGGCAACACTTATGGGCTGCCCCCAGAACACTCTACGCAAAAGGTGCATTTCACTGTGTGTTTCGATGTCTATGTGACTAATAAAGAAGTCTTATCTTAGCATCTAGCGAGAGGAAACAGTGTTTGACACTTCAGGCCGATGATAAATTTATGCATTGACATGAAACATTAACACTGTTTTCTCTCTTCACAGATGCTGACTGACCTGCTGAATATCTCCAGCTTTTTCTGTTTATACTTTTAATAGTATGTTGCCTCCCTGACGCCAGGGTCAAAGAAGTTACTAAACTGCTGCGGGGCATCCTGATGGGGAAGTGTGAAGAACCACAAGTTACGGCCCATATTCACGGAGTCACAGAATTGTACAACACAGAATTGGACCACTACATCCATGTGGAACTTTGTTGCTCTTCTACATTAATCCCATTTTCCTGCATTAGGACCATATCCTTCTAAGCCTTACCTACTTTAGTGTCTATTTAAATGCCTCTTAAATGTAGTAATTGTATTTGACTCTACCACCTCATCTGCCTGCGAGTTCCACCAAGAACCAATCTCCGTTCAACAAAAAACTTACCCCCTCAGATCCCCTTTAAAACTCCTTCCTCTCACCTTAAACTTAAGCCCTCTTGTTTTTGATACCAACTATATAGGTAAAAGTAGGGAGAAGGTTCTGCAAGTAGATTTTGGGGAGCTGAGAAAGAGGTAAAGATACTGGAACTCAAAAGGTTGTAATCCAGGATTTCTCCCAGTGCCATATGCTGACAAGTACAGAAATAAGGGGATAGATCAAAGAATGTATGGCTGGAGAGATGTTATAGAAGGGAGTGTTTTAGATATCTGAGACTTCAGGACTTTTTCTGGGGCAGTTTAGATCTATACAACAGAAATGAGACCAATATCCTCAAACAGGTCTTGCTAGCATCTTTGGCGAGAGGTTAATCTGGCTTGGGAATGGGATCCTTAGAGACGAGACTGGAGGGAGAGAAACAAAGTTGGAAACTAAAAATGTAGTAAGAAAATTAAATAAGCACCAAATACAAAGGAGCAACAAATAGATTCAGACAATGTGAGAAGGCTAAATTCAAAGGCACTATGTCTAAATGTAGATTGTGAATAACTCAATGAGACAAATTGTAAGTGGGTATGATCTAATCATCATTACAGAAATATGACTGCAGGTGAGAAGTAAATATTCCCAGGTATTCGACATTCAAAAAAGGACATGCAAGAAGGAAAAGGTGCTGAGGTAGGACTAAAAAATATTGACAGAAGTTAGAAAGAATCTTGGCTTAGCAGTTTGAAGTACAAAAGTAGAATATGAGTGGGTGGAGGTGAGAAGGGGGCAGGAAACATCAGTGGGAGTTGTTTATTGGCACGTAACAGAGGCAATGGAGTAATCATGGGGACTTTAATCCACAGATAAATTGAGCAAATCAAATTCGCACTAACAATGAAGAGGTTGAGTTCCTGGAATGTATATGAGATACATTTCTAGCTCAGTGTATTCTGACAGGGAAACAGGCCTTTTTTTAGATCCAGCACTGTGTATTAAGGGAGGCTTAACTAATAATCTTGTAAAGGAGCTCCTGGTTATGAATGATAATATGATAGAATTTTACAATAAGCTTGAAAGTGATATATTACAAATTAAACAAAGAAAACTATGTAGGTTGAGAGGCGGGATCGCTGTGGTAGATTGGGAAAATACATTAAAAGTTAATGACAGTTGACAGATTTTACCCAGCATTCATAGAGATCGTACATGACTTGTAACTAATATACATTCTTTTAAGGCACAAAGACAAAAGAGGAAAAATGGTCTAACCAGGATTCCAGGAGAAATTAAATATTGTATTAAATCTAAGGCAAAAGCTTATAAAGTTGCCAGAAATATTGTAAGACTGAGGATTGTAAACATTTCAAAATTCAGCAAAGGATGGCTATCAAAAAATAACTGATAAATAAAAAGAAAATAGAATCAGAACATAAAATATAAAAAACAGATTGTCAGGGCTTCTATAGATACGTAAAAGGCAAATGTCTGGCGAGGGCAAATGTAATTGTCTCACACACACAGGAATGGGAGAATTTATAATGGAGATAAGGAAATGAAAGGGGAATTTTGCATCTGTTTTCATGGAAGAAGGCACAAGAACCTTCAGAGAAATAATATAAAACCAAGGATCCAGCACAAATGAGGAAATAAAAGAAATAAGTATTAATAAAGAAATGCAACTAGAGAAATTAATGAGCCTGGACACTGATGAATCCCTGGGACCCGATGATCTGCACTCCAGTGTTTTGCAAGTGGTTGCTACAGTGACAATGAATGCTCTGGTTATCATCTTCCAAACTCCTATGGATTCCAAAATGGTTCCTGCAGATTGAAGGGGAACAAATATGACCAAACTATTTAGGTAAGGAGAGAGAGAGAAAACAGGGAACTACAGATCTGTTTGCCTGACATTGGTAAGAGGGGAAATGCTGGAATCCATAACAAAGGGTGTAAAAACAAGATACTCAGAAAACAATACAGGACATCCCCAGTAATGAACAGGTTCCATTTTTTACAGATGTCTTTAAGTAAATTTTGTCCATAAATTGGAAAATACACAAAAATCACTTGATATAGTAAGTGTACCTTCATAGTATTGTAATGAATGGCATTAAAAACACATAAGACTGATAAGAAAGAACAAGTACTAAAGGTGGTGAGACAGAAGTTCTGCCATTCATAGGGAAGAACGTATGTACATATGTCTGACTTTTGAATTTAATAATATTATGGAAGACTGTCTGTACGTATGGGTGCCAGACAGTTGAGTGTTTGTAACCGGCGGATGGCCTGTAACAAGCTTGAGTAGAAGGAATATTTAAGAAAGGAAAGTTATGTTTGACTGACCTATTGGAGTCCTTTGAGGATCTATCGAGTGGAGAAGATGAGGGAGAACCTATATTTGGATTTTCAGAAGACTTTCAAAAAGGTGCAGTACAGGTGGTTGCTAAATAACGTTAGTGCATATGGAATTGGGGGTAATATAGTAGGATTAAATGAGAATTGGTTAATAAATATAATATAAAGTAGGAATAAGCTGGATCTTCTCAAGGAGACAGGCTATGATGCACGAGGTACCACAGAGATCAGAACTTGGATCCTAGCTGTTCACAACCTATTATCAATGATTTAGTCAATAGGACCAAATGTAACATTTCCAAGCATGTTGCCTACACCAAACCACGTGGGAGCAATGATGAGGATGTAAAAAGTCTTCAAAGGGCCGTGGAAAAGCTGAGTGAGTGGGCAACAAGATTGCATGTGATTTAAAATGTGGAAAATTGTTTCCACTTCGGTACGAGAAAAAAGAAATGCTGATTTTTTTTTTAAATGCTTGATTATCGAAGTGATCTGGGTATGCCTGCACAAAAGCTAACATACAGGCACAGCAGGTAATACGGAAAGTGTACAGTTTTAATTTCCTTATCTAATAACAGAGAGAGGGCAGTGATTCACCAGACTTGTTCCTGGAATGGCAAATCTGATGTATGAAAAGAGATTGAACAGGTTAGGCCTCGATTCTGGAGTGTAGAAGAATGAGAGGTGACCTCCTTGAAAAGTATAGAATTTACAGAGGGCTTGTCAAGATAATTACTGGAAGGATGTTTTCTTTGGCTAAGTAGTCTAGAATTAGGGATTAGAGTCTCGAAAAAGGGGTAGGCTATTTAGGACCAAAAAGAGGAAGAATTTCACTCAGAGGGTGATAAATCTGTTGAATTAGTTGCCCCAGAGGTTGGTATTTTCCTAGTTATTGTGTTCAAACAATGGATTGGCAAAGTTTTGGATATTGGTATTGGTATTGGTTTATTATTGTCACTTGTACTGAGGTACAGCAAAAAACTTGTCTTGCATACTGATCGTACACATCAATTCATTACACAGTGCAGTTACATTGGGTTAGTACAGAGTGCATTGATGTGGTACAGGTAAAAACAATAACAGTACAGAGTAAAGTGTCACAGCTATGGAGAAAGTGCAGTGCAATCAGGTGCAAGGTCACAACAAGGTAGATCATGAGGTCACAGTCCATCTCATCGTATAAGGGAACCGTTCAATATTCTTATCACAGTGGGGTAGAAGCTGTCCTTAAGTCTGGTGGTACGTGCCCTCAGGCTCCTGTATCTTCTACCTGATGGAAGTGGAGAGAAGAGAGAATGATCTGGGTGGGTGGGGTCTTTGATTATACTGGCTGCTTCACCAAGACAACGAGAGGTAAAGACGGGGTCCAAGGAGGGGAGGCTAGTGCCTGTGATGCGCTGAGCTGTGTCCACAACTCTCTGCAGTTTCTTGCAGTCCTGAGCAGAGCAGTTGCTGTACAAAGCTGTGATGCATCCAGATAGGATGCTTTCTATGGTGCATCAATAAAAGTTGGTGAGTGTCAAAGGGGACAAACTGAAAGGGGAAAAAACGAGATACAAAAATGTGGAAGATCAGTCACATTCTTGTTTCACGGTGGAGCAGTCTCAAGGGGCCAAATGACCTACTCCTAATTCTATTCCTTATGGTCTTAGATCCTTATTAGCATCATTCAGGGAATAACATAATCATAGGTTTGCAGCCTGTGAAGTCATTTATAATTAGATGTCCAGCAAAAATAAATCAGTGAATTTCACTAAAATAAAGTTATACCAGAAGCTTTGGAAGTCCATAATTTTTTGCCTGCATATTTTATAAATTTAAAATTTTCAGAAGAATGGATGTTGATTGTTTTCTAAAGAGAAAAACTTCATTTCCAAGGTGTAAAGAAAGGGACATGGGGAGATATTTAAATTCACATACTGGATTGCATATTTAATGCATATATCTTTAATATTCTTGGTGTAATATTCCTTTCCCGCGAAGTCTTTGTTGTGAAAACATCTGAAGCACAATCATTCAGAACATCAAACCTAGACTTTCAGGACCACAAATCCTTTGTAGTTCAAGTACAACCCTGGAGGTATTTAAAATTCTCAAAGATTGTTTTGTATGAATTCCTGAAGGATTCAAGCAGAGTTTCAAACATGGCTCTGTTGAATACCATAGCTCTGCCGGAGCCTCTTTTGAAATCTCTTCAACTTTCCTAACTTCCTGGAGTATTGAAGTTTATTTCTTTATATATGCTAATTGCAACCTTTGTGCCAGATTGTGCCCTTATTCAAAACTCATTTCACAAAGGAGTACAGTTACCAAGGCTAAAGAAAATTCATAAATACAGGATAATTTTTATTCAAACTAACAGTCTGGTGAAGAGGTGCCTGCAATTAGTTGATGGGAATAATTTTGAATCTGGCAAGATTTGGGATCATTCTTAACACATTCTCTTAACTACTACTAAAGACCTTGGTAATGCAACAGTGGCAAAACATTGGTTTTCTTCAGGGAGCTTTGGCTGTTATTAGCACTGAGAAATCTTCTACATACAACTTTTCCTTTTTCCTGGTTTAAAGCAAAACTAATGACAATAAGGGGGAAGTTTTCAGTGCATCATGTTAAAATGGAAGAAATCTGTGAGCAACTTCATGTAAAAATAAATTTAAAAAATCTAGAGGTTGCTGTTGGCAATTCCTTGCTTCTTTGCAAGATTTGTTGTAACAGCCTACTCCACCTCAAACTGCAGAAATCAATGCATTGACAAGATTTGCAAACTATGAACTTTAATTGGTATTTTGCAGAAAGATATTTTTGAATGGTAGATCATAATTACCACTGAACAACCTCTCTGGTACTGAAAATCTAATCTATGTGGACTGTCTCTCATTTATAACACTAAATTAACAGTTTTTTTTTTAAATTTAAAATTAGTTATATTACATTTTCTACCTTTATCCCAATCTTTATATAACTCTTAACAAGTGTGTTTATTAATCAATACTCTTTTTGCTTCATGCTCTGCTCTGGAATTCATCAGCGTGCTAAGCCACCTAGCTGACTTGATGACACAAGATATTGAAAGAGGAGTAGACCATTTGGCCCCACATGCCTGGTACCCCATTCAATGAGATCATGGAGGAACACCACTTCCCTGCACTAACTCCATATCCCTCGATTCTGACCTCAGTCCAAGAGTACTTTTGCTTCACCACTGACTGCAAGCTGCAGGCCAACACTTTGTGGTGTCAAATCATACAACCCTAGGTCAACCTAGGGAGGAAAATAATTGAGAAACAAAACTCCTCAGTAGGAAGGATGCCTCTCCCTATATGCACAGTGATATTGATTATAACTAGAAAACACAGAACACACAAAAAATGCTAGAGGTAGTCAGCAGGTCAGGCAGCATCTTTGGAGGGAAATAAACAGACAACATTTTGGGTCGAGACACTTCATCAGGACTGGAAAGGAAGAGGGCAGCAGCATTGTGTGTGTTGCTCCAGATTCTAGTATCTGCAGAATCTCTTGTGTCTGGAACATGGAACAATACAGCACAGGAACAGGCCCTTTGGTCCACAACATCTGCACCAAACATGATGCTGAATTAAACTGAATCTCTACAGCCTGTACCTGATCCATATCCCATCATTCCCTGCATATTCACGTGTCTATCTAACAGCCTCTGAAACATCACTATCGTACCTGCAGCCACCACTACCCCTGGCAGCACATTCCACTCACTATGTAAAAAAAAACCTTCCCCACACATCTCCTTTAAACTTTCCCCCTCTCACCTTGAATGCATGCTCTCTGGTACTTGACATTTCTACCCAAGGGAAAAAAGATTCTGACTGTCTACCCTATCATAATTTTATAAACTTCTATCAGGTCTCACCTCCAATGCTCCAGAAAAAACAACCCAAGTTTGTCCAACCTCTCCTTATTGCTCATACCCTATAATCAAATTAGCATCCTGGTCAACCTCTTCTCAACCCTTTCCAAAGCCTCCACATCCTTCTTGTATGGGGCAACCAGAACTGCACCCAATACTCCAAGTTAGCTTCTTCTTCTTGGGTAAAGGATGGAAATTCAGAGACTGGCAATTAATGAAAATACATTAAAATAAATTAGTTTGTGCAATCTAACTGTGCATTGTCAAGCAGACCTCCCTCACTACAATTACCAAGACTGCAAATTACTCCATCAAGCACTAAGCTCCAAGGCTAATAGAAACAACTGCACATTATTAAACTCCCAATGAGCCTTTCCTCCATCCTCTTTTATTCATCCAATCAATTCCTCCAGTAGCTGGATGGACAATTGAGTGGTTCATTGGTCTATTTTTTCACACTGCTTTCAGAAGCAATCTCAATGATGGAAGTAGAACCAACCATTAGTTACAATGGTGAATTTGTTCACGGATAGAAAAAATTTCAAACTAGTTGCAAAGCCCAGGAATAAAACAAAAACTGATTTCGATATGATTGTGCAAATCAGATTACCTGAATCCTAATATGTATGACAAACATTGCATCAAGATCAGTGGAAATAGCCCCTTCTCACTATCAGGTAAATAAAAAAAACAAATGTCTCCAAGGCTGGTGTTAATTAAAGAGAATTAAAAGAGAATCAAAGCACAGAAATGACAAAGAAAGCAGAATTTTGATTGCAATGTGTTGTTCTTTTGAGTCATAATTTTGAATTCTAATGAACTGTTCATACCTAGAATATTAATCTGACTTTACTTGTTGTAGGGCTGAAAAGGGGGCTTTTATATTTTTTCTTTATTTAAAAAAGCTGTGTTTTTCAATGATATATGCTGTTTTTTATTTGTGGAGATGCTGGACTTTATCCCAACCACAGTCTGGAAGGATATCTAGGGGGAATCATAAACATTAAGTGAAAATATCAATACAAGTTCAACAGGTGCCAAAGAAAGGGCCCCACAACTTTGCTGGAAGAAAGGCTTGGTTGAGAAATGGAAGATAGCTGAAACACAGAATTAATACCTCAGAAATTGAGCAGTAAGGGCTCTTAGAGTCACATGTAGTATGGAAACAGGCTTTTTGGCCCAACTCGTCCATGCCAACCAAGATGACAATCTGAGCTAGTCCCAGTTGCCTGCATTTGGCTCATATCCCTCTAAACCCTTCCTATTCCTGAACATGTCTGAATGTCTTTTTAACATTGTAATTGTACCCGTCTCCACCACCAGAGCTATAACAATATGATTGAGTTCAAACTGTCCCCCGAAGAGATCAACATACTTAGCCAATGGCTTGGAATCAAGGATGACTTGTCTCCACTCCAGTTCGGTAGGTCCTGAGGTGGTTGATGGGACCAGTGTTGGACTCGCCAACTCTGTCATGGATGAGGCAGGAGACGACTGATGAGGAAGGCTAGTGAGTTGTTTGTGAGGTGGTGTGCACCTTCTGCTATTTATGTACCACTTCTGTGTACTCCTGTGGCAAGGTTCTTAATACTGTCCTGAATGCTCCTCCTCAACTTTGACTAAGCATGGATAAGATATCTCCACAAGTCAAGGGTTGGGGGTGGCAGGGGGGACAAGTGGGAGGGGGTGATGTTACACATTTTAGAGAAATCATTGTGAACACTTTTTGAAGTGTTCCTGTGTTCCTCTGATTTTCCTCTGTTCACCTCTCCTCAGAGCGGAGTGCCATTTTCCGGCGCCTGGTGTCAGGCATGTAAACCACATTCCCTGCCCATTAAGCAGTTGGTGAATACACCTCGCTGGTGGGGGTGAGGGTGAATGAAAGGTGAGGGTGGCTGGGTGCTGTAAGGAAAGATTTTCTGAGAAAGGTTGAGGTAATAGGATCAGGAACTGAAGCTATTGCAAGATAAACTGAGGTTACGACTGGCTAGCTAAGAAAAAGGTGAGCTATCCAAGTGATTTACAGAGTAAACAGGGGAATTATAAAAAGAATGTCTTCAGCAATAAACACATCAGAGGCTGAAGACAAATAGAGCAGGAATGAGGAAGGACTGCATCATAGTCATTGTCACACAAAATATAACATGATATTAATTTGGCTGCTTCAGCACTGTAACATGCCCTTTGACCCACTTCAAGATCTTTTGTCAGTGTGTTAAAACGAAACACTTTTTTATTAACATTTGATAATTGTAAGGTGGTTGGTGGCCTATGTCAGAACATTCTTGTTGAAACCAGCTTGGAACTCCTGAGGTTCGCAAGATTTGACCCAAAAGTAGTCCATTTGAATAATTAGCCCAAGGCCTTATCAACTGGAAAGAATCAGAACTCAAACTTGTCTCAGACTTTTGCCTGCCTGACTGAAGTGCTTATTCAAGCACCCTGTAGAAACAGCAAACAAAAATCAAAACATAGCTGCAACACGCAAAGTGCTGGAGGAACTCAGCGGTCCAGGTAGTATCTGGAAGGGTCTTGACCCGTAACATCAACTGTCCGTTTCCCTCCATAGATGCTGCCTGACTCGCTGAGTTCCTCCAGAATCTTGTGTGTTGCTCCAGATTCCAGCATCTGCAGTCTCTCTTATGTCTCCATCAAAATTTAGCTGTCCAACTTAACAAAGAAACTATATGTTTTTATATCATTCACTTCCTGGTCCTTTTCACCTTATTTATCAGCTGCTTCTCTCACTAAACGCACATCCATTCAGTTGGATCTTTATACATATATATTCTGGCAATATTACAATGTTCTCATAACCTCTGCACCACACAAGTCCCAATTTAGGCTTGGCTCCAACTCCATTATCCTGTAAACTACTTGTCTGAATCGCATTCTGCCAATGTATTTCCTAATCTCAAAAACATAAAACTGCATACTTCGATTTTGCAGCACTTTGGGTGTTGAATTTTGGATGAAATACCAAATGAGGCCTCAGTTCCCTTCTGAGGAGGATGGAAAAGACTCCCAATGCCATTTGAAGAAGAGCAGAGCAGTGATCCCCAACGTTCTGGTGAACATCAGTCCCTCGACAGCACCTTAAAACAGGTTACTCTTCAGAAGAGCCAGTGAGCACTCAGTAGCTAGTTTCCCTGCTGTACTAATCTCTGATTCTATATGATCTGCATAAATTGGCTGCCAAATTGCAAACAGTGAATGCATTTCAAAAGTACATAATAGATTGTAAAGCAATTTACACAGTCTAAGATAAGGAAAGTTGTTACATAAAACCAAGCCTTTCTTTTTTCAAAGTATCCTTCCTTCCATAGGAAAATAAAGTTGAAATTTACTAACCAAGATTTGCAATCAAAGTTACTGATGTTCTGAGTTATATTGGCTGCCCATCTTTACATCCTCTGAGGGGTATTAATTTGTTCTTTTGCTTCAGTGAGCAGCTTGTGTTACAGATGGATTGTTCACCGAGATCTCATTTTATTTTTCACTTTCCTTCCTAATTGTATTCTGAAAATATTCTTCAATATGCTCATCAGCTGCAAGAAAATATCTTGTTGAAGTAAAATCAGGATTTGATTTCCTTCACACTTGAATGTATATTTGTTCTTTTGCATTACATAAGTACTATTCTTGGCATTCGGCATTACACTTGTAGATGTATCAGGCAGATTGCTTCAGGCCTTCTCCAGGCATTTTCCCCAGTTTAATTATCATGATTTACAATTTTAACGTGCTTTTTTGCCTGAACTTTTCATTTAGCTCAGGAATAGATATTCTTCCACCATATGTCCCTAAACTATATCTGATTCTACCCATTTATCAGACTGATAGCAGTTTTATTTTTTGCTTAATAATACAGGCAATGATGACAGTCATGATCTCTAATAAAAAACGAGGGGTCAAGAGTAGAGAAGCAAAGCTAATAATCTGGGTTGATTTGCCTCTGAACCGTATATTAACCTGATCCCACCCAGGCCAGACTGATAGCAGAAGTTCTTGACACAAGGCCAAATAGAAAATGATCTCGGTACTGCCATTAGTGGGCGTAGCACTGAATTACAGAGGTACGCCAAATTCAGAGATAACTAGCACTGAGCAAATATTCAAAAAGGGCATGGTGTGCTGGAAGTGGGAGAAGTACACTCTGTTAAAGGGATACTTTTATGAGGCCAAGATTGGGATAACGTTTGGGATTAGACAAGAAGTTTGGGATTAGATTGTTCTGCAGCTAATCATGCTTGATGCTGAGTGAATTGTTTAGGATTAATCTGACCAAATGATTTAATGAAGTAACAGTGAATATTGATGGAGGGAATGGAGTCAATGTTGTCTACGTGGGTTTTCAAAAGGCATTTGATAAAGTCCCATACAGAAGAATGGTTAGAAAAATCGATACCCGTAAAATTAAAAATGGAAAGTTAGCTTCAAGGCAGAAAGCACAGTGGTAAATGGTAATTCTCTGATCCGGAGAATGGCCGATAGGGTAAAATGCACGATGCAGGGTTTGGGGCTACAAGGTTGTGAGGATCTCCTAAGGAAATGAGGTCAGTGACTGCCTGGGAAACAATAGCCTGGTGTTCAGTGGTGGGGTCCTGGTCCAGAGGGAGGTATGAGGATGTGTCTGAGAGCTGATGTTTCACCTCTGTGAGTTAGAGCTCAACCTGTCAAACCACAACAGCACCACTCTTGTCGATAGGTTTGATAACGATATCGAGGTTGGTGTGCAGAATGAGCCACGCCTTTAGTTAAGTATTCCAGCCTAGTCACAACATTGGTGGCTGACTGATAATATGGAAAATTCCTCAGGTGTGTCCTGTTTGCAAAAAACAAGACAAATCCAATCTAACTAATTGTCGCTCAATGTCTGACACAGGAGATTCTGCAGATGCTGGAACAGGGAGCAATGCACACAAAATGCTGGAGGAACTCAGCAGGTCAGGCAGCATCTATGGAGGGAAATAAACAGTCCATGTTTCAGGTTGAGACCCTTCCTCAGGACCAATGCTCAATGTCTATTCTTTTCAATGCTCAATGTCAATTTCTATGGTTTTTGCAAAAGGGATTTTAACTTAATGAACAACCACTGCTTGACCTTTGGACAGGTTGTGCTGCTGTGCTAAAAAGCTGAGTAGCCCTGTGGTCAACTCGCTCTCAATGAGCTCAATGAATCAGTTATTTAGAAAGGGGAGTGGATTGATATGCCCAAGTGACTGCTGCAGATCTCAGCCATGGCAGGCATGGTGGTGTAGCGGTTAGCGTAATGCTATTACAGTGCCAGTGACCTGGGTTCAATTCCCGCTGCTCTCTGCAAGGATTTTGCACGTTCTCCCCGTGTCTGCGTAGGTTTCCTCCAGGTGCTCCAGTTTCCTCCTGCATTCCAAAGACGTACAGGTTAGGAAGTTGTTGGCATGCTATGTTGGCATCGGAAACATGGTGACACTTTGCGGGCTGCCCCCAGAAAACTCTACGCAAAAGATGTATTTCACTGTGTGTTTCAATGTACTATACATGTGACTAATAAAGATATCTTGTCTTATTCTCAATCATCACTAAGTCATAGAGGGTGTCATGAACAATGCTATCAGGTGGTGTTTACTCCCCAGTAACTTGTTGACCATTTTCCAGTTCAGGATTATGCCAGGACCACTTTGTACCAGATTTCATTGCAGCCTTGATCGAAGCTGAATTTTAGAGGTGAAGTGAATGTGACTGCCTTTTACATCAAGGTGGAATTTGCTTGTGTGGTATCGAGGACTCCTGGTAAAACTAAGGTCAATGAGAGCTAGACGACAGCATTCATCGGAAGATATTTGTGGTTCTTGAAGGTGAATTATTCTAGCCCCAGGATATCACTGCAAGAATTCATCAAGAGGAGAGTATCTAGGGGTCAGTCACCTTCAGCCCTTTGTCAATAACCTTCTTCCCATCATAAGGTCAAAAGTGGGGATATTCACAGATGATTGCACAATGTTCAATTCCATTCACAATTCCTCGGTAAATAAAACAGTCCACTCCTGCAGATAACATTCAGGTATGTGTTGATCAGTGTCAAGTAAAATTTACTGGTATCGGTATTGGTTTGTTATCGTCACTTATATCGAGGTACAGTGAAAAACTTGTCTTGCATACCGTTCATACAGATCAATTCATTACACAGTGCATTGAGGTAGTACAGGGTAAAAACAATAACAGAATACAGAGTAAAGTGTCACAGCTGCAGAGGAAGTGCAGTGCAGGTAGACAATAAGGTGCAAGGTCATAACAAGGTAGATTGTGAGGTCAATAGTCCATCTTATCATATAAGGGAACCATTCAATAGTCTTATCACAGTGGGATAGAAGCTGTCTTTGAACCTGGTGGTATGTGCCCTCAGGCTCCTGTAGCTTCTGCCTGATGGGAGAAGGGAGAAGAGAGAATGACCCAGGTGGGTGGGGTCTTTGATTATGCTGGCTGCTCCACCAAGGCAGTGAAAGGTATAGACAGAGTCCATGGAGGTGAGGCTGATTTCTGTGATGTGTTGGACTGTGTCCACAACTGTCTGCAGTTTCTTGCAGACCTGGGCAGAGCAGTTGCCATACCAAGCCGTGATGCATCCAGATAGGATGCTTTCTATGGTGCATTGATCTAAGTTGGTGAGTGTCAAGGGGGACATGCCAAATTTCTTTAGCCTCCTGAGGAAGTAGAGGTGCTGATGAGCTTTCTTGGCCGTGGTGTCTACGTGATTGGACCAGGACAAGCTATTGGTGATGTTTACTCCTAGGAGCTTGAAGTGAACATCACCAATGGCCTGTCCTGGTCCAACCACGTAGATGCCACAGCCAAGAAAGCTTACCAGTGCCTCTATTTCCTCAGGAAGCATTACAAAAGCATCACCACCTTTTCATGGGCAATAAGGAACAGGCAATAATTATCTCCAAGAAGAAACAATCTAATTCCTGACACTTGATATTCAATGGCAGTATAAATGTCATGTTTCCTTCCAGAAACTCGAAGGCACCATCCACATAAATATTGTGGCTAAAGAGTTCTTCAAACGCTAGGTATTTTGTTGCATGTGACCCGTCTCCCTGATTCCCCAGGGTCTCTCCATCCTCAACAAGAGACAAGTCAGAAGCATAAAGGAACTTCCCTGATAGATGCAGCTCCATCAAATCTTAAGAAGCTCGACACTGGAGTTTAATTCAGATAAGTGTGAGGTGTGGCATTTTGGAAAATCAAATCAAGATAGGAATTTCACAGGTGAACAACAGGGCTCCGGGGAGTGCTGTAGAACAGAGAGACCTTGGAGTTCAAGTACATGGTTCCCTGAAAGTGGATCCACAGGTAGACAGGGTGGTGAAGAAGGCTTTTGGCACACTGGCCTTCGTCAGTCAGGGCACTGAGCAGAAATATTGGGAGGCCATGGTGCAGTTGTAACAACATGCTGGTGAGGCCGCACTTGGAGTATTGTGTTCAGTTTTGGTCACCCTGCTACAGGAAAGATGGTACTATATTGGAAAGAGTGCAGAAAAGATTTACAAGGATGTTGTCAGGACTTGAGGGACTGAGAGATTGGACAAGCTAGGAAACTGAGAGGTGATCTCATAGAGGTGTATAAAATCATGAGGGGCATAGATAGGGTGAATGCACTTAGTCTTTTTCCCAGGGTGGGGAATCAAGAACTAGAGGGCATAGGTTCAAAGTGAGAGAGGAAAGACTTAATAGGAAATTGAGGGGCAACTGTTTTACACAGAGAGTGGTATGTGTATGGAATTGTATGTGTATAGCATGTGTATGTGTCGGTGTTAATGACCAACAGGTGTACTCCAGAGGCGTAGATACCGTTTTGATCTGATTGATCTGAAATAATTTGTATATTATTTGGGTATAGCTCTTCTCCCATCAAAGTATTCCTTTTAAATTTTCCTTGCACGTTCACAGCATGTCACACAGAGGCATGTAGTCACTTCAAGCCCGTGGCAATGCACTTTAACACTTATTTTATTTACATATTTTTTGGCATGAAGGATTACTGTCAAGGCCAGCATCTATTTCTCATCCCTTATTGCCCTTGAGAAGGTGTTGGTGAACCACTCTCCTGAGCTGCTGCAGTCCTTCTGGTGACGTTCCTTGGGTTTCTTGTCCCTCTGACTTGCTCTCCCTGTCCCCTTTCCTCATCCAGTTCCAACTGCCTCAGTTGGGTCCACTTATCTCCTTCCAGCCCCTGTCTCTACCCTACCACTCCCCTCCCCTCCCCCAACCCCATCTGCCCTTAAGTTTTTGTTTTTATCTTATCTGTTTCCACCTCTCACCTCCCAGCCCCGGTCTCTTCACTCTGACCATCATTCCCCCACCTCACCTGGTTCTACCTATCACCCGTCTCATACTTCCCTCTCACCACTTTATGCTGGATATCTTCCCTCCACACTCTCAGTCCTGATGCAGGGTCGTGACTCGAAATGTTGACTATCCATTTCCCTTCGCAAATGCTACTTAACCTGCTGAGTTCCTCCAGCAGTTTGTTTTTTGTGCTAGAGTCCAGCACCTGCAGTCTCTTGTATCCCATAGTGCTGTTGGATAGGAGGTTCATGGTTTAAATCTAGTGACGATGAAGGGACGTCACCATATTTCCAGGTCGGGGTGGTGAGTTACATGGAGGGGAACCTGCAGGTGGCATCTTCTCTTGGGCCTGCTGCTCTTGTCCTTTTAAGTGGTAGTGGTCATGGGTTTGGGAGGTGGTGTCGGAGAAGGCTGGGCAAGCAACTAACTGCAGTGCATTTTATAAATGGTACACACTGCAGCCATGGCACACCAGTGGGTAGGGAATGAATGTTTAGGCTGGTTGACAGGTTTGAACTAAGCAGGCTCCTTTGTGCTGGGTAGTTACCGAGTCATACAGCACAGAAGCAGGCCCTTTGGTCCAACTGGTCCATGCCAGCCAAACTGCCCATCCAAGCTAGTCCCATTTGCCAGCATTTGGCCCATAGCCTTCTAAACCTTTCCTATCCATGTACCTGTCCAGCTGTCTTTTAAATGTTGTTTTTGTACCTGCCTCAACCACTTCATCTGGCAGCTCATTCCACACACATGCCACTCTCTGTGTAAAACAGTTGCCCCTCAATTTCCTAAATCTTTCCCCTCTCACCTTGAACCTATGCCCTCTAGTTCTTGATTCCCCACCCTGGGAAAAAGACTAAGTGCATTCACCCTATCTATGCCCCTCATGATTTTATACACCTCTATGAGATCACCTCTCAGTCTCCTAGCTTGTCCAATCTCTCAGTCCCTCAAGTCCTGACAACATCCTTGTAAATCTTTTCTGCACTCTTTCCAATATAGTACCACCTTTCCTGTAGCAGGGTGACCAAAACTGAACACAATACTCCAAGTGCGGCCTCACCAGCATGTTGTTACAACTGCACCATGGCCTCCCAACATTTCTGCTCGGTGCCCTGACTGACGAAGGCCTGTGTGCCAAAAGCCTTCTTCACCACCCTGTTTACCTGTGGATCCACTTTCAGGGAACCATGTACTTGAGTGCAACAGAAGAAAATGGTAATTAATATTTTCTTAGCCTGAGTATGTAAAGTAAGAAGACTTCTCCCTGCTGTCTATTCACTCCTTTGATTTATTTTAAGTGTTGCTGCTGTGTACTGTACAGTAGCAAAATAGGACAGATCCTTACATTTCTGAGGTGGGATAACAATGTCTCAGCACATCATTAAACTCTGCTGATGCAGTTTGAGGGGATTAACTTGAAATTCACAAGGATAAAGCACAATCTGTAACTGAGTTCCCAACTTTGCCTACAGCTCGGTGACACCAGAAGAGATGGTGCAGAAGTCGGTACCATTGGACAATGCGGAAGCAGACCCTCCTGCACACCACGCTGACCATCACCTGCACTAATCCTGTTTCTTTCACTCCCCCCACATTTCCTTCAACTATCCTCAGATTCGATTACACATTTGCACACTAGGGGCAATTTACAGTGGCCATTTAACCTACCAAGCGGCATATCTTTGCGATGTGGAGGGAAACCTGAGCACTTGTCGCAGGGAGAACATGCAAGCTCACAATAGCCAGGACCTGAAGTCAGGATTAAAGGCAGGTCTCTGGAGCTGTGAGGCAGAAGCCCTACTAACCGCTCCACTCTGCGGCTGTTGTGCTCAGCATTCCAAAGCTAGGAGAAAAAGCAGCCAAGTTTCCAACTTTGTGTTAAAAACTGGTGTAGAGATTTAGCAGGATACTCAACCTGTTTTTTTAAATGTGACCAGTACTCATCGTATTCATTTATTGAAAATACAAATTAGGAGCAGGAGAAGGCAACACAGTCCCTTGAACCTGCTCTGACATTTAACAAGGTCGCAGCTGATTTGATTGTAACCTCAATTCTATATTTCCATTTAAACATAACTTTTCACGTCCTCACTTACCAGGGATCTATCTCAAAGACTCTGTTTCCTTAGCCCTTTGAGAAAAAGAATTCAAAAGGTTTCTTTATGAGACACATACATCAAAACACACAGTGAAATGCATCTTTGAAGGGAATTTTCTGGGAACAGCCCGCAAGTGTCGCCACACTTCCGGCACCAACATAGCACGCCCACAACTTCCTAATGCGTACGTCTTCAGAATATGGGAGGAAACCGGAGCACCCGGAGGAAACCCACACAGTTATGGGGAGAACGTACAAACTCCTTACAGACAGTGGCAGGAATTCAACCTGGGTTGCTGATGCTGTAATAGCATTACGCTAACCGCTACACTACCGTGCCTGCCCCTTATGACTTATGATCCAGGGAAGGAAAAAGAAATTCACCTCATCTCTGTCTTAAATGGGCTACCACTTATTTTTAAACTATGACCCCTTAATTCTCCCAGAAGGGGAATTATCCACACCACATCCATCCTGTCAAGACCCCTCAGGATCACATATGTTTCAATCAAGTCCTGTTTCACTCTTTTAAACTCCAGTTGATACAAGCCAGCTCATCCAACCTCTCCTCATAAGATAGTCTGCACACTCCAGGTATCAGTACAGCAAATCTTCTCCAAACTGCATTTCTAATCCATGGAGTCAGAGTGATTAAGCACAGAGGAAGACTGTTCCATTCTTTGTGTATATTCCAGCTCAATGAAATAGATATCCAATTAGTCCCAATATTTTCTTCTTTCCCAAAGCCTACACTTTCTCTCCCTTCATATATTTATTCAATTCTCTTGTCAATTTTTTTCTTGAATATCTTCAAAAGATGAAGTCTTGATCCCCCAGTTTATCTCATCATGGCACTTGCACCTTATTTGTCTACCTGCACTGCACTTTCCCTGTAACCGTGACACTCTATTCTGCATTCTGTTTCTTTTTTTCCTTATATACTATCTCGATGTACTTATGTATGGAATGATCTGTCTGGATGGCATGCAAACCAAAGCCTTTCACTGTATCTTGTTACATGTGACAATAATAAACCAATTACCAATTATCTCTTAGCCAATGTACTCCAGATCACAACATCTATAGCAAAACCCTGATAATCTGCTATCCAACCATTCAGAAACTCCAAATGGTTCGGCATCTGGCTCACTAGGTAATGTTTACTGTTCTTTCTGACACCCCAGGGCGCCAATTCATGTGCTCCCTTCCAAATCACCAGAACCCCAGTTCCCACACTCCATTCTGACTCTCCAAAGCCATGGTTCCTGCACTCATTTCCCACTCACTAGGTTCCATTTCCCACGCTCCCTCTAAACTTTTTGGGTTCACTGGTAAATGTATTGTAATACTACATCACACCTGAAGGAGTGATTTAAAAATGTGGTGGATTTTACTGGGAGTAGCATCCAACAGTCCAGGAAATCTTCTGGTCCCTCACCAGCAAAGTCTCTGGCATGTCCAATTATTGGAGTTTTACTGGAGATAACATTTACTTTACAGTCAAAGAGTCATAGAGTTAATCAGCATGGAAACAGACCCTTCCACCTAACTCGTCCATGCTGACCAAGGTGCCTGCCAGAGCAAGTCCCAATTCTGGCCCATATCCCTCTAAACTTTTCCTCTCCACTTTTTAATTGTATCTCCATCATCACTTCCTCTGGCAGCTCATACCGTATATCCACCACCCTCCATGTGGAAAACTTGGTCCTCAGGTCTCCTTTAAATCTGTCCCCTCTCACTTTAAATTGATGCTCTCTAGTTTTGGACTCCTCTACCCTTAGGAAAAGACTGTGACCACCCACCTTATCTATGCCCCTTCTGATTTTATAAACCTCTATAAGGTCACCCCTCACCCTCCTTCGCTCCAGGGCAAACAGTCCCAGCCTATCCAGTCTCCCCTCATAACTCAAGCCCTCCAGTCCCTGCAACATCCTTGTGAATCTTTTCCGCATCCTCTCTGGCTTAATCACATCCTTCCTGTAGTATGGCGACCAGAACTACACATAATATTCCAGGTGCAGTCTCACCAACATCCTATACAGCTAGAACATGACGTACCAAATCTTGTACTCAAAGCCCTGTCAGATGAAAGCAAGCATGCCATAGGTCTTTCTCACTTCTGTGCACATGTGTCACCACTTTCAGGGAACTATGTATTTGTACCCCTAGGTCCCTCTGTTCTATAATGCTCCACAGGGCCCTGTCAGTTACAGTGTAAGTCCTGCCCTGGTTTAACTTCCCAAATTAACTTGGTCGAGCACAAGGATTTATCCACCTTTATATGCCTCCAGAATGCCAACACCTCCTCTTTTGTAATATCGATATGTTTCAGGAAATCATGTTCTCTTCCCTGAATACCCTAGCTTTCATGAGATTCTCTAAGATAAGTACAGATGAGAAGTATTCATTTAAGATCTTACCCATCTTCTGTGGCTCCACACATAGACGACCACACTGGTCTTTAAGGGGACCTATTCTTTCCCTAGTTACCCTTTTGCTTTTAATATACATATAGAATCTCCTTAGACTTAACTAACAAGGATATCTCATGTCCCTTTTTTGCCCTCTTGATTTCCTTTTTAAGTCTGCTTCTACATCCCTTACACTGCTTAAGGAATTTGCTTGATCCTTGCTTAATCCCAGCTACCTCTCATATGCCCACTTTTTTCCTGACCAAAGCCTCAATATCCTTTGTCAGCCAGGGTTCTCTAATCCTGCCAGACTTGCCCTTCACTCTAACGGGAACATGTTGATCCTGAACTCTAGGGGTATGATTCTCGCTTGGGGTGCGAGAGGTCCCGGGTTCAAATCCTGGACGAGCCCCCAATTTTGTTACGAACCAGCAACAAAAGAAACACACTGAGTCATGATTCAGTATTAAAAACTATTTTATTAATCACTACTTATGATAATACGAAAAATAAAAGTAAAAATGTTAGTATGTTAGAATTCAAAAATGTTAGACCTTGAACATTAACCCCAAAAACTAAACTAAACCTGTTTCCTTCTACAGGTCAGCAACAAAATAATCTCCACCGGATTACCTCCAATTTCCATACGTGGATTGCAGTGACAGACACAGTTATTGTTTTTCATCCATCGACAGAGAAACTAGCAGGCTGGTGTCTCTCTCCCTTTTCTCTCTCTCTCTCTCTGACTGACTTCTTCAACAACTTTTGGAAGCCTCCCACTTGCCAAACACCACTTTACTTGTCTGAGAACTGATTTAGACTTGACAGACCAAGTGGCCTCCATATGTCATAAGAAAATATGAGAGATGTGAGGATAACAGAAGAAACAGGCAGAAAGTGTTCTGATGCCTTTTGCTCTTGAGGGAATAATGTATCCTGCACCAAACTGTGAGTAGTTGGATAAGCCAGTAATATCTACAACCCTGCAGGGAATAACATGGCCTTTCCCACCTGCTGTATGTAGATGACAAGAGGGGAGGTGGAACCATGTTGGTTACTCCACTAATTGCCTTATGACTGTGTCACCATTGTTAACAGGAGAGCTGACTCTGGATTAGCACCAAAGGATCTTCTCTTGCCCCATTTGGAGAGGGAAGAGTCTCAGCACTGGATGCTTCTTCCACCCTCTGGCCCTAAGCCTTCACCTTGCCTTGCCACCAATGCCCAAATCTCAAAAACTGAGTAAGTAAAATCTTACACAAGTCCCAAGGTTGGAGACCAAGCACTGCTTTATGTCTTTTGATTTTCAAATCTCCATACTAACTTCAAATCAGACCCAGGCTCTTTAGGAGATTTATCAGCTATAGCACCACTCAAATGTTCCAAGTTTCCACTACTGAGCTCCATTTATTAGCAAGGATTCAATGAAGAGTTTACCCTGTCAGTATAAACAGCCCCACCCCAAGGAAATAGGTCAGGGTCTTGGAACGTAGTTGAGGTGTGGGCATCTTGAATCACAAAACAAGAATTCAATCTGTGGAATATGTTGCTTATTAAAAAGCCATTAGCTTGAAACTCATCCAACCATCCACTCTGACTCATCTTATCTTCTCTATGACCATCATTAATCTGGACCAAACATAATCTAGTGTAACTCATCCTTCACTCAAATGCAGTGTTGACAAATAAAGAAATACACACACTCTAAGGAAGGTGCTGTGAAACTCAGACAGGCTTTCCTGTTGCATTTTGTCACAAGTAACATGCTTTGATTTGAACTCCGACCTGAAACATTAACTCTGTTTCTCTCTCCATGGATTCTACCTAACCTGCTGAGTGTTTCCAGCATTTTCCACTTTTATTTCAGATTTCCAGCACCTGTAATTTTCTGCTTCACATTTTCATTTGAGTTACAGTTTCAACTATTCTCTGGTTGCTGACATGAATTTGAACATTGCACATGCCAAAATTCAGATATACCTATTGACTGATCTGAACTTTTCCTTTTTGTTAAAATAATAATGCTCACTCTCTCTCTTGTGGGTGGTGACAGATGGTGGGTAAGTGCCTCATGAATACTAATGTATCTTTTTTTTCTGGATGGCTGATTCAATATTTTAAAAATTTACACAACAGCTCCATTCATACCTTCATGTTAGATGCCAAACCTTACCCAGAGAATTGTTTACAAATGACAGCTGGCTCCCACACACATTCAGTGATGCCTTTATCATTCAGTTGTAGACTTTATGAAATTACTTTGAAATGAAGTAGGCTTAGCGAATATTCAATTTATTTTAAAAAATCTGATTTCAAAGACATTAAATCATTTTCTCTCCCTCCATTAGAGCTACAACTGTAAACCTTCGCATTTAATGAGGTGGTCTGTGTCAAACTTCAGAAAAGTTTGCTGCAAATTCTTCTAAAAGGATTTCAAAGTGAGTTTTAGAGCATCGTAATGTCTTATCTCAGTCATCAAGGAGAAAGCATTGCTCACGGCCTTGGATCAAACCAACCAAAGATATAAAGTAGCTTTGAACAAAATAAGGCAAAAAGTAAGTACTTTCATCAAAGGCTGTTTCTGTACACTTGTGGAATTAGGATCCCTGGAGTTGTGCTGGTCATCGCAGAGAGATTCTGCTGCATTCTGCAAATATGTGACAAAGGACCATGTTTGGGGTTTTGTTCAACAGAAGAAATCTTCACGTAGTTTTTGTTTGGCTCCATGTTACTGAGCTCACTGCACTGACAGCTTTAACACTTCAGTTTACACCTTAGAATGTAAAGGACTGTCCCACCTTCTGAAGCTGAACAGCCAAGAAACTGGTAAGCATCACAGAGCAGAAGAGATCCAGAGAGACTTGGATAACAGTGAAAATGAAGCCTCAAACTGCAATGGGCACTTAGAAAAAGTTGTAATGGGATATGTAACAGGTGGGTATATAGGGTTAGACCATGGAGCAGATATTACTTTATTACAAGATGGAGCAGGCCTTTTTAACCCCTTAAGCCTGCTCCATCTTGCAATTCTGTCTGTTCAATGATCTAACCCTATATACCCACTTTTGTTACATATCCTTTGATAACCTTCTGTATGTATCCACTGTAGTTTGATGGTTCATTTTCATTGACTTCCAAGTCTCTCTGGATCTCTTCAGCTCCACAACTAAGTGAGTCATTCTCGGTCCCCAGGCACTGCCCAGGAACGAGAGGCAGAAATATAGCCTGCCTGCAGTTTACATCATGGAATATTACAACACAGTTATCTCTAGTTTGCTCTCTAATCCCTGAGATAGGTTTACGACAAAGGAACAAATACCATGAAGGCTTATCCCTGATATGGACTAACCCTTCCTTCTCCACGGATCTGATCTCTGTATCTGACTGCATCCAAAGGGGGTGAAAAAGGCAATGTGCATGCATAAGTTGTTGACACATGACCCAGAAAAATTACCCCCAGTGGAATCTGTTGTTGATGTTTTATTCTTTTCTCAGCTGTAGTTTTGCTGCTTTAGGACATAAAAGTTGACGATTGGTATAGTAAAACTCTAGTCGGCATTTTAGTAACAGATTTTCCAGGCCATTAGATGTCATTTTATTAATACTACAACATACCTTTAATTCATTTTTTTTTTACTTTAAAGGTGTTCCACAGTAACATTTCAGTGAACCTGGTAAGTCTCAAGGAAGCTTGGGAACCAGGACCAAGAAATTTTCAAGGGAGTGCAGACAGCGGGACCCAGGTGAGTGGACCGGTAGCGTAGGCACAGGCAAACATCACCTGGTGAGCCAAATGCTGAACCATTGGGATTTCTGAATCATCCAATAGCAGATTCCTGAAGTTTTATTCTATTATGAGAAGGGTTTTATTTCAGAAGTGTTTTGCTGCTTCAGAGCTTGAACTTGAATACTGATAATCACAGATTCTGAACTTCTTCTTGCATGGAGTTTATTGGGAGGAGTTGATGGTGAGCTACCAGGAGCTCTTTTGAAAGCTGCTGCACAGTTTTACCTGATCCACAAATGGATCATAAGCAGTGAATTATGAAGACTGTGTGCTGTGCACCCATGCCTTGTCATCACATAAGTCCACTTCCATCAACACCCAGCTCCAGGAGCGTTTAGCTTCCTAGCTGGAAGTTAGTACCTGGAACAGATACATTAAAGTGGAAACGTCCTGCAAATCTTCACTCCTGTCAGGGAAAAGTTACTGAAATGTTAAGATTTCCTTTTACCTCCTTAGACATTTGGCTGCATAAATGTTGGTTTGCTTCTGAGGACGTTGCGTGTGACAGATTACATCAGAATCAGACTGCTTCCAAAGTTCAACACCCACAACTCACTCTCTTACTGCCTAGAGAACCATTTGTTTCTTCCACCTCCAAAATGCCCTTTTACCACTTTCATTATTCAACAAAAACTCTTCAAAGTGCCTGACCATGAAATGCAATCAATTAAATCATTGTTGAATTGCTTGATACATGTTAATTATATAAGAACAATCAGCTTAACCTCTTTCTCATACAAATAGCACAAAGAGCTCACGATACTGCGAAGCAGTACATCATTAAGCATTCACTAGTTAATGTTTCATGTCTGAGACCCTTTGTCAGAAATGGAAAAGAGAGAAAACAAGTTAGTCAGATTAAAGGGTATACCTCTGGTAGGGTGAGACCAAAATGTGACAGAGACTGAGAAACTGGGAGAATGGAATGGAATCCTTACAGGATGCAGGATGGGAGGATGTATATTCAAAGGATAAAGAAACATTTGTCGTTTTTAATTTAATTTTTAAAAAATGTTTTAAAAATTTTTATTTTACAGCATGGTAACAGGCCCTTCCGGCCCAATGAGTCTGCGCCACCCATTTTAAACTCATATTAACCTACCCGTACGTCTTTGGAATGTGGGAGGAAACCGGAGCACCTGGAGGAAACCCACGCAGACATGGGAAAATGCACAAGCTCCTTACAGACAGCGACGGGAAAATCGAACCCCGATCGCTGGCGCTGTAATAGCATCATGCTAACTGCTACGTTACTGTGCTGCCCCATAGGAGATGGCTTTAAGGAGTCTTAATAGTAGAACACCACCCTGCGCAGAGGTCTTTCAGATCTTAGAGTCATAAAGTAATATAACATGGGAACAGGCTCTTTGGCCCAACTTGTCCATGCTGGCCATGGTGCCCACCAAGCTAGTCCCATTTGCCTGCGTGTGGACCATATGCCTCTAAACCCCTCCAATCCATGTACTTATCCAAATGTCTTTTAAATGTTATTATTGTACCTGCCTCAACCACTTTCTCGGGAAGCTCATTCCATATGCACATGAAGAAGTTGCTCCCCTGGTCCCTTTTAAATCTTTCACCTCTCACCTTAAACCTATGCCGTCTAGCTTTCAGTTGCCCTTCCCTGGGAAAATGATAATGTGTGTTCACCTTATCTATACCCCTCACAATTTTATACACCTCTATAAGGTCACCCCTCAATCTCCTACGCTCCAAGGAATAAAGCCCTGGGCTGCCCAACATTTTCCCATAACTCAGGCCCTCGAGTCCTGACAGCATCCTTGTAAACCTTCCCAGTATTCTTTCCAGTTCAATGATGACTTTCCTACAGCACGTCAACCAATACATCAAGTACGATCTCACCAAAGTCTTGTACAACTGCAGTATAAAGTCCCAGCTCCTATACTCAGAGCCCTGACTGACGGAGGCCAGCATTCCAAATGCTCTTGTCACCACTCCGTCTATCTGTGACAACACTTTTCCCTTTTCAAGTGTAGCAGAGACTCACCGTACAACATAGAAGGAGGTCAATTCTGCTCATCAAGTCAATGCCGGCTCACAGTCATTCTCCACTAATTTTCTCTGTACCTATTCTCCCCACAATCCCATCAACTCCCACCAGATTCTACCACTCACCCACTTTACAGGCAATTTACAGGAGTCATCCAGCCTACCAGTCCGCACGTCTTTGGGAGGTGGGAGGAAACAGGAGCACCTGGAGGAAACTCAGGTCGTCACAGGGAGAGCGTGCAAACTCCAGACAGACAGGATTGAACCTGGGTCTCTGGAGCTGTGTGACAGTAGATCTGACAGCTGCATCACTGCACCGTGCAAAACCTGGTACTTGGTGCTGTAACTGAACTAATTATTTAACATCTTCCCCATGGCCCCCATCTCCATATCTCTTTCCCCTCCCCCACCATCTCCATCAGCCCATCACCCACACACTCGTCCCACTGGTTCCCCTCCCCACCTCCCTCCCTTTATTCCAGGCTTCACCTTCCTCTCCTATCAGATTCCATCATCTTCAACCCTTTGTCACTTCCACCTATCTCCTCCCAGCTTCTGACGTCATTCCCGCTCTCCCTCCTCCCTCACCTGCCTATCATTCTCCTCACCTGGATCCATGTGCTGCACCCCACTTCCCTCCATCTTTGTATCCCGGCTACCTCCCCTCCCTCTTTCAGTCCAGAGGAAGGGTCTTGATAAGGCTCATCCCAATAACTTTAATAGAAGTGGACTAACATATAATAATGGTAAAAGCAGGTCGCATCTGGATATTTAACCAACATCTGCCAATATTCAGAAAAGCACCTGCAATGATTATAAAATAACATAGACTCTGCCCTCCATTTCCCTCCATAGATGCTGCCTGACCTGCTGAGTTCCTCCAGTGCTTTGTGTTGCTAATTATTTAACTCATTTAATTTCATCAGAATGACTACTTTTGTCCAAGATGTCTATCATTGTCAATGAATTAGCATTTATCAGCTACCAGTCAGAATCAATCTTCAATAAAAGCCAGCCAGTACGTCACTGAATACTTTGATCATTCATTATCACTCAGCTGTCTGCTGTACCAGAGGGCATCTTGACATGGTGGGTGTGGAGAGAACGTTTCCGCTTGTGGGTGTTGCAGTCTGATTCTGATGTAATCTGTTGGATGCCGTATGTGGAGGTCCCTCAGAAGAAAACCAAATTTTGCTCAGCCAGATGCCTCAGGAGGTAAAAGGAAATGTTGACAGTTCAGTAACTTTCATGAATCTTTAAACTTTGCTTCCCTAAAAGTCTGTGGAGGCTCAGTCACTGAGTTCATTCAAAACAGAAATCCTTGGATTTCTGGATGTTGAGGGAATAGAGGGATATTTGAAAAGTTCAGGAAACTGGTGCTGAAGTAGAAAGAAAAATTTTTTAAAACTACAGATTCTGAAAATCTGAAATAAAAACAGAAAATGATGGAAATACCCAACAGGTCAGGCTGCATCTGAGGGAATAGAAAAAATAGAATGATGTTGTTGAATGACAGACTAGGCTCAAAGGACCAAATGACTTATTCCTGCTAATTCGTGTCCTCAATTTTTTTAATTAGTTGCATAACTTATAATATTCTTTAAATACCTCCAAATAAATTGGTAAATTAGTAAAATGGTTTATTATTGTCACATGTACCAAGGTATCCATACAGATCATTTCATCACATCAGTGTATTGAGGTAGTACAAGGGAAAAGCAATAACAGAAAGTAGAATATAGTGTTGCAGCTACAGAGAAAGTGCAGTGCAGGTGGACAATAAGGTACAAGGCCATAACAAGGGAGATTGTGAGGTCAACAGTCCACCTTATCGTACAGGGGGTCTGTTCAATCATCTTATAACAGCAGACAGAAGCTGTTCTTGAGCCTGGTGGTACGTGCTTTCAGATTTTTGTACCTTCTGCCTGATGGGAAGAGGGGAGAAGAGAGAATGTCTGGGATGGGAGGGGTCTTTGTTTATGTTGGCTGCTTTACAGAGGCAGCAAGAAGTGCAGATAGAACATTTAAAAATTGTAATAGAGAAAGTGCTTCACGGGCCTTGACAGAATCCAAACCTCCACCCATCAGCTTGTCAGGGCGATCCGAGGGTGGAGCCTGACTTGTGATGTGTTGGACCAGTGGAATCAAACCTCCGCACCAGAGCCCAGGTAGGTGTAGGTGGGTGAAGACCAGGGAAGATCATTAAGGTTCACCCCAATAACTTTAATAGAAGTGGACTAACATACAATAATGGTAAATGCAGATTGCTTCTGGATATTTAACCAACATCTGCCAATATTCAGAAAAGCACCTGCAATGATTATAAAATAACATGGACTCTGCTTTACATCCCACCATTTTACCAATGCACAAGCAGTTGCAGTTATATATGCTTTGCAAATTTAAGCATTGAAGGCACACATGCCTAGTGATAGTGTCTATTATTCACTTCTCATTTACTGATTAGAAATGCAATTAGCCAGATCTTGATTCCCAATTAGCCACATGTAGCTAGTGACTAATGTATTGGATGGTACTGCTGTTGCCTGCAGTTTGTCGCTGAGAGGTCAATAATGTAAATGAAAACCCTTAACACTTCATTTTAGTTGCTCAGGTCTCACAAATGAGACATTAATAACTGGGAGTTTTAATTAAAAGCAGTAATCACTTTCTATCCCTTGCCAATTCTGTTTGAGTGTAGGTGGACAATAGATTGCTGAAGGGGTTGAAACCATGGCAACCATTCCATTCAGATCTGTCTTCACTGTTCAATGAAACCTGAGTTCAGAGCAAGGGCTAAACTGCATCCAACACATCTTAGTAATGGAGACTGATTGAAAGCAAACTGATTCTCTCACCTCTGCCCTGGACTGTCCAGCAAAGGTGCTGCAGAATACTTTGTTAAAAAATGTATTTTCTCAAAGTATACCAATGCAGTGCTAACTCAAACTGCAAAGATTAAATAAAACATGCTTCTGGTCATGAAAATAGCCAATACCCAAACTGCAACCAACTCTATTTCTCAACAAAATCCCAGCACATTTGATGTGGGAAACAATCCTCACAACATGTCAGCTACAAGGAGGCAGAAAAATGGACACCAAGCCCTCCAGGCACTTATCCCTGAAACCGTGTTGAGTGTCACACCTGCTCCTACACCTCCTCCTGCACCACCATTCAGGGCCCTAGACAGTCCTTCCAGGTGAGGAAGCGCTTCACCTGCAAATCTGTCGGTGTCATTTATTGCATGCGGTGCTCCTGGCGCAGCCTCCTCTCCACTGGTGAGATCCGACCCACATTGGGGGACCACTTCATCGAGCACCTTCGTTCCGTCCGCCACAAAAGCCAGGATCTTCCGGTGGCCAGCCGCTTCAATTCCACTTCCCATTCCCATACTGACATGTCTGTCCACGGTCTCCTCTACTGCCATGCTGAGAACAGATGCAGGTTGGAGGAGCAACACCTTATATTCCGCCTTGGCGGTCTTCAACCCGACCGTCTCAACATCGATTTCTCTAACTTCCAGCAACCCCTTCCCTCTGTTTTCCTCCCCCTCCTCTTGTTTACCCTCATTCCTGTGGACCCTTCAACCCTTCTCTTTCCCCTCCCATGCCCCTCACTACCTGCCCACCTCCTTCCCTTTATTCCATGGTCTACCGTCCTCTCCTACCAGATTCCTTCTTCTTCAGCCCATTGTCTCTTCCACCCATCACCTCCCAACTTCTCACATCATTCCCTTTTATCCTCTCCCCCACACATCTACCTTCCCCCTCTCACCTGGACTCAGCTATCACCTGCCAGCTTGTGCTCCTCCCCCTCCCCCTACCCTTTTATTCTGGTTTCTACCCTCTTCCAGTCCTGATGAAGGGTCTCAGCCCGAAACGTCGACTGTTCATTTCCCTCCTGACCTGCTGAGTTGTGTGCGTTGTTCCAGATTTCCAGCATCTGCAGAATCTCTTGTGGTCACAGGGAGAACCTGCAAACTCCACACAGACAGCACCCAAGGTCAGGATTGAACCAGGATCTCTGATGCTGTGAGGCAGCAGCTTTACTAATTGTGCTGCTGTGCTGTCCTCCATGCTGTAAGTGTACAGATTCAGTCCTGTTCCTCTGAATGTTCAGTGGAAGCTGGGTTGCCAACCTAGATAGTGCTGCTCTCTGCAGTGTCTACCTACCTTGTTCTACCTTGCCCCAAATGCTCTTTGTTGCTACTTTTGGCTACATTGTGATCAAACCTTATCTCCATACTGAATTACCTTCAGGTAAGTTTGAACAGATGCATATTTGGCACTGTGGTGTCATGACGTTATTTCAGTGACACCAGAAAGCTGGGCTCTCCCTCCAAAAAGTCCCTCATCCCTCATTATCTCCCACCGCACCACATAATGCTGCAATCACTGAAAATCTGTGTTTTTTTTATTTTGCCTTCCCTCCAGAACCAACAACAGGAGAAGTTCCATCCAATTCAAGAGTCAACAAGGACTCTTTCATGGTGACACAAGAGACTGGAATCTGAAGCAACACACAAGGCGTTGGAGGGACTCCAGCATGCTGCCTGACCCACTGAGTCCCTCCAGCACTTTGGGTGTTGCTCAAGGACTCTTTCATATATTGACGTAAGTCTGCCACTGTACAGGATTGTGACCACTCATTCTGGTGTTAAGACAATGGACTAATTCTTTGCACCTAGCCACAACCCTCAGCTCGACGAATGTTCTCATTCTCTGTAATCTTAGATCCTATTTTTATGGTCTTTCAAATGATACATTAAACTGAGATTCCATCTAACCTCTAAGGTCCAATGTAAAACGATCCCTGCCTTACATAAAGAAGAGAAAAAGATTTCTCTTTGGTGCCCAGGCCAATATTTATCCTTCCACTAATTTCACTGGTCATTTATCTTGCTGTTATTTATAGGTGTTGACTGTGTGCAGATTGGATGCTTGGCTTCTTACATTACAGTAGTAAATACATTATAAAGTACTTCATCAGCTGAAGAGCACTTTAGGACATCCTGTCATGATAAATGCTAGATAAATGCAAGCTCTTTTCTGCTGTATGCAGTTAATACATTATACCTAATATATCCCTATCAATCTCCCTCTTTTCTAAAAGGTTACAAATGGTTAGAGATAAAAATGAAAAAGGTAAACATTTTGCAGATATTTCATTTATATAGGTAGATTTTATAAATTATATTTGAACCTGAAGTGTCACCACTACTTTGCAATAATAATGGGAGAGCAATTCAGTGGACAGCCTCCTCATTGTGGAGTATGTCAATGCATTCTAGACCTCAGCAATGGCATACTCCAGCACAGAAAGACAGAATGTACTGGAGGTCATATGAAGGTGCATTAGACCTCTCATGGTCCATGGCCTCATCTTGATTCTGAAGGCATTCCATAATGTACTGAGTTGAGGAACTGGATACACTTCATATCTGACCCCTCATTTTTTTGCCAGTCTTGGCTGACACAGCTAGCATGGCCCCATTCATTGGAAATAGATCCTTGACCTTGGGTGAAAAGGTGAGTGAAGGTTTGTCTTTTATTATTTTATATCAATTAGTGTTAATGTTTTTATTATTTTATATGAGTTTAGTATGATTTTACTTTTTTATTTGTTGTTATTCTTTAATTACTTTTTTCTTGACTAGTACAAATACCTCTGATAACCAGGTCCCCAGAGGCATGCTTAATTTCTGTCATTACACAGTGTATTGAGGTAGTACAAGGTAAAACAATAACAGAGTGCAGAATAAATTGGTAAATTAGTTTATTATTGTCACATGTACTGAGGTACAGTGAAATCTTGTCTTGCATACTGTCCATAAGGATCATTTCATTACAACAGAGCACTGAGGTAGTACAAGGTAAAACAATAACGGAATGCAGAATAAAGTGCAACAGCTACAGAAAAAGTGCAGTGCAGGTAGACAATAAGGTGCAAGGTCATAATGAGGTAGATTGTGAGGTCAAGAGTCTATCTTATCGTACTAGGGAACCATTCAATAGTCTTATAACAGCAGGATAGAAGCTGTCCTTGAACCTGGTGATACGTGCTTTCAGGCTTTTGTATCTTCTACACAATAGGAGAGGGGAGAAAAGAGAATGTCTAGGGTGGGTGTTTGATTATGCAGGCTGCTTTACCAAGGCAGCAAGAAATATAGACAGAGTCCATGGAGGGAAGGCTGGTTTCTGTGATGTGCTGAGCTGTGTCCACAATTCTCTGCAGTTTCTTGCGGTCTCATAGGGAGAGCAGTTGCCATACCAAGCCGTGATGTGTCCAGATAGGATGCTTTCTATAGTGCATCGATAAAAATTGGTGAGGGTCAAAGGGGACATGCTAAATTTCTTTAACCTCCTGAGGAAGTAGAGGCACCGGTGAGCTTTCTTGGTCGTAGCATCTATGTGGTTGGACCAGGACAGGCTATTGGTGCTGTTCACTCCTAGTTACATGAAGATCTCAACCCTCTTGACCTCAGCACCATTTATGTAGACAGGAGCATGTGCACTGCCCCCCTTCCTGAAGTCAATGACCAGCTCTTTTGTTTTGCTGACATTGAGGGAAAGGTTTTTGTCATGACACCATGTCACTGGACTCTGTACCTCCTTCCTATACTCCGTTATTTGAGATCCGGCCCACTATGGTGGTGTCACCTGCAAATTTGTAAATGAAGTTAGACGAAAATCTGACCACACAGTCGTGTGTGTACAAGGAGTAGAGCAAGGGTCTGAGGACACAGCCTTGTGGGACACCAGTGTTGAGGATAATCATGGTGGATGTGTTGCTGCCTATCCTCACTGATTGTGGTCAGTTGGTCAGGAAGTCAAAGATCCAGTTGCAGAGGGAGGTGTTGAGTCCCAGGTCTCAGTGTTTGGAAATGAGTTTGTTTGGATTTATAGTATTGAAGATGGAGCTGTAGTCAATAAACAATAGTCTAACGTAGGTGCCTTTACTGTCCAGATGCTCCAGAGATGAGTGTAGGGCCAGTGAGATGGCATCCACCATAGACCTGTTTCAGCGACAGGCAAATTGCAGTGGGTTGAGGTTGTCTGGGAGGCTGGAGTTAATGAGTGCCATGACCAGCTTCTCAAAGCGCTTAATGATGTCTGTGTAAAATTTCTATGTTCTCCCTGCAACTGTCTGGGCTTCCATCAGATGCTCTGCTTTCCTCCTACATCCAAAGATGTTTCAGCTGGTAGGTTAATGGGCTGCTGTAAATTACCAATAAGAGAAGTGAGTGCAGAGAATAGTGGGGGTAGTGGCGAAGATGGGGTACGGTGAAGGGGATATGAGAGGAAAAGAATGGGATTAAGGTAGACGAGTGCTTGATTGTCAGCATGGACGCAGAAGTCCAAAGGGTCTTCGGTCTTCGTCTATGTTAAATGACTCCATGATAAAATGACCTGTATGATATTTGATGCTCTCCAAAAGCGTTCTGAAAATTTATCTTCCTTCTTGTGACATTGCCATCTGAATTCAACTCATACGCAGTTTCCCTCTCTGTCAGAAGTGTCAGCGTTAGATTCTATCTGAATTTGCTTCTTTGATTCGGGAAAGCAAACTAGGTTGAACATAAAAGTTGACAATTGGGTTTAAACTGCAAAGGACAATTTGCTCCTGAAATTTATATGGCTCATTAGAGCTAAGTGGTCCAAATTCAAACTGATTTTCACATGAAAGTCAAAGCTGGCTCCCTCTTTTCTTAATGACGTGAGCAGTTCCTGACCTTCGCAATTATTTGACAATTTTAACGTAAAGGTTCCAAAACACCTCAGCCTGTGAAGAGAGAGAAGTGATCAGATTTCAGCTGGTGTGTACACAATAGCTGTGGCACAGCAGGTAGTGCCGCTGCCTCATAACTACAGTGATCTGGGCTTGATCTTCACGTAAAGTGCTTCCTATGTGGAACTTACATATTCTCCCTGTGGCTGTGTGGAAATTGCACAGATGATCAGGTTTCCTTCCACTTCCCAAAGACGTGTTTGTCAGCAGCTATAAATTTTCCCCAGCGTAGGCGGCTGGTGGGAGACTCAAAGGTGGGGGATGGGTTAATGGGCATCCGAAAGAGACTTGGATACGGGTAAATGGGATTGTTCTGAAAGCCAGAATAGAGTCAATGGGCCAAATGGCCTTCTTCCATGTCATATCCCAAAAATTCAAATACACAGCTTCAGGTATTCAGTTTCCCAGATGAATTCAGTTCAGGTTTTTATTTGACGGTCATTGGAGAGAAACAAAACAATAACCAAATCAAATGCTGATTGCAAAATGTTAAGTGTAAAACAAATGGTAAAAAATGTTCCCAATTTATAATACTCTTGGAAAACTGAATCTTGAGCTACTAAATTCAAATTGAAGAGATTGTCCGAGACATTAGAAATGCATGACTGTTACTGCAATTTATATATGTGGGGAAAAATATAAGAACTCTCGCTGAGAATTGCTTGAGCAGACTAATAATTGGGGCACTATTATCTAGAGAGCACTTTTTCTGTGAGCTTTATTCAATAGTCGCATCTCTGTGGATTATAGCAACTCTTCAGTGAGCAACGTTAACCGTGATAAATGGTCTCAGTGGCTTCAGTTACTGCCATGCACTTGACACACAGCCTGGGCTGGAAAGATTAGGAAATGGAAGAGGCTCTGGCACTTGATAAAGATTATTTCCAGTAATCCTCCTTACATTTAGCCCCAATACTCTAGCTAATGGATATAACTACAGACACTGTGATAAGCAAGGACTGTACATAATCCTGTGTTTATGGCATTGAGGGAGGGAGCTGTGAGGCATGGGGAGGATAGTTAATTTGGAACTGGTTATGTGGCAATGATAACAGTGGTAGCTGCATTGATTAACATTGTAATTAAATAAGGTTATAACATGAACAACAATTGAACTGAGATTGGACAAAATGGAAATAAAATTGCTACAAAAAAATAAACCTTTGAGATGTTGGGCCAGATTTCAATATCACAGAATTCAAGAGACATTTTAGGGATGACAAGTTGTATTTGATTTTTGATTACAGCGCCACGAATCTTTCTGTTCCGTACAGATGTAGACCATTAGCATTACATGCCAACAACTGGACAATATATCTCTTAATCAGCGATCTCCACAGACTTTTCTCATACCTCTGCCAGGGTTATATCAATAGCGCAGTAGAAATCTGGAGGATGTACCCAGCAATGATTTCACGTGTCACAAGTCACACAACTCCCACTCCCTTCCGTTTTGTACAACCTTGGTTCCTTTATGTTTTTTTTGGTCCCATTCTCCGTTTTGAAAGCTGCCTCCAAGAAGTTGTGGCAAATTCCTCTTAAACCTCTGGTCACTGTGAAGCGCCCAAGATCTCTATGCTTTAAATGCTGGCTCCAGTACCCAAATTTGGACACCCTCCCTACCACTCCAGCATCACAGAAACCCTGGCAACCTGAAGGAGGTTCAATACAAATGATTTCAGGTGTCATAGGTTCATAGAGTTATATAGCATGGAAACAGACCCTTCAGCCCAGCTCATCTGTGCTGACCATGCTGTCAATGCTTAAGCAAAATGAACCTAAAGTTCCTTGAGACATATCATACATTCCAAATTATAAACTCAGTGCTCAGTAAATTATCCTTCATTCAATGATTCATTAAGTTGAACGTTTCATGATTGGAGTCTATATTTCAGTAAGATAAAAGCTTTCAGGTGAGATGTTATCAAATTGAGAGAGCAAAGGGAAACCGTGGTACAGTTTGTGCTGGGAATTGCATTTATGTTATTTCAGTTCCAAATCCATATTGCGACATTTACAGCCAGCGATGAACCTAGATGTAGTAGCTAACATAAGCCTTCCTTTAAGCATGAAACTTGGCTTCTGAGGAATACAATTAGACTCAATTGGAATATAACTTTTATTTAGAGGCCAATGAAAATGGCTGAATCCTAGAACAAATACTGAAAAGAGCAGAATTATAGTTATAATGTATCAAGAAATAGTGATCAGATGATTTTCACTTGAATTTGAATGGGCCAGAGACCAGGAACGGGAGTTAAATAATTACAGTTTTTGTGACCCAGGAACTGTGAAAAAATGAAATTAAGTTGCACAACAAGTTTGCATTAGTGGAAGTATAAGGGCAACAGTTAGTGTATATGATTAGCTGCAACTCTAGGGAACACTCAGAGAAACATTAACTCTATGTGTCAAGAAAAGAGATGGGTAGCTGGTAAATGAGACAAAGATTGCCTGTCAGATGATGAGCTTTCATCTTCTATTATCTCCAAAATAGAAGAGCTATCATTTCAGACATAGAAATCTTGAGAACAACACCTCATATTCCACCTGGGTAGTCTACAACCCAGTGGAATGAACATTGAATTTTCCAGTTTCAGATAATCTGCACCCCTTGTGTTAAAAACCATAGAACCATAGAACAATACAGCACAATACAGGCCCTTCAGCCCACCATGTTGTGCCGACCTTCAAACCACTCCTAAGACTATCTAACCCCTTCCTCCCATATATCCCTCCATCTTAAATTCCTTCATATGCTTATCTAACAATCTCTTGAACTTGCCCAACGTATCAGCCTCCACCACCACCCCAGGCAGCGCATTCCATGCACCAACCACTCTCTGGGTGAAAAACCTCCCCTGACGTCTCCCTTGAACTTCCCACCCATTACCTTAAAGCCACGCCCTCTTGTATTGAGCATTGGTGCCCTGGGAAAGAGGCGCTGGACGTCCACTGTGTCTATTCGTCTTAATATTTTGTATACTTCTATCATGTCTCCTCTCATCATGCTTCACTCCAATGAGTAAAGCCCTAACTCCCTTAGTTTCCTTTTCACTCTCCTGCTCTGCCCAGGTTTTCTCACCCACCTTTTTCCACCCACACCCCCCCAGCAGACCCCTCCCCCCACTGTTACCCAGTTTTGTTCCCCTCCTCCACCTGGTTCCATCTGCCTATCACCGACACACTTAAACCAACTGGGCCTCCTATCTGCCCCTCCTCCCTCCCTTATCTAGTTTCCATTTATTATCTCTCCTACTTATCAGATTCCAGGATCCATAGCCTCTTGTGTCTCCACATCATCTTCCAGCCTTTGTCTCTACCTCCAGTCTCCCCTCTCCCCCACCTGGCTCCATCTTCCCAACCTCTCCCTATAACCCAGCCCTGGCAACATCCTCATAAATCTTCTCTGCACTCTTTCCAGCTTAATTGCATCTTTCCTATAGCAAGGTGACCAAAACTGTACCCAATACCCAATCAAGTGGGCCTGATGCATCTCTTGAGTTTGCATCAGATTGAGCCATATTGATTCAGCTCAGCTCATTATCCAGTTCGAGATCAGTATTATCCGCATATTCTTCATCAATACGTGGTGCTTTATCCTTAATCTGATCAGTAGCACATTGGGGATTGTAATATTAAGAATGATGGTTGTGTTGGAATGGATAGAGTTGCATTTGGGAAAAATGATAAGTACTCAGGATGGGGCGAGGATTTTATTTTATATTCCAGTATAACACTATAACTCAGCAACCATGAAATGCTGGGCCCCACAAAATGCCAGCTGGATGGTTTAATGGAACAAAAACATCCTTTATGTTTGTGAAGGCACAGAAGATAGAAAGAGAATTCTCCAATATTGAGTTCTCCAACATTAGGCACCTCACTCTTCCTTCCAGTACTTATCATAACTGGTCATTTCTTCCTGTTGTCATGTTAGCTCAGTTTATCATACAGTCTGACCTGCTGAGCATGTCCTACAGCCTTGCCATTTACAACACATTATACAAACAAAGAAGTTTAATAGAGACATAAGAATCTGCAAGTGCTGGAATCTGGAGCAACGCACAAAACACTGGATGAACTCAATGGGTCAGACAGCATCTATGGAGGGAAATGGACAGTCAACGTTTCGGGTTGAGACCCTTCAGCTGGACTACATCAGCCCAGATGAAGAGTCTCAACCCAAAACGTTGACTGTCCACTTCCCTCCATAGAGGCTGCCTGACCTGAAGAAGTTTAACATACTGATAAATGTCCTGTTTAAGCCATATGGACTCAACTTATCAGAGATATTGCCTTTGTTCTACACATCCCTCCTCTACCTCCTCGCCTACTGAAAACTAACTTTTATTTCTCTCGTTCCTCGTTCTGATGAAGGATCCTGGACCTGAAACATTAACTGTTTCTCCTTCTGCGGGTGCTGCCTGACCTGCCGAGTGTTTCCAGCATTTTCTGCTATTGTTTCAGATTTCCAGCATCTGTAGTTCTTTTTTCTTTTACTATAGCAAGAAATTGTCCATGTGGATAAGTTATACTGGCTGCAATTGCTTCTGCTGTACAGCTCATTGTTTGTGACAGTTACCAACCTGCTCACTGTGCCATCTCAAAGTGAAATCTCGGCTACAGTTGCAAGACGCCTTGAGGTATTTGTCAGCACTAAGTCACAGCAACTTGTTAGGCAGTGAAGCATTTTAATGACAGCCTCATCTCATTTAATGCCTCAGTGATGCTGGTGGGAGTGTGTAGCCTGGGGAATAATTAGTGCAGAATGAAGCCATCACCATGCCAACCAAAGGCAAAGGGCAAAGGGCCAAGGTCTGTGCCTTGCAAATAGTCTATACCTGTTCTAGAGCAACCAACAACAGCTCCCAGCTTAGAAACTCACCCCAATGACATTTGTCCCTTCACATTTACACCTGAAGATTTGATCAGTTTTTCACTGACTGTTGTTTCAAGGTGGATTGTGACCTGGAGAATGCTCCCATTGAATTAATTATTTTCAACACCCAAAAAGGAAGAGACATTAAAATAGAACATTAATTTTATTTTTGCTTGCACAAGATGTGTTGGGTCCTTTGTCAGTTTTGTAGAGGAATTATCAGTGAGATAGAACCTGGCGCTGATGTTGAATTCAGAATTGTGAATCAGTGGGGGACGTTTCGTGCAAGGTAGAGGAAGCAATAGATTAAATAAACTGAGCTGGAAAGTAAAAGAAAGAGATAACACATTTGGACAAGTACTTTGGATTTTTTATTAAGAACTTCTAACATTTGGTTTAATAAACCATAAGAAACACAAAACCATCAGCTTGACTGAAAATGCGGAAAATGGGAGTTATGGCCTTTGTTTATTCTCTGCGATGAGCTGGAGAGACAAACATATATCAGCCAGATGCCCAGGAGTCTTCCAAGATCATACCCAAATGAAAAGAGAAAACAGTTCTGACAAACACAGTAATTAAGCAAAGTAAGAAAACAGACACAAGATTCTTTGACATTTGTGATACGACTCAAGATATTTCAACTGAACAGAAAACTTAACAAAAGAAAACAAGATGAGTTTATACTACCGAGATTTTGAAGAGAATGGAAATGCAACATCAGAACAAAACAGTCAGAGGAGAGAAAGCTTCTCCAAGGCAAAGTAACAATCCATTCATTGGTCTGAGTGGAGAGAAGTTAAATAGAAAGTCAGCATTTTCTAATTCAAGCTCTCATGCTGTAAACAAATAATTTGAAGACAGACACTACAAAGGCTTGCTTGATTTTTTAGATTTCTGCATTTTAAACAATTTTAGGAAATAATCCTGGAATATTTGTTTTCATCCAAAAAAAATCAAAAGCAAAAATACTGCAGAAACAGTAACCTTATTTCTCTTTTCACCAGTGCCACATGATCTGCTGTGTTTCCCATATTTACTGTTGGAATAGATTTGACTATGATGTCCTTCAGCAGAATTGGTGCTGAGAAACCCCTTGAAAGACAGCTGGAGAGGAGCGAGTGAATAAGTTAAAGACAAAAATGATGGAATACAAGTAACCTCTGCGTTGGGGGGGGGGGGGGGTTAGGTTCCTAGAAAAAGGGCCATATTGTGACTTTCTTAACATAAAGCCGTGTTATCTGCACATACATCAAGAAACGCCAGTTAAATGAAAATAAATCTTGTGTTGATATATTTACCTTTTTCATTTCAATTCCGTGAGAGTGAATTTTATTCCATATTCAGATTTTTGGATAGTGACTTGTGAATTCTATGAGGGGAACTTCCCGTTACCCGAATGGCTGTAGTGTGAAGGCATTAAGGTTGGAGATCCTTCATCAGAACTCAGATATTTTCTGCTTTTGTTTTAGATTTTCAGCATCTGCAGTTTTCTTAATTTTCCCTATCAGGACAACTTATCCAATCCTCTGAAAAGTATAATAGGACCTTCTCCAACCTGCCTGAAGCCATGTCAACATCTCACCCAACAGTCAGAACCTCTGAACCAACAGCCTAGCGTATGTGCTCCCACCTCTGGAGATGGACTTGAACCCTTAACTTCCGATTTGTAAGCAGGTGGTACCCCTAACTGAAGCCAGTAGCCAACCATTTCTGGAAGATGCCATTCGAAAGAAATAATGGTGACTCTTGACGTGGGGGGAAGCAAAGTCAGATTACCATCTGACTAATTGCTAGCATAAGTATTTGTTTAATAGTGACTGGAAAACTAAATGAAGTATCTCATAGGGTGAGATTTCTTCATTTTGGTAAAAAAAGGATATTAGCAAATGAAACCCATCTCTTGCATTAAAAAAATCAAGCAAATATCATACTTCATTAAAATTAGTAGTATCCACGTTCCATACTCTCATGGCTCCTTAGTGAAAAAAAAAGTAAGATAAGATATCTTTATTAGTCACGTACATTGAAACACACAGTGAAATGCATCTTTTGCGTACCTCATAACTCCAGCGATCTGGGTTCAATCCTCACCTCGGGCGCTGTCTGTGTGGAGTTTGCACATTCCCCGATGTGACCGTGTGGAGTTCCTGAGGTCATAGAGTTGCACAGCACAGAAAAAGGCCCTTCAGCCCATACTTGTCCATGCTGACCAAGACGTATATTTAAGCTAATCCCATTTCCCAGCACTTTGCCTGTATCCTTCTAAGCTCTTGTCATCCATATAACTGTCCACGTACTTCTTAAATGTATCTAATATACCCATAAACTGGTGTTCCATTTCCTCTGCATCCCAAAAACCTGCAGGTTTGTGCGTTAATTATCCACTGTAAGTTCCTCTGAGGGAATGTGGGTGACAGAATTGGGATTGTGGAGAGATAAAGTCACACGGGAAATAAGCAGGAGGATGGGCTTGCTCTGTGAGCTGGCATATACTTAATGGGCTAAATGGTCTCCCTCTATGTCATAAGGGACAATGAAACCAATAAAGCTACTCTGATTAACCAGAATTAGATACTCCAGATTTTCTTGTAATCACCCAAATATTGTCCACTTTCAGACATAAAGTTATTGAGTTCTGATGAAAGGTCATTGATCTGAAACATTAACTCTTTTTCAGCCCTCTCCAGATGTTGACTGACAACGTTCTCTGTTTTTATTTCAGATTTTTGCAATCTGCAGTATTTTAGTTTTGCATTGAATTTCCCTGCCTTATATTTGGGAACATATGATTTCTATTACTTTTGTGTGGGAATACAGTAGGGAGAGAGGTTTTGATCTTTGAGGGAAGTAAATGAGTGAAATTGATAAAATCATAAGGTATTAAGGTGAGCCATTGTCTGCTCTCACAGGTAAGTATCAAAGGTCCCTTATTACTATTTCAAAGAAGAACAAGGGAGACAACTTTGATGAATAATTATTCCCTAAACAACATCACAAGAAGAATGTATCTGATTGTTATTACATTGTTGATTCTCCTGCCTACAAATTGACTACCATATTTCCTGCAACTCACACGGCACACAACCTCTGGGAACCATAGGTCCACAGTAATGAATGTAAACATTGTCTCTAAGTAGTCTTTAAGGTCTCAAAATTAAAGTGGTGCAGTTAGTAGGGCTGCTATCTCGCAGCTCCAGTGAAGCGTTTGATCCTGACCTTTGATGCTCTCTATGTGGAATTTGCTCTGTATGTGAACACATGTGTTTCCCCTGGGTGCTCCAGTTTCCCCCCACATCTCAAAGATGTGCAGGTTGGTAGGTTAATCGACCACTGTAAATTTCCCCCTAGTGTTGGTGAGGAGTAGAATTTGGATGGAGTTGAAGGGAAGGTGGGTGGAACAAAACAGGAGTGATGCTGACGGTAAGTATGGACTCGATGGGACAAAGGGCTTGTTTCAGTGTTGCATGGCTCTGGCTCTATAACAAGTAGGTGGAGGCAATTACTTGAAAACAAAGCATGAAAGTGATAAATTCAAAGCTTTAGATAACAATGAAATGGCGGTGATCAAAGAGACGTACCCCCCGTTATAAAACTCTTGAACGAACCTCTTGTATGATAAAGGTGATCCCTTGACCTCACAATCTACCCTGTCATGGCCCTTGCACCTTATTGTCCACTTGGGGCGGTGTACATGCACCTGTCTACACCAATGGTACTGAGGCGAGAGGGTTGAAAGCTTCAAGTTCCTTGGAGTGAACATCACCAATAGCCTGTCCTGGTCCAGCCACGTAGACGCCACGGCCAAGAGAGCTCACCAGCGCCTCTACTTCCTCGGGAAGCTAAAGACCTTTGGCATGTCCCCTTTGACACTCACCAACTTTTATCGTTGCATCATAGAAAGCATCCTATCTGGATGCATCATGGCTTGGAATGGCAACTGCTCTGCCCGGGACTGCAAGAAACTGCAGAGACTTGTGGACACAGCTCAGCACATCACGGAAACCAGCTTCCCCTCTCCCATCAAGTAGAAGATACAGGAGCCTGAGGGCACAAACCACCAGGCTCAAGGACAGCTTCTATCCCACCGTGATAAGACTATTGAATGGTTCCCTTATATGATGTGATGGACTCTTGACCTCATACTCTCTCTTGTTATGAATTTGCAGCTCATTGTCTACCTGCAATGCACTTCCCCATAGCTGTGACACTTTACTCTGTATTCTGTTGTTGTTTTTACTCTGTACTACCTCAATACACTGTGTAATGGATTGATCCATATGAACGGTATGCAAGACAAGTTTTTCTCTGTACCTCGATACAAGTGACAATAATAAACCAATACCAATACTAATACCTGCACTGAACTTTCTCTGTAACTGTAACTGTTACATTATATCCTGCACTCTGTTATTGCTTTTGCTTTTGTACTACCTTGATATACCTATGTTTTAAAATGTTCTGTAAGGATGGCATGCAAAACAGAGCTTCTCACTGTATCTCGGTACAGTAAGGTCTATAAAAAATCAATTACTAATTACCAATTACAAGATCCACCACTGGGATCTTCACTGAACTTGGAATATCATGCATTCACAAAGCAGAATGTCTACAGCACAATCATCAGTGGAACACAATAATGTAAGCTTCAGAGGAACACAATGGTGTAAGCATGATTTAACATCAGGGAACATGTAGATTCAAGTGAGAAGAATCGTTAGTTTGCTGAGACATTGGGTGCGTTGTGGGCTGGAGAAAGCTGTAGGGGTGAAACATGTTTCACAGAAGGCAAACCAGGGACATTCAGTAAGGAAGGAATCAAACCCACAAGGAAGACAATGTGAGGAAGGCTTCCTGGGGGTTCAGGAGGATGAGAAGGTGAATGGGAAGGAAAGAACTGAGGTCAAGGAGATGGAAACCTTAACTGAAACCAGCTGGGAAATTTACATGAGGATGAGAAGGTAGAATGATCAGGGGGAAGAAGGTGGTCATTACAAGGTGTTGATGCCAATAGTGAATGCAGAAAGTAGAAGCATAAATTCAGATAAAACGTACTGAAAGCTGGGTTCAGACAAAACTGAGACCTGTGGCACTGCAGAATACACAAGCTCAAAGGGCCTTGGATGAAAAGCTGATAAAGACTTTCAAAAGGGCAATAGAACAACTACAAACCTGCAGCTGAATCTCAGCATAACTTCTCTTAAAATGCATCCTTCTGGACAAAACCATGGTTTTATTTTGGTGGTCAGAAAGGAGAAAGACTGGCACTGCCCACAGTCCTGCCCATTCACTCTAGATTCTCTAACACATTGGAGCAGCCAGGTGTAGCTGTACTGGTGTAGCTGTCCATAGTCAAAATGAGAACATCGTGGTTTAACCATTAGAGTGGACATTTCTTGTCCCTAGGCCTGTTTGCTCCACAAGCAGATTTTTGGCTCTGGATTTTTTTGGAAAGTCAGAGAGAAAATGTTTAAAGGATAGTACGCATGCCAGAAGGTCGAGAAACATTTTCCTGTTCATGAACCCCTTGATTTTCCATCGACGGACTTGCACTTGGTTCCCTGAAGTACACAGCGGGGAGTCTGTACTCACTTACCCTTGGCATGAAAACCCATTGCCAGGTACACAAGCGAACAGGGTTGTGTGAAAAGTCGGGGCCCTCTGGTCTGTAAGCTTTGATTTTGAGCAATGATTCTGCTCTTTTGTTTGTTTGCCATCTCTAGATCAAATCAGGACCATCATAATCCTTCACTGAGTGGCAGAGAAAAGACGAAGAGTAAAGAACTATCAGCTAGAGAATGACTGCATGAAGCTTGAAGAATGCAACACAAATCATTTCTTTCATGCTATGGTAGATGTCATGGATTGAATTATATTTCATTCTTGAGGGCCCAATTCCCACACATCTCTGTTCTTTTGTGTACCTGGCTATGAGTTTTCTGGTAAACAAATCTCAACCCTGCTGGTTGCTGCCAGAATCAAGTGCATTCAGAAGGTTTGTTCTGAGATGAAGAGTTTTGACAGCCTTTGCCTTTTGTGAATTTGAGTTCCATCCTTGATGCTTTGACTACAATTAAACATAGCAACACAACACTGCAACATTATTAGAAAATATCAGCAGGTAGTTATGGAAAGGTCGAGGAAAGGAAATGTTGTTTTCCTCATTAGATTATTAAAGAATTTGTTCCTTTTTAACCGCACAGCATGGTTGCTAATTTGAGAACTGAGCAAGTTAATGCTGTGAGGTTCTTCCTGTATTTGTAATATTTAATTTTTTTCTCCCTCACTCTGGGAACCATTACATTCTTGAAGTTCCTGTTCAACTGTCTCTGTGATAACATATTGTGTTGTTAAAGTAACAAAGACATTTGCATACTCAAGATAGGGGCATTATCAGACTGAATACAATGCCAAGCCACATGAAATAATGCGGGGGGCAGCTGACTAGAGGTGCATCTTGAGCATCTTGAATGAGGAGAGGAACAAATTGGCAGAGAGCTCGCAGCAAAGGTATGAAGACTGTCACAAAATATTCATTAAAAACTTCACCCTCATCCTCTGCCTCGACACACGGATTATCTTCTTGGTATCTAATAGGTCCATGTTCTCCTCAGTTATTCTTTTGGTCTTTATATATTTATAAAACAGCTTTAGATTTGTTTTTTATTTGTCAATATTCTTTCATGCCCTCTCTCTGTATTCTCAATTTATAGTGGCCAGTTAACCTACCACCCTGCAGGTCTTTTGGATGTGGGAGGAAACCTGAGAATGTGAAGGAGATTCAGGCAGTGACAGGTGGAACGTGCAAACTCCACACAGACTGCACCCATGGTCAGGATTGAACCCGGGTCTCTGGGGCTGTGAGGCAGCAGCTCTGCACTACAGTGCTGCATGATTTGTTCAGTCCTGGCTGCAGGATGCAATTTATGGCCAGAGAGCCCTGTGCCTTGCAGGGTTGAGCTTTCAGAGAGGTTTGGGGAGAAAGCTTCTGCTGAAAGGTCAGGTCCAAGCAAAGGAGAGCAAGCATGGACAGATCAATGCTCCCAGGAAATACCAGGCTAATGAGTCATGCACTGTGAACACATTAGTGAAAACAGATAGGGGGAAGGTGTCAGAAAAGCGCACTTGTACGTCTCCACTGAGGCCAAAATAAAGTAGAATCAGGAAATAACACAGGAGGGAATTCAGCCCATCAACTCCATGTCAGCTCTTTGTAGAGAAATCCTATCAGTCCCATTCCCGAGTCCAGATGAAGAGTCTCGATCCGAAACGTCAACTGCCTATTTCCCTCCATAGATGCTGCCTGACCCGTTAAGTTCCCCCAGCTCCTTGTGTGTTGACACTCATTCCCCTGCTCTTTTCCCACAGCTCTGCAGGTTATTCCCTCTCAAATACCAATCCATTACCCTTACAGAGGCCCTATCTGCTCCTGTCTCCAACACCCTTTTTGGCAGTCAGGTTCCAAATCGTAACTTTTTACCGACTCGAGGAGTTTTTTTCTCACATCCCCTTTTCCTCCGAATGTTATACGTCTGTCTCAAGTTAATTGGATTTGAATTCTGAATTTGCAATGGTGAGGTTCAAACACGTGCCTCTTTTCAACGTGCTACACCTCTGATAACCATCGAGTAGCATGCATCTATGTTATCATATTGAATACCAGGTGAGAAGTAAGAACTCGTTAAGAAGTCCACTCTACATTAATGGAATAGGTTTTGCTGATTCCTTCCAGTTCTTTGTTGTCACTTACTCTCGCAAACCTCACAGCTCCCAGCGTACATACTTAGGCGTCTGAGACGATTTGGCTTGACCACGAGGGTTCTCTCAAACTTTTCCGGGTTCAGGAAGATTAATCGTATCATCAAGGATGCCTGCCACCCTGGCCACTCGCTTTTCTCTCTCCTACCCTCTGGAAAAAGCTTAAAATTTTCCGATTTAAGAGCAGCTTCTTCCCCACTACTATTTCCCCTCTTTCACACACCCTTCCCAGTGGCGCTGCCACATTCTCAGTCTCTTAATTCGACCTCTCTTGGTTATTCTGTTATTGTCACTTCAGCATTTCTTTTTGCACGACTTCAGATTGCACTTCTATCTTTGCACCATTCTGTTGTTTTTGTGCTCATTGCTGTATTTATTGTCGTACTTATTATTTATTCTGTGAGCTCCATGCGAGCAAGGAATTTCATGGCACCCTGGTGTATATGACAATAAGCTAACCTGAATCTGATTACCACCAGCACCACCACTGCAGCCCTTCCCTGGGGAGCAGTGGGTGGCAAGTTCTGACTCAGCCTCAGTGGGGGGGTGTAGGGACCCATCCATGGAGCACCCTAACGACACTGCATGCTGCCGAAGCCCTTTACGCATTTTCCAAACATTTTCCAAAAGCAGTGGAACAAAAAAACATTATTTTTAATAGTTAAATTTATGTGAAAATACATGGAACTGTTACTTAATTACATCGAACAGTACAGCACAGGAACAGACCTTTCAGCCCACAATATCTGCGCTGAACATGATGCTGAATTAAACAATATCTCTTCTGCCTGTTCATGATCCATATCCATTCCCTGCATGTTCAAGTATCTACCTAAGAGCCTCTTAAACGTCACTATCGTATCTGCTTCCACCACTCCCCCTGGCAGCCCGTTCCAGGCACCTACCACTCCCTGTGTAAAAAAACTTGCCCCGCACATCCCCTTTGAACTTTTTCCCTCTCACCTTAAATGCATGTCCTCTAGCAATTAACATTTGTAATCTGAAAAGAAAGATTCTGACTGTCTACCCTATCTGTGCCTCTATTCTCTTAAAAACCTCTATCAGGTCTCCCCTCAGTCTCTGATGCTCCAGAGAAAACAGCCCAAGTTTGTCCAACCTCTCCTTACAGCTCATGCCCTCTAATCCAGGCAGCATCCAGGTGAACCTCTTCTGCACCCTTTCCAAAGCCTCCACACCTTCCCTGTAATGGGGCAACCAGAATTGCACACAATATTCCACATGTGGCCTAACCAAAGTTTTATAGTGCTACAACATGACTTCCTAACTCTTATTCTCAATGCCCCGAATAATGGAAGGCAAGCATGCCCGGAACCTTCTTTACCACCCGATCTACTTGCGTGGCCACTTTCAGAGAGCTATGGATTTGGCCCCCAACATCCCTCTGTACATCAAGTACATAAATAGACATTGAGGTTAAAAAACAACAAAACCTACTTAAGTTACCTTTTAAATAAATGTTGACTACCCCATTCAAATGAAAGGGGCCATGTTAGTTGTTCCAGCAATAGCTGATGTACAACTAAATGTGGTCAAACAGTATAAATACTCACAGGCATTTTCCAAAGCCAGATAAGGCAATGTATTTGTGGTAAACAGATTTTTCAAAACATTATTTTGTCCCTCGCCATTAATCAATTCCGGAAGAACAAAAAAATGTTCCAAATGTTTCCCATGGTTAACTGTTTTACAATGCTGTGTACATCCCCAAGGGGCTTGTACCGTGTATCTTTAACTTAATTAGGGAGTTATAAGAAATTTAACATAACTTTCAAACAAAAATTGTATTGCCATCTATGTGGAATACAGCAGTATATCAAAGATCACCCAATGTAATTATATTTAATTTGTTCAAACAATTCTGCCTCTTCAGAAGTACTACCCACCAGCTGTTCCATTACTGCAAGCAAATATTGCTGCTGTTTCTTTCAGTGGATTTTACTGCAAATCCTCCTTTTCAGCAAAAACGGAAAACAGCAAACTTAGCATCTTACTGAGTTCTTGGCTACCAGTAAGAAGCAGGCAAAAGGCTAATGATGACACAAAGAAGTCTGCAGATGCTGGAATCTGGAGAAATACGCAAAAAGTACTGGAGGAACTCAGCAGGTCAGGCAGCATCCATGGAGGGAAATAAACAGTTGGCATTTTGGGCTGAGACCCTTCCTGCAAGTGCTCCTCCCCCTCCCCCTACCTTCTGATTCTAGCTTCTGCCCTCTTCCTTTCCAGTCCTGATCCCCTCCCCCACCCACCTACCTTCCCCCTCTCACCAGGACTCACCTATCGCCCTAACTCACCTATTCCCTGCCTGCGAGTGCTCCTCCCCCTCCCCCCACCTTCTTATTCTGGCTTCTGCCCTCTTCCTTTCCAGTCCTGATGAAGGGTCTCGGCCCGAAACGTCGACTGTTTATTTCCCTCCATGCATGCTGCCTGACCTGCTGAGTTCCTCCAGCACTTTCTGTGTAAAGGCTAATGATAATTTCACTAAATCATACCTATCTTTTTATCCTTTGTCTTAATTGATGAGGTTAATTAAGATTGCTCATCAAAACATATACAACTCAATTCTTTGTATTAGGAAAGGTTAGGAATTCCTGTTGCTTGGTTACCCAATCTTATGTTCTTTCAGGTTACCAACATATAAATCACAGAAAGCCATGTTAAGGAATGAGTCTCGTCAAGCCATTCTCCTTGGGCAGACTCTTTGAGCAAACCATATAATTAGTTTAATACCCTGGTCATTTTGTTTCACCCTGGAAACCTTTCTATTTGTCAATTGACCTTCACATATTTCTCTAGTTCTATTTTCAAAATTATTATTGAATCTGCTTCCATAACCCTTTCATATACATTCCAGGTCCATAACAAACCATTACCTTTAAGTATTCTATTCTTCTCGCCTTGGGTTCTTTTGTGATTCACCTTAAACCTTGTCTTCTGGTATCACCTTCCATTGCTCAGAACTGTTTGCCAATATTTATTATTTCAAAATTATTCAGGATTTTAAACACCTCCACAAAATTTCATCTTAATACCTTCTCTAAGGAAACCATGTGAAATTGTAACAGTCATGTATATGCCAAGTCCCTTGTTATAAGATATAAGATATCTTTATTAGTCACATGTACATCGAAACACACAGTGAAATGCATTTTTTGTGCAGAGTGTTCTGCGGGCAGCCCGCAAGTGTCGCCACGCTTCTGGCGCCAACATAGCATGCCCAAAACTTCCTAACCCGTACATCTTTGGAATGTGGGAGGAAACCTGAGCACGCGGAGGAAACCCACGCAGATTACTATCCTCTGATCAGTTACAGAGATCCACACTATTCTTGTTCCTGAGTTTTAATTCACCTACAAACTTTAAAATCATCCCCCGTAATCTTGGATCCATACTGTTCATAAGTATATCACATATACTATTACTATGCATACTTTATTCCCCTAAAAGAGCAGTGAACTTAATGCTGACCCCTGTGACACCATTGTATTGGTAACTCCAGCCAAGTATAACTGCCTGCCTCTGCTCTCTTTTCGTTATTCAGCCAACTTAGTATCCACGTTATTATTCCCTTTTTAATCTCACAGAATTCAATTTTACTAAGTCAATGATATGATACTTTATCAAATACATTTTAGATGTTCCCATACAGAACATCAACTGCGCCAACTTCCTAAATACGCAACAATACTTCGGAAAATTCAATCAAGTTAGTCAAACTCAATAGTCCTTCAACAGCTTAATGATGGTTGTCATTCATTAACTTATCTGTTTCAAAGTAACAATTAATTTTGTCTCAGATTAATTTTGTTCCTAAATATTTTCCTGCTATGGAGTGAAACATGCTACACCGAAGACAACAGTTCCAACCAGAACTGCTGGTTTTCAGCCACTGGAATGTCAGTAAGTCAGGGACTTCTGTGGATGTGATGCTGAACAGTTCCATTAGTATTAGGCAAAATTAGCTCCTTTTTAGATATTAATTTAAAAAAAACTTCTGTCAAGCAATGACTGTCAATCTCTCAGACTGTTTATTAAGTACAATTTAATAGAAATTGACAATAATAACAAGATGTGCACATTCAAGGTCTCAGTAACTTTTTGAATATTGCACTATTTACCAAGTCATCACTTCCTACCTTTCCACCAACTGTGCATCACATTTTACAAATAATTGGGATCAGTCTGCATACAAAATGTTCATGTCCATTGAGAGCCAATTTGTCTATCTTTGGCAACAAAGTTTATTTTATCATTTTGGATCTCCAGCTGTCTTGCAGATAGTTGCAGACTTCTTTGCCAAGCCTTGCTGAGGTAGCCAATCTCAGCCAGGACAGTAGCGCAGACTCAATACTAGGCCCTTGATCTTGATGGAAGAATTATCTGTGGGTGCCATCCTACTTCAGATGCACTTCTGTGCCTCCTCTGAACTCTTATGCATGTGGAATGGTTAGAGTGGCAGGATTCTGGAGGATGACTGCTATACTTTGTGAATAAAAAATACTGCAGATGCTGGAAACCTGAAATAGAAACAGAAAATGTTGGATACACTCAGCAGGTCAGGCCGCATTTGTAGAAAGGGAAATCAGGTTAACATTTCAGATCAAAGAGTTGTGACAAAAGGGTCTCTGACCTGGAATGTCAGCTGTTTCTCTTTCCATAGATGCTGCCTCACCTGCTACACTTCTCGCTGTCTTGGAAAAGCAGCCAACATAATCCCATCGCAGACATTCTCTCTTCTCCTCCCTCCCATCAGGCAGAAGATACAAATGCCTGAAAGCACGTACCACCAGGCTCAAGGACAGCTTCTATCTCACTGTTATAAGACTATTGAATGGTCCCCTAGTATGATAAAATGGATTTTTTACTTCACAATCTACCTCGTTATGGCCTTGCACCTTATTGTCTGCCTGTGCTGCACTTTCTCTGTAACTGCAACACTTTATTCTACATTGTGTTATTGTTTTCCCTTGTACTACCTTAATGCACTGTTGTAATGATATGATCTGTATGGGTGGCATGCAAAACAAAGTTTTTCACTGTGCTTTGATCCATGTGATAATAATAAGCAATTTAATTTGCCAATTTACAAAGAGTTTTTAAACTACATTTTGAGCCCTATTTCCATGAGGAAGGAAAAACTGTCAAGTGATAGAAGGGGGTTAGGAGAGAAAGAACTGCAGGAAAAATAAATGCTTGCTGGTTCTTTTAGAGCCCTTTAACACAATAGAAGTACACATTTTAATTTTAAACTGCCAATTCTTTGCAACTTAAGTTTTTGTATGGTGCTTTGAGGAACTGGAGGTCATCTCATTGGATGGCATAAGGCTTTTTCAGATTGGAAAATAAATCAGAATTTAAGGAACAAACAAAATAACTCAGGGATCTTCAGAACAGCTGGATTAATCCAAGCTTGAACCTAAAATTCAATCACAGGATGACACACTGGGAAACATCCAAGGGCCTAAACCCATCAACAGAGATGGAAGATTTAGTCTGAGCACGCATAGAGTCACCTCATCCAACATCACCTTGGGAATGCTTACTTCATTAATGTAGGCGCCCCAATTACTAGCGCAAAACCACAATATAAGCTTAACAATTTGGGAGTGCTGGATTCCAGGCTCTTTGCCAACCAATTATAACCAAACTAATTGACTAACAGTAGCAAAATAAGTAAGTAAATTCTTAGGGGAAGCATGCATTGGATGTGGCAGACAGCCAAGCAGCTGGCTTAGCAAAGTAGCCCAGAGTATCTACAATTGGATGTGGATCTGAACAGCACCAAAGTACAGCATTAACATTTTCTTCCTTTCTCTGTAATGTGTAATGTATGTGTATAGATGCAAGGGATTTACTATCTAGTCAATGGATTGTACTTGCATGGCCTCTAGGGTAGCCTCCAGGGACTGAGTTACTGGAATAGGTTGGACAGGCTGGACTTTTTTCCTTGGAGCGCAGGAGACTGAGGGGTGATATTTTCGAGGTGTATAAAATCATGAGGGGCATAGATAGGGTGAATGCACTCAGTCTTTTTTCCAGGTTTGGGAAATCAGGACTAGAGGACATAGGTTCAAGGTGAGAGGGAAAAGATTTAATAGGAACTCAAGGAACAACTTTTTCTCACACAGAGGGTGGTATGTATATGGAATGAGCTGCCAGAGGAAGTGGTTGAGGCAGATACAATTACAATGCTTAAAAGACAGTTGGATCGGTACATGGATAGGAAAGACTTAGAAGGATATGGGCTTAACATGGGCAAACAGGACTAGCTTGGGTGGGCTTCTTTGTCGCTATGGACAAGTTGGGCTTGTTTCCATGCCATATGTCTCTATGACTCTTTGACTCTATTCTTTTTATATCTGTATGATACAACTTCTCTGCTTTCTGAGTACCCAACTGAAGTCCAGGTGCAATAGCAACAACTTTTTTTTAAACTCACTGCCCATTCAAGGTACATTAGTATCATGTGCTGAACCTAAATTATTGCTCTCTTCTGGACTCTGTTCATGGAAAATCAACAGCTACCACTTCACAAATTAATTAGAAAGGCGGGTATTCTTAGCAAATTTGATAGAGAACTGCAACTGCCTAAACTATTATGCTCCACGAAGTCAACCATGAATATTCTGCTCTGTCAGCTTCCATGTGAAGTGTAGAACACCCTTCAGTCCATACTAAACGGTTGTGAATCCACCACTTTAAAAGCGCAGCCCTTAGACAAAATTTAATCTCAAAATCCTTTCCATAATGGAGAACAAAATGATCAAAAATCCTAAAGTTTGGCAGATATATTGCTACCTCAGTTTTCCTTTCAGCTACAACCTGTCCACATTTGCAAAGGTTCTGATTTTCCCCCTTCCACATTGCAGACACAGACTGCTTCCTAATGTCAAACATTCAAATGAACATCTTCACAAGGTGCTTGGTTTAAGATTGTTAAGAGCTAGATGTCCTCCTTTTCTCAGTAACCGGGGTTTCCCTTCCGACAGCATCAATGCCCTTACCTGTATCTCCTCCACTTCCCGTACGTCTGCCCTCACCCCCTCCCCCCTGACCTAACAGGGACAGGGTTCCCCTTGTCCTCACCCTATGACCCTACGAGCCTCCGCATCCAACACATCATTCTCTGCAACTTCCGCCACTTCCAATGGGATTCTACCACCAGACACATCTACACCTCACCCCATCTCTCTGCTTTCCATAGGGACCGCTCTATTCACGACTCCCTTGTCCACTCGTCCCTCCCCACTGATAACCTCCCTGAAACCGTACCAAGTTCTGCGCCTGTCCCTGCACCTCCTCCTTCATCACCATTCAGGGTCCCAGACGATCCTTCCAGGTGAGGCAGTGCTTCACCTGTGAGTCCGAGGGTGTCATTTATCGCATCCGGTGCTCCCAGTGCGTCCTCCTGTACATCGACGAGACCCGACGCAGATTGGGTGACTTCTTCGTCGAGCACCTTCGCTCCGACTGCTGCAACAGCCAGGATCTCCCGGTGGCCACCCACTTCAATTCCACATCCCGTTCCCATACTGACATGTCTATCCACGGCCTCCTCTACTGCCACGTTGAGGCCAGACGCACATTGGAGGAACAACACCTCATATTCCGTTTTGGTAGTCTCCAACCTGAAGGCCCCAACATTGAGTTCTCTAACTTCCAGTAACCCCACTCCTTCTTTTTCTTCCAACCCCCGCTCCTTTGTCTTCCCTTATTCCTATGGCTCCCTTCCCCTGCCTTTCCCCATCTCCTCTCCTCCCCTCCTCCATCCTTAATTCCATGGTCCACTGCCCTCTCCTACTGGATTCCTTCTTCTTCAGCCCTTGGCGTCTTCTACCTATCACCTCTCAGCTTATTGCATCTATACGCCCCCAACCACCAGCCCCCCCCCCCTCACCCGCCTACCGTCCCCCTCTCACCTGCACTCGCCTATCACTTGGACTCACCTATCACCTGTCTGCGTGTGCTCCTCCCCCACCTTCTTATTCTGGCTTCTGCCCTCTTCCTTTCCAGTCCTGATGAAGGGTCTTGGCCTGAAATGTCGACTGTTTATTTCCCTCCATGGATGCTGCCTCACCTGCTGAGTTCCTCCAGCACTTTTTGTGTGTTGCTCCAGATTCCAACATCTGCAGAATTTCTTGTGTCTCACTTGCCACTTTAACAATTTCCTTCAAAATATCACACACTTTATCAAACTTCAATCATATATTTTTGGCAAATCATAATTAAATAAAACCCTTTTATTTAAACCTGCTTTAGTAACAACCTTTTGGTGTTTTAACATGCTAGAATATCAGTTTTACAAGTTCATCACAAGATGATAATCACAAGGATCAAGGTACCTAAAGAGATATCAGGCCAGATGACCAAATGCTTGATTAAAGAGGTAGGTTTAAAGACCATATGACTGAAGGAAAATGAGACAGAGGGGTCAACATGTTCAGGTCCAGCTATTAATCAAAATTTGGAATGTTTCAAAAATTTGACGTTAGGCCTTTTGAAACAGTTCCCCATATCTGTATAATTATCCTGTATCTGTACTTCATTAAAGCTATTTCACTGCAAGGTTTTGATGATTTATTAATTAATCTATCTTTGTAATTATCCTACATGTAGGCAAGTCTGATAGACAGGCTTTTGCTTTCAGTCATTTGCATTTTATGTCAGTGATGAGGCATGGGGAAGGGAGGGGTGGAGAAATTGTCTGGTCTGCTGCATTCACTTTGTTGCAAACCATAAGCTATTTGGCAATCATTGAGCTCTAGAGTTAAGGACAACAATGAAGTTTGGCACCTCTTATGGCCTGGAGGTCAATTAGATCGATTACAACTCATCACATCCACCTTAACAGCCGAAAGCTTCAGTCTAGAGGTTACTGGTGTGGAGTGATGGGTACATTATTCTCAGACCTCCTGCAGTTATTAGCAGAAGGCTCTGGAGTGTCGACGTGTCCTCACACTTATTTAACAGCTGCCAAGAGTTTACACTTGTTGGTGTTTCCATCCAGAAAGAACATTGGGAAATGCTGGAATTCCAAAGTTCTGTTGGTCAAGTATTCCATTGGGAGAATAGTTTGCCCGAATAGGTTTGAGTTCTATTGGTCTTAGGCATGTTGTAGTCACAGGTACTTAAAGGGATATTAGTTAGTGGATAAAAGCTATTTCTCTTGGTTGGGAAATTCAGAACAAGGGGCCGTTGTCTTCATATCTGTTGGGCTTTTCAGGAGTGAAATCAGAAAACACCTTTATAAACAATGAAAATTTGAGAATTACTTCCCGCAGCTGCTGATGTGTTAATCGAAATTTTCAAAATTAAAAGACCGGTGTGCAGCAGAATTGGGGTATGTGAGGAGAGGCAGATGAAGGAAGTCAAGCTAAGATCTTAGAAAATGGAGGAAAAGGACTACCTCTTTTCTTAAATGGGCTAGGAAATGTTTGAACATCCCATGCAGTAGGTTAACTGATTCTTTTTGCCTGCTAAGGGTTAAGCAGGTACAACTGCTTTTAGTATCCCGGGGTTAAGAATGGGCAGCAAAGTGACACAGCTAGTTGAGTCGTTGTCTCACAGCTTCAGCGATTCAGGTTTAGTCCTAACTTCTGATGCTGTCTGTGAGGAGTTTGCACGCTCTCCACGTGACCACGAGAATTTCCCCAGGATGCTCAGGTTTCACCCTACGTCCCAAAGATGTGCCAGTTGGTAAGGTAATTGGCCACTCTACACTGCCCCTGGGGACACACAAGAGACTGCAGATACTGGAAATCTGGAGCAACGAACACAAAATGCTGGAGGATCAGGCAGCATCTATGGAGGGAAATGAACAGTTAATGTTTCAGGCCGAGAGATTCTTCATCAGCGCTGAAATGCCCCTCATGAGTAGAATCTGAGGGAAGTCGATAAATATTTGAGGTAAATAAAATGGGATTGGTATAAGTGGGTGCTTGCTGGTCAGTGGGCCAAAGGGCTCCAGGACTCTGAAAATTAGCAGCTTAATCTCTGTCCAACAACCTGAAGGTGGGACAAGTATGTATGGGAATATCTAGTGAGTTTGGGACAAGAGGGGGTCCTGCCTCAGTTCCTGGATGAAGGATAACCACCATATGGAGGTAATGCCAAAATATTGAAATGATCCTAATGCAAGTAAACAGTTTCAAGAGAAGAAGGAAGAATTGGAAGTCTGCATTGATCCATGGTCCCAACTAATGCACAGAGCTCAGTATCAACAGGGAACCCACAAACTCCCGGGAGGATTGCCCCAGAGAATGGAGAAGTTTAGAATATTTTGTTTAGCAGCAAGATTTGGAGCATGCTGCTGGATGATCTGAAGGGAACTCACATAAGTGAATTTGAGGGAATTAATTTGCAATAATCCTAATGTCAAAAGTAAAGTCAGTGTAGAGGCATCTTGGATTGAGCCATATGCTTTTCATTGTGGGTCATTCTTGAGCAGAGTGGCCTGATGGATGACCTCCTCTCTAGGTCAAAGCCACCACACCCGATAAGCCATCCCCCATCCTACTAATTAATAGACTTGAGCCTGCTTACCTACTGAGATCAAACAAGTATCGATAGGATTCAAGGGTAGGCACGTAGAAATATATTTGTTCTTTCTTATCAAATCTTCTTCCAATTGGGAAAAAGAAAAACATGTAGGATGTTACAAGTTTGAGGCACGATAGCAGATCTTTTTACTGATGCCTTCCCTCAAACAGTTCTGAGAGATTGACTTGCTCTGTATTGCCTGCTGTTTTTAATGAGGTGAATTCTAAATGTAATAGCAGTGTGCTTGGTAGAGCCACTGAATTTCTATTAATTCCCTATGACCATTGCTGTCTCATATACAATGCCACAATCAGCTGTCCTACAGGTTTTCACAGTTAAGTTCTGTTTTAATCAAAACAGAAATAAAAAGTTACATGATTGAAAGATGAGCTGTATCTGCCCTGCAGTAAGTTGAACTTTCTAGAATAGAGATAATCCTTTATCTGAATGATTCATTACAAAACTTTACCTTGTTCCCTCACTGTTGCTATTGTGCTTATAGCCTTGCTTTTGAAAGCAGTTCCAATAGCAGGAACGAATGCACTCTCTCACTGCTAAAAGTGTGACTGGTGATGTGAGCTTGTGCAATCAAGGTTCTATAATAAGGGGTGCTTCCAGAACCTTGAATGCCCAAGCCCCATTTTTAATAAAGAGAGACAGTGATGTGCTCTCCACAGCAGTGGCCAATAGGTAGGAGTCAATCACTATGACCAAAGCAGATAATCTGGTTGTTACCATTGTGAGTGCTTATTGTGTGAAAATTGCAACATTGCACTGTAAGTTTCATTTCAAAAGTACTTCATTAACTGTAAAGTCCTTTAAGGAGTTCTATGCAATGCAGGGTGCTATATAACTATATAACTGCAATGCAGGGTGCTATATAACTTCTATTAGTACAAGCTGATAGACTGAATACAGACAAGGTTGTGCATGCAGTGGAGTGAAAGATCAGCCTTTTGTCTCAAGAGTCATTCGTCTGTGGCTGAGGTTGATGAAGTGAGTGCATTTAACGTATGTCCACAACTGCAGAGCAGTTGAGAGTTTCCTCAGTTCAACAATGCAAACTCACCCTGAAGCATCACTAAAATCAGCTTGTGGCATACAAAACATATTTAAAAAACTACAGCTGCTTTCTTTGGTGAAGAATAGATTACAGACTGGTGTGACAGAAATTCTTTTTCAATCATACAGTCCATATAAATTGTTATTTTCCAATGATTGAAGAATTTAGATACAGATTTAGACAGAAGAAATGCACAGGGTTTATAACTGGACTGGAGACCATGCTGATTTTTAGGAATAGATTAGAAAGGTGGTTGAGTGAAAGGTGTGAGGGAATAGAGGAAAATGTGAGGGAATAGAATGGATACAAGGGATGGGGCGAGTAGATCAACAAAAATATGAAGGCACAAAAGACTGCAGATGCTGGAATCTGGAGCAAAAACAAACTGCTGGAGGAACTCAATGGTTCAAGCAGCATCTGAGGGGGAAGAGGGATGGTCAACATTTTGGGTCATGACCCTGCATCAGGACAGGGAATGTAGAGGGATGATAGCCAATATGAAGAGGTGAGAGGGAAGAATGAGATGAGGTTGGTAGATGAGAGGTGAAACCAGGTGAGGTGGGAGGTGACGGGCAGGTGGAGCCAGGTGGGGAAGGGGAAAGGGGGAGATTAGAGACAAAGGCTGGTGGGTGATGGGTGGAAACAGATAAGGGAGGAGTCATGGGCAGGTGGAACCAGTTGGGGAAGGGGATAGAGAAGGCAGAGCAGAGGAGAAGAAACCCAGGTGCATAGGTGTATGCGTGATGGATAGGTGGAAATAGGAAAGATGAACAAAGGGAGAGAACCAAGGTGTTCCTTTAGGATTGGGAAAGGAACGTGGGAGAGTAGGTTACCTGAATCAGCCCTTCATCTTGGGGCAGTCCATGTACGAGCAGAAGGACAATCAAAGGTAGTTGGGTGAATTGCAAGGGATATTAGTTTTTTTTTGCATGTATTATTGAATCATAGAAAGATACAACACAGAAACAGGCCCTTTAGTCCATCAAATCTGTACTGACCATCAACCACCCATTTATACTCATCCTACACTTATTCCATTGTACAACGTAACACGATTGCTTTCTAACTTTGCTTTGTTCCTATGAATTGTTATCTCAGTTTTTCTCTCAGATGCTACCTGACCGCAGTATTTCCAGTATTTTCTGTTTTCATTTGCAGTTTTGCTTTTTTGAATTTTTAAAGTGTTGCAGACTTACAACAGAAATGATTACTAGCAACCAGCATTACATTTGACACATATTTACAGGAATGTTTACATCTTCCTGCTGTCTGTCCATATTGGCAGATCTATTCTTCACTAATGGAGGAAAGGAATGCAAAGTGAATGCAGTCTGTGGTATTATGTGTGTGAGGATTCCTTTAGGAGCTGACTGTATCATGTGATAGGACAGTTGATACATTGTTGTACCAGCCACTGCTGTTAGTTGAAGGCTCACTACCTTCAATTAAGGATGTTTTGTTGGTGGATGTATCCTTTGTTTGCCTTAGTGAATAGCAAAAGAGCCCAGAGACACTACAATCCCTTAAGTTGTCCTCAGTACTCAGTCAATTTCTGACTCCAAACCCCTGAACAAATAGAAATTTGCTTTGCCCACATATTCAGACACAGCATTGTGGGACTCTGAACAGCTCACCACTCAGCAACTCCCCTTGCTATAGTTAACTACACTTAAAGCATCAGTGTCTTATTTGCAAAGTCTTTCTTTTGCAAGGCAGAGAGACATGTTGCCCCCAGCTGTGTTAGGTACAAGTGTCAGAAAGACACATGGTTTGTGCCATTGTGTTTCAGACTGATAACAAGAATGAAATGAACAATTTCTACGTTTTCTTGGATGATGCCCACTTCATCAGTACACTGCCAGGTAAGACCTTATCTTAAAGTTTGCCTTGGGGGTACTCTGCTATGATTGTCTCTTAGCAGGCATGGTAGTGTAGCGGTTAGCGTAACGCTTTACAGTGCCAGAGACCCGGGTTCAATTCCGGCCACTGCCTGCAAGGTGTTTGTACGTTCTCCCTGTGTCTGCATGGGTTTCCTCTGGGTGCTCCAGTTCCCTCCCACATTCCAAAGACGTACAGGTTAGGAAGTTGTGGGCATGCTATGTTGGCACCAGAAGCATGGCGACACTTGCAGGCTGCCCCCAGAACACTCCACACAAAAGGTGCATTTCATTGTGTGTTTCGATGTACATGTGACTATTAAAGATATCTTCTGTTGACACCATCTACAATCAATCCAGATAATAAATCAAAGAATCTGAGTTGAGCCTGCCTTAAGAGTCCTCCACTTATAAATACTAGTTGCAGGCAGTCCCAGAGGAAGTCATTATATTCTCAGGATGTAGGTTCCCTTTGTAAAACTAACCCTTTTTAGAACATGATTGTTATACAGTCATTGATACAATCTCTTTCTTATCCCTCTCCCTCCCACCCAAAATACTTGAAAATGTTTTCAGTATTATTCGCAACAACTCAGAGAAAGTAAAAGGCTAATACGTAAAGTAATCAAACATTGTCCAATGGTTTATAAAACTTAAAGAAATGCATAATATCACATGCTGATCAAAAATATTTTCAACATTGTGGTTTAGCTGATACAAATCAGTAATTTAGTTCCCCTTCTATCTGAAGGAAAACAAAAGACTTGAGCAACTCAGAGGCAGTAATTCAATGGATGGTGGTGTGCATAAAGATAAGGCTTTAAATTCAAGACATTGGGAGCCAGTAATGGTGGTGAGGAAAGAAAACAGAGTTGGGTTTGGCTTATGTTAGAACGGTTGTGGTAAGGTTTGAACTGCAGCATCTGTCATTTCTTTTCTCATAACTCTCATGTGCAATGTTATATTCATTCCTCATCTTGAGTTACCTAGAAGTGTTACAGTCATGCTACATACATGACGACATTTGGTGAGGCACTATTGAGTCAGAGATAGTGAAGGAACAGTGACTCATGACCAATTTAATTTGGAGATTGTGGAAAATGGAATCCTAGTGAGAGGATTGCTTGAGACATTGACTTTGGAAGTGAAGAAGGCATGGATAAGGAGTTGGGATTGGAGCCAAGGGACATTGGAGAGGCAGAAGTTGGTGGAAATTTAAAACTAAATTCAGGACCAAATGGGACACATAGATGGGGCATTCTGTCTGGTTTAAACTGACAGAGGATGGTGGGATCAAGAGCAGGAGGCCAGCTGGCTAGTGTGAACTTTGCAAGTGTTTTTAAGTTGAAGGGAACATTGCTTATCCACTACATGTTGTCAGTGAGATAGCACAGAGTTATCTGATGGGCCTACAAACTGTCCGCATGAAAGATGTTTTGACGAAAGCTCATTGACGTGAAACCTGGATTCTCCCTCCACAGATGCTGCCTGACCTGTTGAGCATTTCCAGCTTTATCTGCTTTAATTTCATGTGAAAATCATCCCGTGCCAAAAGATGACAGAACCAAGGATCCTATGTACTTACACAGAAGGAGGTTATTTGTCTCATTAAGTCCATTTTAGATCCCAACAGACCAAATCCATCAGTCCCATTCCCTGCTCTTGATTCCCCTGAAGCCCTGCAATTTATTCTTCCAACACCTCCCCTTTGATACTTTTTCCACTTACCTACACTATGGGGTAGGTTACAATATCACAACTTCTTTGAGATGTGGGAGGGAACCAGAGCACCCAGTGGAAACTCACATGGTCATGGGAGAACATACAAATTCCACTCCAACAGCATCTGAGGTCAGGATCAAACCAGGGTCCACTGGAGCACTGAGACAGCTGCACCACCATGCCTCCTAAATAACTGGCAAAGGGGGAAAAGAAAAGGGGTCCAGGTAATTGGAAATTAGTTTATTATTGTCACATGTACCGAGATATAGTGAGAAGCTTTGTTTTGCATGCCGTCCATACAGGTCATTTCACCACATCAGTACATCGAGGTAGTACAAGGGAAAAACAACAACAGAATGCAGAATATAACGCTACAGTTACAGAGAAAATGCAGTACAGGCAGACAATAAGGTGAAAGGCCATGACAAGGTAGATTGTGAGGTCAAGAAACCATCTATCATACAAGAGGTTATTCAACAGTATTTTAAGTGGGATAGAAGTTGTCCTTGAGCCTGGTAATTCGTGTGTTCAGGCTTTTATATCTTCTGACCGATGGAATGGGGAGGAGAAGAGAGAATTACTGGGGTGGGTGGGGTCTTTTATTATGTTGGTTGCTTTCCTGAGGCAGCGGGAAGTGTAGACGGAGTCCATGGAGGGGAGGCTCATTTTCGTGATGTGCTGAGCTGGATGGAATGCTGAGCATTGGCATGAGGTGAGTGAGGAGACCTGAGGAATACGACACATTGTTGGTCTGGATGGATGGGTGAACAGGGGTTAATGATGGACTAGTACGATGAACTGAACCTCACGGAGAAGCAAAACAGCCGAGGATCAGAACACGTGTTTTCCTGCTGTGCAGGCAACCTGTGTCCTTGACATCCAATGTTTATCACATCCACAGCATCACCTTTAGTTTACTCCATTGCCATGAAATTCACTAATTTTTTTGTTACCTGCATGCTTAATCTAACCAATGGTTTCTTTGCCTATTGCCTGAGCTCAACCCTATGGTTTTAAAAAGGCTCCAACATCTTGAGTAAGAGGTGATCCCAGTTGATTTTATAATCCCTTTGAAGAACTAATAAAAACCTTTGAAGGAGTGCATTGATACATTCAAACCCATTGAAAGTGTAACACAACAAAATGCCATTTCTTAACATTAAAAAATTCTGCAAACCCCTTGCTTTTGAATAGCATCTTATGACTTATAATCACTAATTGGACCAGTTAGGTTAACACATCTCTTCATTGAGAGCAATGCTCTCCTACCCTGCTTTTCCAATGGACTTTTCTTGTCAATTTCCCCATAGATATTGTGATTATATTGATGTTAGCCTGCATTCTTGTTGCCGTGTCCTTGGCTTCACTCTCAGTGTTTGCTCATTGTTCTGTTCGACACACGGTCTTCTCATCTGTTAAGTCTGTAACACAAGGTGTTGTGACAGAAGCAGAAGTTGAATGGCAGGCTATATCTTCGATAGTGACAACATGTAGAACAAGGGCAGATGTGTGGTGAAGGGTTGGAAATGAGTCCACTGAGAGGCCACGCAGCCAGCTGTTACCTCACTCTTTAATTAGTTGATAAGCCGAATCTCCAGCACTTTCCAAGCAGGGAATATATCAATGATAACTGAAGACCCATTCTCGGCAGAAAAATGTGGTCAAATTTATATTTCTGAAAATCAACAATCTGCGGATGCTGGAGATCTGGAATAAAAACAGAAAATGCGCGAAACACTCGGCAGGTCAGGCAGCATCCGATGAAAGAGAAACAGAGTTAATGTTTCAGATTGAAGACCCTTTGTCAGAATACATATCGTATTTCTGATTTCATCCGATTCTGATCTTTTTGCACTTGCCCAAATTTTTATTGCCTCACCTTTGTGAGTTCTATGGAGAGCCAGCGTAGAAGAGGAGTTGAGGCCAGCAAAGATCAGCCATGATCAGGTTGAATGGCAGGGGAGGCTCGAGAGGCCATGTGGCCAACTCCTGCTCCGAAGTTCTTATGTGTTCTGGTAGTCGTGCCTTCTGCTGTCTCAACCCAAAGCTTGGTAATTCCTTCTATGAACTTTACTGTGTCTGTACCACCATCTCATCCTTTCAGACTCTCCTCAAAAGTATACCCCTTTCATCAAGGTTTCAGTCACCTGCCATTAGTCTTCTTGAGTGATTTGGTTGTTCCTGTTCCCTTCCTGTGTAATAGGCACTCCACAAATTCAAATTAATGTTGCTTATGTTTCAAATGGCACCACGGCAAAATGTAAAATAGAATACAAATCTATCTGTGGTTTTGTGCCAGAAAAATATAACCAGGGAACTGTAAGATCATCATAAGAAGGGCAAACTAGTTTATTGATATCTCTGCAATCCCCACCTGGCTTGCTGTACCTGAGTGCTTTCTGACATCCCCAAGCAAACCCTGCGATGGCCCACATGTTGAAAGCACAAAAGGACTGAATCACAAGGAAGGTGCCTTTACTTTGTTAGAAGGTTAAGGAGGTTCGGTATGTCACTGATCACTCTAACAAACTTCTACAGATGTACTGTTGAAAGTATGCTAAATGGTTGCATCATGGTCTGGTAGGGCAATTTGAATGCACAGGAATGTAAGAAGCAGCAGAGAGTAGTGGACTAAGCCCAATACATCACGGGAACATCCCTCCCCACCATTGCAAGTATCTACATGAGATGCTGCTTCAGAAAGCAACATCTATCGTCAAAGATTCCTGCCATCCAGGCCATGTCATCTTCTCGCAGCTACCTTCGGGCAGAAGGTACAGCAGCCTGAAGTCCCACACCACCAGGTTCAAGAACAGTATGGTTGAAGGGAAGTAGCTGTTCAAGAACAGCTACTTCCCTTCAACCATTCTGTTCTTGAACCAACCTGCACAACCCTAATCACTGCCTCAGTACAGCAACACTATGACAACTTTGTACTACAATGGACTTTGGGTTTTTTTGTTCTAATTGTGTTCTTTCTTGTATAATTTTGTATAATCTATGTTTAATTTATGTTTTTTTCTTGCGAATGTGTGTGTCTAATGCTATGTGCCTGTGATGCTGCTGCAAGTAAGTTTTTCATTGCACTTGTGCATTCATGTACTTGTGCAGATGACAATAAATTCAACTTTGACTTTGATTTTCAATATGAAGCTTGCAATCAGGGGGCATTGTCCCTTTAGGAGCACAATGCAATTAAACAAATTCATTTTACTAGCAAAGGCAATTGTTTTTACTGCTATTTTTTAAGCAGTTTAGATGACTTGGGCAAAATAGTCAGGAGAATTACTCCGTGGCCCCGCTGTGTAGCTGAAGTAACCTCACTTCATGTTCCTGCAGTCCACAGTGAGATGCAAAGATCCATACATATGAATTCACACCGAGAAGTTGTGAATAAACCCTCAATTCAGCTTTACTGCTTCAGTATAATGTGACTTGTATTTATCATTAAAATCCTCATAGATTTCAAATCCATAAATAATGGCAAAAATGAAAGGTATTAAAAAGCCTTCCTATTGAACAACCCGTTTGTATTTGATGTGCAGGCCAGATGATTAATGTTTCACAATGTATGTTGTGTATTCCCCCATAGTCTGTTGCAAGTTATTCATCACAGAGGTAAGAAATCACAAAGCATTATGAAGATACAATTTCACTGGAAATCTCTTCAAGTGTTGAAACAGAATTCCATAGCTAGAGAAATGCAGCAGATGAAAGGCAAGTCTGATCTCTCTACATTAATTGTATTCTTCAACATAGGCGTAGCCAACACACACACAATGTAAAATATGTCATTGCAGGTCTTTTGTTCTCACATTAGATTACACCTATCTCCATGAGGAAACAAAATACAAGGAATCATGACCATGTATCCGTACTGGTCTAGAAACAGAGCTCTGAACTACACAAGTGTTGGCCACTGTGATCTCAATATAATAGACAAGGCAACTACACAAGTGTTGGCCGTAGTGGTCTCAGTATAGTAGACTGGACATCTAAACAAGTGTGTCCATTGTGATCTCAGTATAGTAGACAGGGCAACTGCACAAGAATGGCCATTATGGTCTCAACATAGTAGACAGGGCAACAGCCAGATTCGATGAAAGCACATAAATGTATTGGGTACCAGTTATGTTACATTATCTGGAAGTCTTTTAAGTTGTTTAAGCCTTTCCTTCTGTCACAAGTGAATATAGCACCGTGAATGCAATATCTCACTGTTGTGAGGAGTTCAACTGAAATAAAGTTAGGCGAAGTCAGTCTAAATTGCCCATAATCTGGCATTGACTGCCCAGATAGCATTAATGAGCACTGAGCTGGTGTACTCAGACAGTGAAATCATGTTGATGATTGATGTATAAAAAAGAGCAGCGGCAAGAAGAGGAAGAGAACAAGCAGAGGAATACAGGGACCAATCGTCGGGTAGTCTGGCATGTGTTAATGCTAAACTGGACACCAAACACTTTAAAGGGTTTACATCACCAGTGACTGATATTCACAGGATCCACCTCATCTGAATTATATCTATCAATCTAACTCATAGCTACAGGCCTGGCATGTTCAAATGACTCTTCCCTAACCCCGTAACCCTGTAAATAAGGAAAATGATTTGCTTATCACTTAGTGATCTGGTCTTTATTATGCCCAGACACTTTATGCAAAACTGAAGAATTTGATTCACAACCACACATATTATACAGATATTCCACAGTTTATGCACATTCAATTTGCAAGTCATTGCGGTGACATTGACTTTGTGGTGCACGTAATTTTCGAAAGTATTTTTCACTGTTACTAGTAATGTGACTTGCTCCGTCCTTAGGATTCGCTGTGCCAAAATACCCATAAAAGCTATTTTACCCAGCCTTTTTGTTTTACAGTTTTGCTTAACAAGCACCCTTTCTAAAATTGAGGAACAGCTGTATAGATTTTCCACTTTGATTTGCATGTTGTGATTTGCTGAATTATTTCACCCACATCATATCAACCAGCTGCTTTTTCAACGCGTTAAGTACAATGCAAATTCTCACTTCACAAAGATTACATTCTCAAATGTGAGAATTAGATTTATTGTTCCATAAATAATTTACTATAGTGAACATCAGTGCTATCAATAAAGCAATCACCACAATCTAGATCCATAGCTCCACCAAGATACATTGAATAGATAAATACGCACTATTTACACTATGTTATTTCAAAACGGAAGTAATGGTTGTCGATTTACATCATACGTTGTCTTTCATTAAAGCTGCATAATATTTGATGTTCCTTCAGATCAAATTGATACTGAATGCTCAACTCATGTCAAAGTTATTCCTAAGGAACTAACATCTCACCCTGAAGAAAAGTTGCTTCGCCTTACAACTCCGCAGTCACTTCTGACACCTCTGTTTCTGGGAAAAGCACGAAGAAATGTTCATGGAAAGGAGGTTAACTTGACGGGACAAATCAGCCATTGCCACAAATATTAGAATGAGGAGCTGAAAAGCATTGTTAACAGAGGCCTGGTAACTAAGTCAACCTCCTGAGGTAATGATACTCTCTCAAATATCTCTAATAAGATCTGGATCAGGAAGCAGGTTTGTTTTAGTAATGAAAAAAATAAAGCAGACAATCTAATGATGTGGATGAAGGGACCAAGTGTAATATATCCATGTCTGGTGATGATGCACAAGCTGGATTGTGAGGCAGTGCAGTTAGGATTCAGAGAGAGAATGACAGCATTAGTGACCAGGCACGGATATGACGGATGGAACATAATGCACAAAAATATTAGGTCATCCTCTCTGGTAGAAAAAATAGAAAGGCGGAATTTTTTTCAATGGTAGGAGATTGAAAGGTGATGGAAAGGGGCACTTGGTATATCACTGAAAGTTAATGTTCTGATACAGCGATGACTTTCTCTGTGACAGACAGGAGGAACACCCACAGAAGTTACCACAATCAGATTTATCTCCATTCAAGCAGACATTCACCTCAATGATAATTCTTTCAGGAAGAGACATGGTTGGATGATAGTTTGGGGAATGTTGCCCAGCCCTTTCTATCTCAGCTCTGCTACTGTTTATTAACTTTGCTTTCATGGCCATATGTCGATTGGCTGATTTTTTTTCCCAGTGTGGTTAGTCATGCTTAACCTAGTACCAATTCTATGAATAACTATCAACCTTGTTCAGGAACAGTAACCCACAGCATATGTACTTAGGAGGCTCAGAACCCATAAAAGGTGCAAATAGGACATGCAGAGTTGTTTGACAGCATCAAAGGTATGTTCTTGAAGGTTTTTTCTATCAAATGATGAGAAGCACTAGTTTAAAAGCTTCTGGTGTACTTGTGAACTGCTTCAGCCAAAGGTTCTAATGGTGGATTGTAGGTTGCAGTGGCCAGGTGCTGATTAAGGGAAAAGTGTATTTGTTAACATCAAAGTAAAAAAGTCTTGCATTTATTTGGTACCATTTGTGACCTCATGCTTCCCTGCACGTTTTACAGCCAAAGTATTTTTTTAATGTAGTCACTATTGTGACCTAGGAAATATGGCAACATTTTTATACCCAACAAGCTCCCACAAACAGCAATGAGCTTTTTTATACAACCCCTCACTAACTAATATTATACAACCCCTGGTAAACCCATCTTAATTTCAGATCAGTGCCATTGTTTCATTCTGCATTAACAGACATCCAAATAGAATACGTACTCATGTCAGAATGAGCTGGAAGCAAAAGAAAAGGCAGCACCCGTCTTTAGATCCACAGGTCATTAAAGTCTACAAGCAGCATGATCATCCTGAAAAGAAGGTGGATATGATTTTGTAGTTGTTACAAGTTTCAGGTCTGCCTTAATTATTTTCTAGGGTTAGTGTCAACAGGGTCAGTAAGCAGGGTCCCTCACAACTGGTTTTTTTGGAGTCTTGCCCGATCTTCTCTTTAATCGGTGAGCTCTTTCAAACAGCCAACACTGATAGTGAATAGGCTGTCTTCTTTTTGTGCCATGACAGCTAGAGCTAGTATTCTGTAACCCAGGAGTCATAACATTGGGAACTCTTCTTGTGTCTATGTACAAGATACCCTGATCCTTACAAGGGATCCCTCCAATCTTCTAGACAACTAACTCTATTAAAGAGAGATAATTGATAGTCTGAAATCTTCAAACTCATGTCAAAGTTATTCATGAGGAGCAAACAGCTCACACTGAAGAAAGATTGCTCTCCTTACTACTACCCAGTCATTTCCAAGACCTCAGTTTCAGGAATGCATGCAATGAAATTTAAATGGTGAGGAGGTTAACTAGAGGTTAAGGTATGGGCTGAGGAGCCTGGTACTGTCAACTCCCAAGGAAATGATACATTGCCCTCAGAGGGATGAGGGGAAATAACTCAAAGAAGAAAAGCCAACACAAATAAAAATAATTGGGTATTAAAAATTGATGATAGGATGGCAGCTACAATGGAAGTGATAATTAGCAAGCTCTGTAATGTCATTTATAAAATGCAGGATGTCGTTCAACTTCCCACTTCTGCAATTCTTAATTTCCCTATGGTATCCTATTAAAATTACATGACCTTGTTTGGTTCTGACTTTCCTGTCACCTTTCTTCTTTGTGTATTGAAAAATCTCAGCACACAAACACGTATTACCAATTCAACAGAGGTTGCCTTTGAAGAAAAATATCTCTGACTACACCAAAGTACTTCTCCCCAAAGCAATCTCTTGGTTATATGATGGCATTTGATGCCACATCAGCTTGACTGTTGACTCTCACTGTTTGGTTTCTTCCATGTACTAAAGAAGGTTTGGGAAAATCAACATCAAGATTCAAGCATGTCCACTTGTCTTGGTTCAGTTGTTTCTAAGCAAAGAAACTGTCGCTTCAGATATACTCCATTGTTTTCTCAATGTAGGTTGAAACTTCAAGCGCAATCCCATGGCATTGTTATCCTTTCCCCAACAAATGAAATTCAGAGTCTGTTCCAAATCATAAATCAAGGCTTATTTTACCAATCTTTTGCTGAGTTTTAATTCTTCCAAAATATTCTGTTTTCCTGAATCTAGCCATTTCTGCTTCCTTCTTAACACATTGTTGCAGTAAACTCCTCTGCGATTTCAAACTTCTCAATAATTTTGTGACCTGGTATTTAATCACCTCTCACAACCCCTCCCTTCCTGGCTTGGGGGCCAGTACCTTGATGTCTAAAGACAGAGGATTTCCCAATGTTGGTTGAGCATGTTTGAGGAGGAAAAATGCAAGGATGTAATGCTGAGGCTTTATAAGGTGTTGTTCAGACCATATTTGGAATATTGGGAGCCATTTTGGGCCCCATATCTAAGGAAAGATGTGTTGGCATTGAAGAGGGTGCAGAGGAGGTTTGCAAGAATGATCCAGGGGAAGAAAGGGTTAATGTATGAGGATGGCTCTGGGCCTGCACTCACTGGAGTTTAGAAGGATGAGAGGGAATCTCATTGAAACTTACCAAATATTGAAAGGCCTGGATAGAGTGGACGTGGAGAGGATGTTTCCAGTAGTGGGAGAGTCTAGGACCAGAGGGCACAGCCTCAGAATAGAAGGACGTCCCTTTAGAACAGAGATGAGGAGGAATTTCTTTATCCAGAGGGTGATGAATCTGTAGAATTTATTGCCACAGACAGCTGTGGAGGCCAAGTCATTGGGTATATTTTAAGCAGAATTATGCGAGGTTCTTGATTAGTAAGGGTGTCAAAGGTGATGAGGAGAATGCAGGAGAATGGGGTTGAGAAGGAAAAGTAAATCAAACATGATCGAATGCACGGAGCAGACTCGATGGGCTGAATGGCCTAATTCTGCTCCTATGTCTTATGGTCTTATGGTGCCACAGTAATATAAGTTCTTCACTTTGTTGTCAAGCTACTGAACAAAGCATCTATTGCTTGGCTGGAAGGACAGAACGGATTTTTTTAGTTTTCCAAGAAGTGTAAGAAATTCTTCCGAGTCCGAGCCTTCATTTCTAAAACATCACTAAAAATACAATAACTTCCACTTTATATTGTTTGCTGTTTGATCTGACTGCAGTAGTTGTGGCATCTCTCTGTGAAGCAGCCACAACATATCAAAAGTAATTAATGGGCAATGACATGCTTTGGGATATCCTATGGGCTTAATATTCATGATAGGGCTTGTTACCCACTGGTTCAGCAGCAAAAATATTTGAGGAGATACATCAAAAGGGTTATTTGGAAATAATATTCCCGTTAGAAATGTTTCAGTAATCTCTTCTTTTGGCACAAATTGTTTTAGATGAAGCTTCAAGATCAACCAGGTATGGGACAAACGCAACTTTGTCTAACACATGTTACTCTTAAGTTTTCTTTCTTTCATGGTACATGCAAGAGTTAAAAAGCAAGTTCACTCTCAGAGAACGGTGCTGCTAAACCAACAATTCAGAAGCTCTCAGGAGTTTTGTTTGAATACATTGAGTTTAAGAAACACATACTTAAATCTCACTCTGATCAAACTTAAGTATTTCCCATTCTGCCTTGTTCCAATTAGCCTGTCCAATGCCAAAAGACAGGCCAGAGGGTCTCCATGGATTATCCAACATGATGAGAATAGAAATTGATTGTAAAAGTGACTTTGAAGCTTTCAGTCAATTTCATGGAGCATATGTGAGGTACTTGGTTAGTTTATTATCTTACAATGACAAAATTAAGCCTGAAACAATTGGATATCTATGAACTGCTGCTTTTCTACACCAGTACATTTATGACTGAGCATATCTGCTTGCTTGTTTGTAACCCAACCTCCATCCGGTGAAGTGTTTACTTCAAGTCCACCAGATCACCTACTACCACATGCAAACAATAATGTTGAGGTTTCCCTCTTTTATCTCAGGGCTTAATATCAATTACCCTAACTATGGGTCAAAACAGACTCCAGGCCATCAAAAAACGAGCTTTTCCAGATAATTGGTTGGGGATATCAAGTCCAAAGAGAAATCTGAAAAACTGTAAAATGTAACAGAAAGTTTTGAGGCTGTTCTCACCAATCAAAATAGGGCTGGAACACAAGTAGATCTATTGTTTGTGAAGGGAAAGGGAAGGTCGATGTTTCAGCTCAAGACCCTGCACTGACCATCCTTTTGCCTCCACAGATGCTGCCTGACCCATTTGAACTCTTCCAGCAGTTCCTATTTCGCTCCAGATTCCAGCATCTGCAGTTTTTAGTGTCTCTTGGATCTATTATCTATTCCATTCTCACAGGTTTTCACTTCACAATGTCTATGTTACTTACATACTGCAGCACAGAAAGAGACCATTCAAGCTATCAGGTCCATGCCAGCTCCCAGCAGAGCAATCCCATCTGTCCCATTCCCCCTTTTCCTGTACTCATGCCCAAGGATTCCCCTTTGTCATTTACTGACACTGAGGGGTAATTTATAGCAGCTCCTGAATCTGTCTCTGTCATAAGGAAATTATGGAACAACGTATCAGCACCTCTTTCTGATGCATAAGAGAACTGAGCCCCAGGGAATACCCCTGCAGTCACAGGGAGAATGTGCCAACGCTGCATAGATGGAATCCAAGGTCAGGATCAAACCTGGATCCCTCAATCTGTGAGGCTGCAGCACTAACTGATGCACTACCATGCCATTCCAGATGTTGACTGGATACCCATGGTTAGACATGTGTAATGATACAGAAAATTTGAGTGAAGGCAGATGCTTGATTAAAGTCGCTGTCTAATTTGCTTTGGCATCATTTTATTCTCTGGTTCACCAATGAAATTGCTGTATCTGGTAATTGCTCAATATATATGAACTAAATCCCCGACTGAAAGCTGAGACTTATTCATTTCCAAGAAACCACTGAAGTGCAAATCAGTGGTTGTAACATTGAAAATTAACTATTGCGAGTGTGGTGTTTTGTTCCTTTGAGTTTAAAACTTTGTTGGAGACTTGATAATGTGTTTTTTTCCTTTCTCTCTGTGCATCTGATTTGACATTGAATTCACCCACTCTAATTTACAATTCATTCTCAGTCCTTGCACTGTTTATTACCAATCCTTCAATCTGATGGATAAAGCCATGCACATTTGCTTGTCCTGTCAACTCAGGTCCCAGGTGCCCTTCTTCCGTTGCTACAATGTTGTCCTGTTTCCTGCATTTTCAGCACCTTTGGCACGCAAAGAATTTAAAAACTTGAGCAGGTAAGGGCATGTTCTATGTTAACAACAGATGCTGTTAGATTCCCTGCCCAACAAGTTATGCCCCATTGATTGTAGTAAGTTTTTTATTAATTTAATGCTTGTATGTATTCCAAGGCAAGCAACTGTATTCTTAGAGACTTGAGTATGGATCTCAGAGCACCCTGTTTAGTTTTCTCAGTACCTTGGAAGCTCACCTTTTCTGTTTGACTACATCAAGGACTTCCTCAGTATAGAAATGGCTAAAAGGTGCTCAATAGTAATTTTAAAAGTTGAATAAGTTTAAGAACATATAACTCTGACTGTATTGAGTGAATCTGCTGAACATTCTTTACCTTGTAAAGATTGTGGGTCAGATCTTGTGAGCAGGAGTTCTGTAATCCACAGCTGTTACTTGCGGTCATCCCATACCTGAACTTAAAGACGGCACACCTTTATCTTCCTGGCCTGAAGAACCCCTGACTCCAATGCAGGGCTTTAAGAGGAGCGCTGGCAGAGTCCCTCCCCCAAAACTCATCTAAAAGTTTTGACAGCTGGCCAAGTCCTATTCTCTGCTTTGCCAGCTGTCAACTCATTGAGTGAATAAATATCTCTCACATTCAGAAACAATGATAAATAATTCAAAATCTTTAAAAAATCAAATTAAATCAGTGACAAATACTAATAAATAATTAAAACATTAAATGAATACAAAATTATTACAAAATATAGAGCACCAGGTCTAAATAATTTTCACGGGATGTCCAGCAACAGAACAATTGAAACACATGTATCTGCTGTTATTCAGAACGTAAATGGAAGCCCCAGACTCAGTGCCATTTACTAGCTAAGTTTGTGCCAATCCCTTTTCAGGATTTTGACTAAGATTTGCTTTGGGAAAGCTCTCTCCCTGCTAGAATGAGCATTTTACCCAAGTCCAAAGTGGAAAAAAATACCATACCTCAAATTTGTTTCTGCTCTGGAGCCCAAGAATGATGTAATTCTTCCGCAGTGATAAAAACAGGGAATTCTGGAAACACTCAGCTGCACAGGCAGCATCAATAGAAAGAGAAACAAGAGTTAATGTTTCAGGTCCAGGAACCTTCATGGGAACAAAGAAAGAGAGCAAAGCAAATTAGTTTTCAGTAGAAGAGAAAGTGAAGAAGGAATGATCAGAACAGAGGGAGTGTCAGGGCAGCACAGTGGCACAGCTAGTAGCACTGCTGCCTCATAGCATAAGCAATGTGGGTCAATTCTGACCTCTGCCACTCTGTGTGGAATTTGCACATTTACCCTGTGACCCCATGGGTTTCATCCAGGTATTCTGGTTTCCTCACACATCCCCAAAATGTAGTGTTAGATGGCCACTATAAATTGCCCAAATGTGCAGATGAGTGGTAGAATTTTGGGGGGTCGGTGGGGGGTGGGGGTTTGGTGTTAGTTGATGGGAATATGGGGAGAATAAAGTGGGTTAGAGTAGGATTAGTGTAAAGATGGAAGCTTGATGGTCAGTCCTGATGCAGGGTTTCAACCCGAAACATCGGCAATTCCTTTCCTCCCACAGATGTTGTTCGTCCTGCTGAGTTCCTCCCGGAGATTGTTTGTCAGGTTGTAATAATGACAGGCAGAAATAGACAGTTCAGATAATCCTTCAGCAATTATGGAGAGTGGGGTGGGGGGGGGGGGGGAAAGAGAGCGGCCATTATGCTCCTTGCTGTGACTGACTGAGTCAACGGAGAGACACTGAAACTGGTGACATAAACGGTTGTATTCAACACAGCAGATCTTCCAGAGAGAATCTAGTTCTCCTCTCCTGACACAAGGTTTTGTATTTTTTAAACACAACGACAACAATAAATGTTTAATTACAGTTTCAATGGCTACAATCACCTATTTAACTTTAACATTTTGAAGAGAGACAGGTAACTTTGCAGAATGACACATTTACAATGGGAGCACATCCCAACTGATAGAACTTCTTTGAATATTCAAATAGTGGTGGCTGGTTTGAGAATTTCTGAGCACCAACTCCAGACACCCAAAATATACCTCTGTTGTTACAGTGTTGAGGCATGTCTCCCTGAACACACAACTAGCTAGAATATTAAGTGGCAAAACAGTCATGTCCTGAACTGTGAATTTAGTGGCAGGGATTCACTCTTAACAATGTGTTAATACAGGAGATGGCCACTTACTGCCTTCCCTGATCTCATCCTGAAGTTTTCAATGACCACCAATTAACATGAACATTCATCTATTGTCTGACCCAAAACGTTAGGTCTTGATCTGAAACATTGACCGCCTGCTTTTCTCCATGGATGCTGCCTGGCCTGCTGAATTCCTCCAGCATCATCGTGTTTTTCATCTAGATTCCAGCATCTGCAGTCCTTTATTTCTCTTTCTCATCTATTGTCTCCCGCTGTATAGTTTCAATAGTGCAGAATCAGCATGTCCCACATCCAATGACTGGTTTCAATAGCCTTAAAGTATCAGCTGCAGTTAAATTGTGAACAGGTTTTATTTCCTGAATATTGGTTCTCATTTTAATTAATATCTGCTCTACATAATTTCATAACTCCAGAATAATCCCAAACACTCCTTATACACGGGCCAGCTCTTTATTCCAGCAGTTCCAAATGCTAGGCATCCGCTACACTCAAAGCTGATGGAGCAAGTAGCTGTTGTCATTGCTTTTCATATTCAAAATGCAGCTGTTGGCATCCGAACATGACAGTATCTTGGTCACTAGTTTCACCTTGCAATGTTTATAGACAATTTGTCTTGAAGCGAGCATTAAAATCTTTCTTAGCTATTATTTGGAAATTGCTTGTGTAAGCAAAGTGTTGTGAGTCAAACCAGAGGTTCCCCAACATTAAGGTGTAATTGGCAGCTGACCATTGGTAAATAGAACGTATAAAAGCTTACATGCATCACTCCTCAGACTGAGCAACAACATTCAACTGGTACTTAAACTTCAATCTCTCCAAACTAGTCTCAACCTAGTAACTGCAGATCATTAGAGCTGGATAATTAGCTCTTGATAATCCCTGAGAGAGTGGTAAAACTTTTATCCATGTAATGAATGTTGGTGGCATCGTTGGGATTGATAGAGCAGCTCTTGATGTTGTGAAAGAGATGAATTCACTGAATTGGCACAGAAGCTGGGTTGTGCTAACAACAACCTCTATAGACTCAAAGGATCACAGTGAATAAGCCTTTAACTTGATCCACACACTTACCCTAATTACATTCAGTAGCTGCACTCTAGAAGTTTAATCGTATAATCTTGGTTGGTATATCAGTGAAGTTTTGAGAGATTAATCAAAGAACAGCAGGTAGTCCTGCCTACTACCGTCCTTCAGTTTTTGTTCAACAGACATTAGCTGTCACCTTTTTTTACAGTAAGTGCTTTTATGAAAGTTCTTTTTCAGCTGTAAAGTGTCCTGATTTTGTTAAAAGTGCTTTTTAAATAAGTTTTACTCCCCCACTTGCTAGTTAAATAGTAACATTTAGAAAAAAAAGGTAAAGGAAAGAATTCTTACGTTATTCAGATATTTCATGATTTCCTTTGAATTAGCTGTGAACTACTATTGCCATACAACTTTAGCATTGAACTTTTGACAGACAATCTCAGGAAAGTTGTAATGGGTTTGAAGGTTGCACAGTGCAGGGTCACCACTGCAAAAAGTGTTAATATATGAGAGACATACACAAAATGCTTGGGGAGCTCAGCAAGTCAGGCAGCATCTATCACAAGATCACAAGACAAGGGAGCAGAAGCAGGCCATTCGGCCCATCGAGTCTGCTCCAAGGAAAAGGGAAAAAGAAATGGGGAATGGAGAGAAAAAAAACCTATTCTAATCCAAATTTCCGGCCTTATCCCCATATCCCTTGATACCCTGACTATTTAGATATCTATCTATCTCCTCTTTGAACGCCCCCACTGATCTGGTCTCCACTGCTGTACGTGGCAAGGAGTTCCACAAATTCACCACCCTCTGGCTAAAGAAATTTCTCCTCATCTCTGTTTTGAGACTGTGCCCTCTAATTCTAAGATTGTGCCCTCTGGTCCTGGATTCACCCACCAAGGGAAACAGCCTAGCCACGTCTACTCTCCTATCAACATTTTAAATGTCGCTATGAGGTCCCCTCTCATTCTTCTGTACTCCAGTAAGTACAGTCCAAGAGCCGACAAACGCTCATCATGCGTAAGCCCTTTCATTCCTGGAATCATCCTCGTAAATCAGGGGACCCAAAATGCCAACTGGTTATCTCCCTCCTTAGATGCTGGCTGACCTGCTTAGTTCTTCCAGCATTTTGTGTGTGTTGCTCCAGACTCCAGCATCTGCAGAATCTCTTGTGTCTCAATATATGACAGAACCCCGTGTGGACTTGGTTTACATTCCTGTGAATTTGTAAGGTGATCTAATCGTAGTCTTTAAAATGATTAAGTGATTTGCAAAGGCAAGTGCAAAGCAACTATTTTCTCTGATGGGAGAGTACAAAGCAAGGGGTGCACAGTCACAGCATGAGGCAAGAATGCCGAAGAATGAACCTGAGAGGACTTTCTACAAGCAGAGATGGGAATCAGGAACTCTGCCCCCAGCACAATGTTAAATGAAATTTCAAGAGAGATTTGTGTTATGAATCAAAGGTTGGTGAAAGACATTGAGGTGCAGAGCAGTTAAAATCTAATTTAATGATGGACCAAGCCTTTGTGCCTGAATGGTGTACTCCTGTTCCTGGGAAATTGGATATTCAGTTCAGGTGAACTTTAAGGAATTTCATACACCTGCTATAAATAGTACACTACTGATATGCAAGGGAAAGGGACATGGTGACCAAATCATTACTGGATCCTTCTGTTTCCTTTTATAATCAAATGTTACCTATCAGAGAAAAATAAAGCTTACCTCAGTACTCTATATGCCTTTTATGAGTTGTTCAAATATTAGAGGGCATGGATTACTATATATTTGTTTATTTAACCTCATTGGCAATAGCTCCCTATATCATTAATCATAAAAGCCCATTTATTACAATTTCCAGGCAGACAAATGTTCATTACACTGTAAATGCCAAATTCCACATGGGTTAAGATCCTGAAGCAAATTAAAATGTACAGATTGGTAACATAGCTTTGACAGCTAATAAGTAGATGATGCTAATGACAACCTGTCACGTTTTCACAAGCTTCAGATGATTAATGCATGTGATTTGCTTGACAAGACCGTTTTGAAACATTCCAGCTTTTTATAGAATAGCTTGGCACATTTAATTACTTTATATCTCCACAGTCCCATAATTAAATTTTATCACTGCAGATGTAATAACTGTAGCTAAATGTATGAAATGGGAAATTAAAAAAAAAACTTCTGGGCTGAACTTAGTTCTTAGGTGAATAAGATGAGATGGAGCTAGTGGCATGCTTAATCAGTATGTATTTGAAAAATATAATGGACATCATTAAGATTAAGGGTAGGTGCGTTGGTATGTTTGGACACCAGATTGTTGCTGTATTTTGGTTTCCCATCAACGCAAGATTCTGTCAAACAGAGTTCCAAACATTGGCTGTTGACAATTCCTCCAGACCGTTTCTTCATCTGAGCCTCAGATACTGCCAATCCACCTGCCATCCAAAGTCCAAGTATTCCTTCTTTCCCAAGAGAGAATTGTTGAATCAGGAGCTGGAAACTTTCCAGATATTGTAAACAAGGACGGTTCCAAGGCCACTTGTTGCATCCTTCCTGCCAACCACAGCTAAGATCAGACACTCAAAGCGATCTTAAGGAGTGGTGAATGTGGTTGAATCGCAGCTGACTTTAGATTCCTTACAATATTCAGAAAGGGGGAGACCAATGCATCAGATAGCAGCTGCATAAGAGGGATCTGATCACTGATATGAAGCTCTCTTTCTTTCTCCACATATGTTGCTTGAGATGCTGAGCATTTCCAGCATTTTCTATTTTTATTTCTTGTTTCCAGCATCTGCAGTGTTTTGCTTTATTGGACAATACAATAATTGTGAATATGCCTCTCAACTTAAACTCCAGTCTCCCAAGAACCTACCCCCTTGGTCAAGTTTTTTTGTCTCTAATGCCTCCTCTGTGTCAAACCTCCCAGCAAAATTTTGGTCACATTTCCAGTATTACCATAGTTCAGTTGCTATATAAATGCAAGCTGTAGATTGCAGTGAGATTGAGTCTTGGAGTCAAAGAGTCATAGAGACAAACAGCACTGAAACAGGCCCTTCAGCCCACCCTGTTCATGCTGACCATCACACACCCATCTATCCTAATCCCATTTACCAACACTTGGCCCATAGCCTACTGTGCCTTGGCGATTCAAGTACTCAACCAGTTGCTTCTTAAATGCTTCTTAAATTATGGGCAGGCACGGTAGTGTAGTAGTGAGCGTAATGCTTTGCAGTGTCAGCGACCCGGGTTCAATTCCGGCCACTATCTGTAAGGAGTTTGTATGTTTCCCCCGTGACTGTGTGTGTTTCCTCCGGGTGCTCCGGTTTCTTCCCACATTCCAAAGATGTATGGATTAGGAAGTTGTGGGCATGCTATGTTGGCGCCAGAAGCTTGGCGACACTTGCAGGCTGCCCCCAGAACACTCTACGTAAAAAAGATGCATTTCACTGTGTGTTTTGATGGACATGTGACTAATAAAGTTATCTTATAATGCCTGATACCTTCTCAGCTATTTCTCAAAATTTACCCTAACAGAGGACTATTTTGTCCTCTGTTCCACGAGACTTCTCAACTGGGTTACGAAGAGTAAATGGCTTGTGATAGAATCCAACCACTGACTCATTCAGGGGGACGGACTCACAGGCATCTGGCGAACCTCAGCCCTGAAATAAATTGTCACTCTTCTACATTTCTACTCAATGAGTGAAGGGATGCTCCATTTCTGGAGGATTACCAAACTATGGGGTGGATAGTAATAGTCAGTAAATGAATGGGCAGATAAAGATTGAAAGAATGGGAGGAGATTGCTGTGAAACCGATAACATTTTTAGAGGGCTTGGCAGATTAGATGCAGTGAGATTGTCTCTCCTGACTGAGGAGTCTGCAACCAGGGGGCACAGTTTGAGAGTGAGTACTAGAGCATTTAAGGGCTAAGATGAGGAAAGATTTCTCCACTCCAAAGGTGGTGAAAGTTTGGAATTCCCTACCCTGGACAACCATGGAAGCTCAGTCATTGAGGTCATCCAAGATAGACATTGATAGATTTTTTCATAGTAAGGAAATTGTGGGATTTGCTGATAATGCTGGAAAATATAAAAAATCAGCCATGATTTTGAATGACAGAGCAGGTTGGATTGACTGGATAACCTATTCCTGCTTTTCTTTTTCTTAAGTTCCTATGGTGTAAGGGTGGGAGATGAGATTTAATGCTGAGAACTGTGAAGTGTTGCATTATGGGGGGAAGATTGAGAAGAGGCACTGAGTCCAGCAGTGGAAATGAAATGTCAGGAGCACTGCCAGCTCATTCCTGAATTTTGGATTGCAATGTACAGGCACAGAAGTGAGGAATGGTGGAACCATAGAAAGCTTACAAGGTGGAAGAAGACATTTAGCCCCTCCTGTCCGTGCCATTCAAAAAAGAACAAAGCCCACTTTCCGGCACAAGTCCAGAGCCTGGAAGGTCCCACCTTTCCAATATACAGACTCATGAACATATGAACGAGGAGCAGGCACTCAGCACCTTGAGTGTGCTCTGCATTCCCATCTACTCCCAGTAACCTTTCACCCTCTTGTTTATCAGGTATCTATCATCAGAGACATTAAAAAGATTGTTCAAAGGCCTTTGACAGCAGCAAGCTCTCAAAGGACCGTCATGACAGCGTTAGGATCCACCATGCAGTGACTAAGAGACTACTCCTGGCCCACTGCACTTTGTCAGACAGCAGTAACAGACAGGCTTGCAGGAGGATTGAACCATCAGAGCCACAAGTGGTGGGCTGGTTTGAGCACAATCTAGCTGACTGATCTGTTGTAATGAGCTACATGATGCTGGGAAAACCTTTGAAAACATTAAGAATCTATTTCACATAATGTGTCATCATGTGCCTCCACAATGTACAATGTTTTATGAAGATACGATTCAGGAACAGGAGTAGGAGTCTGCCATTCAGCTCCTTGCTCCTGATCCTAGTGCATTTAAAAAAATCAAGGCTGATCTGACTGCAACCTCAGCTCCCACTTATCTCGAGTATTCGAAAACCTCACAGCCCACCTTTACCCTCATATTGTCAAGTCCAGGGACTCCCACCATGTAGGAAGGAAAACAGAGAAATCAGAAAAAGGTTGTGTACTGAAGCCGCTGGCAATATCCAGTGAATGCAATGTAAACACTCACTTATCTTTGAGCAAAACGGGACTCTCAAAAATTGGGGAATAGAGGTAAAAAACATTTTTATTTTGAACATCATTGAAATGAAGATCGAAAACCTTGATGATTTACAATTGCTTCACAAAGTTCACCACTAGGGGAGAACAGCAGAAGATATCCCTACTATTTTATATTAAAAGGAAAATTGAAGAAACCTATTCTTATTATTGCAGATACAGTACCCTACCTGTCACTGTGATGCTGGGAATTAATAAAAACTACCTGGAGATTGCATACAGGCAAGTGTTGCAATGTTGCCTTCATTGCGTGACCTGAGTTGGAGTTTTTGTGTCTTCGAGGACAATTTGCAACCAAATGGCACCTTCAAGGTGGTAGAATGTCCCAAAGTGTTATCAGACAACGTTTGAGATTAATTGGGGCAACTGACTGAAAATGTGGTCAAAGAGATGAGTATTTTAGAAGCTTCATTAAGGAAGAAAGGCAGAGAGCCAGACAAGCTCAGGCTGGGTCTTAAGGTAGGCCTTTAAAGGGGATTGAAGTGAGGCGTGAGGGACCATTACTATGGTAATCATGTTAATACACAACTCAGGTTACACTGGATTTTTCATGTATAAATCTGAAAGACAAATGTCCCTAATAGCCATTAGACCAGTCAAAAGATTTAAAGCTGAATCTGGGGGCCTTCTGGCTGTGATGGCTTAATTTCAAATTGAGGAGTACAACCACTGACTAACTCTAAAGGAGAGTCATAAATACCTTAACTGAACTGGCTCGATCAACCCACCTTGTTCAACTGATATCGTCCCTGGGGAAAGTAAGCAAAAAATGAATGATTCCCACTGTGAGTGGTGAGGAATTGAATAAGTCTATTTATTCATTCTTATTATAGACTGATATAAATCATATAAATGATACAAATTATTCTTTTATTCTTTTATGGGCCTATATTATATCTTTTAGCTGAGAAGACATTAAAGTCAAAGAGAGGCATAGAGCATGGAAACAGGCCCTTTGGCCCAACCAATCCATGCCAACCAAGGTGACCATCTAAGTTAGTTCCATTTGCATTAAATGTCAACCATGCAGGTGGGTCTGGAGTTACGTAGAGGCCAGGTAAGGAGGAAAATCCCCTGAATTGCTTTCGGGACTCGGGTGAATTGTTAATGCCAATCAAGTAGCTTCATGACCAGCATTATAGATAATAGCTTTTTATTTGGGGTTTAGTTAATGAATTGAAATTGGATTCCACAGTTATCATGGTGTGAGGTGAACTCATGATCGATACTCCGGAGGCCTCTGGATACCCAGCCTGTAACTTAACCCTGGGCTGATGAATCTATATTTTGCTTTTCTTTTAAATCAGCTCAAATAAGTTCTTGCAAACTCAGAACATGACAAAGAGCAGAAGCATATCATGGGTTAAAAGGGCATGAGGTATAATTTCATTTCCTTTGGAGCAAGATGGATATCTAGAAAGCACTGTCTTCCACAGTAGTCTTTACTTCACAGATAATTATTCAATCCTTCACAAAGCACTGGAAGCAGTACTTGCCCATACGAACACCTGCTTATAAAGAATTCTTTCACAACCACAGGGCCTGCCAAAGTGCTCTGCAGACGCAAGTATTTTTTAAAGAGTAGTTAGTGTTGCAATGTAGGGTACTTGACAGCTAATTTACTCACAGCATGGCTCCACAAATGAAGGAGCTAAATGATCAGATCATTTAGGAATGATGGATGAGAGATAAATATTGGCCAGGATACCGGGGAGAACTGCCCTGTTCTTTCTCAAACAGTTCAAAGGCATCTTCTGCAACTACCCGCGAGGTTTAACACATCCAAAAGACCGACATCATCATTCCCCTCTGCACCCACAATGCTTTTACCAGCCCTGGTCACATTGTTCCAGGTCACTGTTGTGGAACTCATCATCAGTGAGTTGGAGCCATGTGCTCCACCAGAGTCACAGCTAACAGCAGGATCAGTTGAGCACTTCAGGACTGGTTCACTGTTCTCACACATCATTTGATTCTGCACAGGGGATTGGAAACACCAATCCACTTCTGCAGACATTAACAAAGCTGCCATCAATAACTTTGCTCATAATCCTGTTGGAAATTGGCCAGTCTCGTCACTTTCAACCACTGAATGACAGAGTTCCCGGTTTCCTCCAGTGATGGACAACTGAGCTATTGATATCACCATTTCCAGGAGGTGAAATAAATGGATTCAATACCGTTTGCTTTCAGTTAATTTACCAAGGTGAATAATTGTCACTAAATTTCCAACCACCTTAGCTACCCTGTATGCTGTTCTCAAAGACGTAAGAGGGAATAGAATTTACATTTCTTTTGAATTTTCTGTAGTTTGCAGAACAGCAGTAGGGTGAAGCTTGCTGACATATGCGTGGCATTGAATGTTAAATACCGTCTCCTGAAAAGTAACTTGTTTGGACAGCATGGTGGTGCAGCAGGTAGACCTACTGCCTCCCAGCTCCAGTGACCTAATCTGATTTTGACCTCTGTGTGGAGTTTGCACAAATTCCTTGTGATTGTTTGGGTTTCCTCCGGGTGCTCTGGTTTCCTCCCAAATCCCAAAGATGTGTGGATTGGTAGGTTAATTGGCCGCTGTAAATTGCCCCCATTGAAGGTGGTTGATAGAAGAATCAGCGGGGTGTTAATAGTCATGTGAGATGGAATAGATGGCAGGGGGAATAAGATTTATGAGATTGCCAGCACAGTCTTGATGGGCTGAATGGCCTCCTTCTATGTCTCAAAGAAAAAAGTACTTTTGCACCTTTGACAGTCTTTACAGTTAAACCATTGCTTTGTTGTGTGCAGTTAAAGACAGTCTAAGTGCAGAATTATCAGGTTATTCTTTGTTTGTTTAATGGATGTGGACGTCTGTGGCAATGTCAGTATATCTTGCCCATCCTCATTTGAGAGATGAGAGATGAGGTTTCTTTATTAGTCACACATACATCGAAACACATAGTGAAATACATCTTTTGCGTAGAGAGTGCTGGGGGTAGCCCGCATGTGTCCCCACGCTTCCGGCGCCAACATAGCATGTCCACAACTTGTCTTTGGAATATGGGACAAAACCGAAGCACCCGGAGGAAACCCACGCAGACACAGGGACGCCCACCTGAGCTAGTGCCATTTGCCTGCATTTGGCCCATATCCTTCTAAACCCCTCCAAACCATGTACTTGTCCAAATGTCTTTTGGATGTTGTTATTGTACCTGCCTCAACCACTTCCTCTGACAGCTCGTTCCATATACGGACTGTAGAAGTTGCTCCTTGGGTCCCTTTTAAATCTTTCCCCTCTCACCTTAAAAGGACATCTGACTACATCTGAAGCTATTATCTGTAGCTTGAAGAATTTTGGCTCAGAGTCGATGAAGCTGGTCCAAGAGTCAGACCCTGCAATGTATTGATGGGGAGCAGGTGGGGTGGGGTGGGGTGGGAAACTTTATTCAAAGAGGTGCTGAAGGCACAATGTAGCTGGTGTCTCGTCTGTCAGTAGGGAGTGACAACTGGTATCTTGGCTTCAGGAAGGCAGCAGAGCAAAAGGTGGGCCTTTGCTCCAATGCTTTCCTGCTCCACATCCTGCCGCTCCCCTAACACAGAGCAGTGAGCCGGGAGGGCAGGTCATGTGTTTCTAACCTCACTGTGAAAGGGTCAGTAGGTGAGACAGGCTCGGCCAGTCCCCTGTTGCAACACTGGGTTCAGCTGAAGCCTGAACCAATCCCTGGGCTCCTTTAAAAAGAGTCGTTTCCTTTTCACTGACCAACCGTTGCATCTCCAGGGAGACATCCGGAGCCCGATCTGTACAGAAGCACTAATGTGGACAATTGCCTCTCAACTGGTGAATCTGGTGGGATTCAGGCTCACGTTCACTGGATCAACATTTCAGAGTTCTGGCTGATACCTTTGCCACTGTAGCCGACACCATAACAATGAACCTCGAATCAAAGGGAATTGGATCTGCACTGGAGCTGTTCCCAACCACCATGTTGCCGCAACACAATGTGGCAACATAAGCCAAATGGAAATTGGATACAAAATACCTGCGGAGAGAAGATGCAAAAATGGGGAGAATAAAATAAAATGTGGGATCTGTGAGAATGGGTACACGATAATCGTCGCAGACTCGTTGGGTAAAAGGATATGTTTTCGTGCTGGATGACACTATCTCTTTGTGGATGCTACATTACCTGCAGTGCAATTTAACACTGAGGAGAGGTGAGCATAAGTAGGTGAGAATGCAGATATCCCAACTCACAACTATTAAAGTGGGTCAAGGTCAGAAGCTTCTTTAGAGAACAGGAGCTGGTATGATGGGTCAAAAGAAACCCGAATCTGAAAAAAGAATCTGTGGGTTTCACCTTGACCACTCTGCATTAATGAGGTGGTCAGAGATTCCGTGTGGGTGAAGTAGACACAGATATCGTTTAGCATCAGAAGGCAATGCAGTGGTGCATGTAGTGGAGCTGAGACTGGGAGCAGACCTGGAAACGCACACACCCCAACACTAGGGGCAGTACTGTACACACACACACACACCAACACTGGGGGCAGTACTGTACACACACACACACCAACACTGGGGGCAGTACTGTACACACACACACACACACCCCAACACTGGGGGCAGTACTGTACACACACACCCCAACACTGGGGGCAGTACTGTACACACACACACACCAACACTGGGGGCAATACTGTACACACACACACACACCAACACTGGGAGCAGTACTGTACACACACACCCCAACACTGGGGGCAGTACTGTACACACACACACACACCAACACTGGAGGCAGTACTGTACACACACACACACCCCAACACTGGGGGCAGTACTGTACACAGACACCCAACACTGGGGGCAGTACTGTACACACACACCCCAACACTGGGGGCAGTACTGTACACAGACACCCAACACTGGGGGCAGTACTGTACACACACACCCTAAAACTGGGGGCAGTACTGTACACAGACACCCAACACTGGGGGCAGTACTGTACATACACCTCCCAGCACTGGGGACAGAACTGTACACACACACACCCCAACACTGGGGGTAGTACTGTAAACACACATACGCCAACACTGGGGGCAGTACTGTACACACACACCCCAACACTGGGGGCAGTACTGTACACACACACCCCAACACTGGGGGCAGAACTGTACACAGACACCCAACACTGGGGGCAGTACTGTACACACACACCCCAACACTGGGGGCAGTACTGTACACAGACATCCAACACTGGGGCAGTACTGTACATACACACCCCAACACTGGGAGAACGAGAACACCAACACAGACCAGAGGCAGATGGAAGCACAACCATGATTGAGAACTAGGCTGGTCTGTCCGCAGCAACACTTCCAACTTCACCGCAGGGGATCCTACACTCTGGGAGAGGGCAGAGCTCAGAAAAAGTGCCACAGTTCCCACAAGCCTCCGACATGCTGGCGTAGAACAATTGTCTGCCGACCTTACATCTGCCAAGCTATGGGTGGAAAAATCACATCAATCAACTTGCACGGTGTGAAAAGTGCTGCCAAACAGATTCCAAATTTGGGATAACCCACCAAGGTCGAGGCTGACATGCTGCTTCTGCCGGAGTCTGGCTTACTGTACCTCGGTAACTATCGACGGTGGTCACCATGGTGATCCCATGGGCCGTCAATATGGGCGTAGATCAACAACTACCATGCCTCTGGCCTGGGTATTCTGCTGCAGGGAGGCAACATCACCATCACTGAAGTAAAAGTTGTGGTTTGTGGGCATCTCCTTGTGGCAGATGTAACAATCGATGTGTAGGCCCCACCCCAGCAGAGACTGAACTACTGGCCGTCCTCCAGCAGCTCCCACCCCTGCTGGTGACATCTCGGCTGGTCGTTCTGGCCGGTGATCTCACCTGCCTCATTCATACGGCTGGACGATCTGGCAGGGCTAACAGCTAGCGGGACATCTTCTCCAGAGTCCTGATGGAAGTGATAATAGACACTACGCAGTGTTCAACAGCCATGTGGATGGAGCACCATGGCAATCCCACAAAGAAGGATGAGATGTGCTCACTTTACTTCTTCCAGAAGATTCACAGAAGGAGCTCCGTGATCCACAGCCTAAAGGAAGAGAATGGATCAGTAACATCCTCACAGCCAGATGTGCTAAGGGTGTGTAAATCCTTCTACGTTGGTGTGACAACAGAAAGGCCATGGGCAGCACAGCCTCTGGGAACTTCCCGTCCCTTGTTTGTGAAGTTTTAGATGAAAGCAAGGAGAATCTGGACCAGCCAGTGACCGTAGCGGAACAGACAAGTTCTATCCATTCCCTTAAAATGAATAAAGATAAGATAAAATAAGATATCTTTATTAGTCACATGTACATTGAAACACACAGTGAAATACATCTTTTTGCGTAGAGTGTTCTGGGGGCAAGTCCGCAAGTGTCGCCACGCTTCCGGCATCACTACTTCCTAACCCGTACATCTTTGGTATGTGGGAGGAAACCGGAGCACCCAGAGGAAACCCACGCAGACTCAGGGAGAACGTACAAACTCCTTACAGACAGCGGCCGGATTTGAATTCAGGTTGCTGGCGCTGTAAAACGTTACGCTAACCACTACACTACCGTGCCTGCCCGGAAACTCTCGGAAGTGATGGCTTTTCACTGAGTCGTACTTGGCTCTGTGGGATCCAAATACAACTCAGTGGTAAGACCTGCCGGAAGTGTACTGTGTTGTGCTTCTAGCTGGCGGCGTCAGAATCCATGAGGAAGGGCATCTTTGCCCTCACCTACAAGAAGAAGGGGAAAAGGGAGAACATCAGAAATTGGCAGTGTTGAATGGGGATTCCAAATTCTTTTCAATTCTTCTCTTTTCTCTCTTCTCCTCAATTCAAATCTCTTCAAATTCAAACTCATCGCAAATTGGGTCAAGTCTGCTCTGGGACAAGTGATCCACCTGAACCCACTTGGAGTACTGTGCTCAGTTCTGGTCGCCTCACTACAGGAAAGATGTGGAAGCCATAAAAAGGGTGCAGAGGAGATTTACATGGATGCTGCCTGGAATGCGGAGCATGCCTTATGAAAGCAGGTTGAGGGAACTCAGCCTTTTCTCCTTGGAGAGACGGAGGATGAGGAAGGACCTGATAGAGGTATATAAGATGATGAGAGGTATTGATAGGGTAGATAGTCAGAGGCTTTTCCCCAGGGCTGAATTGGTGGCCACAAGAGGACATAGGTTTAAGCTGTTGGGGAGTAGATATAGAGGAGATGTCAGGGGTAAGTTTTTTACTCAGAGAGTGGTGAGTGCATGGAATGGGCTGCCGGAAATGGTGGTGGAGGCGGATACGATAGGGTCTTTCAAGAGACTGTTAGATAGGTACATGGAGCTGAGTAAAATAGAGGGTTAAGAGTAAGCCTAGTAATTTCTAGGGTAGGGACATGTTCGGCACAGCTTTGTGGGCCGAAGGACCTGAATTGTGCTGTAGTTGTTCTATGTGCTATGTTCTAACCAAACCTGAGTCATACGAAGTAGGAAAATCTCTGACAGCCTTGAACTGCTCAGGGATATCAACACCTATATAAAACTATAGATAATACGGATCAGGAGTTTCATTTAGGTCCTCACCTATGTTCTCTGGCTCCACACACAGGTTGCCTCTTTGTTCCCTGATGGACTTTATTCATTCTTAGGTTACCCTCTTGCCCTTTCTAATAAATTGCTTTGGATTTTTCCTCAATATTACCTGCCAGTTCTACTCCTGCCCCCTCTTCACCCTCCTAATTACAGTCTTAAGCACACACCCACCACACACATTCTGTAAAACGTCTTCTATTTTCAGTTCTCTGACCTCACCACAAGCACTTTATTTGTCTCTTCCAGCCCTCATTTTGGTATTGGTATTGGTTTATTATTGTCACTTGTACCGAGGTACAGTGAAAAACTTGTTTTGCATACTGATCGTATAAGTCAATTCATTACCCAGTGCAGTTACATTGAATTAGTACAGAGTGCATTGATGTAGTACAGGTAAAACAATAACAGTACAGAGTTAAGTGTCACAGCTACAGAGGAAGTGCAGTGCAATAAGGTGCAAGGTCACAACAAGGTAGATCGTGAGGTTAGAGTCCATCTCATTGTATAAGGGAACCATTCAATAGTCTTATCACAGCGGGATAGAAGCTGTCCTTAAGCCTGGTGGTACGTGCCCTCAGGCTCCTGTACCTTCTACCTGATGGAAGAGGGGAGGATAGAGAATGACCCAGGTGGGTGGGGTCTTTGATTATCCTGGCTGCTTCATTTGACACCCAGCGTTCCTCGCCTTGCACTTCAGCAACGTGGGGACATGTCGATTTCTGTAAGTTCCGGTAGCTCTTCCCTCGTCCCCCCTTTTTTTGCCCCCACCTTTGTTTTCTCTGATTCCCGTGGCCCCCTCACCCCTTCTCCTTCCCCTCCCTCGTCCTCATGACCTGCCCATCTATTCTCCACCTCCTACTCTTTATTCCATGGTCTACTGTCCTCTCCTACTGGATTCCTTTTCCCTCAGCCCTTTGCCTCATCTACCTATCACCTCTCAGCTTCTCACATCACTCCCTTTCATCCCCCCTCCCCCACCCACCTACCTGCCCCCTCTCACCTGGACTCACCTTTCACCTGCCAGCCTTCACCCAACTTTCATATTCTGGCTTCTGCCCTCTTCCTTTCCAGTCCTGATGAAGGGTCTCGAACCGAAATGTCAGCTCTTTATTTCCCTCCATAGATGCTGCCTGACCTGCTGAGTTCCTCCAGCATTTTGCGTGTGTTGCTCCAGATTCCAGCATCTGCAGAATCTCTTGTGTCCCCATCTTTTATTTCCCCCAGGTTATGCCTAAAGATTCTATACCCTGGACTTTTGAATTGGCAGCCCTGGCCATCTTTCTACCATGTCTACACGATAATGACAATATTTTATCCCCTCCTGTTAACCAAGGCCCTCAATTCCTCTGCCTTACTTGTTAGACTCCTTGTGTTAAAATAGATCTAGTCCAACCTTGCATTCATACTATATACCTTGTCAAGTCTGTGTCTGCTCTGCCAGATAGCCTTAGTTTTCCTTCTATAATAGCTGATCTTCACCATTCCTGTACACCTGCTCAGTAACTCATTGCTTTGCCCTATTAGTTTACTGTAGTGTAGCGGTTAGCATAACGCTATTACAGCGCCAGTGACCCGGGTTCAATTCCTGCCGCTGTCTGTAAAGAGTTTGTACATTCTCCACGTGTCTGCATGGGTTTCCTCCGGGTGCTCTGGTTTCCTCCCACATTCCAAAGACGTACAGGTTAGGAAGTTGTGGACATGCTATTTTGGCGCCGGAAGCGTGGCGACACTTGCGGGCTGCCCCCAGAACACTCTACGCAAAAGATGCATTTCACTTTGTGTTTCGATGTACATGTGACTACTAGAGATCTTAACAGCAGAAACAGCAGCAGCAAACCCCCCTCTACCCCTGCAAGGTTGTTGGACTTGTTGCAGTTGAGGTGCAACCTGTACTGCTTCTATAAGTCCCACCTTCCCCAGAAATGGTCCTGCAGTCTCTTGTACCACCTTTTATAGCAGCTATTTGCCCAACCAACCCATGATGTAGGAGAAAACCAAGAGCACCCAGAGGAAACCCATGCGGTCACAGGGAGAGCATGCAAACTCCACACAATCAGCAACGGAAGTCAAAATCGAACCTAGGTCACTGGAGCTGTGAGGCAGCAGCTGTATGAGTTGTGTTACTGTGTTGCTGTCACTGTGAGAGGGGAATCTTTGACTGTCCTGACTCTCCATAAAATATCCTCAATCAGAAGGATTGGGCTGCCATCAGAGATGCGTAACAGTCCTAGACTTGATGGTGAATTGGCTGTCTGGATAGATTCCATCTGTATCTGAACCTACAACTTCAGATGTGTGTCTGGGGAGGGAGTGGTACCAAAACAAGATGGGTAAAGGACCCTCAGAAGCAAGATTTCACACCTTTGTTCTCACTGACTGCACAAGTCACCTGGGCATTGTTAATCTTCAATTTCAAATACCAGGCTTATAATTTTGCAAACAAGTTTTAGTATATAAGCAATCATGTCTAGCCACTGAATCAGTTCAAGGATTTCTGTTGGTATACAATAGTTCAGAACAACTCAACATTATCAGCTCTTAACTCATGCAGACTGCGGTGCGATAGTTGAACTGAGTTCACTGTGAGAGCTTAACAACTGCACCAGAGGGAAAATATTCTCCCCGTATCCAAAACAAAATTACTTTGCTTTTTGAAATATGCATAACAATGGAGTGGTTCTCTTGAGTCATATTGCCTTTGAGCAATATTCATTATAGTGTTCAAATTGCATTTGTTCCTAACCTGTTCATTTATTTGAGCTAATGAAAGGATGGTGCTTGCCTACACTGTTCATGTGTGACCAACTAATTTAGATAATTAAGGCATTCTCTGTGTTCCCATTATCCTTTAGAATCATTAGCAATCTGAGCATTTCCTTCAATATTTTGAAAAAGATGTTGGAAATTTGAAAGATGTGCTTGCTTCCATCTTGTGGACTGTGCTCCAAACACATCAGCATAGGTTTACTCTATTATACTGCTTCCAAGGTATATCCACTCAGCCTGGTTCCCCAGTTAGCCATCATTAGTTATTTACGTACAATGCACCTGAACTGCAACACAACAGATAAAAGTCCTTTTTTCATTTATTTATTTTTAAATAATTTCATAATGCAATCTCCTTTTTGGTCCTCTGTTCTTTAGAGCCATTTTCTGTTTACCTGCCTGTAGATGATTTTTGTATTTCCCTGAAGTTCCCATAATAATCCTGTTTCCCACTTGTGTCAACCACCTGATGTGTCATTTGCCCTTTCTTTCTGCTTCAGTTTTCTCTCTTTCTCTTTAGTCATCAAGAGAGCTCAGGTTTTAATTACATCACCATTCCCCTTCTTGGGAACGTACCTAAATCTCCTCCTCAGAAGACCCTGATTGTTCAGTTGTAGTTTTGTCCATCAAGCTTTGATTTCAATTTCTCGGGACCAGCTCTGTTCTCATCCATGGAATGTGGCCTTCCCCCAGATAACTACTTTTATCCTGGATGGGCCCATATCCTTTTCTGTAGCTCTTCTAAACTTTTGATCTCTGATTGCAGCTCGGTGAACGTTTCCCCACTGATATGTTCCTTGTTCTGCCTCATTCTCCAGAAAGACACCTCTTTCCTCATTGGGCAAAAAAAACAGGTCCATGAAGTTCTGCATTCTTATCAGAAGTGTCTTTCCTCTTTGTTCCTTCCACTATTTATTCCAATACATGCTAGGGTGGTTGAAGTACCCCATTATCCCTAATCTATGGCTTTTGGATACCATTGCAACTTCTCAGCAAATGTGTTTCGATTACTCCCTATCAGTCTGTGGCAAATAGAATACTCCTATTACCATTTCTCTCTTGTCACTTAGCTGTGAGAGTTATTTCTAGCGTCTGAAGTTTTTTTGTCAATTTGCATTTCTAGTTATGACCTGGAATGTGTTGCTTGTAGGGGTGGAGGAAACAATATCAGTTAGTGCCTTCAAAACAGAATTGAATAGGTTGAGAGAGAATAACTTGCAGGGTCACAGGGAAAAAATCAAGGGAATATGACTGATGGGATTGTTCTACCAGGTGCTAGCAAAGACATGATGGGGTGCAAGGCCACCTTCAAGTCATAGTCACTGAGAGGTACAGCATTGAAGCAGGCCCATTGGTCCATTGAGTCCACACTGACCATCAACTACAAATCCGACATTAATCCCATCTTTTATTCTCCCCACATTCACTTCAACTCCCCTCAGATTCCACCACTCACCTACACACTAGGAGCCTTTATAGTGGCCAATTAACCTCACAACCCGCACACCTTTGGAATGTGGGAGGAAACCTGAACAAATCTATGATTCTAAGTGACTGGTACTGGAAGAAATAAATTTATTAAAAGGCAGTAGAATTGTGACAAATATTACTTGATATATAAATAACAGAATAACAAGTTGCCACTCTTAAAATTCCATGGATATTTCAATGCAAATAAAATCTTGTAAAAAATTGCCCAATTGCCCTGGTTTTACTTTTGGTGATATGCAAATGTATCTGAGCAGATGTTGGCCAAATTATTCAATTCTGAAAACGAGTGTAATTTTGATTACAGTGTGTGTCAGGACTGACAATTGATGTTGGGTGGAAACACTGGTCATACTTGTTTAAAGTCGTTTGTTTCCACTCTGTATAAATAATTGACATATTGGCACACTCAAAACTCCTCCCTTCTCCTGACAGCCGCCAACCCCCAAACTCCCACAGACTACTGGTTCTACTTCTCACTTTATTGATTCCTTTTCGGACCCTTCTGATATAGCTGTGTCAACTGTGTTACCCTAAGGATATTCCACAGGACTGATTCCAGATAGTTTTCCCCAAATACACCAACGTGAAGTTTAAATATCTTGCACCACTCGATCAGTAGCTTCTTTGAGTAACATTGCTAAGTTAGTGCCATTTTGTATGAGCTAGTGGACAGTTTTCATGTTATCAAAGGCAATTCTGCAGTCTCCCTTTACCAGCTGAGAATCTCAGGTATAGGTGACTCTCACATTATGGTCATGTTGTGACTGTTGATTGAGTCACCGGAGACACTGAAGCTAGTGGATATGAAGGTCTTCATTCATCACAACAAGCAGACTTTCTCTTGGAGACCCTCTCAGTAGAATCTCTGTGAACTCAAAGTACATCAAGTTTTTATACTCTTAAGAACGAAGATAACAGTAGGTGATTCAATACAATTTCAATAGCTACAGCAATATTGTTTACTTCAAGATATTGAGTCTGACAAATGGTTTCATTGAATTACATATTTACAATGGGAGTACACAGTAACTGACAAAACACCTCTGAAGGTTCAAACACCCTTTCTAGGACAAAGTAATTTACATGGATGGTCTAAAAGCTTCTGAGGACAGAGAGCCCAGGCACCCAAAATTAGCATTGTGAGGGCTGACTCTTTGGGTACACAAATATCCCAATTATTGATAGACAGAGCAAATATGTCCATCACCATGTTTGATGTGTTAAGTGACAAATAAGTTCGCTGGTGTCTGATGACTGGTTTAATGTAAGCCAATTAACATAGCTCCATTGTCTTTATATTTGGCTGATGCATACAAGAGCATTTCACAGTTATGTCAGTTTGCAAACTATATCTTTCGAGCAGCCTCCTGCTCTAGGTCGGTGCTCTGTAGACAGCACTGTTTGTTTACAAGGCTGTCCTTTTAATTTCAAACTGATTATTACTTGCAATTTACATTGGAACCAGTTTTTTATGAAGACTGGTTCGTGTTTGAATTAACGCCTGCTATATCCACATAATTCCATAACTCCTGAATCCCTCACAGGTCATTCACTGCCCATGAATCTGAGATATGGAATAAAAGATGTGCTGATGTTGGAGGGGGTTCAGAAGAGATTTACAAGGATGATTCCTGGAATGAAAGGGCTTACATATGATGAGCATTTGTCGGTTCTTGGACTGTACTCACTGGAGTACAGAAGAATAAGAGGGGACCTCATAGAAACATTTAGAATGTTGAAAGGACTGGACAGAGTAGATGTGGTTAAGCTGTTTCCTTTGGTGGGTGAGTCCAGGACTAGAGGGCACAGTCTTAGAATTAGAGGGTACTGGTTGAAAACAGAAATGAGGAGAAATTTCTTTAGCCAGAGGGTAGTGAAATTATGGAATTCTTTGCCACTTACAGCTGTGGAAGCCCGATCATTGAGGGCATTTAAGGAGGAGATAAGTAAGTATTTAATTAGTCATGGTATCAAGGGATATGAGGATAAGGCTGGAATTTGGGGTTAGATAGGAATAGTTTTTAGTTTAGCTCATGGAGCAGGCTCGATGGGCTGAATGGCCTACTTCTGCTCCTTTGCCTTGTGATCTTGTGTGAAAATTCACTCTCACGGAATTTGTATGTCAATTTTTATTTTACTTTCAGCTCCTCGTTGTTTGAGATCCGGCCCACTGTAGTGGTGTCATCTGTAAACTTTTAAATGGAATTAGAGTAGAATTTGGCCACACAACGGCTTCTATTCCACTGTTATCAGACTCTTGAATAGATGATTTATACAGTACACTAAAGATGAACTTTTGATCTCTTGTTTGGCTTGTCACCGAACACTCTAACAAACTTCCACAGATGTACTGTTGAAAGTATCCTGACTGGTTGCATCATGGTCTGGTATGGCAATTTGAATACGCAGGAAGTGAAGCTGCAAGAGTAGCAGTGGACTTTGCCCAATACATCACGGGCACACCATTCCCCATCTACAGGAGGCGCTGCCTCAAGAAGGCAACATCCATTATCAAAGATCCCCACCATCCGGGCCATGCCATCTTTTCGCAGCTACCATTGGGCAGGAGGTACAGAAGCCTGAAGTCCCACACCACCAGGTTCAAGAACAGCTACTTCCCTTCAACCATTCAGTTCTTGAACCAACTGGCAAAACTCTAATCACCACTACAGTTTAGCAACACTATGACCACTCTGATCACTTTGCATCAAAATGGACTTTGTTTTTTCTTCTGATTGTTTTTTTCTTGTAAAAATTGTGTATAATTTATGTTTAATTTCTGTTTTTTCTTGTGAATGCTGCTCACATGACACTATGTACCTGTGATGCTGCTGCAAGTAAGTTTCTCATCACACCTGTGCATACATGTACTTGTGCACATGACAATAAGCTTGACTTTGACACTGACTTTGTCTTTGACTCAATCTACCTCATCATGGCCATTGCACTATATCTGTCAACCTGCACTGCACTGTCTCTGTAACTGCAACACCATATTCTGTTTTTCCTTTTTGTACTACCTCGACGTAATTATGAATGGAATGATCTGTCTGGATGGCACGCAAACCAAAGCTTTTTAGTGTATCTTGGTACATGTGACAATAATAAACCAATTACCAAGTATCATTTCTTAGCACGTGTGCAGATGAGGTGGCTTCGCGTTACAGACAATTGTGAAATGGATGGTTTTCTGGGAACGCAACACCCTTCTCTGATGTTTCCCCCCACCGCCCCCTACTCTCCCCTGTAACACAAGGGTCACCTGCATACCTCTTGGACACCAATATGCTGTCATGCATTTCCTGCATGTCTTTTGTTTTCTATTGCACTGAAAGCAACTGATGGGATCTTGTCAATAGGAAAAGTAAATGCCATTCAGCTGTATCTTTGCACTTGCATAATCAATACTGTTGCTTAAATATGGTTCTCTATAGACATTGCAGCATTAGTACCGATTTATAAGCAATATTGAAATCCAGTGAAGCATTGATAATGTCTGTTAAATTCTTGTTTCAGTACTTACACTTAATGCCCATTAGATATAAACCATTGCTGTGTCCTCTTCTGCTCTGCATATAATGAACTGTTTCACCTTTACAATGTACATATTTTTTTTAAATATACAATTAAATAGGATAGCACATTTGACTGCAAGAAAACGTTAAAGCTGAAACATGTTGGAAGCAACTTGATTAATGCTAACACTGCCAGCACAGTTTCGGGCAGTTTCAAGACATTTATAATGGCTGACTCGCGTAATTTTTGAATAAAGAGATGTTAAACTGACTCATTAAGGTGAGTATGTACACAGATTAGGAAGGGTTGGAGCTATTAATCTATGTTTGAAATCCCCTTAATGTGATTTACAGAACCATCCAGAGGTTAAATCACATTACTACAGGGAGCTTTAGTAGTATTACAACACAGAAGCAGGATAATATAACATGGAAGTGTTTCTAAATATCCTTTATGATTCATTATTTTGCTCCTGTCCTTTACTCCATTGAGGACAAATATATGTTTGTCAAACCTCATAATCCTGTGTTTTGAATGATAGAATTATTGTCGCCTTTCCCCTGATGTCTTTGACAAGCACCACTTCTGGGAAATTATGTTTCCTCATTTGTAAGCCCTTACTGATGAGGAGTGGTAAATAGATTCCAGGGGGGCAATGGAGAAAGAAATAAGTGACTGATATAATGCACGTGATGTTGATTTATCCCTGTTTTTACTACAATTCCAATGTCTAGATTAGCCAAAAAAAAGATGCATTGATTTCTTCTGTAATAATTCTCACCACTGCCCCTCACTCCAACTCTCCTTGTTGTCAATTACCCTTTCCTTCCCCTCCCCACTGGCATCTCACTTTAAATATGGCTGGCGGGCCGTCCAAGTTAATCAAAGAAACCACAGGTGCTGGATACGAAAACAGAAAATGCTGGGAACATTCAAAAGGTCAGGCAAAATCTGGATAAAAGAGGATTTCCTGTATTTTCTGAGGTAGTTCGTGGGTTGGGTTTAATTTTCCAAAACTTGGGAAGGTCTAAAATGGAGAGGTCAGAGTGGGATAGGGATGGAGAGGGGGGTGAAGAGAGGGATGGAGAATTAAAGTGATGGGCAACTGGAAGTTTAGGGTCACTCTTGTCGACTGATGAGAGGAATAGTAGTTGGAGCTTCCAGTTAACAATCACTTTAATTCTTCGTTCTTTACCACCTCGACTGTTCTATCTTTGACATCCTATCCTGTTCCAACAATGACCACTGTTAGCTTAAGGAACGGCACCCCATCTTCTATCTGAGTGCATTACAGTCCTCAGTCCTTAGTTCTACTGAATGCAATAATATTAGGTGAGCAACTTTTCTTTCCACTCTTCCTCACATTACTGGATATTTCAACTTCAATTTGTTCCTTTGTTTCTTTTATCTTTTATCCCCAACTAAAATCATGGTTACCCTAACTAACTTTAGTCTGCACCTTATCATAGGCATGCCTTTTGTTCTCTCCACTCGTTCTCTTTTCTGCAACTTAAACAGGCTTGTTTTCACTGTGATGAAGGGACATGGACTCAGATTCAGATTCAGTGTATTGTCATATACACCAGGGTGCAATGGAATTTCTTGCTGACACAAAGTTCACAGAGCGAACAGCGTACATGGTAATAACAAATACAGAGAGGAGCACAAAACAACAGAATTGTGCAAAGACTGTAGTGCAATCTGAAGTAGTGCAAAAAGAAATGTTAAAGTGACAATAACCGAATGAACAACGGAGGTAGAACTGAGAGTCCGAGAATGTGGCAGCACCACCGGGAAGGGGATGTGACAGGGGAGGTTGGTTCAGCAGTCAGGGGAAGAAGCTGTTCATAAGTCTGGATGTCCAGGCTTTCAAGCTCTGGAAGGTAGAAGAGAGAAAAGGGAGTGGCCAGGGTGGCAGGCATCCTTGATGATACTGTTAACCTTCCAGGAGCAACGCATTGTGAAGATGGACTGGATGGAAGGATGTGACGAGCTTGTGATGGACTGGGCAGAACAGAGCAGAGTAGTTGCCATACCAGGCTGAGATGCAACCCTGAAATGTTGACTCTGAATATCTTTCCATGGATGCTGGTTGATCAGCTGTGTTTCTAACTTTTTTTCTATTTTTATAAAGTCAATACAGTTTTGTGGAAGGAAAATTGTGTTTGACAAATTTATTTGTGTTCCTTGGAAATGTAACAAGTGCTGTGAATAAAAGGGAACCAGCTGATGTATTAAGATTTCCATGGGGCATTTGATAAGGTGTTGCATCAATAGTTATTATGGAAAATATAAGCTTTTGGTTGGCTAATAAGAGTGAGAGATAGAGAGAAGGCATAAATAGGTCCTTTGCTGGTCGGCAAGGTGTAATGACTGATGTGTTACAGGGAATAGTGCTGGGGCCTCAACATTTTACAACTTATAGAAACGATTTGGATGTAGAGGCATCAGAGATATGGTTGCTAAATTTGTTAATGATATAAAGATAGGTAGGAGAGTCAGTTGTGCAGTAGGCGGTGACAAAGGGATATAGATAGGTTAAGTGAGTAGGCAAAGATCTGAGAAATGGGATATAATATGGGAAATTGTGGAATTATCCAAATTTTTGAAAAAAGAAGCCAATTATTTAAATAGTGAAAGATTGAAGACATCTGAAATGAAGAAGGATTTGGATGTCGAGTGCGTGATTCACAAAAGATTAGCTGGCAGGTACAGCAAGTAATTAAGTAAGCTAACAGAATGTTATTGTTCATTGCTAGAAAACTGAATACAAAAATAAGCTTCAGTTATATGAGGGACTGGTGAGACCTCTTCTGGAGTGCAGTTTCCTTATTTAAGGAATGTTATTAAAGTGTAGGAAGCAGTTCAGAGGAGGTTTACTCGTGCAGGTAGTAGGTTGGACAGACTGGGCTTGTGTTTACCAGTCTAGAGGAGTGTGGGGTGACTTGATTGGAACATATAAAGTCTGGAGAGGTTTAGACAAGATGAATACGGAGAGAATGTTATTGTGGGAGAATCTAGAACAAGGTGTCACTGTTTAAAAATAAAAGGTCACCCATTTCTGACAGAGGGCAGTGAAAGCACAGTCTGTGAAGATTTTTAAGGCAGATGTAGCTGGATTTTCAATTAGCAAGAGGATGAAAGGTTACCGGGAGAGACAGACAGGAATAAAGAGTTACGGTTTCAATGCGATCAGCTATAATTGTATTCAATGATGGAACAGGTTTAAGGGGATGTGGCCTACTTCTGCTCCTAAGTCATATGCCTGTGTATATGTTCACGTCAAAATGTGAAGGCTCATGTCTGTTAGTGCATCTTCAAAAGAAAGAAACCAAGAAAATCCATGAAATTACTTGAATGTACACTGCTACTGCACCATAGGTAACCGAGATCCAAGAGTGTGAGAAATACGCCACCAGATCCACAACTAACTTACTTGTAATTCAGTAAATATTATCATTTATTTTCAAGGAAATCATTGAACTCTCCCAACTCTACCACCTACTTCTACTCATTAGGACTGATGAATATATTGCAATCAGCAAAGTTTGGCAAGTTCTAGTCTTGGATTTCAGACATTGTAAATACTGGAGCCCCTGTGTTCTACTTTGGGGAAAAGGAGTGTATAAGGTGGTGGGTGGGGTGCCAGTCAAGTCGTTTTGGATGGTGACACAAGAGGCTGCAGATGCTGGAATCCTGAGCAACAAACGATCTGCTGGAGGAGCTCAGCAGGTCGAGCAGCATCTGTGGGAGGAAAGGAATCGTTGATGCTTTGGGGAACTAACTTGTCCTGATGGAGGGTGTCGACCTGAAGCATTGACAGTTCCTTTCCCCCCCACAGATGCTGATCGACCCACTGAGTTCCTCCAGCAGATTGTTTGTTGCTCCGGATTCCAGCATCTGTAGTCTCTTGTGTTTCTATTTGAACACAACCTTGGACTGTTCTGATTTGTGTGAAAAACAACTGAGGGACAATTCCCAAGAGAATGGTGGATTGATAAACTTTGCATAATACCAACTGTTTGCACCAAGCCTAGCAGCCTATCCAATAAGATATAAATAGAAAAACATAGAGCAGATGGCCAGTCAATAGGGAGAGTACAATCTAAGTGACTTCTCTGGAAATGATTGTGCATCTTATCAAGCACCCACACCATGGTCAGTGGGGATTTAGAGCAGAAATGTGTGCATTGGTATGCATTTGGAGGCTACATAGACAATCACACTCCTGTTGGAAAAGGAATTGTCATAATCAATTAAACTCAAAGTCTATTCGGCTCAGATTGACTATCTGAAGAATATTGGGCTATCTGAAGGTGGGTTAATAAGTTTGCAGACGATACCAAGATTGGTAGAGTTGTGAATAGTGTAGAAGACTGGCGACAGATACAGCATGATATAGATCAGTTGCATATGTGGGCAGAGAAATGGCAGATGGAGTTTAACCCAGATAACTGTAAGGTGTTGCACCTTGGTAGGACAAATGTCAAGAGGCAGTACACTCTAAAGGGCAAGACCCTTACCAGTATTGAAGAGCACAGAGACCTTGGGGTGCAAGTCCGTGGTTCAATGAAAGTGGCTACACAGGTAGATAGGGTGGTTAAGAAGGCTTATGGAATGCTTGCCTTCATTAATCGAGGTATCAGGTATAGGAGTCAAGAAGTTATGATGCATCTCTATAGAACTCTGGTTAGGCTGCATTTAGAGTATTGCGTGCAATTATGGTCGCATCAATATAGGAGGGATGTCGAGGCTTTAGAGAGGGTGCAGAGGAGGGTTACTAGGATTCTGCCTGGATTAGAGGGCATGCGCTATCAGGAGAGGCTGGACAAATTTGGGCTCTTTTCTCTGAAGTGGCAGAGACTGAGGAGTGATCTGTTGGAAGTGTATAAAATTATGAGGGGCATAGATAGGGTGGACAAGCAATATCTTTTTCCCTTTATTGAGCGATCCAATACCAGAGGGCATGCATTTAAGGTGAGAGGGGGTACGTTCAGAAAAGATGTGAAAGGTAAGTTTTTTACTCAGAGAGTGGTGGATGCCTGGAGTGCGTTGCCTGATAGGGTGGTGGAGGCAAATTCATTGGGGGCTTTTAAGAGGGGCACATGAATGAGAGGGAAATGGAGGGATATGAGCATTCTGTAGGTAGGAGGGATTAGCTATGTTGGCATAATATTGTGGGCCGAAGGGCCTGTTCTATGTTCTAGCATCTATACACCACAGAAATAAGCCAAGATGGTCATCTGTGAATGGAATGGTTTAAGTGATTTGAGAATACTGTCATTTAAGTGATGTGCCAAAGTAGTCAGAGAATTGGCTGCATTTGTGGAAGATGTGGTGGACAATCTGAATAAAGTTATTTGGTTACAGTGCCCTGTTCATCTGTCTTGTGGTAAAGTTGAACTTCTGTGAGGAACAGAATGTTGGAAAGACTCTGGCCCTGCACATCCAAAGTATACTTGATTTCACAATAAAAATAAACACTCTTCAAATGCTTAACAAGCTGGGAGGAAAAGGCACCTTGGAATAACTTAATTCCAAATGACAATATGAGCGAGTGGCCCAGTGATGTGTTTCAAGTGAACATACTTTAATATATTTGATTGGTTGCGTACAGCTCGAGTCAAGGTTATTTGTTGAAGATGATGGGAACTAAATTAGATAGCCCATGGAATCGGGAGCAGAAATTGTGTTGCACTGTTAGAACACGTCCTTCATCATAGGGCAGGTAATACACAAAATTCATGATGGTTGTTCATATGAATATCATCAACATCCGGCCTGCAATAACTGCATTGTTCATTAAGTGGATGCATCAGCATAGGTCAGAAGCCGCTCAAGTCTGCACTACCATTCAATATGATCATGGCTGGTCTGCCCCTACTCCTCTGCTATGCTATTTCCACACAGTCCCAGATTCCCCAATCATTCAAAAACTTATTTTCATCCTCTTTAAATGCCCCCGATGATCTAGCCTCTGTAACTCTCCAGAATAGAGAATTCCAGAGATTTACTACCCTCTGTGAGGAGAAATTCCTCTGCACTTCAATTTTAAGTGACTGACTCCTTATCCTACAACCAAATGCCTGTATTCAAGATATGCTCACTCGTGGAAACATCTCAATATCCGCACTGTCATGCTCACTGAGGAAGTTACTTGTTTCAATTAGATTACACTTCATTTCAATCACCTTACAGAGGACTTGGTGAAAGATTTGGAGGAGATGCTTGTGGGTGAAGCAGCAGCTGACCAGTGGGAGTCTTTTAAAAGAGAGTTCGTAAAAGTTCAGGGATGGTTTGCTTAGGAAAGGAAGCACGGAGAGAGACTGCAAATGAATTGAGTTCTGAGGGATCTAAGTGCTCTCATCGTAAAAAGCTGACAGGCAGACCCAACAAGTGGTTAAGGATGTAAACAGTATTTTGACCTTTATTGCAAGTGAAGTTTAAAAATAGGGAGGTTTTGTTACAAATGTACAGGGTGATGGTGCATATGGTTTTGGTCCCCTTGCATAAAATAAAATACAGTAACATTGAAGGCAGTACAAGGGAGGTTGACCCGACAAATTCCTGGGAAGAGAGGGTTGTCCTATCAAGAGAGGCTAAACTTTGGGCCTGTATTTCTTGGAGTTTAGAAGAATGAGGGGTGCCCTTATTCATAGATATAAGATTCCAAGGGGGCTTGACAGGGTAGATGTTGAGATGTTTTCACGAGTGGGAGAGTCTCAAAGAAGTAGACATAAATACAAGAGAAGGGGCCGGTCATTTAAAACTGAGGTGCATAGAAATTCCTTCTCACAGAGGGTGGTGAATCTCAGGAATTCTCTGCCCTGGTGAATGACGGTGGTGGATAAATGTTTGATAGATTGAACAAGAGAGGGGTATGTAGAACTGGCACAGAAGAGGAGTTGAGGTCAGTGTAGATCAGACATGATCATGTTAAATGGTGGGGCAGGCTTGAAGGGCCTGACAACCTACTCCTGTTCATATTTTCCTGTGTTCTTGTGTTCATATGACATATATAGGCAACTGGAAACAAGGAAGTCCCTTGTGGAATATAGAACATGTAGAAGAAAGAAGGAAGGCATAAAAGGGCCAAGAATTATCCTTGGCAAATATACTAAGGAGAATTCCCAAGATATTCTGTAAGTATATCAGGAGCAAGATGGTAGCCAGGGAAAGGGTGGGTTCCCCTAGGGACTAGAGGGTTAATCTACGTGTGGAGCCGGGAAATGTGGGTGAGGTCCTAAACAAATACTTCTCACTTGTATTCACCAAGGACAAGGGCATGAAAGGTAGTGAGTTCAGGAAGGGGTACTGCACAATCTGGAGCAGATCAGTATCAAGAAGAAGTGTTGGATGTCATGTGATGAACGAGGGTTGGTAGATCCCCAGGACCTGATGCGATCTAACCCACGTTGCTGTGGGAACAAGCGAGGAAATAGCTGGAGAGACTGTTGCATCTTTGTTAGCCACAGGTTGATTTTCTCTCTCTCTTTAACTGCCCCAATCACCCCATTGACCTCATGGCATCTCCAACTTATCCCCAAGGCAACCCTGCCCTCATCCTTTCAGAGATATTCCCTTTGTTCTACCCAGCCCTTCCCACCTTCTCTAAACTCACCTGATATCTCTCTTTCCCAGTCCTGAAACTTGAACTCAGTTCCTCTTTCCACAGATACATCCTGAGTGTTTCCAGCATTTTCTGTTTGTATCCAAAATTTCCATCAGCTGCAGATTTTTAGTTATGGACAAATATTGGTCAGAAGGCCAAGTAAACAGTGCCATGGAGTTTTCTATTGCTACCCAAGATTTAACATCTGACCCAAAACTCTAATTTCACATTGTTAGTTTTAGTTGTCAGTTTCAGAATTATTGGAATATTTTAACTCTGTTTTTCACCTACCTGCCTGTCCTCCCATCAGGTCACTAAGTTCACCTGCAGTACTTACTCCTATACAAGTAGCAACGGCTCGACAGATGAGCTGAGAAAATGACACCATTGTATCATTACTGTTGAGTGCTCTTTGCAGTAATGGGATAATGACAGAGTGCAAAGATCTTCTTAATGATAATGAATAGTTTTATCTGAATCTACGTTTATTTATAAATAAGCAACAGGTCATTTCTCTAAGAATTGGGCTATTCAGTCCACTTAAGTCTTGGTGTAATTTCCCATCTTTTCATCTTGGAAAGTAGCTTCTTGCAGCTTAGGTCAGTAACACTGATAACCCAGCAATCTTGGGACTTCTATAGTGCTGGACTAACAGGTCTTCTGGACTATTGGATGCTAGACCTATTAAAACACAAACACAATTTTAATTTACTTTTTATTTGCATGTTGCTCAGTGGTGTAATAAATTTTCCCAGTGAAACTGGTGAATTGAGAAGGATTACCCAAAATAAAACCTGGTAAGTTTAAAGAGATCACAGGAAGCAAATGCTCATGAGATTACTGAAGAAGAGACTCGCATGTTGTCAAAGCCATTCTGAGAGCCCAGTGGACACTGTGGTGGGACAGCCCCCACATTGCATTTGAGCATGGCAAAGTGTAGGGATCCTGTGTCCCAGTGGAAGTCTGTACCAGGACAAAGAGCATGACCCAGGGGCAGGTGCCCAGGTATCTCAGTGCAATGGAAGACTTCCTTCATTAAAAACATGCAAATGAGGCAACATAAACTTACGAACATGGCACGATTTTAATTTTACCTCAATCACACTCAAGCAAAATTTGCCAAATAAACTGAATTATTATGAAGTACGTCCAATAAATAGCTATAATATTGAGATCTACACAAAATGGTAGAAAATGTCCTATCTGCTTAAAGAACAGATGCAGTTGAGCCAATTACTTCCCTTCCGTCTATTCTTCTTCAGCAAGTGATATAAAGTCAATGGCAACTTCCAAACAGCATCTACCACAAAAAGCTCAGTTTTGGTACAAGCCATTCGGAAATTCCATGATAGCATCAGTTCAAACGTGAACAAAAAGAGTTGAATTGCAGAGGAGGGGTGAGAATGACTATCCTTCATATTCAGACAGCATTGATCCGACAAAGGGGACCTGATAAAACTGAAGCTAATAGGGATCAAGGGGAAACTCTCCACCAGTCGGAGTCAAATATCCGACAAAAATTTTGGTTCTTGGGCATCATTCCCGTTAACTCCAGAATATCACTGTTGGAGTACCTCAGGATAGTCCAATTTATCTATAGCCTATTCATTAATGATCTTTCCTCGGTACAAAGGTCAAAAATAAGGATGTTCTCTGATAATTTTCACTGGTAGTTATTGTAGAAATTAAATCCAGTCATAATGTCATATAAAGAAACAGTTAGTGCCTTCACGTTGCAAGATCTGGATGACATAATGGTTTCAGGTGAGGTACTAGGCAATGATTACCTCCAACAAGACATAATATAACACCTCCCACTGCTTTCAATGCCATTAACATCCCCACATTCCCCTGCAGTACAATACACTTTCTATTGAACTAGGTGAGTTTAAAAGCAACATGGGAAACAAAACATGGTGAGGTTAAAGGGAGTGCAGGAATCAGGGCCTCAGTGAGTTAAATAGGAGGATAGGAATGGACCCCAGTGAGTTAGAAAGGAGTGTGGTAAACAGGACTCCAGTGAACCAGATGCCGAATCATCAGGCTATCCAAACAATAAGGAGGCAGATTATTGGAGTTTTTTTAAATTAAAAGTAATTAAATTAAACATTTAACCCCTAAACTACAGCCACAATGCAACACTGGAACAATGCACCAGCAAAACTCCCCAAGGAGTTCACTACAATGTCAAATCTGCAACCTTACCACTTAGGACTAGGCAATGGTACCACCGTAGTGGGCCGTATCTCAAATAATGATGAGTCGGAGTAGAGGAAGGAGAGAGCTTAGTGACATGGTGTCATGACAACAACCTTTCTCTCAAAGTCAGCAAAACAAAAGAGCTGGTCATTGACTTCAGGAAGTGGGGAGGTGCACATGTTCCTGTTTACGTCAATGGTGCTGAGGTCGAGAGGGTTGAGAGCTTCAAGTTCCCTGGAGTGAACATCACCAATAGACTGTCCTGGTCCAACCACGTTGACACCATGGCCAAGAGAGCTTACCAGCGCCTCTACTTTCTCAGGAGGCTAAAGAAATTTGACGTGTCCCCATCGACCCTTACTAATTTTTATCAATGCACCATAGAAAGCAACCTATCTGGATGCATCACAGCTTGGTATGGCAACTGCACTGCCTGTGACTGCAAGAAACTGCAGAGAGTTGTGGACACAGCTCAGCACATCATGGAAACCAGCCTCCCCTCCATGGACTCTGTCTATACTTCTCGCTGCCTCAGCAAAACAACATAATCAAAGACCCCACCCACCCTGGGCAGTCTCTCTTCTCCCCTCTCCCATCATGCAGAAGATACAAAAGCCTGAAAGCACGTACCATCAGGCTCAAGGACAGCTTCTATCCTGCTGTTTGTAAGACTACCGAACGGTTCCTTAGTACGATGAGATGGACTCTTGACCTCACAATCTACCTCGTTATGACCTTTCACCTTATTGTCTACCTGCACTGCACTTTCCCTGTAGCTGTTACACTTTATTCTACATTCTGTTATTGTTTTACCTACTACTACCTCAATGCACTGTATAACAAATTGATCTGTATGAACGGTATACAAGACATGCTTTTCACTATACCTCGATACATGTGACAATAATAAACCAATTCCAATTCCAATTCCAGTCGGGTCACGAGTATAACACCATTTCCAAATTCCCCTCCAAATCTGACTTGGAAATACATCTCTAATTCTTCATCATCACTGTGTTAAAATTCCTCAGACCTAATCTAGCTTATTTCACGATGGAGCAAAAGTACCATCAACATGCAGAGTGTAATGTTCAAGGTAGCTCAATGACCAACAGCTTATGGTCAGTGTGGGCTACATAATAAATGGTGTTCTTGCCAATTTGATCCACAAACCATGAAAATATGGAAAAAACATTTCTGAATGACTTGACACATGACGGTATCAGTGGAAAAATAGAGCAATATCTATTTAATTCAGATTGGAGTACAGCAGAGATTTGTTCTATAACTTAGAAAAAACAATTGTTTACTAAACTGCTAGTATATAAGGATGTTAGTCAACAGGACAAAATCTCTTTGATTCAGTAATTCCCAGTACAGTGAAAAAAATAAGTATTAAGCACTCTGTAAAACACATCGTAGCACAATTAGCAGTTAACCTTGTGTCTCTGGGGCACAGACTACAAACAGTGAACTGCTGAACTCATGTCTTTGCTCCGCTCTTTGGTAAACACAAAACAAGGGAAATTGGTGAGCTCTTGTGTTGATCAATCTTTGAGAGATCAATTCAGCATTGGTACTTGGTTTATAATTGACATAGTTAGCAAGATGTCAAATCAAACAGAACACAGGAGGCCACCGGACATTGCATTGTAATTGCAACTCTTAACCGAATAACATGCATTGTCACAGAAGGGACTCAGGCTCGGTTTAACTTTCTGGAAACTAGGAAAGAAACTGAATGAAGCATTGATTAGAACACACTTGGGTGATGGTGCACAGTTCCTGTCTACGTATTATATAAGAAATGTAGAGACATTGAAGAAGGTGAAATTGTCATGGTTCCGAGTGCTGGTCTTCAATTCGGCCCCATTGATGGTGCCTTGTTGTGCAGCACATGGCTTCCATGCACTACTAATGGCATAATGACACACACCTGAGTTCCATCAGGAGACTAGTATAAGAACCCTGGTTTCACTAGCACTGGTTGCCAGAGTATTGGTTTATCTCTGGGTATGTGGTGTCTCCTGGCTGCTTAGAGCTGGCAACTCTAGAGCAGTCCTGGTTTTTTTTTGCTGTTTCTCTGTGAAAACCCTGTTTTTGTGTTGGAACTCTGTCTCAGAGCCCTGAGACAAGATTCCTGCTGGTTGCTGTCTGTGTTCAATTCTGAGGAAGCATCCCATCTCCAATCTTGTGCTGGTGCTCTGCATTTGGGTTCTCTGTGACCTTGCTCCTAGTGTGATATTGTTACAGCATACTCTGCAAGAAGTCTACACTAGCCAGGGCTTACTTCATGACCAGCAGCTCTGGGAGGTTATGGAAAACTTTCCTACCTTAGCAGTGAATGTTGGGCAGGTCAGCTGAGTCTCTACTCTTCTTTCTGCTTCTGCTCTGAGAACTCCATCTCACCAGCCTGGACAATCTGTAATAGCATCACCCTCTGGTTCAATGACCCAATGAACTGCATGTACCTGACCCAGAACCCTATACTGGGGATCTGGGAAAGTTCTGGTCCTTCCTGCTACAATGCTCATTAGTGTTTGAGCAGTGACCCTCCATGTACACCACTGAAATCCAAGATAGCATTTATTGTGGGGCTGTTGAGGAAGTGTGCTAGAATGGGCCGCTGCCATCTGGGACAAGCAGCCAGAGACTTGCTCTTCATTTCACACCTTCATTGAGGAAATGAGAAGGTCTTTGACCATCCTGTCAGGGGTAAAGAAGCAGCCAAGTGACTAATCACCCTTTGTCAGGGCTCCTGCAGTGCTGTGGAATACTCCATGGAGTTCTGGATGTTAGCAGCTGACTTGGGGTGGAATGATGAGGCTCTCTGGGGTTTTTTCAGTAAGGCCTCAGTGACAGGATAAAGGATGAGTTGCTGGCAAGGGATGAGACAACCAGCCTGGATGCATTGATCTCCCTAGCCACCAGGCTGGACAACTGACTCTGGGAATGGCACAGAGAGAGGACAGTTTGTCCTACACCTCTGTTCACAACATGGGTCACCTTCCCAGCCTCTCCTAACCCAAGCCCCTCTGCTCCTTCCACTCCTAGAGGTGCTCCTGACCTGGCTGATTGCACCACCCTGGGGGAGTAACCAATGCAACTGGGACGGAACTGCCTTTCTCCCTCTGAATGATGTCAGAGGTTAAGAGCTGGCATTTGCCTCTATTGCAGCCAGCCTGGCGATTTGCTTGCAACTTGTTCCCTTTGGCTGAAAGGAGTGGGCTCACCAGTAGGGAGGGGGGTCCTGGTGAGCCAGGCAACTTTCCCTTCTGTCCATCCCCCAGAATTAGATGCTGACCCCAGCTACCATAAGTCACCTCCAACAGTCCCTGTTCCTTTCTGCCTTGGTGGACTCTGGTGCCGAGGGCAATCTGTTAGATAAAGATGTAGCCTCCTGGGCCAGGACTCCTCAGGAGCCACTGAGTACCCTGCTAGAAGTTCGGGCACTAGATGGCAGACTGTTGACCTGAGTCACGCACCATACACCTCTGCTGTTGTTGCTTATCTCTGGAAACCATTGGGAACAGATCCAATTTCACCTGATAGCCTCCCTGCAGACTCTGATGGTTCTTAGGTACCCTTGGTTGAGCCACCACAATCCCCACCTCGATTGGTCCACGGGCAGGATAGTCAGTTGGAGTCTGTTCTGCCATTCCACTTGTCTCCAGTCAGCCCTTTCTCCAGTAAAGGCTGCCACTAGTTTGTCGGCCGCTGAAACCCCAGACTTGTCCAGGGTCCCAGCAGAGTATCACGACCTGGGACAATTATTTAGCAAACAGGCTCTTTCCCTGCCCCCACACTGGCCATAGAATGGCGCAATCGACGTTCTCCCTGGAGCTCTGCTACCTACCAGTCGACTATGTAACTTATCCCAACCAGAGAGGGAAGCAATGGAGGAGTATATCAATGAATCTCTCTCGGTAGGCATTATTCGTCCCTCATCCTCCCTGGTAGGTGCAGGGTTCTTCTTTGTGGGGAAGAAGGATGGCTCACTGCATCTGTGCATCGACTGCTGGGGCCTAAATAACATAACTGTCAAAAACAAGTACCCACTGCCTCTCATCAATTCTGCTTTTGAACTACTTCAAGGGGCCACCATATTCTCTAAACTAGATCTATGAAACTCTTACCACCTAGTCAGGGTAAGGGACGGAGACGAGTGGAAAGCAGAATTTAAAACCCCTCTCGGCCACTTCGAATACCTAGTAATGCCATTTGGCCTCACCAATGCTCCTGCCGTCTTCCAAGCTCTGATCAATAATGTCCTACGAGACTTCATAAATCGCTTTGTGTTTGTCTATCTGGATGACATCCTGATCTCCTCTAGCAGTCTCCAGGTACACACCCAGTAGGTCCATCAGGTCCTCCAGAGGCTTTGGGAAAACAAGCTCTTTGTCAAGGCTGAGAAATGTGAATTCCATGTCCCCTCTGCCAGCTTCTTAGGATACATCATCGAGAGCAGATGAGTAAGGGTGGATCCTGAGAAGATCTGGGCGGTGGCAGAGTGGCCTCGACCCACGACACACAAACAACTCCAACGGTTTCTGGAGTTTGCGAATTTCTATTGCAGTTTCATTAGGGATTATAGTTGGGTGGTGGCGCCCCTTACTCAACTCACTTCACCTCAGACCCCTTTTCTTTGGAACCCTGAAGCTGACTCAGTGTTCTCGGAGCTGAAGAAATGCTTCACGTCATCCCCCATCCTGACCCAACCAGACCCCTGCAGTCAATTCATTGTGGAGGTCGACGCCTCCAACTCTGGGGCGGGAGCGGTCCTCTCAACACTCAGGTTCGGATCAGAAACTGCACCCCTGTGCTTTTTTTTCTCGCTGGTTGTCCCCCACCGAGTGTAGTTACGATGTGGGGAACCAGGAGTTACTGGCAGTCAAACTTGCTTTGGAGGAGTGGAGGCACTGGCTAGAGGGAGCGGAGCATCCGTTTATCATTTGGACAGACCACAAGAACCTGGAATATATCCTAACTGCTAAACACCTGAATTCCCGCCAAGTCCAGTGGGCATTATTCTTTGGTAGGTTCAGGTTTACGTTAACCTATCGTCCTGGGTCCAAGAACGGGAAGCCCGATGCTCTCTTCCAGCAATACACTACCGAGGAGGACCATCCTAACCCTAAGACCATTCCTCCCCAGTCCTGTGTGGTGGCGGCCCTCACCTGGGAGATCGAGGCTGCAGTCAAGGAAGCCCAACAAACCCAACCTGACCCAGGTAACGGACCACCCAACCACCTTTTTGTACCAGAGTCCGTGCAGTCTCAGGTTCTTCAGTGGGGACATTCTTCTCGTTTTGCCTGCCACCTGGGGATTGATAGGATGATTTTCCTCTTAAAGAAGCACTTCTGGTGGCCCTCCATGGACACTGATACCCATTCTTTTGTTTCTGCCTGTTCTGTCTACGCCTGTGGGAAAAGCCTCCCACCAACCACCTGCTGGACTGCTTCGTCCCTGACCCGTACCTAACTGCCCGTGGTCCCATATCACCCTGGATTTTGTCACGGGTCTGCCCCCTTTTCATGGGAACACTGCTGTCCTCACTGTCGTGGACCAATTTTCCAAAGCAGTGCATTTTCTGGCCCTTCCCAAACTCCCTACAGCTCTGGAGACAGCTAACTTGGTCGTCCAACACGTCTTCCGCCTCCATGGACTCCCTGCAGACATTGTCTCTGACCAGGGTCCCCAGTTCATCTCTGCAGCACGGAGGTCCTTTTGTCAGGCCCTCGGATTGTCAGTAAGCCTATCGTCCAGGTTCCATCCACAGACGAACGGCCAGACAGAACGGGTGAATCAGGATTTGGGAACGGCACTACTCTGCATAAAGGTGAACGACCCGTCGACATGGAGCACCCACCTCGCTTGGGTTGAGTACGCCCACAACTCTCTGCTCTGCACGGCCACTGGCAGATCCCCCTTCAAATGCTCTCTCGGTTACCAACCCCCTCTGTTCTCTATCCATGAAGAGGATGTCGCTGCACCCTCAGTTCAGGACCATCTCCACCGTTGCCACAAGGTCTGGGAGGACACGCATGGCTCTGTTCCGTACTACCAACCGCAACCGGAGAATCGCTGATCGGCAGGTTCCTGCACCGGCGTACCAGCCTGGGCAGAAAGTTTGGCTCTCGGCTAAGGACATCCCCCTCAAAGACGAGCCCAAGAAACTCTCCCCTCACTTCTTGGGACCTTTTGAGATTGAGTGGATTGTCAATCCCACAGCAGTCTGGCTCAAATTGCCTACGGTTCTAAGGATACACCCAACTTTCCATGTGTCCCAGGTGAAGCCGATGGCTAGCAGTCTGCTGTGCCCTCTTGCCAAGCCCACTCCGCCCCCCCGGACCATTGATGGCCATGCAGCACACACCATCCGTCGTTTACTGGATGTGTGCTGCCAGGATAGGGGTCTGCAATACTTGGTCGACTGGGAGGGATACGGTCTGGAGAAATGTAGAGACATTGAAGAAGGTGAAATTGTCATGGTTCCGAGTGCTGGTCTTCAATTCGGCCCCATTGATGGTGCCTTGTTGTGCAGCACATGGCTTCCATGCACTACTAATCGCATAATGACACACACCTGAGTTCCATCAGGAGACTAGTATAAGAACCCTGGTTTCACTAGCACTAGTTGCCAGAGTATTGGTCTACCTCTGGGTATACTTCGTCTCCTGGCTGCTCAGAGCTGTCAACTCTACAGCAGTCCTGGTTGCACTGTTTCTCCTTGAAAACCTTGTTCTTGTGCCAGGACCGTCTCAGAGCCCTGAGGCAAGATTCCTGCTGGTCATCATTTGCGTTTGGTTCCGAGGAAGCATCCAGTCTTGTACTGGTGTTCCGCATTTGGGTTCTCCACAATCTCGCTCCTCGTGTGACATTGTGACAGAAATGAAGAGCTATGATTCCAGGACTGAGATGTTCTAGCTAACAGGAAATGCTGAACTGGTTTTGGCTCTTTTCTCTAGAAAAGACAAGGGAGAGAGCTGGCGAAAAAGAGGTTTTTAAATAATAATGGCTTTGGTAGGTTAAATATAGGGAAGATAGTTCCATTAGCCAGGAGACCAAAAGGGGAAGCTGTAATTACAAGAAACTTACTAATAAATCGCAATCGGGACATCAGAGGAAGTTCTTTATCTAAAGAGTGGTAAGAATTTAGAGCTTGCTGCCACATGGAGTATTAAGATGATTAGCATTGATCATCAAAGAGAAGGCTTCAATAATTTATGAAGGAAGAAGAGTTGGAAGGTTGTATTGGTAAGGTGAGAGTATGCTTGCATGAAGCAGCCAGTGAAGGTTTAATAGCCTGGTTCTGTGTTGTGGATCCTCTGTACAGAATCCTTCTTACACAGTCCTTTGGGATCGTGGATGACTTACTTCCTCTTGGTTTCGTGGGTTCTATGGTGGCTTTTGAGGCCAATGTGGGAGCTGCAAGGTCTTCAACAGGAGGGGTGACAGGGGCGATTTGGTAGCTTCTGAGGTGGTCTGCTCTTTCTGCCACTTATGCATTTGTTTCCCAATGCATGACCACAACATTCTCGATACCACTCCAGATGCTCCTCCTTCACATTGAGTAGTCAAAGGCCAGAGATTTCCAGGAGTCAGTGGAGATGCTGCACTTCAAGGAAGTTTTGAATACATCCTTGAATCTTTTCCTTAGTCCACCTGCTGTTTTCCCCTGACAGAATTCAACCAGCCGTTTTTTTTGAAATGTGAAGTTTTTCAGTGACAACACAAATGTTTCTAATTCATGAAGCTAACACCCACTTCATGTCTCATACTGCAGAGGTAAAATATTAACCATTGAATAAATTTCCCTTATTGAGCAAAAACAGAGGAGGCCAACCTATGAGCTCTCAATCTTAATTCTCATCATTTCATCTTCAATGTTCCAACATATCTTATAATATGGAGGCAAGAACTCTGCACCATATCAAACCAACACTGGCTTCTCCCATTGGTCTTTGATCAAATGCTCAAGCTACAATCTATGAACAAAAGACAAAGAGAAACAAAGACAAGGCTTAATTTTGAATTTCTGTGGTCAAAGAGAGATACAGCACAGAAACAGGCCCTTCAGCTCACCAAGTCAGTTCCCACAATCAATTGTCTATTTACAGTAAACCTACATTCTCATCAACCCTCTCACTGTTATTGACCTTAAATGCTGAAGATGAACTCTTGATTTTTCATTCTACCTTGTCATGGCCCTTGCACTTTTTGTCTGCCTGCATTGCACTTTCTCTGTAACTGCGATCTGTTTTTCCTTTTGTGCTACCTCCAGGAATGGATTGATCTGTCTGGATCGCACACAAACACAAGCTTTTCACTGTATCTCAGTACATGTGAAATTGTCAATTCTACCTCTCACTTTATACTTGGGGCAATTTACAATGGCCAACTAACCTACCATCCGTATGTCTTTGGGATGTGGGAGGAAACCCTCGTGGTCACAGGGAGAAAATGCAAACTCCTCACAGACAGCTTTAAACTATTGAACTCTGCTGAAGAACACAGAACTTGGATAAGTATTATGCCAGTTCATCTTCCTGAAAGAATCTTAAATCTTGTTTTTACTGTATAAAGCAAACTAATTATCTCATACAAATATTGATCTTTTTCTTGTGAATGATGCAATCCATAAGTAAAGCTGTGCAAGCAATCTTTAACCTACACAATCTGAGTTAACAGTTTATTTGATTTGATGCCACAGAGAGAGATGTATTAAGAAACATTAGTAAACAAATTACCACTTTTGAGGTTAAGGTTAGATCTAGGTTTTTTTTCCACTCTCACTAGTGTCATTATATTTATTCTGTTGTTAATTTTCGCACACGCGTAAGTTATGTATAATTTATGTTAAGTTTATGTTGTTATGTTTGTCCTCATCCTTTATTGTTCTGTGCTGCTGCTGCAAAAAGCTAATTTTCACGGCATTTATACCGTGTATGTATGCCTATGACAACAACAAACTTGAACTTAAACTTTTTCATCCATACACAACAAAAGCACATGCACACAGCTAAATCCCTGATTACTTATTGCTGGATGTCCATTCAACATTCAACCTATCAATTTTAAAATCCTTTTCCTCCTTTCTGGCCCCGAGAGCACACATGACCTGGTGGTACTAATGCATGCTACCAGTTTTCTGGACCGCTACTGCTTTCCATCCCATATTGTGGGCAGGACTCACTGTTTTGTACCGTAAAGTTCACACATTCTTTTGTTTTCACTTTGGTGATGCTCTGTATTTGATGTTGCTCTTGTAATTTCTCAGCAAATTTGAAAGTTGCAGCCCCCTGTCTGCACACTAAAGGTTTAGCTGTCTCTGGAGCAATGGATCATTTTGCCTTGGTGTGGCGACAGCATCGTGCTCATAATTGCTGTTCAGTTTTCATTCAGGGAAATGGTGAGTGATTTGAAGTCAAAGTCCAAAGCTCCTGGTGACTGTACAGGAGCACTTTAATACAGAAAGCAAAGCAAGGGTCAGTAATTGGTGTAGACAAGTACCTTGCAAACACAAACCTCTAAATAAGTTTATGCTGAAGCAGCAGTGTACACAGGAAGGACTGAACAGAATTATCTGGGCCTGAATCAATGAACATTTTGGAAGGAAACATGCAGAATGTCAAAAACAAACCACGCTTTTCCTTACTTTGCATTGAAAGTACAAAAACCCAGATTGTGGTATCATTTATTAGAAATCTTCACACATTTCAACAAGGCAGCACAAACACAGTGTTGGTCCAATCAAGGAATGTGCAACATGCACTTGTGTTCCAGGAAGGAAGACACAGTAAATAATCTGCTCTTGTAGCGGTTGCTACCGTGGAATAAAACAAGACTCTACTCGGAGGATTGCCAAACAGAACTGGTTTATTTTCCCGCCTTGTGCGGGCCCTTTAAGGGAGAAAAACTCCCACCCAAAAAACCGGCAATGACGTAGGTCCTACGTCATCAGGACTTTCCCGCGCGCGGGTTCTCCCCGTCGCTCGGAAAGACGAGGCCCGCCGCCATCTTGGGCCTCGTCGCTCCGACACCGCGCGACCCGACTGCCAAGCCGGTTCGCCCGACTAGACGGTGAGTCGCCACACAACCCCCCCCAGAACCGGCGAGACAGTCCCCAAGGTCCGTGGGCTGTGCCAGCTGCCGCTTAGGGGGGCGGCCTCTGCGTCGTGGCGTGGCCACCTCGACAGGCTGTTGCAGATCCAAATGGGCCGGTTTGAGGCGGTCCGCCGTGAAAACCTGTTCCCTGCCTCCAATGTCCAAAATAAAAGTGGATCCGTTATTCCGTATGAATCGGAACGGTCCCTCATATGGTCGTTGCAATGGCACCCGAGGTGTGCCCCTGCGAACGAAAACAAACTTACAGTCCCGTAGTTCCTTGGGCTGGCAGGATGGGGCTTGACCGTGCCATGAGGTGGGAATCGGGGCCAAGGCGCCGAGCTTCTCGCGCAGTCTTTGTAGAACTGCTGGGGGTTGTTCCCCTTGGTCCTGAAGGGCAGGTATGAAATCCCCGGGGACAACTAGTGGCGCCCCGTATACAAGCTCAGCTGACGAAGTGCGGAGGTCGTCTTTGGGGGCAGTGCGTATGCCGAGCAGGACCCAAGGCAGCTCGTCAACCCAGTTAGGACCCTTCAGGTGGGCCATCAAGGCCGATTTTAGATGGCGGTGAAAACGTTCCACCAACCCATTTGATTGAAGATGGTAGGCTGTGGTGGTGTGCAGCTGCGTCCCTAGCAGGTTCGCTAATGCAGCCCAGAGACTGGAAGTGAATTGGGTGCCTCTGTCTGAAGTGATGTGGGCCGGAACGCCAAAACGTGAGACCCAAGTTGTGAGCAGCGCTCGGGCGCAGGAATCAGTTGTGATGACAGTCAGGGGGGTTGCCTCAGGCCACCTCGTGAACTGGTCCACGATGGTAAGGAGGTACCGGGCTCCTCTTGAAACTGGCAGAGGGCCCACGAGGTCGACGTGTATGTGGTCGAACCTCCTACGGGTAGGCTCGAACTGCTGTGGTGGGACCTTGGTGTGTCGCTGGATTTTTGACGTCTGGCAGTGCAGACAAGTCCTGGCCCACTCACTGACCTGTTTGTGCAGGCCATGCCAGACAAACTTGCTGGCGACCAGTCGGACAGTAGATCTGATGGATGGGTGCGCCAACCCATGTACCGAGTCAAAAACGCGTCTCCGCCAGGCTGCAGGGACAATAGGGCGGGGCTGACCAGTCGCAACGTCGCAAAGTAGGGTCCGCTGACCTGGACCAACCAAGAAATCTCGGAGCTGCAGACCCGAGACTGCGGTTCTGTAGCTGGGCAGTTCGTCGTCGGCTTGCTGTGCGTCAGCCAGGGCCGTGTAGTCCACACCCAAGGATAGGTTGTGGATGGTTGGTCTGGAAAGTGCATCAGCAACGACATTATCCTTTCCGGAGACATGTTGGATGTCAGTTGTGAACTTGGAAATGTAGGATAAATGTCTCTGCTGACGAGCTGACCAGGGATCGGAGACTTTGGAGAAGGCAAAGGACAGAGGCTTATGATCGGTGAAAGCGGTGAAAGGCCTGCCTTCTAGAAAGTATCGGAAATGCCGGACCGCCAGATACAGCGCTAGAAGTTCCCGATCAAAAGCGCTGTACTTCAGTTCGGGTGGTCTAAGGTGTTTGCTGAAAAATGCCAAGGGTTGCCAGCGGCCTTCGAGTAGCTGTTCCAGTACCCCACCCACCGCGGTGTTGGACGCGTCTACCGTGAGGGCAGTCGGGACGTCAGTCCTAGGGTGTACCAGCATCGTGGCGTCTGCCAGGGCGTCTTTGGCCTTAACGAAAGCAGCCGCAGCCTCGTCAGTCCAGGTGATGTCCTTGCCCTTACCAGCCAGCAGCGAGAACAGAGGGCGCATGATACGGGCTGCTGCAGGGATGAAACGATGGTAAAAGTTGACCATCCCAAGGAATTCCTGTAGGCCTTTGACTGTGTCGGGGCGGGCAAAATGGCGGATAGCATCCACCTTGGCGGGTAGGGGTGTTGCCCCGTCGCTGGTGATTTTGTGGCTGAGGAAATCGATAGTCAAGTCCGAATTGGCACTTGGACGGGTTAATCGTGAGGCCGAAATCGCGGAGGCGGGAATACAGCTGGCGGAGGTGGGAAAGGTGTTCCTGGCGGTTACGGCTGGCGATCAGTATGTCGTCCAAGTAAATGAACACGAAGTCCAGGTCTCGGCCTACCGCGTCCATCAGCCGCTGGAAGGTCTGCGCGGCGTTCTTAAGGCCGAACGGCATCCGAAGGAATTCGAACAGGCCGAATGGGGTGATAATCGCAGTTTTGGGGAAGTCATCCGGATGGACCGGGATTTGGTGGTATCCCCTAACGAGGTCCACTTTGGAAAAGATGCGGGCCCCGTGTAAGTTCGCTGCGAAGTCCTGGATGTGAGGGATGGGATAGCGGTCCGGGGTGGTGGCGTCATTCAGCCTGTGGTAGTCGCCGCAGGGCCTCCACCCTCCGGTGGCTTTGGGGACCATGTGCAGGGGGGAGGCCCAGGGGCTGTCTGACCTGCGAACAATCCCCAGCTCCTCCATGTGACGGAACTCTTCCTTTGCCAGGCGGAGCTTGTCTGGAGGTAATCGTCGTGCTCGGGCATGAAGGGGTGGCCCTGTGGTAATGATGTGGTGTCGTACCCCATGTGTGGGCCGAGAATTTGTAAACGAAGGTGCCAAAATCGATGGGAATTCGGCTAGGAGCTTGGCGAAATCGTCGCCAGAAAGGGTAATGGAGTCCAGGCGCGGGGCTGGTGGGCTGATTTCTCCCAGGGGATAGGTCCGGAGAGTGCTAGAGTGGACTAACCGCTTCCTTCGCAGGTCGACTAACAGGTTGTGGGCCCGAAGGAAATCGGCGCCTAGGAGTGGTCGGGCGACGGTGGCGAGGGTAAAGGTCCAGGTAAAACGGCTGCCGCCAAAGTGTAATTGAAGCGTACGGGTGCCGAAAGACCGTATCGTTGTACTGTTGGCGGCATTGAGTAGAGGACCTGGTGGCCTGTCACGAGTGTCGCGGCCTGTCGGGGGCAAAATACTGACCTCCGCTCCAGTATCAACGAGGAAACACCATCCAGATTTCTTGTCCTGAATGAATAGGAGGCTCTGGCGGTGGCCAGCCGCCGTAGCCATCAGCGGCGGCTGGCCCTGGCGTTTCCCTGACTTGCAGGGCCGAAGTGTCCAAAAGGTGGGCAGCTTGAGGGCCACTGCGTTGGCTGCTGCACTGTCGTCCATTTCGCGGGTCCAAAAGCCGTTTGGACCGTCGGGGTCACCAATGTAGCGGTTGCTACCGCGGAATAAAACAAGACTCTACTCGGAGGATTGCCAAACAGAACTGGTTTATTTTCCCGCCTTGTGCGGGCCCTTTAAGGGAGAAAAACTCCCGCCCAAAAAACCGGCAATGACGTAGGTCCTACGTCATCAGGACTTTCCCGCGCGCGGGTTCTCCCCGTCGCTCGGAAAGACGAGGCCCGCCGCCATCTTGGGCCTCGTCGCTCCGACACCGCGCGACCCGACTGCCGAGCCGGTTCGCCCGACTAGACGGTGAGTCGCCACACTCTGCAATTTTTGTTTGGAAATGCCAACGTTCAGCATCTGGCTCACTTAGTTTCGTTTCCTGTGCTCATTTTAAACCCACTGGGTTTCTGTTACCTATGTTCCTTTTAAGCTCACCAGGGTCCATTCCTACTCTTCCTTTTAACTCACCTGGTTCACTGGAAAATATATCATCCCACTGTATAACAAAAGTGAATTCAAAATGTATTGGTGTATTTGTAGTGGTTTTATCCCATAGTTTGGAATATCTGCCAGTCTGGCACCACCTAAGACCTGAGTTAGGCAGACGCGGTAGTGTAGCAGTTAGTGCAACGCTTTACTGTGCCAGCGACTCGGGTTCAATTCCGGCCACTGTCTGTAAGGAGTTTGTACCTTCTCCCCGTGTCTGCGTGGCTTTCCTCCGGGTGCTCTGGTTTCCTCCCACATTCCAAAGACGTACAGGTTGGGAAGTTGTGGGCATGCTACGTTGGCACCAGAAGCGTGGCGACACTTGTGGGCTGCCCCCAGAACACTCTACGCAAAAGATGCATTTCACAGTGTGTTTCGATGTACGTGGACTAATAAAGAAATTTTATCTTAGTGTGCTGGATTATTGGAGTTTTACCATCGCGACTGTGGACAGAATAGTCAGAGAAACAGAAATTTTGACATATGTCTAGTGAATGAGAAAGCGTTGAAGGACTGAGAGAAGGAGATTGCAAGAAGGCATCAGGTGGAATAAGGGTTAAGGGTGAAGAACAGGGAGTAAAGTGTTAGGCAGGTGGATAAGGCTCATGGAAGGTAAGCCACAGTGGTGAGTAAATAAATCAGGAGGTACGAGTCAGTTGCAGGCTGAAATCAAGAAGTACAGAGCAGAGGAGATCAATATGATCAGAAATGCAGGTTGGATTTATGACAAGATGTTGAAATTTAACAGCAAGTTGAAACACTCCTTCCTAAACTACAGATAATTCAACTTCCCAGTTTCAAAAGTAAATCATTCTCTCTGTATCTGCCTCTAAATAATATTACACATTTCATTTAAGAATGAATCATATTTGTGGAAAATATATATCTGATCATCTTATAACTCTTCAAGACACAACCTGCAGCTTGGAAATTATTCTACTGATATACGCCATGCAGAACCTTTCAACTAAATGGATCATGGCAGTCTCATTGCAGTTATATCCACCCAGTGCACAACAAATAAATGACAAGGAAAGGTGCACATTAAAAAGGATGAGGCTTGGAACTACTGATGCGCTGCAACTGTAATGACCTCTGAGTTCACACGAACTAACAGCTGGATGAACAAACCATTAAAATCCCTGAATGTGTTACAACCATCCTGCTCATTAGTAATCTGACACGTTGAAAGAAACCATTCTTGGAAGGTGCAATGAAAGCATTTAAAGCAGCGAGAACGCCCCTTTTTATTTACCACATTGATTGTACACAGTTAGCAATTTATAGTCGACTTTATTACATCCTTCAGAAGTGTTTCAACGTTCTGAACCTGCAGTAAATTACTTCTTAAGTGAATGATGGCTATATATGCACATAAGGTAGCTATTTTGCAGGCAGACATGTTCTACTAAGGCTGGTTTTAACACTGAAGTTGATGGTGAATATTGGGGTCTGGGAGGAATATTGGGTTCTTTGAGTAATCCTGCCTGCAACAGATGGGACTTAACTTTAGCCTCTCATTCAAAAGATGGCACCTGTGACAATCCTCTTTTACTGCAGGTACAAGTTAAGTCATTAAATTATGCAGTCTGCTTTGGGTCAGGCAACCAATGATCCCCTTGGCTTCAAGTTAACCAAATGTGTCAGGTGTTTCCAGATTCGTAGAGCCATGTAGTAAAGGAAACAGGCAGTCATATCCACACCGATCATCAGGCAATATTAACCCATGGGAGGAAATCAGGGCAGGGGGATGAAACCCACACAGTCAAAAGAACAACAAATCAACTCCAAACAGATAGCACCCAAGGTCAGGACTGAACCCAGTTCCTCAGCCGTGAGGCACCAACACTAACAGCTGCTGCAGTGCGTGCAGAGTTGTGTCTGGGCAGAAGATGGGAAGCATTAATACCAGAGAATATTTCCGCATTCCCTGCTAAATTTACCCGTATTCAGAAAGAGGGAAGATTGGGAAAGGAAGTGGTAGAAGAGTAGCAGTGGCATCCCAAAGGAAGTGGATTCAACCAGCTCCAACACGCCAGCTCACCAAGGTGAGGTTGTACCAGCTTTGGAACAATATCACCCTTCCAGTATCTCACAACATTGCTCAATTTCTTCACCACCACCCCCCTCCCCCCCCACCCCCACAAGGGTTAAACTGCTCGCTCTGTAATGTCTACCCTCTAATGGGAGATCGGTAGAGCTGATACAAATTAGTTGACTCAAGACAGTTTAGTGAGCGAAGTGTAAGCATCACGTCTCCCAGGCACAGGCTGCAGTGAACCCCAGGCAGTTCCCATACAGGCAGTTAGGGATTCTGTTGGTGCTTTTGATTAACTGCACTCGATGAAGACACTGAGCCAGTGGTGTTACAAGTCCAAGAACCACTCTCGCCTTGCCTGCCCTTGGCTATTTCAACCTGAGCAGTTTTATTCTCCTGATTCTGAGATGTCCCATGTTCCTTAATAGTTTCCAGCACTGCAATTACATGGTAATTAAAATTTACATAAAATGTATTGACAGGTCGGTTCATCTTTAAGCCAACCGACAGCTCGAATGAAAGTGCCTTCGGCAAAGACTGCGCCTTGTTTGTTTACCCATAGTAAGACAAGAACTTGCTCTTTCAAGATGAATCAGTTATTAAATATGCTTTTAATCGCTTTCCTACGGGAGTGCTGGGGACACTCCCCCGGGACCGATGTAACATTACAGCTTCTCTCAGTGGATAATTAGTATTCAACACCACTTGCTGCTGAATTGTTTTATTGGGAATTTTATAGGGTTGTCTTGAATGGCCGATTGAATGCTAATCTCTGGGTGTAGATTAAAGGTTCTTTCACACGGTGAGCTCGGTTATAAAATATATATTTAGAGCTTTGCAAAACAATGGAGAAAAAGTCTTAGCCAACACTTCCAAGACTCTAACGGGGATGCACTTGTCAATAGAACGGGCTCTGAACACGCTTCACTCTGTGCCCCGGCATGGCTCCGGCCCACAGACAAACAGAACTGGCTTGTGAAAGCGTGGGCAACTTCATCTTAAAGCAGCGAGCACAGAATGGGAGAGAAAGCATGTTTTAATCAATAATTCATCACGTGTTGTGAATTGGACGACCGCAGTACACAAGAAGTGCGTTGTCAGCCTGAGATCCTGTCCTCTTATAATGATCCGAGTGATTCCAGTTGCTTTCAGCACTGGCTTCTTCTCCCTGTCTCTCCTTCAGACACAGACTGATCTTGGGACTGGGCGCCAGCTAGGACCAGTGGTGTTTTTTTTTGGGGGGGGGGTGGCACAGATCAGTAAAACGATGAAACTGTGAGCATTCAATGAAATATCGGTAAACGTATAGCAAAGAAAACCGCGGAGCAGTTGAATGAACACTGTCGCAGTATGTGGCACAGTGCGTCCCTTGATATTATGGTATATATTTTCTAGACCCGCATGGGTGTGCTCTTAGATGCTGGAAGGACATCAACGTTTCTTTCCTTTTTGGGAGTGTCAATTGATTTTGTAAATTGACTGCCAGATGATAAACACAAGCTGTGTTCCTAGTCAACCACTGGAAGTTATTAGAATCAATGAAAAACACGATGATGCTGGAGGGACTCAGCAGGCCAGGCAGCATCTGTGGAGAAAAGCAGGCGGTCGACGATTCGGGCCAGGACTCTTCTTCAGGACAGGCGGTCAATGTTTAGGGTCAGGACCCTTCTTAAACTGGATTATTGGGTTAACTGTAGGATTGATTACTTTTATATGTCATGAAGTTATACAACACAGAAACAGGCCTTTCAGCCCAGCTAGTCCATGCCGACCAAGTTGCCAAGAGCTAGTCCCATTTGCCTGCATTTGGCCCATATCTGAACCTTTCCTATCCTTGAATCTGTCCAAATGTCTTATAAACGTCGTAACTGTACCTGCCTCTACTTCTTCTGGCAGATCATTCCAGATATCCACCACACCTTGTGCAAAAATACATTTTATTATTCAAAATATATTTTATTCATAAAAAGTAAAAAAAAATAGCAATATAGAATGTTCAAGTCAACATCATCAGAACAAGTAATATTTTTGCGGAACTTGGCATTAACACGTCACCAGTTACCATCCATTTACAAATGTAAAGTAAATAGTTTGGCAGGTAGGTGGAGCTGAGTCCATGGCCAGATCAGCCATGATCTTATTGAATGGTGGATCAGGCTCGACAGGCCAGATGGCCTACTCCTGCTCTTATTTCTTATGTTTTAAACTTCACAGGGTTTTAACATAGATTTTAAATAACCTGTGTGCAACAGCAAGAGGGTTCCGAATTGTGGCCCTTAGGGCTCTTAACTTTATTTACAGTGCTTGCAACAATTTTAGATTAAGATGTGATCCTTGAAACCAGTCAGCAGATGAACATAAGGGATAGGAGCAGGAGGAGGCCATGCTTCTCCTCCGTTGGTCAGGATCATTGCTGATCTCGTACCTCTCCACCATTTTCATGACCTGTCCTCACGTCCTTTGATCCCTTGAATATCCACAAATATAACCACCTCTACTTTGATTGCAGTTAATGACTGAGTCACCACACCCCTCTGAGGTACAGAGTTCTGAAGATTCAGTCTGGATGAAGGTTCAGTCCTAAACATTCTTGCACTCAAATCCTCTTGCAATAAAGACCAACAGACTACTTGCCTTCCTAACTGCCAGGTGTAGTTTACTTTCAATGAGTTATGGGATGTCCAAGTCTATTCAAACATCAGTGTTTCCCAATTTGTCTTCATTTAAAAAATACTCAGAATTTCTGTTTTACTTCCATATTTTTCCACCATTTGCCATGTTGCCCATTCTCTTGGTTTCTCTATACCCCCCAGAAGCCTCTTTTATTCTCATCACTGCTCATTAGTCTTTCTGTGCTGTATCTGTCTCTCACTCTATGACTCATATTATTTTTTCAAATACTGCTCATTGCTTGGCCATTGTCATCCATGTTGACCAAGTTGTCAACAGCTAGTCCCATTAATTGCGTTTGGCTCATATCCCTCGATCTAATTTCCCAATCTAACACAGCCAACCTGCTCCACATATCTTAATAATAATAAAAAAAAGTACTGGAAATACTCAGCAGGTCAGACAGCATCTGTGGTAAGAGAAACAGTTAACATTTCAGGTCTGAGACCCACATTCAGCACGGTTTCTCTATCCAAAGAGTAATTATTCCTTTGACAGTTGTGAATCTTTGAAATCCTCCACCCAGAGAGCCATTAAAGTTTATCCAAAGCTGAGATAGATGGATAGATTTTTGAACTACATGGGGAATCGAGGCTTTATAGGATTAGCGTAGAAAGTAGAGTTGAGGCCAATGATCAAATCAGCCATGATCATATTGAAAGACAGAGCAGGCTCAAGGGGCCATGTGACCTTATCCTGCTCAAATTTATAATGTTTTTGTGTCTCATATCCCGTCTCTTTCAGCACTCTGGGGCAAACAATAACTAATGCCCGAGATTTTTCATCTCAGTTACATTACTGTCATTGCCCTGAGTCAGGCATCATTTCTTACAACGGACGTGATTTCTGTGTGTCCTGGAGAGTAACTGGTTTTGAACTCTGGCACTTACAAGATGGATTACACTAATCTTTTCCAGTCCCATGAAAAGGGTTTCAAATAATATACCTCAGCCCATTCTCATCATAAACGAGAATGCTTTCCCTGTTAATAAAAGCCTGCAAGTTGTCATTGCTGCAATAACTTGTAGAGTTCCATATCTCATTATGCATTCTGCTAGTAGTCATCTCCTTGGTGAGCAAGCTGAAGGTTAATAACTCTATGTGTTCTGACTGAACTGATTTTCCTTTATCTCTGTGTTTGCCTTCATCATAATTCTTCAATATCAAACATCAATCAAGTTGAATGTTATATTCCATAACATTTTGTCTACCTCTGCTGGCCAAACAAAAAGGGATTGTAAAGGCAAGGTCTTTGATGCTAACATAAAGCAGCTATCAGGTTGACCTCTCACTCTCCAACAGCTTTGAGTCGATCATGTTATTAAAACAAAGTTAATAGAACATGCTTGTTGCAGATCACAAGCACATTTTTAGTGATAGGAAAGATTTTTGGTACTTAGAAATGGAAAGTCTACAGAAAAGTAATTTTCCTTCAGCCCGGGGAACAGACATTAATTGTGTGTCAGAACAGACATCTTACTGTATTAACTGATGGAGCACTAAAGCTTTGATTCGGGAAAGTTTCAGTTCAAGTTGTAGACTATGATGCAGCTGGCACAGAAGAATAAAAGTAATGTGCAGTACACAGCAGTAAATTAGCAGGCAATTCTGCCTTCTATTCAATATTGCGGCTATTTAAAGCTATGACCCATTTGTCATCTTAGTCATTGGAAGACTTTTCTCCCATCATGAACATTCATTTTTGTTTTTGTATTAAATTTCTTCTTAACATCCAATGCTTGAAGGAAAATAAACCCAGTTTTACAAATATTTCCAAAAACCTCATGGCTAATCTATACCCTATTCTCCCCTTTACTTGAATTATGGCTTCATAACAACCTACTATATACTATATGCAGTAGTCTGTACCCTCTGCATTATGTATATGTTACAAATGACAAGAGGGCTGGTTATGACTTTATCTACCTGCACCCACACATACAGTAGGTTTATTTTCACTTCCTCTGTGAGTGGGTAGTTTCTTCAGTCTGTCCGCAGTCTTCAGTACCTTTTCGTTGAATATGCTTTTACATTTCTTGTTTGTGTTTCCAAAGTAGTATAACTAAATTGCTAAGCTTTCAATCCAATGTCCTTATCTCCCAGCCTTCATAAGCCTTTTCTGTCCTGGCATTAAGCCTGAATACGTTGCAGCTATTATTTCCCATTTGCTCTCCTACTTTTAGAACATTAGAAACTTAGAAAACCTCCAGCACAGTTCAGGCCCTTCAGCCCACAAAGCTGTGCCGAACACGTCCCTACCCTAGATATTACTAGGCTTACCCATAGCCCTCTATTTTTCTCAGCTCCATGTACCTATCCAACAGTCTCTTAAAAGACCCTATCGTATCTGCCTCCACCACTGCTGCCGGCAGCCCACTCCATGTACTCACCACTCTCTGAGTAAAAAACTTACCCTGACGTCTCCTCTATACCTACTCCCCAGCACCTTAAACCTATGTCCTCTTGTGGCCACCATTTCAGCTCTGGGGAAAAGCCTCTGACTATCTACCTAATCAATGCCTCTCATCATCTTATATACCTCTATCAGGTCCCCCCTCATCCTCCATCACTCCAAGGAGAAAAGGCTGAGTTCCCTCAACCTGCTTTCATAAGGCATGCTCTGCATTCCAGGCAGCATCCTAGTAAATTCATCCAGACTATTGGATGCTACTTCACTTATTAGTTCACGTTGTACTGTGGTATAATAAATTTTCCAGTGAACCTGGTGAGTTTAAAGGGAGTGGGGAATCGATAAGCCCTCTGGACTTGGATCCAGCTGCAAAACCTAACTCATGTTCCTGACCCTTGGTGTTCTGGAGCTTAACTCTGGTTCCAGCCACATTCCGAACCGCTGGCTCTGGTGCACACCTGTTTGTACTCTGGACATCAGGATAACATTCCAGACTAATAATGATCCAGATGCTGGGCTGTCAGAATTTCCAAACAATAAGATGCCAGATTATTGGTGTTCTATACCCCAGTTTCCTCCTGAGAACGCTCTTTTCTTTGCCGGACAATAAACATACTATCCAAGAAGCTGCTCTAATATCATCGTCCTTCATCCTCTTTTTGGGATACTTACAATCATCCAATATTAATGTCCTGTGGCTTTCTCTGGCACGTTGACAAATCTGGCCCTAATTTTTTCTAATTGTTCCATAATCCACACCAAAGTTAGAATTATCTCATATCCTATTCCAGAATCCTATGCTAAAAAATAAAGGCAACCGTCCCAGGACAAGGATCACTACGTTCTGGAGAAACAAAGGACTGCAGATGCTGGAATCTAGATGAGAAACACAATGATGCTGGAGGAACTCAGCAGGCCAGGCAACATCCGTGGAGAAAAGCAGGCGGTCAACGTTTCGGGTCAGGACCCTTGCTGAGTCCTGAGGAAGGGTTCTGACCCAAAATGTTGACCGCCTGCTTTTCTCCATGGATGCTGCCTGGCCTGCTGAGTTCCTCCAGCATCATCGTGTTTTTCATTATGTTCTGGAATGAGGCTGGAAACATTGACCAGAACTGACATAGAGAGTCACAGAGAAATACAGCTTGGAAGCAGGCCTTTTGACCCAACTTGCCCACACTGATGAATCTCATTTGCTTGCATTTGTCCCATATCCCTCTGAACCCCTCCTATTCATGTACTTATCCAAACGTCTTTTAAATGTTGTTATTGTACCTGCCTCAACCACTTTCTCTGGCAGCTCACTCCCTCTGCATGGAGAATTTGCCCCTCAGGTCCCTTTTAAATCTTTCACCTTTCACCTTAAACCTATGTCCTCTAGCTTTTGGTTCCCTTTCCCTGGGAAAAGACGGTGTGCATTCACCCTATCTATACCCCTCATGATTTTATACACTTCTACAAGATCACCCCTCAATCTCCTACATTCCAAGGAATAAAGTCCTAGCCTGCCCAGCCTCTCCCTACAATTCAGACCCCTGAGTCCTGCCAGCATCCTCGGAAATCTTCTCTGCACTCTTTCCAGTTTAATGATGTCTTTCCTATAATAGGGAGAGCAAAACTGTACACAATACGCCAAGCGCAGTCTCACCAACGTCTGTCAGTTCAACCTTTTATCCATGTTATCTCTCCCGAAGTACCCAGTCCTATTCAAACCTATGTCATAAGTCTGTTACAGCTGCCACATCACATCACTCAGTCAAAGGTGAAAGGAGATTAACGTAACACTTTTCATGAGTTTCATGACTTTATATCCAAAGTGGTTCAAAGTCAATAGATATGCTTATAATGTATTCATTCTTAAGTCAATGGGAAAGAAAAGCAGGTGTGCTGTAAAACAGGCCATTTGATTTGCACTGTTGCTGAATTTAAATTTTACCCCGCTGACATTCTTAATCTTCCTCTCCTTAACCCATCTAATGTGTGACACAGAAGCCATAAGGGGATGAACAGACTTGATGCCTCAGTTTTCAATCTCACACTTAACTTTTTCAATTCAATTGGGACTTTTATGCCCGAGCTTTTCTTTTTGAGAGTTGTGATGAGATTTAGACTATGTTGCTTGTGTTCGGTGAATATCCTCTCACAAAACTCAAGGATGATTCAACAACGTTACCCTCACGGTACGAGGAGGTCACCACTTCCCCACCATCCCATGGATTCACTAAATAAATCACCTTTCCAAATACATGAATTGTGGCTTAATTCAACCTCAGGAACAAGAGACATAAGTGATACCATTTAAAGCATGTAGAAAGCTAAATCTCTTCACCATGTAGGTAAGATTAGTTTGGATAGACCAGGGTAAAAACCTTCTTGATGTTCTGTGTATAGCTGTTGCATGGTGGTTAACGTTGCAGGACCATAACTAGCCTGGAAAAACAATCCAGGTAGCTGTGGAATATATTAATAATCTGAAATTTACATAAAAACTAATCATTAGTAGTGATCACTCCAAAATTACCAGAATGTGGTAAAAATATTTCTGGTTCGTCAATGTTCTTCAAGGGAGAAAGCCTGTCATTGTTACGTGGTCTGACCTCCAACAACCACAACCATCTGGAAGGTCAATCATCCCCAGGGTATCACTGTAGGAGTCCCTCAGTGTTCTAGGACCAAATGTCTTCTACTGCTTCATCAATGACCAGACATTGAGATGTTTGCTGATGATTGATCGATTACAAATTCTCAGCAAATGAACTGGGCCATGCCTGCATGCAGCAAGACCTAGGCAACATTCAGGTGTGGGCTGAAGTGCTGCAAGTAGCATTCATATCACAAAAGTGCCAGGCAATGTTCATCTCCAACAAGAAGGTGTCTAGCAACTTACCCTTGTACCAATGTTAAGCCCACACCATCAGCATCCTAGGGATCACTATTGAACAGAAATTCAGCTGGACCAGCCACACAAATACCATAGGTACAAGAACAGGTCAGAGGCTGGGTATCCTGTAGCATGTGACTCACATCTACACACCACAAGGCCTTTCCACCATCTATAAGGCAGAAGTCAGCAGCATTATGGAAGTCTCTTCGCTTGCCTGAATGAGAGCAATTCCAATAACTTTCAAGGCACTGGATGCCACCTAGGACAAAGCACCTCTCTTGACTGGTACCTCATCCACCACCACGTGCATTAATTTCTTCCACCACTGGCATCCCACGTTCACAGTGTGTACCATCCACAAAACACACCGCTGTTGCTCACCTAGGCTACTCCATCAACAACTTGTGTGCCCTCCACAACCAAGAAGGACAAGAGCACCAGGTGACTGAGAACACCACAACCTGCAGGTTCCCCTCCAAGCCACAAACCAAGCTGTCTTGAAAATACATCAACACCCCCTTCATCATCACTGGGTCTAAATGCCGGAGCTCCCTACCCAACTGAAGGTACTCCCTGGGAGTTTCTTCACCACAAGGACTACAGCAGTTCAAGAAGGCAGCTCACCACCACTTTTTCAAGGGCAGTTAGGGATGGACAAGGAATGCTGATGCTGACACTAATACTTTGATTCCAAAAAGTAAATGAATAAATAAAGTACAGAAAATGCTGAAAACACTCAGTAGGTCAGGCAGCATCAATGGCAAGAGAAACACAGTTCATGTCTTAGGTTGGATATCCTTCATCAGAACTGGATCTCTGAGTTGAAACATTGATACAGTTTACCTTCCCACGGATTCCGCCTGAACTGTTGAATCTTTCCACCTTTCCTATTTTTATTTCAGATTTCCAGCACCTTTTTCATACATATTCATTCAAGGGATGTGGGCTTTGCAGGCTGAGCCAACATTTAATTGCCCATAGAGACACAAGAGATTCTGCAGATGCTGGAATCTGGAGCAACACACACAAAATTAATTGCCCATCCCGAAATGCCCTTGAGAAGGTGGTAGTGAACTACCTTCTTGAATCTCTAAAGTCCTTGAGGTGTGGATATACCCACAATGCTGCTAGGGAGACAGTTCCAGCATTTTGACCCAGCGACGGTGAAGGAACGATGATATATTTCCAAGTCAGGATGCTGTGTGGCTTGGAGGGCAACTTCCAGTTTGCAGTTTTCTTATCTCAAATAAAAAATATATTCTAACTTACAAAAGACTAGATTACATAACTTTGTCTATAAGCATCCTTCACTCTCTCCTCCTTCTCCAACACTAAGTTATAACATCTACAGGTCCTCCTCAGGTTACAAATGCCCAACTTATATACAGCCCATATACACAAACAAGCATTTGGGACACTGGCAGGATTGACAAGTCACCATCTGCTGCGGGGCTGCAGGCATCTTCTGCCAGGTGGGAGCTCAATCCATGTCAACATCATCACATCTTGCAGAGAAATCTGATTGCTTGAGTTAAACACCCTGGTTTATCTACATGTTGCCTTTGGTCGGGTTACAAACAGTCCTCAGGAATGGGACCCTGTCATAACTTGGGGAAGACCTGCATTACTGATCATAACATAACAATATCAGGTCTATGACCCTGACGAAAATGAACAAGGGTTTTGTCCCAATCGCATTAAGGGAGTTGCTGGATAACACAATATTTATTGCTATATGAGGAACTGCCTCAAGAAGTCAACATCTATCATCAAAGATCCCCACCATTCGGGCCATGCCATCTTCTCGCAGCTACCATCGGGCAGGAGGTACAGAAGCCTGAAGTCCCACACCACCAGGTTCAAGAACAGTTACTTCCCTTCAACCACTCGGTTCTTGAACCAAGTGACACAACCCTAAGATAAGATAAGATACCTTTATTAGTCACATGTACATCGAAACACACAGTGAAATACACCTTTTGCTTAGAGTGTTTTGGGGGCAGCCAGCAAGTGTCGCCACGCTTCCAGCGCCAGCGTAGCATGCCCACAACTTCCTAACCCGTACGTCTTTGGAATGTGAGAGGAAACCGGAGCACCCGGAGGAATCCCACACAGACACGGGGAGAACGTACGAACTCCTTACAGACAGTGGCCAGATTTGAACCCGGGTCGCTGGCGCTGTAAAGCGTTATGCTAACCGCTACACTACTGTGCCTGCACTACAGTATAGCAACACTATGACCATTTTGATCGCCTTACACTAAATGGACTTTTTTTTTGTTCTAATTTTGTTCATTCCAGTAAAAATTGTGTATAATTTATGTTTAATTTATGTTTTTCTTGTGAGTGCTGCTTATATGATGCTAGGTGCCTGTGATCCTGCTGCAAGTAAGATTTTCATTGCACCTGTGCACACATGTACTTGTGCAGATGGCAATAAGCTTGACTTTGACTACTTGATCTTGAGAAAATGATAGGGACTTGAAATCATGCAGTCCTTGTATTGCAATCACATGGTTGGGGGGATTCCAGAAATTTGATCAAGAAATAAAAAAAACAATCATCCCCAAATCAAGACAGTGCATCATTTGGAGCTGATGGTGTTCTCATTACAGTGAAGATCGTGGGTTTGAGAGCTTCTGAACAGGTTGCTGCATTGCAACCAAAACAAGAAAATTGTGAAAACAGAAGTTGGAAGGAAAGTTAGAGGAAAATTAATATCTTATCTTGAAAGCGGAAGAGAGTCCTGGATTATTTAATTAAGATTTTCAAGACTGATGAAACTGTTTTGAATTGTTTGTGGTTTTGAAAGATTCAATATCCTGCAAATTTAAAAACTAGGAATTTCAAGAGATAAATTTATCTAAAGTCTTAAAGACTTACAGAAATTCTCCCCTTAAGACTTCACTAAAGCAAATAGCAGAAATGGGATCCCAAGATAAGCCCTGAAGAGGGTAATTTAAAAAGTTTTCTCTAATTTGTGCATTCTGCAGAATCTCACAAGAATCTCATTTTAGGGCTGTATTAAAATTAAAAGCAAAATTGAGTAGAAAGGCACATCATAATTGGAATTGTAAGGGAGTCTCTTGGTTCCTGTTTGCAGCATCACATGATTTTAGTGATAGTTTAATGGTACAGGTCCTCCCCAGGTTTTGAATGCCCGTCTTTCTCACCCCGTACGTACAATCTAGCCTTTAGGAGATTGGTGGGATGGATTGCATGGACTTGTCAGCTGCTGCGGGGCTGCAGGCATCTTCTGCTGGGAGGGAACGGGGCATTTTTGTATGTCTTTTCTCCCCACCTCCCTCCACCCCACCAGAGCCACAACAACCAGGGGCTGGGTTCAAGCTGAGCAGAGCTGGGAACGCTGAGCAGACTCACTCACTCACTCAATGAGTCAGTGAGGCCGGTTGGTGTCCGCCCTTCCCGTGCCTGCATTTTGCTCATTTCCGAATTACGAACAGTTCAGGTTATGAACAGTTCCCAGGAACAGAACACTGTTGTAACCCGGTGACTGCCTGTACTATTAGTTATTTACTCTCCCATAGCAACAATCGCATTGATATCTCTACTTCCACAAGCCAACCAACTCTGCATCCTCCCTCCTCCTTTGTTCCACTATTCCTCACCTCTTTCCATTCAGTATTCCCACACCAATCAAATTCCGATTGCCTAAAAGGTGCTGAGTGCAAAAGAGAGACAAAGGGAGTCAGAGAGAGATGCAGCATGGAAACAGGCCCTTTGGCCCACCGAGTCCATGCTAACATCAAGTACCCATTTTACAACGATCCTACCCAAACCCATTTTATTCTCCCCACACTCCCATCATCTCTCCCCAAGATTCTAACGCTCACCCTACACACTGCGGGCAATTTACAGTGGCTAATCAAACTACAAACTCACACATTTTTGGGATGTGGGAGGAAAGTGGGAGTCACAGGGAGAATGTACAAGTTCCACACAGACAGCATCGGGGATCAGGATGGGGCTCATGTCACTGGAGTTGTGTTTGCGGTGACTGGAGATCTCTTTACATTTTTCTCTCCGCCTGTCCCCTCCCATCTCCCTCAAACTCTGATGGTATTTCTAAAGAAATTAGATTACAACCTGTGAGGAAAGAGTAAACTGTGAGTCTGGCTGACTCCCTTATCCACACAAGTATGATCCATTTTCACTGAATAGGCATAACAGCAAATGACTGGTGGAGACTTCGGAAAAAAATTATTCCTACCATCAGAATTCAACAAGTGTGGTTTTTATTCTCCATGTTGAAGTAACATCAGACAAATGTAATTCATTTTGGAAAGCGTAATGTAGTCCATTTAAAGAGGAAAAAGCAAGCAAGTAGACCATAAATGTAGGATACTGAGAGGTATCAAGAGATAGAAGCTCAGAGTTCATGGTTCTGTGAATGATTTGATCTCAAGAGCACCTTTTCTCTTTTACTTGTCTTAATTTCATTGACTCAACGTGCTCACTCAACCTCTCTCTGTCTTTTCTCCACCGTCTTTCTCCATGAGTTTAGTATGTATCTGGTCAAGTAGATTGGGAACAAAATAATAGTCATAACATCCGTGCATTCATACAGGTAATTGCTGGTTACTTTTTCTCAAACTGGCAATTAACACAAAGCATTCAGTGTAACTTTTACCTTAGTGTATTAATATGAGAAGAAGCTTCATGTTATTCAGAATTATTTAAAGATTACAGGAGCAGAAAGAGCAAGGTTATGGAACACGACCACTCAATCAAACTGACAAAACAGTGCCGAAGAATCCTGAGAAATTAGGCCCATTGTACATTCCAAATGCAGCCGTGAATGATAAAAGTGCCACATTCAAACTCACCTTCTGGGAGAGTCTGAACACTTCAGTGAAAAGGCATGACATTAGAAGATTAGGGGGTGATCATTTAAAAGTGAGGTGTGTAGGAACTCAGAGGGTGGTGAAGCTCTGGAATTCTCCACACCTGAGAGTTACAGAAGCTGGATCATTGGGAGTTATTTAGAGAAGAAGCAGATAATATTTTGAAAGATCAGGAATTGATTGCTATGGGGAACTGGCAAAGAGGAAGAAATCACACCTGGGGCAGATCAGCCATGATCGTATTGCATAGCAGGGCAGGCTTGAGGGGCTGAGTGGTCAACTTTTACTCAAATTTTCTTACGTTCTTATGCTCTGGAAAAGTTAATTTCATTGGTAAATATAATTACATGATTGTGAAATATTTTATTTACTTTTAACTTTGCATGCATGAGAATTTTCATACATCAGCTAGAATGCGTTTGGGACTATTTATGGGTTCTATGGTGCAGATTGTATTATTTCAGGGTAATATAATGAAGTACAAAAGCCAGCTCTCAGAACATTTGTTCTCATCATCTATTGCTTTCAGGTATTTAATGGGGCTCCAGTGAAATCCAAAGCATGTGCAAAATTTGCATCCATGGCTTAGTTGTAGTGGTAGGAGAGTTAAAAGTAAATGTGTTAAGTAGAAGCTTTAAATAATTCTGAAATGTTAATACTTTCTCGTAGCTTAATGCTTGTGGAATAAATATACATGGGAAATGGCAAATTTTCTCCAATATAATGAATTATTTCTACATTTTCTTTGTTTATTGGATAAATAACCATGCAATGAGATTGTGAGTTATGCAAACCTGAAGGTGCCAATGTTTGAACCTGTTCTGTGCTCCACCAGATGATCTCCATCAAACTTATCCCCTGACTCCCACTGGGAAAGTGTGCTCATGGGTACAGTTTTGGGCACATGAAAATGTCATGTAACACAGGTAGTGCAGGGTGACAACTAGAGAATGTAGATTTAGCTGAGCAATCGCTGGACTGTGGTGTCCGTAGAATCTCCATACGAAGCTTTAGCTTCAGAAGAAAGAAATGAGGGAGAGCTAAAAGGAAAATAAGCAAGATGAATGAATATTAAATTGAATTCAATTATCAATTTTCTTCCTTGTATGCATAGCAAGGAATATTGCATCCAGTAATATAACTGGTTATTGAAGAAGTTCAATGATCTAACACTTGATATGTCATAAGTATAATAATTTATAAAATAAATTTACAAAATATATAGGCTTCAATTACACCACATCTGGTCCAGATGCAAAATAATTCAGTGAAATGCACATTAAATCTGTAGTCTAAAATAATTTTGGTCAAGGTATACATCGACAAATGTGACCTGTGGACTTCTCTTGTGAGGCAAAGATCATTCACAAGTCTGTGGCATTCAATCAAACAAAGGTTTTATTTGAGCACATGAAATGGAGAATTTTTCCCATTTTGCTTCTATATTTTACTGCAGTCATTAATATTACTAACATTATCCCATCATATTAATCCATTATACCACACGAGCAGATTTTCTCCGTAACCCAAGCTGAGTCTGTATGGCCTTCAGCTCCACATTTCTTGTTCCACTGTGTAGCAAATAGAAGAGCCATCATTCCTATATGACCACTTGGCCAAGTATCCCGTTATACTTAGTCCTACATAAGGAAATTATTTTAAGACCGAATATTAACCCTACTGATATAAGAATCCCAGTCCCTACATTGGTTTGCTCAAGAAACTGCTCAGCATAATGTTTTTCTCTCTTATGTATGTCTTTCTTGATGCTTTATACAGCAATAAAATGAGATATTCCTCCTCTAAAATGCATTTTCTCATTGCTTCCGAGTTACAAACTCAAAGGCTTTGCATCCTCCTCCTTTCCTCTGCACCTTCATCATGCTAAAGCCAGACATCCCCCACCAATTGCTCTGATTTCCACAGCAGGCTTGATGTGGAGCTGTTAACATTCCTCAGTTGCCCCTTCACCAACAAAGTCTGACCTTGCACAAAAGTTCTGACGAAAGGGCTCCTACCTGAAACGTTGACTTTGATTCACTTCCCACAGGTGCAGCCTGACCTGCTGAGTGTTTCCTGCATTTTCTGGTTTTATTTTAGATTTTCAGCATTTGCAGTTTTGTTTTTGTACACAAAGTTGTTGTCCAATTTTAAACCATCTCTTCATTGTTTTTGTCTCTAAGTTCAACTGTTACCAGATATGTACGGTTCACAACAAGATGTAGGACGAACTCAGCAGGTCAGGCAGCATCCATGAAGAAAAGCAGGCGGTCAACGTTTCGGGTCAGGACCCTTCTTCAGGACTGAAGATAGGAAAAGGGGAAGCCGGATATATAGGGGGGAAAACAGAGCAGTGATAGGTGGACAAAAGAGGGGTGATGGGGTGTGCACAAGGTGGTGATAGGTAGATGCAGGTAAGAGATAGTGATGGGCAGGTGCGGGGGAGGAAGGGAGAGCAGATCCACCGGGGGACGGGTCAAAGGTATGGAGGCAGGTGGCATGGGGGGAGGGGAGGAGAGGAAAAGGAGAGAAGAAAAAAAATGGTGAGGAGAAAAAAAATAGGCCCGGAAAAGGAAGAAAAGAAGAGGCAAGGTGGCGGCAGGGTTGTTGGTTTACTTAAAGTGGAAGAATTCAATGTTCATGCCATGGGAAGAAAAGAAGAGTCATGGCGGGGGGCGGGGTGGGGGGAGGTGGTTAGCTTACTTCGAAACTGCCATTTCCCATTCCTCTGTTCTCCCCCCCCACCTCTCCCAGACCCAACAGGGATAGAGTCTGCCGTGTCCTCACATTTCATCCTACCAGCCTATGTATCCAAAACATCATTCTCCGCCACATCCACCATCTCCAACGGGACCCCACCACCAAGCATAGCTTCCCCTCTCCACCCCTTTCAGCCTTTCATGGGCACCGCTCTCTCCATGGCTCCCTGGTTCACTCCTCCCTCCCCACCCATCCCACTCCCACCCCGGGGACCTTCCACTGCCCCCACCATAGGTGCAACACCTGCCCCTACACCACCTCTATCACTTCCATCCAAGGATCCAAACAGTCCTTTCAGGTGAGGCACCTACACCTCCCCTAATATCATCTACTGCATTTGGCTCTCCAAGTGCGGCCTCCTCTACATTGGCGAGAACAAATGCAGACTAGGTGACCATTTCGTGTAACACCTGCACTCTGTCCCTAACCCCAATCTGCATCTCCCTGTTGCCAGTCACTTCAACTCCCCGTCCCACTCCATCACTGATACGTCAGTCCTTGGCCTCCTCCACTGCCGGGAGAAGTCCAAACGCAAACTGGAGGAACTACGCCTCATTTTCTGTCTTGGGACCTTACAGCCTAATGGCATGAACATCAAATTCTTCCACTTTAAGTAAACCAGCAAACCTGCCCCACCTTGCCCCTTTTTTCCTTCCTTTTCCGAGCCCACCTCCCTTTTTGCTCCTTGCCACTTTTTTTTCTTCTCTCCCTTTGCTCTCCTCCCCTCCCCCCATGCCTCCTGCCTCCACACCTTTGAGCAATCCCCTGGTGGATCTGCTCTCTCCTCCTCCCCCGCACCTGCCTAACACCATCTCTTGAAAGATGAAAAACATGATGACACTGGAGGAACTCAGCAGGCCAGGCTGCATCTATGGAGAAAAGCAGGCGGTCAACGTTTCAGGTCAGGACCCTTCTTCATGACTCTATATCTATCGCTTACCTGCATCTACCTAGCACCACCCTATGCCCACCCTGCCTCCCCTCTTTTGTCCAGCTATCACTGCTCTGCTTTTCCCTCCTATATACTGGGCTTCCCTTTTTCCTATCCACAGTCCCGAAGCAGGGTCCTGACCCAAAACATTGACCATCTGCTTTTCTCCATGGACGCTGCCTGACCTGCTGAGCTCCTCCAGCATCTTGTTGTTTTTTTCATCTTGATTACAGCATCTGCAGTCCTTTGTTTCTCCATGTATGGTTCAGGTTAACACTAAGATAAATATCTGTCCACCACTTATGACACAGGCAAACGAGGTGAAAGATCCATTAAAAAGTCATTTGAATATGTTCACTGTGTAAGCAGGAGATTATACATCTCATGTCACTCTAGCTGACAATGAAGATGGAGAAAGATTTTGAACAGATTATTTATTTCATGCCAACCATTAGCAATCATTGACAAAACTCAGTGTGGATCTGTTCTACGTGTGGGCAGCTGATGGAGGGGAATGCCATCTGCTTCAATCAGGAGACGAGAGTGCTCAAGAGAACAGGGGCCCCCTTATAGTGAACAGTGGCTGGAATCTCCTCCTTCAGCACCAAGTAATAACAGGGCTGGGCAGTGTGGGTGGAAAGGGGAAAATGGACGAGGGGCAGTGAATGAAATGGGAACTAAAAGGGAAGATGGGTGGAGGTTAACAATGAAGCTTTGGGACGGAGACTGTAAATAGTCAGATTGAAAGAGTGAGAAAATAGATCTCTAGCATCATTAGAGAAGAAAAGTGTCATGAACAGGAACAGTACGGCACAGCAACAGGCCCTTCGGCCCACAATGTTGTGCTGGACTAATTAAGATAATGACACTTAATCCCTTCTGCCTGCACGTGGTCCGTATGCCTCCATTCTCTGTATGTTCATGTGTCTATCTCAGAGCCTCTTAAACGCCTCTACAGTATCTGCCTCCACCACCACCCCTGACAGTGCATTCCCGGCACCCATCACTCTCTGTGTAAAAATAAAATTGCCCCGCGCATCTCCTTTGAACTTCCCTCCTCTCACCTTGAATGCATGCCCTCTCATTTTGGATATTTTGATCCTGGGAAAAAGATATGGGCTGTCAATTCTATCTGTGTCTCTCATAATCGTAAAGACTTCATTTTGTAAAGAAGAATGTGAAGTAACTATTCTGCAGATCAGGTTTCCTTGGAAGGAGAACCAGTTAACATTTCAGGTTCAGGACCCTTCATACTGATGAAGAGTCCCAGACTTGAAGCATTAACTATTTCTCTTTCTGTAGACACTGCCTGACCTGCTGAGTGCTTCCAGTATTTTCTGTTTTTACTTCAGATTTCCAGCATCTGCAGTATTTTGATTTTCTAATAGAAAATAGCTGAATGGAAATTCTAGGTTTTCAGATATTAGTATTTATCCATGGTTGATGAATGCCCGCATCAAATTTTCTCTGGTCATATTAACAATATGTGGATATCTGCATGATGATTAATATGTAAGGCAATGAGGTCAAACCAGCTCACAATTCCCATCACTTTTCTGGCACCTTAATCAAGTTCTGCTAAACCAACACCATAAGTTGTGATGAAGGTCAAACTGACTTAGAATTATCTCAACAAGGACCTCATTGGCATCATGATCAATCATGCAATCCAGTATCCATTAAGTCGAAAGGAGATGCCAATGTTTGTTATGTTACATTAGGCTGAAAGTCAATAAGACAACTCAAGACAAAGTTAGACAAAGGCAAACAGATTATGATCTTCCCCACAGCAGTTTTTGCACAACCTGTATTATTCCGATATTGAGATAAGCCATTAACCTGCTCTGCGATTTAACATCATCACTATACTGTTTCTCAATAAGCTAAACTACGTTATAGTTTCTCACATATTTCTCACAAGATAGGAGGCCATTTGGCCCATTGAGTTCATACTATCTGTCAAAGTATTCCTAAGAGCTCCATTCTCCCATTACTATCCCTGTAATCTTTTCTCTTTCACATGTCCATAAATTATTCATTCTCCTGCCCTGTATCTACATAGTGACCAATTAATCTACAAGCTAGTATGTCTTTGAGATGTAGGAGGAAACTGGAACACTGGGAGAATGTTCAAACTCCACACTGACAGGACCTGAGGTAAGGATCTAACCAAGTTTGCTGGAGCTCTGTAGAGGCAGCACTAATCACTGCACCACTGTGCCATAGAACACTTAGCCACCTCTTTCTAATTTTTTTAAAAAATACATCTACATGGCAATAGAGACAGATGAAAGTCTAACCAGAGAGCAAAAGAGGACTTCTTCAAGGCTGGCATTCCTGAAAGAGAAGTGACATTGAATTCAACAGTAAATTAAAGTAAATCAAAAGACTACAGATACTGGAAAGATAGTCAGGGCTGGAAATAATCCACAGGTCAGGCAGCATCTGTGGAGATAGTAACAGATCAACCCGAAACTCTTATTCTCTTGGTGTGAGTTGGCAGACAAACTGACATTGCTAACATTGATCCGCAACTTCCCTCCAATGAGAGCAAGAGCAGCTGGGAGTTGCAGAGTAAAGAAAACCTTGTGTCTCCTTCTTTATTTGATTCATGAACTCTACAGCTTAGAGTCATAGAGATATGCAGCATGAAGGAGACTACTCATTCATTCATGGCAGAGTTGGCTCTGGGGAAGAACTATCTGTAAAGTCTTATCTCCTGCTCTTTCCCAGAGCACTGGAAGTTTTTTTTTCAGGTGTTTATGCATTCTATTATCAAAGTTACTGCTGAATTTGCTTCGATCATCCTTAAGTGTTATCTTTATATTAGCAGGCAGAGATTAATTGTGCCAGGGTGACCTGACAGAAAATTCCGCCCACAAATGAGAGCCATACCTGACGTCCTTATTTCACACCTTGCTCTATATTATCCCTTGAGGTTAGACAGGATAACTCAGACACTTGAGAAGCAAAATTAAAACTGATTGGGTTGGAGTAAGTGAGCTTCTCTCCTGAATAAACTGAGGATTTGATAGATGTGAAACTGGGGCACACTGTGCCATGACTGGCAAAAGATGTGATTAAATTTACAAAGGCAATTTCTATTCTAAGTAGGGCTTGGAATTTTTCAGTTCTAATCTGATTCTGTTCAGGAATGTTTTCTTCAGTTATTAGCTTTGGCAGTTAGGTACTTGGGGTTATTAAAAATAGACAAGTGCTTCCATAACTTACTACAATGCAGAAGAGGACATCCGGCCCATCAGGTCCATGCTAGCTCCCAGCAGAGCCACCTCATCAGTTCTATGACCCCCCTCCTTATTTCTCTGTATTTATTCTTTCTTGCATGCCCATCTACTTCCCTATGAATCTTTTGCCATCTATCAAGACTTGGAACTATTTACAGCCAGCCAATTAACCTGTCAGCATGTCTTTGGGATGTGGGAGGAAACCAGAGTACCGGGTGGAAACCCACATAGTCACAGGGCTAACACAGTTGAGCAACTCCTGAGCTGCTTTTGCTCTTATTGGAGGGAAGTTGCAGATCAATGTGAGCAACACCAGTTTGTCTGCCAACTTACACCAAGAGAATAAGAGTTTCAGGTTGATCTGTTACTCTCCACAGATGCTGCTTGACCTGTGGATTATTTCCACACAAGTGGTGCATGAGATCAGGATCGCACTCGAGTTCCTGGAGCTGTAAGGCCGCAGTGCTAACTCTTGCTCCAGCCTTTCGAATTGCAACTTCGATAATGACAATAAATACTACCCATACATCTAAAATCACCCATCACCCCTTCATGTTTTTGCTAATCAAGGCTCTTCTCCCCTGATTACCCAGAGACATAATTGAACATGTTCTATTAAATATTCATAACACAATGTGATTGGTCAGTAGTCTACACACAATCACAACAGTTTGAAAGCCTCATTGTTGAAGCAAAACTTGTGGTTCATATCATAGCATTTCACCATCACATCTCATTTATAGGTGTACATTATTTTTAATATTGTTTATAAATTAGGTCTGCCAATTTTGATTATTATAATTAAAAAACACATTATTATTAACTGTGGGAAGACTTTTATAATGGGGAAAAATTGACACATCATACTAATTTAATAAAAGAAGCAAGGTTTTATAGACACAGGAAGTATAATCGTTTTTTAAAATATTCTAGGAATGTCAAGAACGTGAAAAAGAAAGATTGTGACACCTAATTTGCATCTGCTTTTCCTTGATTCTAAAATTTTCTTTAATCTGATTTTCCTTCAGAAACTATAATTTCTGAGCATTTTCAATATATTCTGTTCTTATTACAGATTTTCAGCACCTGCAGCATTTTATTTTTGCTTACTAACTCCATTGATTCAGTAACCTTGCCTGTGTCCAGGTACCTTTGCAGTCAAGCAACATATCTGCTCAACTTCAGACATTTAACTCCCTAACTTTAATTTGCTTCCCCTCTCAGTTTAATTCACCTTGTTCCTCAAAGGCCCTTATCCAAAGAAAATTGGATCTGACTTCCATCACCTTTTGGAGGTCCAATTCTCCATTAATAAATTGATGACATTAAAATAGGAAGCTAGCAGGTTTTCACCCATTGGTTCCATGTGCAATGCACAGCCAAGGCAGCAGATTGAAATGCCCTTTAGAAATTCAACCTTCATAAAATGCTGCAAAATATACTCATGAGCAAAGAGGTTCCTGAAGGACACTGCACATGATGCGCATGGTTGAACTCTAGAACTATTCCAATGAAGTAAGTTCCATCATTTTGTTTTGCAAAATGAAAAGCAAGTGAAGCCAGGCTATGCAAGAAGCAAAAAAAAAATCATCAACTGAAAAGCTAGCCTACAAACCTTTCCCTTCATTAAATTCAGGACTAAATGTACCATGTTCCACTGCTCACTCTATTTGCAACTCAACTGTGTGGTAAAGTACATTAGTGACATTATGAAGCACTTGAGAATAATTGACAGATGCCCAACACATTAGTGTAATGGGGGAAAAATAATTACAGCAAAAAGCTTTATTGCAGCAAAGTCACCGAGAAAGGTTGCAAGTGAATAATGTTTTTGTTTATGATGTGCCATCACAAACATAATGTATGCATTATGCAAAGAAGTCAGCATACCTATCAACTAAAATCCAATTTCTGATCACTTTTGGCCAAGTGTATAGAGACTTCAGAATGAGCTGGCTCTGTTATCACTTTAATAATAAAATGTTTGCCTGGAGATGTGCTTGACTGGGAATAGAACATAAATACAATAAATACTAATCACTCTTACCAGCTGATTAGCAATCATTTCAAATACGCTTCTGAAGAATTCAATCTCATTGCTCCTGGCCTCTGAGAATAATGTCAATATTGGAGATTGTGCTTATATAAAGAGACATCATATCACAGATCTTATAAAGTAGGTTTCCTTGTAAATGCAAAACATTTGAAATACAAATTTCAAACATTGTATGTCTTCCAGTGTAATGTAATTGAATTTTTCTAACTTCTTTGCTTTTTTAAGTTGAGTCCTTTTTAAAGTTTATACCAATTCTGCTTCAAAGAGAAAAAAATGAAGGTTAACTTAAACCTTATATTGGAAATAACTGGCCTTTTCAGCTAACTTACAGTATTTTCCGGCAGAACAGGGTCAGGGAACTGGATGGGTTTTTCCTGTCTTTATGTTCTGTTTAAGTCAGCTACACAAAGGAACAGAATTAAAATGAAGCAGGAGTAAGCCACCTGGCCCCTCAAGGCTGCCCTGTCATTCAATATGATCATGGATGATCTGCCCCAGGCCTAACTCCTTTTCTGTGCCAGTTCCAAAAAGCTTTCCATTTCCTGATCTTTCAAAAATCTGACCATCTCCTCTTTAAATATCTCCATTGATCTTGCCTTCACAACCCTCCAGGGTAGAGAATTCCAGAGATTCACTATCCCATGCAAGAAGGAATTCTCCGCACGCCAGTTTTAAATGACCACCCTCTGTAACCATGTCGTCTGATTCAAGGCTTAGTTCTGTACCTCCTGTCTTGAATCAAGATAGGAGGCATAGAAGCCCGAAGTCCCACACCACCAGGTTCAAGAACAGCTACTTCCCTTCAACCATTCAGTTCTTGAACCAACCGGCACAACCTAATCACTACAGTTTTGCAACACCATGACCACTTTGATCAGTTTGCACTCAAATAGACTTTGTTTTGTTTTGCTTTGATTGTGGTCTGTCTTGTAAAAATTGTGTATGATTTATGCTTAATTTATGTTTTTCTTGTGAATGCTGCTTATATGATGCTATGTGCCTGTGATGCTGCTGCAAGTTTTTTATTGCACCTGTGCACACATGTACTTGTGCACATGGCAATGAACTTGACTTTGACTTTGAGACTTTGACTTTGAAACCTTGACTCTCCAACTAGTGTAAATATCTTAACATCTGCCTTGTCACATACCCTTAAAATCTTATTGTTCAATAAAATCATCCCTCATTCATCTTAACAGAGAATACATATCTAACTTTTTTAGCCATTTTTGAGAGGATAATCCCAGAAATTAGCCCAGAGAATCTCTCAAGACTACCTCCAATGTTAGTAGATCCTTTCTTAACTAAGAGAACTAAATTGTGCACAGTATTCCAGGTGCAACCTCAACAACAGCCCATACAATTACAATAATAATTCTCTATATTTAAACTCCAAACTCTTTGCAATAAAGGCCAATATGCTATTTGCCTTTTTAATTACTTGCTGCACCTGCTTGCTAGCCTTGAGTGTTTTGTACACAAGAACACCTGTGTACTCCACTTATCTGTTCTAATTGTGTTCTTTCTTGTAAAAATTGTGCATAATTTAATTTTAATTTATGTTTCTCTTGTTAATGCTGCTTATCTGGTGCTATGTTCTTGTGATGCTGCTGCAAGTAAGTTTTTCTTTGCACCTGTGCTGACACGTATATGACCATAAACTTGAATTTGACTTTGACTCTCTGTCTTTTCTGTGGTAACCAGTCTTCAAACCACACGAACGCACTTCCCCCAATATTCTGATCTCTTATTTTCTGAACCAGACTTTGATGTGAGAACTTGTCAAATGCCTTCTGGAAATCCAAATACATTCCATCTACATATTCCCCTCTATCAACAATGTTATATGCTTGAAGAACTCTAGAAATATTGTTAAGCATAATTTTCCTTTCATAAAACTACATTGACTTACTTTGAATGCTTTAAGGTTTTCTAAATGATAAACAATTTCTTTCTAAATTAAAGACTTCAGCATCTTCCCAATCACAGATGTTAAAGGATTGGCCTATAGTTTCCTGCTTTTTGTCACCATCACTTCTTGAACGAGGGCATCACATTTGCAGTTTTCCAACCTCTTGGAACACAGGGTGTTTTGATAACTTCAACCCAATGGCTCTACTCTGTCGACTCTTCCTTTAAGATCCTTGGATGAAGGCCAATAGGTCCAGGTGACTCTTGCCCTTTAGTCCCATTAGTGTCTCACAGTATTGTGCTCTTTGTGAAAGGAATTGTTGCAAGTTCATGCCTCCTACTTGAAAGTAGCCTCTGTATTGGGAGATCGCACATAGCTGCAGGAATGATAGGGTCGTAATAGTATGCTATTATAACTTCCCTAATATTGACTAGGACTATATTAATGTGAAGGGATGAGATGGGGAGAATTTGTTAAGTGTGTCAAGGAAGCTTTTCTCAAGCTAAATGTATATGGAGAGGGCATGGCGGGGTGGGGGGTTGGGGGGGAGGTGGGGGGAAGATGCGGAGCTTTATACTAGAGAAGGGGCAACATTCAGTCTCCTCTTGGGAAATAAGATGAGGCAAGTGGCTGTAGTGTTAGTGGGGGAGCACTTTGGGACCAGTAAACATAATTCTATTAGTTTCAAAATAGTTATGGAAAAAGATCGGATTGGTTCACAAGTTAAAGTCCTAAATTGGAGCAAGGATAATTTTAAAAGTGAGACAGGCAGAGTCCCGGGACAATGTATTCCACATAGACTGAAGAACAAGAGTGGAAGGACTGGGGAATCCCGGCTGATGAGGGATACTGAGGCTCTGGTCAGGAAAAAGGAGGAGGTGTATGCCAGGTATAGGCAGCTGGGCTCAAGCAAGTCCCTTGAGGAGTATAAGCAATTATAGGAGAACACTTAAGAAGGAAATCAAGAGGTCAAAAAGATATCCTTGGCAGATAAGGTAATGGTGAACCGTAAGAGATTCTAGAAATATATCAAGAGCAAAAAGGTAACTTGGGAGAGAATAGTCCCCTTAAGGAGCAGTATGGTCATCTATGTGTAGAGCCACAGCAGATGGGTGAGGTCTTAACTGAATACTTCTTATCTGTATTTACCATAGAAAAAGTCATGGAAAGTAGTGAATTCAGGTAAGTGAACAGTGATGTCCTGAAACATTTTGATATTACAAAAGAGTCTTTGGCAGTCTTGAGGCAGATAAAGGTGGTTAAATTCCCAGAGCCTGACCAAGTGTATCCTGCGTCATTGTGGGAAGCAAGGGAAGAAATTGCTGCGGCCCTGGCAAAAATTTTTGTCTCTTCTTTAGCCAGGTGTGAGGTACTGAATGACTGGAGAGTGGCTAATGCTGTGCCTTCCTTCAGGAAGGGCTGCAAGGTCAAGCCAGACAACCACAGGCCGATGATCCAAACATCAGTGTTGGGAAAGTTACTGGAGGAGATTTTGAGAGACAAGATCTATCTGCATTTGGAAAGGCAAGGACTGATTAAGAATATTCAGCATAGGAAGTCATGTCTCACAAATTTAATTGTGCTCTTTGAGGAGGTGACTAGAAGGACTGACGAGGGCAGGGTGGAAGACATTGTCTACATGATAGACTGGTCCAGAAGGTGAGATCCATGAGATTCAGTGAGAGCTGGCCAATTGGATACAAAATTGGCTTTGTGGAAAGAGTAGAGGATGGTAGTGGAGGGTTGTTTTTCTGATTGTAGGCCTGTGACCAGTTGTGTGCCACTGGGAATTCAACAATTTGGATGAGAGTGTAGTTGGCATGTTTAGGAAGTTGGTGGATGACATCAAAAATTGGTGGTGTGGTGGACAGAATAAGGTTGTCTGGATTTACAACAGGATCTAGTTTAGCAGGGAAAGTGGACAAATTAACGGCAGGTGGAACTTAACTCAGGCAAGTGCAAAGTGATACATTTTGGGATGTTAAACCACGTCAGGACTTACACAGTAACTGACAGGGACCTGGGGAGTATTGTAGAACACACAGACCTCGGAGTACTAGTACATAGTTCCCTGAAAGTGGTGACATAGGTACATAAGGTGGTGAAGAAGGCATATAGCACACTTGCCTTCATCTGATGGGGCATTGTGTACAAGAGTCGGGACGTTGATGAGTCTACACCTGGAAATTCCGTGCATACTATAGGAAGGACGTGACGAAGCTAGAGAGGGGGCAGAAAAGAATCACAAGGATGTTGCCAGCACTGGAGGGCTTGAGGAGAGACTGTACAGGCTGGGACTGTTTTCCCTGGAGCAAAGGAGGCTGAAGGGTGACCTTAAAGAGGTTTATAAAATCATGAGGGGCATAGATAAGGTGGATGGCCACAGTCTTCTTCCCAGGGTAGGGAAATCTAAAACTAGAGGACATAGGTTTAAAGTGAGAGAGGAAAGGGGACCTGAAGGGCAAGTTTATCACACAGAGGGTGGTGAGTATATGGAATTAGCTGCCAGAGGAAGTCGTAGAGGCAGTTACAATTACCACATTTAACAGTCATTTGGACAGGTTCACCAATAGCAAAGATTTGGAGGGAAAAGGGCCAAATGCATGAAAATGGGACTAGCTCAGGGAGGCACCTTGGTTGGCATGAATGAGTTGGGCTGAAGGGCCTGTTTCCATGCTGTATAACTCTGTGAGTCTGCAGAAGGAATTTTAGGAATTATGAGAACATTGGGAAAGTTTGCAATATGGTCAGCTTAAGTGTCATATAAAGTAGAAAGGAATGACAGGAAAATAGGCCAATAGTGGAGATGGCTTAAAGGTCACTCAGAAGAAACAGCCTACCACTGAGAACAGGGGAGTGTTCAGATTACAGGACATAGCTGGCTGGAGCAGAGATAAACAAATGGAGGTTAGAATCCAGCTTAAGTGCAGGACAACTGATGGTGAGATAAACTGAGTCAGGACAGAAGGTCAAGACCATAAACCAGAGCACCTAGTTGCAGGGAGAATGAGGGAAACTGTTGTCCTGCAAAGGAAATAAAGTCCCATTTGTCAGATAGTTCGAGGCAACCCCCACAGAGATAGAACAAGGATTAAATACAAAGAGAAGTGGGTTATTGATGAAATTTTGAAATCTGCATGTGACTATTGTAACACAAATACTATAAATTAGAGCATAGAACATTACAGCACAGTACAGGCCCTTCGGCCCATGATGTTGTGCCGACCTTTTAGCCTACTCTGAGGTCAAACTAACCATTCCCTCCCACATAACCCTCCATTTTTCTATCATTTATGTGCCTATCGAAGAGTGTCTTAAATGTCCCTAATGTATCTGCCATTACCAACACCCCTGGCAGCACGTTCCATGCACTCACTACTCTGTGTAAAAAAAAGTTACCTCTGACATCCCCCCGTACTTTCCTCCAATCACCATTAAATTATGCCCCCTCGTGTTCGCCATTTCCACCCTGGGAAAGTCTCTGGCTGCCAACTTAATCTATGCCTCTTATCATCTTGTACACCTCTATCAGGTCACCTCTCATCCTCCTTTGCTCCAAAGAGAAAATCCCTAGCTTGCTCAACCTATCCTCATAAAGGTGTGCTCTCCAATCCAGGTAGCATCCTGGTAAATCTCCTCTGCACCCTTTCTAAAACTTCCACATCCTTCCTATAGGGAGGCAACCAGATCTGAACACAATACTCTAAGTGTGGTCTAACCAGGGTTCTATAGGGCTGAAATATTACTTCGTGGCTCTTGAACGCAATACCCCGACTAATGGAAGCCACCAACTATACACCTTCTTAACAACCCTCCAAACTTGCAAGTAACTTTGAGGGATCTATGGACGTGGACCCCAAGGTCCTTCTGTTCCTCCACACTGCAAAAAATCCTGCCACTAACCCTGTATTCTGCCTTCAAATTTGACCTTCCAAAGTGAATCACTTCACACTTTTCCGTCTGCCACTTCTCAGCCCAGCTCTGCATCTCATCAATGTCCCGTTGTAACCCTCAACAACCTTCTACACTAGCCACAACACCACCAACCTTCATGTCATCTGCAAACTTACTAACCAACTCTTCCATTTCCTCATCCAAGTCATTTATAAAAATCACAAAGAGCAGGGGTCCCAGAATAGATCCCTGTGGAACACCACTGGTCACCACTGGTTACGCTCCATCTACAACCACCCTCTGTCTTCTATGGGCGAGTCAATTCTGAATCCACACAGACAAGTTTCCCTGGATCCCATGCTTCCCGACCTTCTGAATGAGCTTATCATGGGGAACATTATCAAGTGTCTTACTAAAGTCCATATACACCACATCCACTGCTTTACCCTCATCAATGTGTTTTGTCACATTCTCAAAGAATTCAAACAGGCTCGTGAGGCACGACCTGCCCCTCTCAAAGCCATGCTGACTATCCCTAATCAGACTATGCTTCTCCAAATGCTCATAAGTTCTCTCCCTACGAATCTTTTCCAATAATTTGCCCACCGCTGAAGTAAGGCTCACTGGTCTATAATTCCCAGGGTTATCCCTGCTCCCTTTCTTGAACAAAGGAATAACATTTGCCACCCTCTAATCATATGGTACTACTCCTGTGGCCAGTGAGGACGCAAAGATCATCGCCAAGGGCTCAGAAATCTCTTCCCTTGCTTCCCATAGTATCCTGGGATATAGCCCATCCGGCACCAGGGACTTATCTGTCCTAATAATTTTCAAAAGTTCCAGCACGTCCTCCTTCTAGCTTATCAGCCTGTTTTACGCTGTCCTCACAAACATCAAGGTCTCTCTCACAGGTGAATACTGAAGCAAAGTATTTATTAAGGACCTCCCCTACTTCCTCTGACTCCAGGCACATGTTTCATCCTCTATCCCTAATCTCACATACGAGTAGAATGCCTTGGGGTTTTCCTTAATCCTACTCACCAAGGCCTTCTCATGCCCTCTTCTAGCTCTCCTAAGTCCATTCTAAGCTCCTTCTTGGCTACCTTGTAACCCTCCAGAACCCTGTCTGATACTTGCTTCCTAAACCTTAAGTAGGCTTCTTTCTTCCTTTTCACTAGATATTCCACATCTCTTGTCAACTATGGTCCCTTCCCCTGACCATCCTTTTCCTGCCTCAATGAGACAAACCTATCCAGAACTCCCTGCAAGTGATCTCTAAACAACCTCCACATTTCCATTATACATTTCCCTGAGTACATCTGCTCCTAATTTACGTTCCCAAGTTCCTGCCTAATGGCATCATAATTCCCTCCCCCTCAATTGAATACTTTCCCATACCATCTGCTCCTATCCCTCTTCATGGCAAGGGTAAAGATCAGGGAGTTGTGGTCACTGTCTCCGAAATGCTCACCCGCCGAGAGATCTGACACCTGACCAAGTTCATTGCTGAGTACCAGATGCCAAGAATGGCCTCTCCTCTAGTCGGCCTGTACACATACTGTGTCAGGAATCCTTCCTGGACACACCTAACAAATTCTGCCCCATCTATCCCCTTTACACTAAGGAGGTGCCAATCAATATTAGGGAAGCTGACATCATCCATGACAACAACCCTGTTATTTTTACACCTTTCCAAAATCTGCCTTCTGACCTGCTCCTCAGCGTCTCTGTTGCTCTTGGGGAGTCTATAGCGTACTCCCAATAGAGTGATCGCTCCCTTCCTGTTTCTGACTTCCACCCACACTGACTCAGTGGACAATCTCTCCAGAACGTCTTCCCTTTCTGCAGCTGTGATATTATTCCTGATTCGCAATATTAGTGATATTATCCCTGATTACCCCCCAACACCTCTTTTACCTCCCTCCCTCTCCCTTTTGAAACATGTAAACACGGAACATCCAGCAGCCATTCCTGCCCTTGAGATAGCCAAGTCTATGAAATGGCCACAACACCGCCGTTCCATGTACTGACCCATGCTCTAAGTTCATCACCCTTGCTCCTGACACTTCTTGCATTAAAATAGACACACTTCAACCCATCCAAATGACTGGAATCAGTTGCCTATCCTTCCTCACAGTCTCTCTGCACGCTGCACAAACTTGTACACTAATTGCCCCATCCTCTGACCTATCACTCGGGTTCCCATCCCTCTGCCAAACTAGTTTAAACCCTCCCCAACAGTTCCAGCAAACCTGGCCGCAAGGATATTGGTCCCCCTCCAGTTCAGGTGTAACCCGTCCCTTCTGTACAGGTCGTACCTTCCCCAGAAGAGATCCCAATAATCCACAAATCTGAAACCCTGCCCCCTGCACCAACTCCTCAGCCACACATTCATCTGCCAAATCATCCTATTCTTACCCTCACTGGCACGTGGCACAGGCAGCAATCCAGAGATTACTTCCCTTGAGGTTCTGCTTTTCAGCTTCTTACCTAGTTCCTTATATTCACTTTTCAGGACCTCATCCTTTTCCTACATACATCCTTGGTATCAATCTGTACCACACCTTCTGGCTGCTCACCCTCCCCCTTTAGAATGCTGTGGACCCGATCTGAGATGTCCCTGACCCTGGCACCTGGGAGGCAACAGACCATCCGGGAGTTTTTTTCATGCCCACAGAATCTCCTGTCTGCCCCCCTAACTATAGAGTACCCATTCACTGTTGCTCTCCTCTTCTGCGCCTTTCCCTTCTGAGCCACAGAGCCAGACTCGGTGCCAGTAACCTGACCGCAGTGGCTTTCCCCGGTAGGTCGTTCCCCCCCCCCCAACAGTATCCAAAGCGGATACTGTTATTGAGGGGAATGGCCACAGGGGTACTCTGCACTACCTGCCTATTCCCTTCCCCTCTCCTGACAGTCACCCAGCTACCCGCCTCCTGCAACTTAGGTGTGGCTACCTCCTTGCAGCTTTTATCTATCACTTCCTCATTCTCCTGTAGGAGCTGAAGGTCATCCAGCTCATTTCCCTAACACAGTTTGTGAGGAGCTGCAGCTGCTGTTGGAAATTTTTTGGATCAGTGGAGCATTTTTGAGCTCTCACTTGAAGTTCTCCCCAGTGTACACCGTAACCAGCCTGAATAAACCAATTTGCTTGAGAAACTCACCACTGCTGTACGAGAGATTTTCTTTGTGTGCTGTCCTGATCTGAGCTGTACTCGAGAGGGCGACTGGGCCCCACGTGAAAGCCAGATTCCGGGTGCAGGTTAAACACACAAATTCCTCCTACAGACTCGATGACGACTATCCTTGGAATATTTCCGGTATCCTCCAATCAGAATAAATTCGCTAACATAATGTCATATGTAACGGTTAGCGTAACACTATTACAGCACCAGTGACCCAGGTTCAATTCCGGCTGCTGTCTGTAAGGAGTTTGTACGTTCTCCCCGTGTTTGCGTGGGTTTCCTCCGGGTGCTTCGGTTTCCTCCCACATTCCAAAGATGTACGGGTTAGGAAGTTGTGGGCATGCTATGTTGGCGCCGGAAGCATGGTGACACTTGCGGGCTGCCCCCAGAACACTCTACGCAAAAGATGCATTTCACTGTGTGTTTCGATGTACATGTGACTAATAAAGATATCTTGTGTTATAGTTCCCATTTGGGAAAAAGTTGCATCTCCAACAGGCATCAAAGCAGCTTGCTCCTCCTTGAAGGTCAAGGGCAAGATGAGCAAGGTATAAAGCAAGGTCATGTGACTAGTTGGCTAGCTCCTTCAAAGGCCGGACTTCTGTGATGGTAAATGTACGATTCTATGACATGATGTCAATCAAAATAATACCATTGATCAATTTTTATCCCTCCCATGATGGAAAGATCAACTTGATTAGATATAGGAACCATTTGCTCATTTTTTTTGCTGTTTTGTGCATGTTCGATCATGTCTGTAATCATTTCCAGGCCAATGAGAGACCATTGAGAAACCAAACCAGAAATTCCTGGCACGAATCACATTAGCACAGCAGACAATTGCCCACCATCTGTCGTGGATTAATGACACCTGACGTTGGATGGTACATGTTTGCTCAGCTGCCAGAACAAACTGGAGATTCAAGGATAAACCAACAACCTTTGTTAATAATTCACAAAATAAAGCACATATTGCAAGGTTTGGGGATCTGAGATCAATTAAAGGATCTGCTTTGCCACAGCAATGTCCTGCATACAACAAATCCTAGCCTCACTTTTCAATGCCCAGCAGTATAGTAGATAGTTCCCTGGAGCTCCCATCACTGGTCACACCTGTTATTTTCTACAACCACTGGTAACTTGCATGTAGTGGTTGCTATCCAATTGATCAGCCCACAGCTTGCAATGGCTTGAGGAACCAATCTGACTAGCTCATTGTACAGGGGTTGCCATCCAGACATATTAGCTGGAGCCATGTCTCGCCTCCTCATGGTAGCCTTCGCCTCTATTACAACCTGCTGTAGCGTCATAGAGAAATACAGCACGGAAACAGGCCCTTTGGCCCACTGAGTCCACACCAACCATCAACCATTTACACTCATCCTACTTTAAGCCCATTTTTTTTATTCTCACCACATTCTCATCAACTACTCCCGGATTCTACCACTCACTACACACTAGGGGCAATTTACAGTGGCCCCCATACATCTATGGGATGTGGGAAAAAGCCAGAGAACTTGAAGGCAACCCACGCGGTCACAGGGAGAATGTATAAACTCCACACTCCACTGTGGCTGCTGGGGAGACAACCTTTGAAGTACTGACTTACTACCCACCATTCAGCATGGAAGGGATGAGGCAGTTGCCAGCTCAGTGTAAGGGTCCCATTTTGGAGCAGGTGCTAATTGCCACAGGGCAAGTTTTCATACATGTTTAGCCAAAGTCACAATAATTTCAGGGAGGTCAGTGTGCTAAACACAGCACAGGTTTAGAGCTCCAATTCTCTGCAAGTATAATTCATCCAGGTTGTTGCTGACATAAGGCTATCTGGGAAGGTCAAGTCTGAGGTTATCATTTGTTTGCAAAAGGATGTTGACAGATTAGGGAAGTGGTAACAGATAGAGTATAATTTGGGGAAAACAAGGTTATTCACTTTGCTGGGAATTATAAAGAAAATTGTTTTCTTTTAAAACAGAGAGGAACTAGCGAATGTTGCTGTAGAGAGGGATACTGGGGTGCTGGTTTAAGCAGAAAGAGTAAATATGCAGGTACAGCAAACAATTAAGAAGACAAATAATAAACTTTCTTTTATCACAAGGGGATTGGAGTACAAAAATGAGGAAGTTGTGCTGCATTTGTACAGGGTGTTGGTGAGAGCACATCTGGACTACTACGTACAGATTGAACATGAAGAAGGATACAGCTGTCTTCTTTCTGTACTTGCTTTGGAGTCAGTACAGTGTAGATTCACATGATTGATTCCTGGGATGAGGGATTAGTCCCATGAGGAGAGATTAAATTGGAATATAAATATTAGGAGCAGGAGTAAACCACTCAGTCCTTTGTGACTGCTCTGCCACTTAAGAAGATTTTGTCTAATTGGATTTTAACATCAACTTTGCATTCTTGTCTTCCCCTGGTAACCTTTCATCCCCTTCCTTAATAAGAATTTATCTTCTCCTGCTTTATTCAAAGAATTGCTTCCACCACCCTATGAGGGAGAGAGTTCCATAGATGAGAGACAAAACAAATCACCTAATCCCTGTCTTAAAGGGGTGACCCTTATTTTTAACCTGTGATCTTGAGTTCTAGATTCTCCCACAGGAGGAAATATCCTCTTTGCATCCACCTTGTTGAGATCCTTCAGGAACTTCAATGTTTCAATGAAATCCCGTCTCACTATTCCAAACCCCAGCAGCTACGAGCCTAGCCTGTATATAACATAGCTCAACCATTCCAGTATTAAAGCTTTGCTGTCTCTTGCCATTTTGATAATACGATTCTTTTAATTGAGTTTTCCTACCTACATGGATAATTTCACATTTTCATGCAATTTATTCCATTTATCAGATCTTTGTTTACACACTTAATCCATTTAAGCCCTTTAGTCTTCTTTCCAACTTGATTTCCTACCTATTCTTTGTGTCATCAGAATAAGATAGACTTTTACTCACGAGGGTTTGGTAGAATGCAAAGTGATGTATTAAGACCCAGAAGACTCTGAGGGAGAGTGCCATGGTGATTGTTCCTTCTTCCAAAAACTATGGAACAAGAAGGTATAGTCTCAGCATAAAAAGTCAACCATTTAAGATGGTGGTAAGGAGAAAATCCCTTACTCAGAAGTACATAAAGCTTTGGCATTTCCAAACCCAGAAGGCTGAGATTATTCAATTAATTCAATACTGAAATCAATGGATTTTGAACACAAATCTGGAGATAGGCTGGAAGAGGGAGAGTGGACGAGATAAAATATAAGCCTTGAACTTATTGAACGTTGCAGCAGAACTGAGAAGCCATTTGACCTTCTACTGCTTCCCATTGTTTTTGTTCTTACATCTGCTCTCAGAACAATTCTTCAAACCCAGGCTACTTTAGATTAAACTAGAATATTATATTCATTCTCTTCCTTTAAACACTTTGATATATATTTTTTTTGCTTTCAATTTTCATTTGTTTAGCAAGAAAAATAGACATGTATGAAACTGTGCCTTAACACATTTTGACTGAATTAGGAAAACTGAGCTCCTTATATTCATCAGTATTTTGAGGAGAATGAATTCAACATCACAGCTCCCATTAGAACAGGAGAGTTTTGGAGCTGGTACAGAAACAAAATTGTTTAAACAATTTTGAATTGATTATTCGAAACGGTTTCCAGAGATAGGAAAGCCAGTAATAACCAGCCATCAATTTCGGAGTCCAGCAAGAAATTTCTCTCACAATTTCTTTACAAAGGATTGTTTGGAATGATTTTTGCAGGATGTGATTGGACTAAAGGCTGTCACATCTTTAATAAGAAAGTAAATCAGCAGTTGAAGCAGGGAATGATGTTTATCTCCATTTCTGGCATGGACATGATGGGCTGAATGGCCTCTTTCTGAGCTATAAAGTCCTTCTGTGCAAGATGCTTCTTGAAGAAAGAAACTTGATTCATAGAATCACAGTGGAATTAGTTTTAGATTTCTATATCATAGAATTGCTGGGCCATAATGAATCTGGAATCATCCATGGAATTTTGGAATTCGTCATAACTGTTACATTAAGATAATAAAATCATTTCCCATCACAATATCAGCAGAGTTTGTAACTTTTCATGCTAATAGGATTCATTAAGTTCTCTGACAGAGGCAGTTAAGTGGTTAAACACAGAATGACTTTGCTTGATTTTAAGCCATCCTTGGTAGATTTAAAGTCCTTTGTTGTGTTTTTGTGTATTTTTGATTGGATGCACAAAGGTGTAGAATAGGAAATGAATGAGCTAATCAATAGAATGACACATTGCTGTGCTTTTCAATTCTCACTGCACAGGTTATACTGTGTCACACTTCCCAAAGGTCCTAGCCATTGCAAGAGCTGCATTTGACAAACATGAAAATGTGCAACAGTGAGAAAAATGAGAGCCAGAAATCAGACAGGGAATATTTGCATGGACATTGAGTGCCTATTATCTCCTCTCCTGATTATCTGTTGTCTCAATTACGCACCAGAATTTTACAGAGACAGTTCATAAATAAATGACATTATGAATAAAATGTCAACACATACTTTTATTCATATTGAATTTTCCTTCATTCTCATCCCTAGGACATGACTGTAGCATGCAGTTAAAACAAAAATTTAGGGTCCATTGCTCATCCAATGCAACATGAAATAACAATTAACACAGCACTACCTATGATGTCAGGATGTCCCAAAGCACTTCATAGCCAACGAAAGAGTCCTTTTGCAATCTAGAATCACAAAAGCCAATTTGCACAAAGAAGGGCAATGTGTCAGGTTATACACTGCTTTTGAAATTCACTCCAGTCATTAGGGTCAAAGGAATGATCTGTGGAGGTGTGTGCAATGCGCTAACACAACCAATGACTGCATTTGTTACTACAAACCAGTGATGGATTTCCGGACAGATGTATTGATGTTCTCAGGGGGACAGCGAAGTGGCCTAGCTAGTAGTGCTGCTGCAGTGATCTGTGTTCAATCCTGACTGCTGATGCTGTCTGTGTGGGGTTTGCACACTCTCCCTGTGACCGCGTGGGTTTTCCTTGGGTGCTCTGATTTCCTCCCATATCCCAAAGACATACAGGTTGATAGGTTAATTGGCCGCTGTGTGCTAATGGGTGACAGAATCTGGGCAGAACGGATGGAACTGTCAGGAGAATAAATGGTTTGATGGTTAGCACGAAGGGCCTGTTTCCATGGTCTGCGACTCTTAAGAGACCTGTGCTTCCTTTGGGTATTGGCACAGATTGTTTTCCCCTTAGTACCATTCAGGAGATACTTCATGAAGCTAGCAGCATAAATAAGTGGTCCAGTCCATCCTCTCTGACATCTCTCACAGGTAATGACGGAAAGGTCACACATGGGATCCTGTAAGACATCCAGCCACTGCAGCTCCATCTGTGGATTCACTGCCACAAGAGACTCATTGCCAAGACTTGCTGGCATAAGAGCTGCTGTGTAGATTGCTATGGATCAAAATCCAGGAACTCCTTACTTAAAGGCATTGTGGAAATACATTCACACACAGACTGCAATCCTTCACCATCACCTGGTCGAGGGAAATCAAGGGCTTGCTTAAGCCATGCATTCAAATTAAATCCAATCAAATTAAGAAATATAGTCAATTCTCTGAGTAAGCTTTCCAGTAGTCTACCAGTTTAACTCATGTTAAAAGCAGTTTCATGCCTTGTTGTTTGGAACTTGAGAAAGGATCTTAGCCTCAGTGGTGTCGTTCCTTGCTTCCAAATCAAACATAAGCATTAGTGTCTGACTGGTCGGTATATGAAAAAGATTGCCAACATCCATCGAATGGGATTTAAATGATCCAACAATCCAAGAGCTTCAAAGTGGATGATTAATCAAGAATTAGCTTGGATCAAGAGTTCGCAGAAAAAAAGAATCAACATGGTCATAATGTGTGAATCAAGTCCCTGTTTGGGATGCAGATGCATAATGGATAGTGATGAGGATATACTGAGGAAGTGTTAGCGAGTTGGTGTAGACCAACTTTAAGGGCCCTTCTGAAAGGTGGCATTGCAACTTTTTTTTCATCTACCCTGCCCTTCTGAATTTGTGCATCTGATTTTTGATTATTCCCTGGATGAATTCCAACTCCACATGACCCCAAGAATATCTCAATCACCCGAGTACACAAATATGCTTTCACTGAAGTGCACTAAGCAAAGAATAGAAAGATGTTTCCATTCAATAGTTCAAGTTCCATTCAATAGTTCAAGAAACAAGCTTGTCACCAAACTCCGAGACCTAGGACTCAACACCTCCCACTGTAACTGGATCCTTGACTCTCTAACAAACAGACCGCAATCAGTGAGGATAGGCAGCAATTCCTCTGGCACGATTATTCTCAACACTGGTGCACCTCAAGGCTGCGTCCTCAGCCCTCTACTCTACTCCCTATACACTCATGACTGTGTGGCCAGATTCTGCTCCAACTCCATCTACAAGTTTGCAGATGATACTACTGTTGTAGGCCGTATCTCAAATAGTGATGAATCGGAGTACAGGAAGGAGATAGAGAGCTTAGTGGAATGGTGTCATGTCAACAACCTTTCCCTCAACGTCAACAAAACTAAAGAGCTGGTCATTGACTTCAGGAAATGGGGAGGTGTATATCCACCTGTCTACATCATTGGTGCTGAGTTCGAGAGGGTTGACAGCTTCAAGTTCCTGGGAGTGAACATCACCAACAACCTGTTCTGGACAAACCACATGGATGCCATGGCCAAGAAAGCTCACCAGTGCCTCTACTTCCTCAGGAGGCTAAAGAAATTTGGTTTGTCCCCTTTGACTCTCACCAATTTTTACCAATGCACCATAGAAAGCATCCTATCAGGATGTATCACAGCTTGGTATGCCAACTGCTCTGCCCAAGACCGCAAGGAGCCGCAGAGAGTTGTGAACACAGCCCAGCGCATCACGGACACCAGTCTCCCCTCCTTGGACTCTGTCTTTACCTCTTGTTGTCTTGGTGAAGCAGCCAGCATAATCAAAGACCACACCCACCCAGGACATTCTCTCTTCTCTCCTCTTCCATCGGGTAGAAGATACAGGAGCCTGAGGGCAAGTACCACCAGACTTAAGGACAGCTTCTACCCCACTATGATAAGACTATTGAACAGTTCCCTTATACAATGAGATGGACTATGAACTATGATCTCACGATCTACCTTGTTGTGACCTTGCACCTTATTGCACTGCACTTTCTCTGTAGCTGTGACACTTTACTCTGTACTGTTATTGTTTTTTTTTACCTGTACTACATCAATGCACTCTGTACTAACTTGATGTAACTGCACTGTGTAATGAATTGACCTGTAAGATCGGTTTGTAAGACAAGTTTTTCACTGTACCTCGGTACAAGTGACAATAATAAACCAATACCAATACCAAGTGGTGGGAATTCTCTGTGCATCCACGGAATTAACTACCAGCATATACAGTATGTACTGTATATATTATATCAGGTTGTTCAAGCCAATTGAGTCACTTCATTTAACACTAAACATTAAAAAAGTTAGATAATAAAGATTTATAGCAGAACTAATCCAGCTAATTGACAGTAATATGAAATATCTGCAATCCCTTCAACTACTTATTACTTATAAAACTACTTATTATTCTTTTGAATCAGTATGTAATGCTCATAATGATACTTTCCTTCAAAATCGTATAATCCACACAAACCTGACTCTGCCTGTCAAGTCCCCAAAATAATTCACAGTTTAAACGCTTGCGTTAAATAGCTTTAAAATATAAGATAGAATAATTATACCATAAAAGGAGGCCATTCAGCACATTGAATCAATGCGAGTTCCTTGCGGAGCAACTTATTCCATTCCATGCACCTGCTCATTCCTCATGGCCCGCAAATTATTTTCCTTCAAGTTGTGATCCAATTTCCTTTTGAAGGCCTTGATTGACTCTGCATCCACCAGATTGGCAGGCTGTGAGTTCTGGATCATCACCTAGTGTAGGGCAGGGACAGTCGTGTTAGGGCAGGCACGGTAGTGTAGCGGTTAGTGTAATGCTTTACAGCGCCAGAGACCCGGGTTCAATTCCACTGTCTGTAAGGAGTTTGTACGTTCTCCCCATGTCTGCGTGGGTTTCCTCCGGGTGCTCCTGTTTCCTCCCACATTCCAAAGACGTACGGGTTAGGAAGTTGTGGGCATGCTATGTTGGCTCCAGAAGCGTGTCGACGCTTGCAGGCTGCCCCCAGAAAACTCTACGCAAAAGATATATTTCACTGCGTGTTTCGATGTACATGTGACTAATAAAGATCTTATCTATCTTTCCACATGGGAATGATTTTCCTTACACTCCACTGTATTTTTGCCCCTCAGTTTGAGCCTATGCCTCCTGGTCCTTGAACCATCTTTTGTGAGAAAAGTTTCCATCTAGTGATCCTTGCCAAACCCCATATGATCTTGTCCATCTCTACCAAATCTCCTCTCAACCTTCTTCGCTCTCAGGAGGACAACCCTAGCTTCTCCAGTCTAACTTTGTAGCTGAATCTCTCATTCCTGGAATCATTCTAGTAAATCTCTTCCGCACCTTTTCTGTGATGTTCACATCATTCAAATAGTGCAGTGACCAGGATTGAAAACAATACTTCATTTGCTGCTAACCAGTGTTTAATTAAGATTCAATGCAACCTCCCTGCTTTTCTACTTCACGCCTGGTAATTTATCCTCTAAAATAATTTTTATGTGTACTCAGGATGACAGTTCACTCTGTTATTAACTTGAATTGCCAGTTAGTTCAGCTTAAATTTTAGAGATTTAGAATGAAATTGATGATAATTCTTTTCAAATGTATAGCTCACATTCATACACACATGCAAAGCATTTGATAAGATAAGATGTCTTTATTAGTCACATGTAGTGAAATGTGTCCTTTTGCGTTAAGAATGTGCTGGGGGCAGCCCACAAGTGTCGCCACTCTTCCGGCGCCAACATGGCATGCCCACAGCTCCTAATCTGTATGTCTTTTTTTGGAATGTGGGAGGAAACCGGAGCACCCAGAGGAAACCCACGCAGACACTGGAAGAACATGCAAACTCCTTACAGACAGTGACGGAATCGAATCCGGGCCGCTGGCACTGTAGTAGCATTATGCTAACCGCTACGCTACTGTTGAAAACCATTATTTATGATTAAGTTAAGTGGCTTGGTTTCTTTCTCAAGCCTGTTACTTTGAAGGATGCCAACCATATATTACTTTTAAGATTGGGAGTGTAGAGTTTGTTTTGATTTAAGTGAAACCCTTTGGAGGGTGTATTTAGATGGGTTCTCCAACTCACCCATCACAACTTCAGTGGAAGATCCAAGGAAACCCAAGAAAATTATATAAATAATATTAATCCATTCTCAAGTCTGAGTCACCTGAAATTACAACAGACATGTGTGTATTGTAACTGAATTAGAAGGGACAGCTAACATTGAGATACTTTAAATAAATGCATGACATAAATGCAAATCATGATTGCACCTTGATTAAATTATCTGATTAATAGATTCTAAAAGCAAACCCAATAGATTATGCAGAAACAACAACTTAGAAGTATACCACTCAAACCCACCCACAGTATGCCAATGAACCACTTCCCACTACAAACATCTCTCCACCCCAGCGCCCTAGTACCTCCTCCCTCATGTATGCATTAAGACTTCCCTCAAAATATAAATGCTAATTGCTTTAACCTTTCTGTGGTGATGAGTTCTGCATTTTACCACTTTTTAGGAAAAGGAATTTCTCAGAAATTCTTCAGTTGATCTTGCAATGGCTTTTTTTTTTAATGTTTATGCCCCTCTAGACTGGATTTCCCCACAAGTGAAAACATTCTTTCCATACTCCCAATCTCAAAGCCCTTCATAGTTTTCTATATTGACAATTTTTCTTTGTTGCACTGGGATACAGCTCTGTTAGACACAGGTCATAGAGTTGCAGAGGCATACAACATGGAGACAGGCACTTCATCTATGCTCACCAAGATGCCCATCTAAGCTAGTCCCATTTTCCCTCATTTGATCCATATCCCTTTAAACCTTTCCTATCCATATGTATGTCCAAATGTCTTTTAAAAGTTGTTATTGTATCTGCCTCAACCACTTCCTCTGGCAGCTCATTCCATAAAATGACCACCCTTTGTGTGTGAAAAAGTTGTCCCTCAGATCCCTATAAAATCTCTCCCCTCTCACCTTAAACTTATGTCCTCTAGTTCTTGATTCCCTGACCCTGGGTAAAGGGTCCGTCACTTTGTAACACTGGGATAAACTACAGGCAGGGACAGGTCTGTTGCTATATAACGCTGGGGTACACTACTGCGGGGCACAGATCTGCCTCTGTAAAACACTGGGATACATTACTGTGGGTACAGGTTTGTACAGCATTGGGGGACAATGGTGTTGACAGATCTGTTGCCATATAACATGAATAGATAGATTTGGAGGAACAGGTCTGTCACTGGAGTACAGTACTGGAATACAGATCTGGCAGGTGAAAAGGACAACTGGAGATGTGATGAACAAGGGGACAATGAGTGGAGAAGTGAAGAAATGATGGGAATGGAATGAAGATAAGTTTTTTTCTCAGAGAGTGGTGAGTGCGTGGAATGGGCTGCCGGAAACGGTGGTGGAGGCTGATACGATAGGGTCTTTCAAGAGACTGTTAGATAGGTATATGGAGCTGAGTAAAATATAGGGTTATGGGTAACCCTAGGGTTTCTAGGGTAGGGACATGTTCGGCACAGCTTTGTGGGCCGAAGGGCCTGAATTGTGCTGTAATTGTTCTATGTTCTATGTTCTATTACTATCTGTTCATTACAATTGAAGCAAAATGTGTTTTTCCTGTGTGGATATCTGAGGTTCTTTCACTTGTGAACCGAAACCTCCACACAGAAAAAACAACACCAGTTTGCTGTATAAATGCATCTTCCTTCTGATTGATTTGGTTTTCATATATTTATTGGAACTGAGTATCAGGTCTGAGGACAAGATACAAAGCAAATCCAGGTAAAGCTAAGTTTCTCTGCTGGCCATTAAGCTATGTGGTTTAAACATATATTTGAACTGTGTGATCAAAGTCAAGCAATTGTGTTCCTGACTAGTCAAAGTTTGGATTCCTACCTGAAGCACTTGGTTAGAATGAGCAACCACTCCTTGCTTTTGTTGACTTCAATGAAACTAACTTTCTGTCCAACACTCAAGAACACAACACAAGAAAATAAGAGCAAGAGTAGGTCACCTGTCCCTTCTGCCATGCAATATGATAACATCTGATCTACCCCAGACCCCACCTCCTCCTCTGTGCCTGACCCCCATAACACTCAAAGCCCTAATTTTACAAAATTTATCTACTTCCACTTTAAATACTTATAATGAGCTGGTTTCCACAACTCTGTTGGGCAAAGAATTCCAGAAATTCACTACCCTCTACAAGAAAGACTTCCAGTGTATCTCAGTTTTAAATGACCATCCTCAATATCTTATAACTATGTCCCCACTTTCAAGACTCTCGCACTGGTAAAAACCTTTCAATATCTACCTTGTTGTGTCCTCTCAGGATCTTCCATGTTTCAATAAGCTCACCCCTCATTCTTCTAAACTTCACAGAATACAGATGCAAAAGACTTGTTTTCACATATCTGCTAGTTCCTTATCTGATGATATTAATTCCCCAGCATTCTCTAGGGCCGCCACACCAACCTTTGCCAAAATCTTCCTTTTTATATCCATAGAAACATTTACTGTTTGTTTTGACATTACATGCAAGTTTTCTCTCAAAATCAATTTTCTCCTTTCTCGTGAGCGTTTTAATCTTTTGCTGCTGTTCCCTGAAAAATTTGAAGTCCTCTGATCTAACACTAGCCCTTGCTACTTTGTATGCCCTATTCATCGATTTAAAATTATCCTTCATTAACCACAGATGGTTCCTCTTTCTCATAGAATCTCTTTCTAATGGGGGTACATTTCTGCTGAGTGTTATGAACTGGCTGTTTAATTATCTGCTATTGCTCATTTCCTGACCTCTCTCTTAGTTTATTAACCCAGTTCAATCTAGATGACTCCACCTTCTTGGCCTAATTTAAATTGAAGACACTGTTTTTGGACCCAGGGTGTTCACCCTCAAACTGTGACTGGAATTCTACCATGTTGTAGTCACTACTTGTTGTGGCCTTGCACCTTATTGCACTGCACTTTCTCTGTAGCTGTGACACTTTACTCTGTACTGTTTTTTTACCTGTACTACATCAATGCACTCTGTACTAACTTGATGTAACTGCACTGTGTAATGAATTGACCTGTAAGATCGGTTTGTAAGACAAGTTTTTCACTGTACCTCGGTACAAGTGACAATAATAAACCAATACCAATACTTCCTTGGGAATCCTTAACTACAAGATTTCTTATTAATCCTTCCCTGTTAAACATGCCCAGGTCTAAAAGAGTGTGGATTCTGTAAAATTCTGCACTCAGAAGCAATCCTTGATGTACTCAACAAATTCTTCTCATACAATGCCCTTTCCAGTTATGTGTCCCCAATTATTATGCAGATTAAAACTTCCTATGATAACTGTAGTTCTCTAAACATAAAGGAGTAGATCAGCTGTGATGTGCAATATGCACCAGGTCCTGTGATATCACAGTCACGGACAGACTGAGAACAGGTCAGTGCTTCCCACTCTTTTAAACTATGGCTTTGCTACTAAGTGTCAGGTCTTCCCAGTCTTATATTAGCAAGAGGGTTGATTGTAAGGATTTTAATTAGAAAAGATCGATAGATCATAGAACATAGAACAATACAGCACAGGAACAGGCCCTCCAGCTGATGATGTGGTGCCAAAATAATGAAGCTAATGACACCTAATTAAACTAATCTCTTCTGCCTGTACATGGTCCATATCCTTCCATTCTCTGCATATTCACGCGCCTACCTAAGAGCCTCTTAAGCACTTTTATCATATCTGCCTCCACCTCCACCCCTGGCAACGTTCTACCCACCCCACTCTGTAAAAAAACTTGCCCTGAACATCACCTTTGAACTTTCCCCCACTCACCTTAAATGCATGCCCTCTAGTATTAGGTACTTCAACCCTGGGAAAAAGGTATCGGCTGTCTACTCCATTTAGGCCTCTCGTAATTTTATAAATTTCTATCAAATCTCCCCTCACCCACCACTGCTCAAGAATGAACAACCCTAGTTTGTCCAACCTCTCCTTATAGCACCTGCCCTCTAATCCAGGCAGCATCCTGGTAAACCTCTTCTGTACCCTCTCCAAAGTCTCTGCACCCTTCCTATAATGGGACGACCAGAATTTGAGGCAATACTCCAGATGCAGCCTAACCAGAGTTTCTGAATAGTAGGCTGGCAATCTAGGACTGAGATATGAAGAGGCTTCCTTACTGAGAAGGTTGTGAATCCTTGGAATTCTGTCTGCTGTAGATGTTCAGTTGCTAAACATAATCGGAACTGAGACTGATAGATTTTAAGTTAGTAAAGAAATCAAGGGATTAAATGGAAGAGTCAACTTGGTGTAAAAGTTCATTCATTACCTTTTTGATTGGCAAAGGTTTGAGGGTTCCTTTAGTCTATTTATGGCACTATATCTTACGTGATATCTTATATACTGGGTGATAAAGGGGCTGATGGGAATATGTGGAGAATAAAATAGATTAAGGTAATTAAAAATGGGTGCTTGATGGGTGTGCACTCAATGGATCAGAAAGCTGCCTCTGTGCTGTTGGCTTTATGGCTCTGGTCACTAATCTTTAGCTTTTAATCTTTCCTTTCAGTCATATCCATGGCCTGTCACTAACCTCTCCAGCCTCATTATGCCTCAAGCTCTCTGCTCCTCCAATTCTGGCCAATTTACAATGGTGGCCATGTCTTTATATACTCAGGCCTTAAGCTGCAGCATTCCCTCTCAAAACCCTGCCATTTCTCATTCATCCTTTAACAATATATCCATTTAAACCTATTTATTTGATCAAGTTTTAAGTCACTCATCCTAAAAACTCCCTTTGTGACTCAGGGCTACATTTTGTTTGATGCTTTTTTTCAAACAGTTTCTGACGTTTTATTATGTTAAAGGCATCATATGTTGTTGTCTGTGTTGACTTACAATTAAGCGTCAAATGCAAAAATAAAACACCACAGATGTTGTAAATCTGAAATAAAATGCTAGAAATACCCTGAAGGTCAGGCAGTATCTGTGGATAGAGAAATGAGGTTAACATTTCATATCGATCACCAGAAAAACTCATTCAAAATTGTTTTTCTGTTCCTAGCCTTTCTAATATGAACAGATGACCATCATGAAGGGTAATTAAGCAGGTCAGCCAAAACTAAATTTGTCCTCAAAAATATGATGGAAATTAAATTTTAGGCTGAACCAGTTCCAAAGTGTCTCCCAAGCAATTCTGAAAGCAGCTCCTTTAACCGCAGTAATGAGGCTCCTGCCACTTCTGTGATCCCAGCCAACCATAGTTGTGCTCCGGTTAATGTTGCTGTATTTGGATGAATGTAGCTGGGGGAAGTTTAACATTCAGGCAACTATCTTAACTGTTGCTTCAGGCCCTGAATTTTTTCAAAGAGCTAAAGCTTTCTGGACTGCTGTAGAGTGCATTTCTTGTACTTATTTCTGTGTGAATATAGAAGAACAGGATCGGGGTAGGCTAATCAGCCCCTCAGACTTGTTTTGTCATTTGAAAAGATCATGGCTAATCTGCATCCTAACTGTCCATCTTTTACCTCTCTCCACATCAATTATTAACTCACCTTAACCTAATTCTTAACTTTAAATTTATTAATTAGAACTTACTGGCATCATAGAAATAAGTTCTATACATGTTTAATCCTCTGTATCATAAGTATTCTCTATCCTGGTATGTTGGCAGTAGTGGATGTTGGGTTCACTCTTTTCAGCATATTTTGTTTTGTAAATATGATCTGATACAACAGTGGCCTATTCATTGGGGCAAAGTACCCCATTTGCTTGTAATTGGAAAGACAGGTATAAATTTAATCTAAAGTTACACTAGTTTTGAAAATTGCTCCAGTTTTCTTGAGTTTCGACTCAAATTCACTTGCATCAATGCTGAACAGATTACCTGCCATGAACCAACATGTATACCATTGTTGATTCAAATAAAATTCTACTTTAAAAATATGTTTTGATATATTTACAAGTGGCAATTAAATGCTGTGCAATCAATGCAGCTGAATATGGAATATCATTAAAAAATAATCACTTTAAATTACAATGTCAATCCACCAACTGAGAGAAACCTAACATTAAGTTACTGAAGTGACTCAAAAATAAATGGCACAGAATCACTTCTGCAGGGTACATTTGTTGGTTTCTTTGCAAACTTTAAGAAATATTCAAAAGCTTTTAAATGATCCTCTTAGTGACCTCACACTCAGAGGAACCAACTCAAGTATCAGAGCCTGCTCAGCTAGAAGTGAGTGGAATTAATACAAATTCCCAATGCTGATCAACTTACACTGGGCACACAACCAGTTTTAGGGGCACACTGGCTTCTTGCACAATGTTTTTAAAAGTCGTGCACAATATCGCGGAAGATGGATTTGTAATGAGCTTCATTTGTGCTTAAAATTTTGTGACCTTTTGTCTTGGTTTGGCTGAATTATGCCAGAAAATTAATAACTTACTTGGGTGTAAACTCCAGACCACAACATTTAACTCCAAACTCTAAAATCTGGACTTCCCTCGCTCAAGGTGAGATTCATCTTCCATCTTTCCCATATTTTATGGTTTTCTGTTGCAGAGGTAAACTAAGGTTGGAGTAGCATTCAGAGGAAAGTGATGTAAATCTGCCATCCCTCACTGTTACCCAGCAGAGATCATAACCTTCCACTGTTTGGAGCCCAAACTGCTAGCCCATGTCTGCCGAGCAGTGACATTCTCCTTCAGTGGGGCTTTTGCCACTTGTTTTGCAAGTTAGAAACTGCTGGAAATGTTGAAGAGCTCTCTGCCATCTCCTGGGATGGGGTTAATTGTGTGATTCAGAGGCAGAGTTACTGAAGCACGCCAGTGGACTTCCCGATGAATTAAATGATACATCAAACATTTCATCTGTAAGACAAAAGGCAACCAATGTCACTTTATTCCACAAGAACAAAAGCGACATATGTATATTCCAGTAACAGAAGCGTTTCAAAGAATGGAACATGACCAAAGCTATAATGTTATTTATCTCTCAGCGTATTTGCCAGTACATCAAAGGATGGACCAATAATTTTTAATAAAATTAACACTGGAAATATCTCAAGACGAAAGAAAATAACATATCTTGATTTCCCTCTTGGAAAGGCAGTAATCATTGTTGTTAGTCACCTTCAAGCTTCATCTTGATTTCATTGTAATTTGATATTGATAACAAACAAACAACATCCATTTACAGTGTAATTTACCAAGGTCGAGCACTGTATTAGTGGGGCTATTTGCATCTTTAGCAGAATGCAATCCACGTCATTCTAATCTGTTCGTAAAAATGACTTTAGGACAGGTTTCGGTTCAAGAACAATTCAGGACAGACAATAAAGACTGGCGTGGAGGCACAAGAGACTTCAGATGCTGGAACCAGGAGCAAAAAAGATTAAAATAAACAGCAAGAAGAACTCAGTAGTTGAAGCAGCATGTGTGAAGACAAAGGAATGGTCAGTGTTTCAGGTCGAGACCCTGCATTAGGATTGGTACAGGGTCTTGATCCACAACATCAAACTTCCTTTTGACCCGTTGAGTTCTTCAAGTAGTTGATATTTTTTTGAATAAAGACTGGCTTTGCCAACAACACTCATGTTCTTTAAAATAGACACAAAAAATGATCATTTTTTAAAATTCTGGGAATAATATTGGGATACTGAAACTGGAGCACCCAGAGGAAACCCCCGCGTCTGTGTGGGTTTCCTCTGGGTGCTCCGGTTTCCTCCCACATTCCAAAGACGTACGGGTTAGGAAGTTGTGGGCATGCTATGTTGGTGCTGGAAGCGTGACGACACTTGCGGGCTGCCCCCAGAACACACTACGCAAAAGATGCATTTCACTGTGTGTTTCAATGTACTTGTGACTAATAAATATATCTTATATTCAGGGTTAAAGGCCCCTGAAAGGCACACTTCAATTGTTCCCAGGTTTCCAATATATGATTGTTCTTTCCCCAATCCCACAACCTGCCATTCCCAGAGGGAAATTAAAATCAGTCTGTATGTTTTTTGTTCTCCTCTTCAAATGGGGGGGCAGAGTGATACAGCGCCCTTACAGCTCCAGTGACACAGGTTCAATCCTGACCTTTGTTGCGATCTGTGCCGAGTTTTCAAGTTCTCCCTGTGACTGAGCAGGTTTCCTCCAGGTGCTCTGGTATCCTCCCACATCCTAAAGACATGCGGGTTGGTAGGTCACTCTAAATTGTCCCTAGTGTGTAGATGAGTTGTAGAATCTGAGGGGACTTGATGGGGAGAATAGAATGGGATTAGTGTAGGTTTAATGTAAGTGGTTGGTTGATGGTCGGTGTGGATTCAATGGGCCGAAAGGCCTGTTTCCATGCTGTATGACTCTCAATAGACTCCATCAAAAGTATTCAGAAACTATTTGCAATATTGAATATTTTACTCACTCTATTTGGAATCCAATATGATTAATTTATTTTAACGATAACTAATACTGCATTAGTTAATTCTCCCAACTGACGTGGTCACTTTTTTTAAAAGTAAAACATATTCTGTAATAAAGTGAATCGATGCTTCTAGAGGAACTGTAGATATCTGTCTCATTAGTGTAACCCTTTAACGTTATTCAGGTATGAGCCATGAATTCATCATTCGATTTCCTGGAAGACTGTAAAAACAAAAGTCCTGAGAGTTACTGAGTTAGGACTGTAATCTGAGGAAAATCATAGAAAGCAGGAAGATTTGGCCCATTGTGTCTATGCCTGTTGAAGAACAGGTGTACAGCCTAATCCTATCGTCCAGCACTAGGTCCTGCACATCACCTCCCTTCAGGTACACGTCTGCGAACACTTTAAATATAATGAGGGGCAGCAGTGATGGTGCCAGTGACCTGGGTTCAAACTTGACCATGGGTGCTGTCTGTGTGGAGTTTGCACGTTCTCCCTGTGACAACATGGGTTTCCTTCAAGTGCTCCGGTTTCCTCCCACATCCCAAAGATATGCAGGGTAAAAGGTTGATAATAAATTGCCCTTTGTGTGTAGTGTGGGGGGTGGGGGGGAAGTTGCTGAGAATGTGGGGAAATAAAAATGGGATTAATGTCGGATTAATGTAAATGGCTGGTTTATGGTTGGCATGGACTCAGTGGGCTGAAGGGCCAGTTTCCATGGTGTATCTCTCCATTATCTGCCTCATGTTCCATGGTTTCAGTTCCTACCTCTCATTCAGCTCCAGACCCCTGTCAGCCTCTGGGTGAGAAACATTTTCTACATCTCCATGCTATTCGTTCTTGCAATTACCTTAAATCTTCACTGACCGGTCTTTGACCCTTGCAAAGGGCTCAGCATCATTCATCTCCAATAACTCTGGTCCCACCAGTAATGGTTTGCCCTTTCCTCTGGGGATTCTTGTAGAAAAGACCCTTACTGTTCAGTAGGTTTCCTCAAAGATGGGGGTGGGGGCGTGGCATTGGGAGAGGTAAAAGATTTAAAAGAAATAATTGGGTCCAAGCATCATGTGATTCATGAATAGGAGCACATTTATCAGGACTGACCTTCGCCAAGGTGTATTTTCCCCACAAAACCTGATCTAAGCTGGATGGCAGAGTCGTGCAAGCATTGCCTCAATCTTGACCTCCAGTCCAGTCTGTGTGAAGTTTGCACATTCTCCCTGCGACTATGTGGGTTTCCTCAGGGTGCTCCGGTTTCCTCCCACATCCCAACAATGTGCAGGTTAGTAGGTTAATTGGCCACTAAATTGCCCCCAATGTGTAGATGAGTGGTAGAATCTGGGGGGAGTTGATGGGAATGTGGGGAGAATAAAATGGGTTAAAATAGGATTAGTGTCAATGGGTTCTTGATGGTCAGCATCGACTCGGTGGGCTGAAGGGCCTGTTTCTGTGCTGTATCTCTCTATCACTTGGAGACTTTAACTTGGGTCAGACTACTGATTCATATTTAACGGGGAACTTTGATAACCAGCTTCATCCCATTGAAGGAAACTGGATTTAACAATGGGGACCTAAGGAAAGTGAATACCGATGTTAAACCACAGCTGGATGTCTGCAGATGTTCGCCCCCACTAAAAAAAGAGGAGCTCATGGATTCTCCCAGCATGTCTGTGTGTGATAAATCAGTGCAATTAGATGCACCTTGACAAACTCAGTCTTAATTCAGTTCACAGTAAGTCAGTACTTAATATTATATTACTCAAATTGCCAAAGCCCATCAAATTGTCACATAGATACACATAAATCTGTCACCTGTCCTATTAGAATGTAAATGTGAGTGATCTCAAACAGAACTCTTGCCATGTTTTCTGCTTTTCAGAATCCCTTCACCAAGTCTGCATTACACGATGATCCTACCTTTTTTTAATTCTTCATTCACAAAACACAAGCAAAGCCAATCAGTCCCACAAGCTCTGGAATAATCTCAGTATATTGACCTCCTTGTAAATAATTCAAAAATCTATAGCTACTGTAAGTTTTGATGGTTAAAACTTTCTTCTCTATTAGCTGCAAGGACACAGAGCTAATGCATGAAAAATGTTAAAATGAGCCAGAATGAAATGTAATTACATTCATGCCAATTTAGATACCAATCGCTGGAAATTCTGGTGGAGCAGAATCACATTTTGCAGTAATCATTGTTGAGACGTGTCAAACTTTCCCACAAAATTCTTGGCTTGATATTTTACCAAAGGCATTAACCCCTTCACGATAACAGAGTTAGTGCCTTAAAATATCAGGACATGCTCATTACAGAAGTTACATGACATTACATGTTATGTTATGTTACATGACATGTCACAGCAGAAATCTAAAATTCCGACACCCTCGGGACTTTGGTAGTGCCAGACCAGCACGTGTTCTGCACTATTGGAACAATACCAAAACACACCTAGATTTCACTTTATTTTAACATGTTGTACAATAGTAGAATAAGTTGATCAGGCTGCTGACTGATAACTGCACTGAGTGTGATGGGAAACCTTGTTGACTGAGAGAAGGCTTTCAACACAAAGCATTCCTGACACAATTGGAACATGAGTAGTTGATCACATGGTCTACAGATCACAAGATCTTTTCAAAGAGTGCACATGTATTGTAAGGACAGAACAAGGAAGATTAAATAAACACAGAAACATCCGGAAACACTCAGCAGGTCAGCCAGTCAGACCTGTGAAGAGAGAAGTGGGGTTAATAATTCAGGTCAATGCTCTTTCATCAGATCTTTTAGTTCTGGTGAAAAATTAGTTACCTAAAACATTAATGTAAGAGATTGAAGGGTGACTTTATTGAGGTGTTTAAAATCATGAGGGACATAGATTGGGTGAACACATAATCTTTTTCCCAGGGGAGGGAAATAGATTTAAGGTGAGAGGTGAAAGATTTGAAAGTGATCTGAGGGGCAACTTCTTCATGCAGAACGTGGTACATATATGGAATGAGCTGCCAGAGAACGTGGTTGAGGCTGGTACAATAACAACATTTATAGGACACTTGGATAAATACAAGGAGAGGAAAGGTTTAGAGGGATATGGCTCAAATGCAGGCAAATAGGACTAGCTTGGTGAACACCATGGATGGCATGGATGAGTTGGGATGAAGGGTCTAGTTTCCATGCTTTGTTACTCTATGACTCTGCTCTATTAACTCTGTATCTTGCTCCACAGATGCTGCCTGATTTGCTGAGCACTTTCAGAATTTTCCCTTTTTATTTCAGACTTCTGCTTTGGCACTTCTCCAGGTTTTACAGTTGCGTCCGTATGCCAAGATGCCTTTGATCACCATCCCTACTTGTCCACATCCGTGCCTGATCGAACCCTGACTGCAGATGATGAGAATCAATAACAACAGAAAAACTCGTGACTGAGAGAAACAAGTAAAGACCACAACACGGGAATAAGCATTGAGGGAAGTGAAATGATGAAGAAAAATAAGCATGACACATACAGATCGACAACACTTGGCCAGATCAGTCAGAAGACTTGTGATAAGAGAATGGATAGAGAAGCAGAGTTCAGATGCACAAAGGCAATCAAAATAATAAGCCACAATGTCACCAATGCTTTAACTTCAGTCAATACCTATCAACACTAAGAGCGCTTTAAACAAGTAATCTTTCTATCAATACTTTGTTATCAGTGGACTATAATATCCCAGCCAGAAAACAAAGAGTGGCTTCCAAAATGAGGTTCCTGAGGAGAGTGCTGGGAGTGAGACAAGAGACAATGTGCTGGAGGAATTCAACCGGTCATGTTTGGTGGACTGATGGAAGGTTTCAACCTGAGATGTCAACAAGTTCTTTCCTCCCACAGATGCTGCCTGACCCGCTGAGGCCCTCCAGCACATTGTTTATCACTCCAGATTCCGGCATCTGCAGTCTCTTCTGTGTCTCCATGAAATGAGAGACGACTGTTTAATGAAAGGTGATGTGTTAAATAACAGGCTTAGCTGTTCAGTCTCAAGATGCAGGTTGTTTACTCAAATGCATGCAGGGAAACAACTCAGAGGCTGAGTTATTGTGAACTTTACAGCTAACCCCATTTGATACATTTTATCATTAATCTCCAAATGTGCTGTGCTATACAATTGTCCAACCAGGACCTTCTCACTGTCTTCACTTGCTTTTCTACTGCGTGGTAAGAGGTTCGGCAAGTGAATATTTTTGTTCTTTACTTTATCTGGGGTTAAAACTCAAACTGCTTCTGTGACCCTTCTGTGCTTAGTTGACCATCCCATGTCTCCATGCTCTTCAGACTCTGTGTAGATGAACTGACTTATCATCCTCAGCACATCAGAAGTGATATCAGAGAACCCATAGGGATCTAACCAGCATGGTATTACTTCAAGAGACAACACATGTATTAAGGCAAAGGAGGATGAGTGGAAGAAGGGCAAGTGCCTGGTGAAACCAAAATTAACATTGGCTGAGCTGGACACCAATTATATTACTTAAAAAAAGGAAAAAAAAATACAGATGCTGAAAATCTGAAACAAAACCAGAGAATGTGGGATAAAGTCAACAGGTCGGGCAACATCTCTGGAGAGGGAAACTGAGTTAATGTTTCAGGTTGATGAACTTTCATGAGAACTGGTCAGTTGTGATATAAAATAGAAAGACTGGTAAGATGAAATTGTTGACTGACATATTAAGTTGCAGGCTGCAAGGTGCCAAGTCAGTCGATGATACACCTTGAACTTACACTGCTTCACCTAAGCCCAATGTAAGAGGCCAAAGATGGAGAGGTGAATGTGAGAGGGAGATAGAGAACTAAAGTAAAATTGGCAGTGAGATGTATACCAGGTTAGACTTGAACCTAATTTTAGCTTGGCATGACACCTCTCCCATTTCCTGCCACCTCAGCCTCATACTCAGCAACTGCTGCCTTTCCCATGCTCCCTTCAACCAGTCCACCAACCAACCAGTAGCATTATAATTATGCAATGACATACAATTAGGGATTGGCACTAAGTACTAGCCTAGCTTCTCTCACCCTCTTCTTGTGAACATGTAATAATAGTATGCTATATGCAACTTAATATTTTCTTCTGCAATTTCAGATAATTAGCCTTTCTACTTTGAATAAAACTCACTTTTAACTGTTTCCCTCTCCACAGATGCTGCCTGACCTGCTGAGTTTATCCTGCATTCGCTGCTTTTATTTCTGATTTCCAGCATCTGTGTGTCTATGTGAGTCACTGTATTTTCTGTATACAAGCCACAACTTCTCATAACTCAATGGAAAAACCTTTGAGCCGCTTCCCTGCATGAACTTGAATAAACTGCTTGCATCTTGAGACTGAATAGCTTAGAGCCAATTCTGCTACTTAACACTGCCTACTTTGTTAAATAGGTGCGTCTTGTTTCACTGCCAGCCCTCAACTCCGTTCCTTCATTTTGAGAGCCACTTGCTTCCGTTTGTGAACATTTTTAAAAAAATGTTACATAAATCTTAATCAGCCAAATTTTCAACCCTTCAATGAGAAGTATATTATCCATGTGCTTTTTCTTAGTAGCTTGTACAAATTTTCTTTAAAGCAGTGATAGGACCTTCTAGAAAATTCTTAAGAAATTAACATCCATAAGAATTACTTTTGGAAGAAAATTACTTCCTAAGATTGTGCAGTACTGTCATTGTGATCGTTGAGTCTGCTAGCAGCCAAAGAAAATGTTTGTTATGTTCTAATTTAATTATTTTTTATTTTATATGTTGTATATTATAATATGTGTATATTATATTGTATATGTATACATTATATAGTATTATATGTATATTTTATACATTTTTGTTAATTTAATTTTGATCTTCATCACAGATGTAGTCATTAGATCTGGAACCATGGAACACATTCTATTTCTGGTTCTCACTTTCAGTCCAAAGCACTTGCATGTCAACGGTAGGATGAAAAGAGAGCAACACTACCCGAAATGTGCTCCTACAGTGGAGCTCATTCCCAACCTCAGTGTGCCAGCCCTTCATTGCTCAAGTTAGCCCCCTCGTGGCCTCTCTGGGTGAGAACACCATGTCTGTGCCAAATGTGGGCAAGCTTGGTGAAGTGAGGCTCAACACACGTTGACATAAATCTTATGAGATATGATCCAAAATACATTCTTGCTTGACTCTTACACCTCAAAATCAGACCATCCAGATATGGACATGCACCCTATTTCTTAATTTTTCTTCATTGTTGCTGGAATTCAGTAATTCTGTGGGAATATCTTCATCAGAAGGACTGCAGAGGTTCACAGAAGCAGGTCACCAGCTTCTCAAGGGCAATTGGGGATAAGCAATAAATTCTGGCCTTGATATTCATGCTTACTTCCTAAAAATTCCTAGAAGTTCAATTTTGAAATCATATTCAGAGGACAAGGTTTTTTTTTACAAATGGGGAACAAGGGTGGCCTAGTGGCATGACGAGTAAAGCCACTGCCTCTGACCTCTGCTTCTGTCTGTGTGGAGTTTGCATGTCCTTCCTGTGACTGTGTGGGTGTCGCTCTGGTTTCCTCCCACATCCCAAAGATGTGTGGATTGGTAGGTTAATTGGCCGCTGTAAATTGATCTATGTGTGTCAGTGAGTGGTAGAATCTGGGAATGTGGGGAAAATAAAAAATGGAATTAGTGTAGGATTAGTGTAAATGGGTGGCTGGTGGTCAGCACGGACTCGGTGGCCGAAGGGCCTGTTTCTATGCTGTATCTCCCGTGGACTGTCTGAGTACATGACAATTAACATCAAATTATAAATTAATTACACTTTTCTGCTCAGTATCTGAACAGGAAAGTGTATAACCAAGTACAGTGAAGTTCCAATAATCCAACACCATTGGGGATTTCATGGTGCCAGGCCAGCAGATTTTCCAGACTTTTGGATGTTACTCCTAATAATACCACAACACAGTTTTATTTCAGATTTTTTAGCATGTTGCACTGTAGTATAGCAACTTTTCCAGTGAACCCAGTGGGTATGAAAGGGAGCAGGAAATATCCAAGCACTCTGGACCCCAAATCCGGAGCTAGGGTTGGTGTCCCCTGGTGTTCTGGACCCCGACCCTGGCTCTGGGTACACACCCAGCCCATGGTCTGGAACCTGGACACACAACCCACTCACACTGTGAGGACACAAGATAAGATATCTTTATTAGCCACATGTACATCGAAATACACAGTGAAATGCATCTTTTGCGTAGAGTGTTCTGGATGCAGCCCGCAAGTGTCGCCACGCTTCCCGCGCCAACATAGCGTGCCCACAACTTCCTAACCCATATGTCCTTGGAATGTGGGAGGAAACCGGAGCACCCAGAGGAAACCCACTCAGACACAGGGACAACGTACAAACTCCTTACGGACAGCAGCGGGGATTGAACCTGGGTCGCTGGCACTGTAATAGCGTTACGCTAACCGCTACACTACCGTGCCTGCCTTGCAGACTGCAGATGCTGGAATCTGGAGCAATAAGCAATCTGCTGGAGGAACTCAGAGGGTCAATCAAGCAGCACCTGTGGGAGGAAAAGAATTGTCAATGTTTCAGGATGAAACCCTGCATCTGTCCTGATGCAGGGTTTTGACCCAAAATGTTGATAATTCCTCTCCCCCCCACCCCCCCAGATGCTGCTCGACCCGCTGACCTCCTCCAGCAGATTGTTTGAAACTAATGAGTGAGCCAGGTGTTGAACTGTCAGGAATTCTGAACAACTGGATGAGTTTTTACAACATTTAGTATATTTGATTTTTAAATCAATTGTTTCATTTATTATATCATGAAGTTCAGTGTTTAATGAACACAAAGATCGGCATTGATTCAAGTTCTACATCACCATGACAGCAAAGCTCAGGGAGTGCTTCATTGTCAGAAGTGCAATTTTCAGATAATGCATTAGACCAAGTGCCCTGGTTGCCCTGTTTGTTGGCTGTAGAACATGTCACTGTTTCCAAGAAAAGTCATGGAGTTATTCCTGCACCTATCAACTTGCACCTATCAACCACCATCTCTGGTGAATGTGGGAATTGACAGTGCTCATAATTCAAAAGATACTTATCAACTGTGAAGCATATTAACGTGAACCAAGGTCATGAAAGGAGTTTTATCAGGAGTCAAACTCCAATAACCCAGTACTCTCAGGACTTTGGTGGTATCGGACAGGCAGATTTTCTGGATTATTGGAAGTCACGTCTATTAACGTCTCCACACACAATTAGTTCACTAATTTTTGGATGTTACACAATAGTATAATAAATTTTCTGGTGAATTGAAAGGGGGCACAGCAAACAAGGGCCAGTGTGTTAAATTGAGTGTCGAAAACAGGGTCTCGCTGAATTTACAAGGAACATGGGAAATGGTATCTGATGAGTTCTAAGGGAGTGTGGGAAATGGATCCCTGGTGGGTTTAAGGATAGCATGGGAAACAGGGCTTTGGTACCTTTCAAGCGAGTGTGGGAAACAGAACCTGGTGTGTTTAAAGGGAGCAAGGGAAATGGGGCCCTGGTATGTTTGAAAGGAGCAGGAGAAATGGGGACCTGACATATTTAAATAGAGCACAGAAAACAGGGCCTCCGTATGTTTACAGGACCTTGGAGTGTTTACAGGGTCTCAGAGTGTTTACTGGTCCTTGGTACCTTTACAGAGGCTGCAGGAAATAAGGCCCCAGTGAGCCATCGGGATTTCCAAACAATCAGACAGCAGATTACTACCAACAGAAGGTTTTCTTTTACATGGGGTTAATTTTCTGGGTAGCTTTAGATTCTGGGAATTTAATGACCTCAGAGTTTCTTTCTGAGATTGTGTAAATAATTAGGCTACCAATTAAAATCCCTTTTATAGGAATGCTGAATGTTGAACTGGATCTAAAATAGCATGGCTGATTCCATACTGGTGAGGGTGCTACATGTTCGCAACTACTGCAGTCTGCAGAGGAGAGGTTGTGATGTAAATCAATACTGCAGCACTGACTTGATACTACCAGTGATATTTTGGTCCTCAATAATTCAGTTTCTCCCCTCTCTGAACCTTGGATGGTTGAATGCATAAGTTTAACAGCAGGCAGGGTATGCTTCACTATGTCTACCCAACCTACACCATCCTTAACACTGTTGTCTAAAGAGTTCCTTATTAACTTTTAGTTGGATTTCTATTGATGGTTACTGCAACGGTATTAGTGTTTGGTATTTGCTATTTCCCAAAGTCTACAGGGAGTAGGGTTGTCAGCATCAAATTACTTCCCTAACTTCTCTGCTCCTGTGCGTCAGAGATTGCAGATAGGAAAGGTTTCGAAGGTTATGGGCCAAACGCTGGCAAATGAGACTAGCTTGGATGGGCATCTTGGTCAGCACGGACCAATTGGGCCAAGGAGCCTGTTTCTGTGCTGTTTCACTCTATGACTCCATATCAGGAGACATTCCCGTTGGGATACAATGTGACTGGGGTGATAATCAAAGTCACTATCTGGTGTTGTGTCATCTTTGCACTAATATTAGAGACACAGTGCTAACAACTACACAAAGACAAGCAGCCACACTTGCGCTGTCAAGACATGAGGTGATCGGCCTCAGTCATGGGGAAATAAGTGGAGGAATGGGATTGATGGGATTGTTCTGAAAGCCAGCATAGAGTTGATGGGCTGAATGGTCTCTTCCCGTGGTCATAAGAACATATACCTCAGAGGCAAAACATGGGGAGGAAGACAGTGAGCTTCTGCAGTTAGAGTTTCATGTGCGGGGGGAGTTATAACTTCGGAATTAACCCCTGTGCACTGGCTGGTGAAAGTAGCAAAGGATGTTTATTGTGTTGGCTGAAGATATGGTACAGGAGAAGGGGCATATTGGCACCAACACTACAGAACAGAGACCTGCTCGAGATGGAAGAGTTACCCCAGTGCAGAGCTGAGACTAATATCCTTCTACATTGGTAGCATTGAGGAGGTTTTGAACAAATTCGACAGGGAGTTGGGAAAAAGATATAAGGAGTAATTTAAACCTTCCCCCCCCCAAAGATAGAGTTTAATTGAGACAGAATTTTTAAAAACAATTATAAAAAGGACCTCTGTGACCCAAGCATTCACTTTCAGTGTAAAAGTGACGGGGAGAGAGGTAGGTGATTAATCCGCTTGTAAGCACCATTGGTTTTTGAGTTCTAATGAGGCTCAGTTTCTCCACTTTAACTTTTACATTCACCTGTTTATTTCAGCTGAGTTATAACTTCATCCTCCACCTTGCCCCGATGATTAGATTCATCCCCCTCTCCCCAACTTACGAACCCGACATCCACCTGCTGGCCCAGCCCCCCCCCCCCCCCCCCACCCCATTCCACCCCATTATCCTCCTTACCAGCCAATCTCCGTCCTGCCAACCGACTGACTACCATGTACACAACCCAATGTGGTCCCTCTCCTTCCATCAGATCCTGGTCAGAAACACGTGCCCCAGCCACCCCAGTCTCAAGTCTTTGAAGATGGCAGAATAGGTGGGAGAAGTAGTTAGAAAGTTGCAGGTGAGTGTCTTACAGAGGGATCGAAGTGTTCTTGTGCACAAATCCCTAAGAGTCTACAGACAGGTGCAGCCAGTGGTCAGGAAGGCAAATGGCATGTTGCAAGAGGATCGGAGTTTACAAATAGGGAAGTGTCCGGATTGGAGACCATGTCTTATGAGGATAAGTTGAGCGAGCTCGGGCTTTTCTCTTTCGAGAGAAGGAGGTTTAGAGGTGACTTGATAGAGGTGTACAAGATGATAATTGGCATAGATTGAGTGGACAGTCAGAGACTTTATCCCAGGGCGCCAATGGCTAACACGATGGGACATAATTTTAAGGTGATTGGAGGAAGGTATAAGGGGGATATCAGAGGTAAGTTTTTTACACAGAGAGCGGTGGGTGCGTGGAACGCACTGCATTGCAGAGGTTGTGGGGGCAGATACATTAGGGACATTTAAGAGACTCTTAGATAGACACATGAATGATAGAAAAAAGGGGCTATGTGGGAGGGAAGTGTTAGATAGATCTTAGAGCAGGATAAAATGTCAGCACAACATTGTGGGCCGAAGGGCCTGTACTGTGCTGTAATGTTCTATGTTCTATGTTTTTAACAATTGTATAGGGTACTGGTGAGTCCACACCAGCAGCACTCTGCACAGTTTTGGTTCCCTTATTTAGGAACGGACATTGGAGGCAGTCCAAAAGAGATTCACTAGGCTCATTACTGGGATGAGTGGGTTGTCAGAATCAGAATCAGGTTTATGAGGGTTATGCCCATGATGGAGCTGGCTAAGTCTACAACCCTCTGCAGCTTCTTTCAATCCTGAACATTGGAGCCTCCATACCAGGCGGTGATGCAACCAGTCAGAATGCTCTCCACCGTACATCTGCAGAAATTTGTTCTATCATGAGTGACTAAAATAATCAGATCTGTATTCCTTGCAGTTCAGAAGAATGAGGTGTGATCCTATCTAAACATATAACATCCTAAGAGGGGATGACAGGGTAGATATCGAGATGTTTCCACTAGTGGGAGAATCTTGAACCAGGGAACAAATTTAAAAGATTAGGGGACTGTCATTTAAAATTGAGGTCGTAGGAACCTTTTCTCACAGAGGGTGATGGTTCTCTGGAATTATCTCACCTGGAAGGTTGTAGAGCTTGGATTACTGGGGGTATTTAAACAGGAAGTAGATAAGTTTTTGGAAGATCAGGGAACTGAGGGCTCTGGGGAACTGGCACAGAAGAGGAGTTGAGGCCTGGGGCAGATCAACGATAATCATACTGAATGGCAGGTCTATCTTGGGGGAGCTGTGACCTGCTTCTGCTCCTGATTTCTTATACCCCTGTATTCTATGAGCACCCTGGCTTTATAAGTAGAAATATAAAGCACATATTGAAAGATAGGTTTGCACTAGCTATTCTGTCTATTAGTGAGCATCACACTTTAGGAGGAAGCAGAAGAGATTTACTACAGTTACCCAGATGGACTGCATTTATTCTCCTCAGAGCAGATGCAGTTAAGAGAATTGATGTGTTGAAAATCATGGAGGGTTTATCATAATGGGTGAAGGGTGATCAGTAAATGAACCATAGGCAACATGAGAAAAACATTGGTACTCAACAACTGCGTGAGATCTTACTTAATTATTACATCACAGAAGGCGGCATTTAACTCATCAAATCCATGCCATCTCCCAGCAGAAAAGTGGCATCAGTTCATTCCCCTATAATCCAGCTACTTATTCTCTCACATACTCATTACCTCCTCTCTGGTTCTTTTGCCGTTTAGTTACACTGAGGGATAGTTTATACAGCAGCCAATTAACCAGCCTGCACATCTTTTGGATGTGGTACGAAACCAGAGGACCCAGCAGAAACCCACACACAGACATACAGAGAACATGTGAACTCCACACAGAGAGCACCCGAGGTCAGAATTGAACCTGGGGCTGAAATACATTCACTTACTGCTGCACCTGCATGCTGTCCTCCTGAAATGCAAGGCCTGAAAGAGCAGCGTAAGCAGGTTCAGTTGCAAATTCAATCCTCTTCCCTCCAAAAGGAAATTAGATTAAGACACAAAGAAAGAATTTCAGAAGTACAATGAAGAGCAGTGAAGTGGGATGAACATCGTTGACAAAAGTAAATAAAATACTGCAGATGCTGGAAATCTGAAATAAATGAAAATGCTGGAAACACTCACCAGGTTAGGCAGCATCGATGCAGAGAGAAATGGAGTTAATGTATCAGGTTGGAGATCCAGACCGTTTGTGAAAGAAAGAAAAAAAATGTTATTTTAAGTTGCAGAGAATGTGGTGGGAGGGATGGATAGGACGAAGTGAATATATGTGATAGGCTCAGGCCAGGTGAAATGGGTTAATAGAGCAGTTCGAGGCTGATTCTGTGCCCAACCCAAGAATTCTGTTCACAGCAGTTCTGTGCATGTAAATACTCAGAGAAATGACAATAAAGCAAATCTTGAATCTTGAATCTTGATTATCCTTCTTTGTCAGTGTTATGTATTACCAACAGTGGGACTGTGGCACATGTCCAGCAGGTCAGGCTGTGTTTATCGAGAGAGAAAAATTCTTTCTTTCTGAAAAAGCCAGCACAGAAGCGATACACCAAGTGTCATACTACCCCATGATTCTATAATGCTGCTGTACCCAGTGACTCCATTTATCCTCCCAAGGACATTGATATATTCAAACACATGTTAGCTGTTAACATTCTGATGCTGGACTTGTTTCACCCAAGCAGATCTTGCAATTTTTCTTAGAGGAAATATGTCACGGAACTTGAGAAGCAACTTAAATGTTCCCAGCAATGATCAATGTAAGAATCTATCCAATTATGTCCTGGTGCAGTATTTATCATTGCTGCTGCTGTTGACGCCATTTATTCTGCACATCATTTTTCATGTAAGGTCACTGGTTCATGACGTACAGGAAGTAATAAAGAGAATCGTCCATTGTGGTTTGAAGAGCTCAGTTGAATTTGAAAGTCCTGAACATATCTCATTGAAATGTGGCGTTTAATAAATAAAAAGGTAGAAAATCATATACTGACTTACTTTTGTATTTAAATTAATTTCTACATGGAAAGTATGGGATAATTAAATCTTGAGATTATTATATGTTCAGGAAAAGGGCTCACACACACTCATATGCATGCAAGCACATGCACACAGGCAAATGTACAGGGAGAAACTTAAGCACAAACACACACACACACTTGCACAGACATGCATACACACACACACACACACACACACACACACGCACACAGGAGTACACATTCAAAACCACATAGGAGCGCATGTGCAATCACACATTCACACACAGACGCACCCATAAACACAAGCACACATACACTCTCACACGCTCACAGCACGTATATGGAAGAAGGTCGTTGACACACAATGGAGGCACAAAAACGTTGATGTAATTTGATTGTAATTTAAATCAAATATCTGACTTCTTTCTGTTAAATTCAAGAAAAAGTAAAAACTGAATAGGGCTTGGTGGTGCCCCTCATTTGGACTGAAAATTGGTGACCAATTGGCTGAAGTTTCTTGCAGGATCATATAAGCACATTTTTAGTGAAACTTTGGCATACCAGTGAGCTTGGGAGGCTTAATATCAGAAAGACACAGTGTGGGCAGGTGATTACATCATTCCATGTGCAACACTACCAGCACCAGTTCTGACATTCTGGGGCAGATCGGAGCATGAAGACCCACATTCAATGATTTAAGAACAGCTTCTTCCCCTCCACCATCAGATTTCTGAACGGTTCATGAACCCACGAACACTACCTCATTATTCCTTTTGTTTTTGCACTATTTATTTTTGTAATTTATAGGTTTTTATGTCTTTGCACTGTACTGCTGCTGCAAAACTGCAATTTTACGTCAAATGTCAGTGACAATAAATCTGATTCTGATTTTGTTCAGGATGAACGAAGAAAATGTCATGGAGTAGAAGAAAGACCTCACTCAGCCTAACAAACCTACTTAAAGGGTTCAGCAGTATCTTTATTGTTTATTGCTAATTGATTGGAAGGACATTTGGTTGTGTTAATTTGCTTGAGTTTCATTTTTGGACACAACAAGCAATTAGGAAGACAAATGGTCTGTTGTCCTTTATTGAGCACAAGAGTGACGTTTTACTGTAATTATGTGGGGCCTAGTGAAACTGCATCTGGAATATTGTGTGAAGCTCTGGCTTCCATTCTAATCTTCTCTCTGGCTACTAATTCAAACACCAGTATCTGAGCCCACGGCTGTGAGTGTTAGATCAAATGTAGTGCCTTTCTTCGTCTTTCTTTTTAAATGTTATTTACAGCATTGTAACAGGCCCTTCCAGCCCAATGAGTCTGCGCCACCCATTTTAAACCCATATTAACCTACCGTACGTCTTTGGAATGTGGGAGGAAACCGGAGCACCCGGAGGAAACCCACGCAGACACGGGAGAACGTACAAACTCCTTACAGACAGCAAGGGGAATCGAACCCCGATCGCTGGCGCTGTAATAGCGTCGCGCTAACTGCTATGCTACTGTGCCGCCCAATTTTCTTTTTCAATCTTTTTATTAATTTTCAAATTAGTACAAAATAATATATATATCATTAGTAATTATACATATGGTGCTAAGAGATCAGGATAGCAATCATAACAGTTAAAATATATAATCACAAGGAGTAAAAAAAGTAATCTAGACCTCCCGTTCTCTTATTAAGTGAACAAATACAAAAGGAAAGATTGAAAAGAAATGGAATTTAATTATATGAAAGAAGAACCCCCAAATCAAAAAAAAATGTTGATAATAAACCAAACAAAAACCAAAAACTTCAAAAAAAAACTGGACTGATATTTCTTCAATTAAAAAGAAAAGGAAACTATGTCATCAACTCCGCTTCTCTGCATTCATGGGTTATTGAGAGGGGTCTGAAAAAGGTCAGCTTATATCATATGGAAATATCGAGCCTTTCTTCATCACTGTCAGATTGCTTACACACTGCCCGGCTAGCTGGTTATTCGAAAAGGGCCCACAGGCAAGGCCTCAATGAGGCAGGTTTGGTGGGGTAAGAATGCAACTAAGTGTATGCCTATACTATCTAGAGATTATAACATCAAAAGAGGTTAGGGATGAGGGGAAAGTGAGATTTGAGGTGGAGGATTAGATATGAGGACACTGCTATTTTCAATTTTATCGACACTGCAGTTGGTCTCACGTAGTGGTGGCTGCACCCATAATGACCAGCACCCTATCCTCTGGGTTAGGGCAATGTTGAACTCACACTTGTCTCCCAATGATTTGCTGATGATAATGTCAATTCCACACCAATTTTTCCCTACAAAGAAATGTGAAGTATGTTACTGTCTCCTGCAATGTAGTTGGGTGTTGTGCCAACTATAGCTGAATAGTGAAAAGTTGTGAATTGTGCACATGAGGCTTGCAGTAAAGTTAAGTGTGTGAGGATGTGATTGTGCATTTGAATGTTCAGTAGGGGTACTCATTGACAGAGATTACTGGTGAGTGACTGTGAGGAGTCCATGTACAGCCTGGAGCAGTGTGTGATACTTGTGTTGTAGTTGTTAATAGATGGGGGTCTGATGATATATACACTGAACTTGCCACATGTGAAGTCATTAAAGTTCTTCCGGTACTTCATCCAAATGTTTTGGGCTTGATTCTTTCAGGTTCATTCGTCATTTCCTCCCCCTGCAGCTAAACTGGTGGACTTTCTGCCTGCCTGTGAGAAGAGGAACTCCTTATTCCTCTCCACTCTGGTACCACATCATAACATCAAGGCATTCCCTCTTGTTCTTGAACAGCCATAGCTTCCAAGTAGACTGCAGACATCTGTGGAATGACTTTCACCAGAATACTTGTAACGGCAAAGCACCTCCCCTTCAGCAAGTACAACCATGGGTTTAGTAAACACTAGCCAGCTTCAGCTGAGGCAAACATTGCTTAAAATCAACACACCCCTCGACAGCAGATGGGAGGGGAAGCAGAATAGTTGGTACGGTTTGGTCACTGAAGTCATGTGAACAAGGTTGTAATATTAATGTTATCAGCAACCTGCAATTGATCTTCAGGAATAGATAATTGTGCACTAAACAATCTGTTGGAGGAACTCAGCAGCTCGAGCAACATCTATAGGGGGAAAGGAATTGTTGACATTTCAGGTTGAAACCCTGCATCAGGGCATCGACAATTCCTTTCCTCCCACAGGTGATGCTCGACCCGCTGAATTCCTCCAGAAGATTGTTGCTCCAAATTCCAGCATCTGCAGTCCCTTGTGCTTCCATGGATAATTGTGCAATGTGTTTCAATTTAACCCCCACAGCCAATGTTTAATTAAAATGTGTGAACGGGCAACAGCAAATTCACATGGAGCCCCTTCTGCGCTTATTTATTTCCTCTTTACCAATCAGATTGAAAGTTTCCCCTGTAGAAAGTGGTTGACATAAAACCACTTTCTGTGCACTTCCTAAATGAAGTACAATGTAAAGTGTAAGGGAAAACTGCTGTGAGTTGTGCTTTGTGTGGGCATTTCCTTCCAGGCACAGGGGAAGATGGACATTGTTGGATTCATCTGTTTTAAGTAGTTTTTTAACATGTATAGTGTTTAATACACCTCAAGAGGCTGTACAAGGAATGGCCACTTCCTAGATTATTGGTTTGTCCATCAGGTGAATATGTGTTTTCTCATTGGTTGGTTTCGCCTCAGGTATCTGATAGGTTTTCTGACTGGACTATTGTTAGCTAAGAAGTACCTCTTATCTCAGGTATAAAAGGTGTCATTTTTTTGTTAATCTCTCTCTTGATCTCTTCTCCCCCTGGCCCTAACTCATCTTTAGTTCCTTTTGTCTCGGCTCATCTCCCAGTAGTAAAGCTAGTCCCATGTGTTCTGTGACTGTTTCTTTGTTTTAAACTTTTCCAATAAAACTTTGTGAAGCACCAAGTTGTTTTCAAGCCATTTGTGGACTCCTGAAAGAACCTGCTGATTTGAAAATAACCGGATTCGACAACATGAATATTGGCATCTGATGGCATGGAACCCATGCCTGGATATCACTTTCCAGATTTTCTGCCAGTCAGCTGTGGTTTATTGGTAAGCGAGTGCTGGGAAACTACACCCAGCAAACTCTGGCATGCTCAGGACTTTGGTGCTGCTGGATTGACAAATTTTCCAGACTTCTGGATGTTATTCCTCTTAATACCCCAATATACTTCTAATGAGTTTTTTCTAGCTGTTACACAGTATTATAATAAGTTGTCCAGTGACCTTGGGAGGTTTCAAAGATGTCCAAGAACTGGGGCACCAGTGAGTATCAGGTGAGTGTGGGCACCAGTGAGTATCAGGAGAGTGTAGTGACCAGTGAGTATCAGGGGAGTGTGGGGACCGGTGAGTATCAGGTGAGTGTGGGCACCAGTGAGTCTTGGGTGACTGATGGTACCAGCGAGTTTCTGGGAGTGCGGGGTCCAGTGAGTATCAGTGGAGCGTGAGGACCTGAGGCCAGGGTGAGTCTGGGGAGAATGGGTAGTTCCTGGATCCCCATGAGTTCTGCAGAAACACAAGAACCAGTGCTCCCATAAGTTTCAGAGAGAACGAGAACTGGAGACCCAGTGAATTTCAGAGGAGTGCAAAGGAAACATCACTGGTGAGCCAGATGCCTAACCATTGGGATTTCCAAATAGCTGCTGCCAGATTTGCGGAGCTTTAGTGAATAGCATGGAGCAGTATATCAGGCTCATATTGTGGGATCCAATGATATATTCACCATCAATGCAGTGAGGTCATTAGAGTTGTTGCAACCCACCATCCGTGTCTTTGGAGCTTTGTTACCTCATCCCCTGCAGCAAAACTATATATGTGGAGATACTTCCTTGCTCCCCCGGGGAAGAGGAACTCTCTCCTATCTACTCTAGAACCATATCATAGTGTGTAGATATCTGATCTTTTCCCGTCCTGATGCAGGGTTTCAACCTGAAACATCGACCACCTCTTTGCCTCCACAGATGGTTCTTGACCTATTGAGTTCTTCCAGCAATTTATTTTTTACTCCAGATTCCAGCATCTGCAGTCCTTTGAGTCTCTCCTCCGGTTTTATCCTTGAGCAGGCTTTCATTGTGCTTATCAGGCCTCTTTCAGTAATAAAGAGTAGATGTCTGTAAGGAGTTTATACGTTCTCCCGTGTCTGTGTGGGTTTCCTCTGGGTGCTCCGGTTTCCTCCCACATCCAAAAGACATACGGTTAGGTTAATTTGGGTTTAAAATTGGCGGTGCAGACTCGTTGGGCCGGAAGGGCCTGTTACCATGCTGTAAATAAAATTTTTAAAAAAAGATGCTGGGTTTATTCAGTAGGTCAGGCAGCATCTGTGGAGAGACAAACAAAATTTTCAAATCAATGACCTTTCATCAGAACTGGAAAAGAGGGAGAACGTGTGCCTTTAAAATTGCAAAGAGCAGGAGAGGTGGAGAGAACAAAGGGAAGTTTGTGACTGGTGGAGACAAAGAGAGATTGCATGACACAAATAGTACTGGGGCTGGCTGTCAAATACTGGTGAAGTCACTTTAATTCCAGCTACAAATCAAGGGGAAGTAGAATAAAAGAGGATAAACGGGGGCACTAATGAGAAATATAGCATGCTGAAACTGTGACAGACAGAATAAAAGAGGTCTGGAAAGCTGAAATAAAAGAGAATGCTGGATATATTCAACAGGTCAAGCAGTATCTGTGGGGAGAAAAAAAATAGAGATGGCAGAGAATATGCCGTGAGCATATCTGGTTGAACTCCGGTGATGGAGAAAGAAGGAAAAAAAGGATCTGAACTCACAGAGTTGCTGTGCAGTGACGAGATTTCTAAATGATGATCATTAGGCATAATGGAAGGATACAAGTGAAAATCTGAAATCAATTAACCGGTGAGTGGTAGTTGAAAAGAGTCATATTTAAGTGTGTGAAAAAGAACAACTGGAAGCCTGCTCATTGCGCATCCATTCTTTGAAAGCTTAATTGCTCATAGTCATTTTCCACTCACAGGTAAGAAGTATAGAGGGTGGTAAGTCTGCTGCTTAGTTCACTGGGTCGATACCCTGATGTCACGCAATCCAGAGAATCAGGCAACAGAGCCTTGCTACATGACAAATTGTTTCGCTTCAACTCACACTGACCTCCCCTGACTTGTTAACTGATGCCACAATCATGCCATCTGCTGCCAACACTTGTATAAAGCAACTTTCCATCACAATGATCGAGGAAACTCGAGCACAGTCGCATTGCAGGAATAATTAGTCTATGCTTGAGTTTTCTCATTCCCCATGCCTTAACAAATCTATAATCTACAGCCCGGAATTACGCAGAAAAGTACACAAAATATATATAACGCACGTTTTCCATGGATGGTCCCAATTTTCATTAGAGATAGTACCCTTCCCAAAATTGTCTCAGAATGACTTCAAGTAGTGATTTATACACCACTGCATGATTCACTTAACCAGCCTCATTGGCAGAAACTGAGCCTTTTGGGTGCAACTTACCACTTTCAAGATTCACTCATCGTTCAACTTTGTTGCTCTGATCAAGATTTAAAGGTGCACTGCTGACATCTGAGCCTCTGACTGGTCACAATCAGAAACCATGGTAAGTTACCAAAACAAAACTCAAAACCCATTGACTCTGCTGAAACCCAGAGTGAGTGCATTTTGTTACGTTTAACCATTGAAATGCTCATGCAATGGGGACCTCAGTAACCAAACCAATAGGAGCTCTCTATTACTGGAGGAATCAAAAAGGTGATGATTTCTCCAGTGATAGAGACCTCCTATTGGTTGGAACCTCATCTCAGAAGGTGCCCACATTCCCGTGAAAGACTTTTCCCAGAGAGTCACCAATATCCCCCCCACCTCTCTGAAGAGGAATATCTTCACAGGCACAGGTTTTAAAGGCAGCCATTACAGAGATACATGCCTTCACAAAGAAGGACGCACTGCTCTCTTGAGCCAGACTGCTCTTTCCATCGAGGATAAGGTTACCTTGATTCTCAACTTCCTCACCATGGGATAATTCCAAGTGACTACAGCAGACCTCTGCTATGTCTGCCAATTTGCAGCTCACTGCTGCATTGGTGGGGTCACATGCTACCTTACTCATGAAGGGATGATTTGATTCACTTTGATTTCAGTGGAGAGGAAGGTCCATCTCATCCAGTGGGAGTTGCAAGAACATAGAACACAGAACAGTACAGTACAGAACAGGCCCTTCGGCCCACAATGTTGAGTCGACATAGCTAATCCCTCCAACCTACAGAATGCCCATATCCCTCTATTTTCCTCTCATTCATGTGCCCATCCAAGACCCTCTTAAAAGCCCCCAATGAATTTACCTCCACCACCCTATCAGACAACACATTCCAGGCATCCAGCACTCTCTGCGTAAAAAACGTACCCCTCACGTCTGTTCTGAACCTACCCCCTCTCACCTTAAATGCATGCCCTTACTGACTTACTGGCTTCCCACTAGTACAACAGTCATTGATTGTATTCTTGTGTCCCTAGGAGCTCCAGTCAGTAACCCTGACCTGCTCTTCACCAGAAAGGACTTCCACTCGTTGAATGTCTGTGGGATCGTAGATCATCAGGAGCTGTTCCTCATGCAGCCATGATCCATTCATCCCCAGAGTGAGTGAGCTGCCAGACATTGTCAGAGGCTATCACTGCCTGGACAGATGGATTCCGGGAGACAAGGGCTGCCCTCTCCATCCCTGGCTCCTCAATCCCATGCTCTTCCCTTAATCTGTAGAGAACTGCTGGAATGTAAACCTGAGCTCCAGAAACATTGTGGAGACCACTCTAGGTGTCTTCAAGATGCGATTCAGATGCCCCCTTCAGTCCAGGGATGGAGAACCTTCTGTGTATACAAACAGGTGCAGATTTTTAAAATATATTTCAAAAATATACTTCATTCATAAAAATATATGCAGGAAATACAATAGAATCAGTACACATCTTTCTTTACATTCATTGTGCCATCAGTTCAATATGTCATCTTACAAATGACACTCATATTTCCTCTTCAAACAATATACTCATCAAGGTGTTGACTTCATCACTGTATGCTGCACAATCTGGTGACATGTGAGCAGGAAGATCCAGAGGAAGAGGGGGAAGGAGGCCTGGAACCTGAATGCCCACGGGAAGTATGGGGGGAGTCAAAGGTATTAGTATTGGTTTATTATTGGTATTAGTATTGGTCTATTATTGATATTGGTATTGGTTTATTATTGGTATAGGTATTGATTTATTATTGTCACTTGTACTGAGGTACAGTGAAAAACTTGTCTTGCATACCGTTCGTACAGATCAATTCATTACACAGTGCATTGAGGTAGTACAGGGTAAAACAATAACAAAATACAGAGTAAAGTGTCACAACTACAGGGAAGTGCATTGCAGGTAGCCAATAAGGTGCAAGGTCATAACAAGGTAGATTGTGAGGTCAAGAGTCCATCTCATCGTATAAGGGAACCATTCAATAGTCTTATCACAGTGGGATAGAAGCTGTCCTTGAGCCTGGTGGTACGTGCCCTCAGGCTCCTGTATCTTCTGCCTGATGGGAGAGGGGAGAAGAGAGAATGTCCACAGGAGGAAGAATCATCAGCTGAAGACCTGGTGTTATCTACCAGCGGGGGTCAGAGGGAGGAAGCAGCTTCTCGGGGAAAAGGGGCTCCCCTTCAGAGAGACGCTTCTCATAACTACTCCACATAGGCAGAGTTCCAGGCTGGGTGACCCTTTCACCAGTTCATTTCTCCAATACCCAGTGGACAAATCGGAATATACAGTAAAATTCTGATAATCTGGTAAAATTCCGATAATCCAATATCCGACCATTCAGCAATCCCAATGGTTCAACATCTGCTCACTGAGTGATGTTTGCTGTGCTCTAATTCCACTCATCTGGTCCAAGAAAAAAAGATCAGCTTTTCCCCAGTCTCAATGCTTCTCCAGGAAAAATATATTCCCCCCCCCCCCCTTTAAATATCCCCAATGATCTCCACAACCCTCCGGAGATTCACCATCGTCTGCCAGAAGAAATTCCTACACATCTCAATCTGCAGTCTGTCTTTGTCACTTACATCCTCAACCTAACATGGACTGAATTGATTGGGAGATCGATACAGGTGAGGAGCTCAGCCCACTGAAGAACATAACTGTTGGGATATTTTAAAAATACATGTCAACTAAAGTAGTAAACATTGATGATATCCTATATGGAACAGATTGCCTCTGGGATCCTTGCAGTGTTAACTAACTGGACACGGACATTCATTCTATGACTGGAGCAGTACTAAGGGAGCTCCAGGCTGTTACTGGGGCAGTGCTGAGGGAGCCCTTGGGTCTACACTGGGACAGTGTTGAGGGAGCCACTGAGTCCACACTGATGGGGTGCTGAGGGAATCCCCTGGGTCTACACTGGGGCCATACTGAGGGAATCCTCTGAGTTTACGCTGGGACAGTGCTGAGGGACCCCCTGGGTCGACACTGGCACAGTGCTGAGGGAGCCCCCTGTTGACATCAGGTTAACCGGCATAATTGATTAACCCTAACACCCATGAAATCTGGCGTGTGCTGAATAACCGAGCTTCTGGATCTTACAGATTCCTAAGCATTATTTTGAAGAGCAGGAATCTTCCACCTCAGATCTTGGTCACAATTTATCCCCCAACCAACACCACAAAATCTGATTTTTCAGTCATTACGACTTCTGTGGGATCTTGCTGTGTACAAATCACACACTGGGTTTCCTAAACCTACAGCAGTGACTGTACTTCACAACATACTTCATCACTTACATAATGTTCTGGGATGTCTTACTCTGATGAAAGATGTTATGTAAATGCAAGTTATTTAAGAAAGTGAATATCTGAAATTGTAACTCATTAGTCTTTACCTCTGCTGTGTTTTCTGTGATCCCCAGTGGTACAAAGTGGGAGTAAGTGCCACTGTTTCATGCTCAAAGTATTTCTTATCCAGATATGTGAGTATGACTTGCATTTAATTTCCCAATTCAATTCAGTTACAGTGAGAATTATAAAGGCCTTAACATTAATTCCCATTCATTCCAGTGGAACATCTCCCAAGTTAAATATAATCCTTTAATTAGTAATTATACTTTCTCACTTTCACACATTTCCTCATATTTTACCTACAGCATATTATATTTTCAATATTCATTTGGGATGTAATTTCTTCAAAGAGCCAAGAAGATTTAAAGTGTCAAGGATACAAAACCATTGAAGTTGATAAAACTCTTGAAAAAGTTTCAGAGATCTTTGGCTTTATTCATGGAGACATAAGGCACATGAGGATGTGTCAGTGAACATTTCAAAATATTTATTTAGGCTTCAGTTGAAGTACAGTCTCCAATCTGAGTCATCAAATTTTCAGAAGGATATCATAGATTTGGAGAAAGTGCAAATGAGATTTACTAGCATGGTGCCAGTAATGAAGGACTGCATTTGTGCGTCAAGAATGGCATAGCTGAAACTGTTCTTCCTGGAGCAGAGAAGGTTAAGAGGTGATTTAAGAGAACTATTCAAAGGAGCTTCAGTAATAAGAAACTGGCAGGTGAGTTGTGAACCAAAGAACACAGATAATTAGCAGAGAAACTAGATGAGATTGTGTTAGGGGCTGAGATTTATTACAGATGTTACATGACCTGAAAGGGTGATGGATATATACTCAAAGGGCAACAACTTGCTGGGCTGTGAGGTGATTGCAATATGGTGGGAATAATTATAAAGGGATTTTCTAGACTCGACAAAGACCCAATGAGCTGTACCATGCACAATCTCTCCTTGATCGGTTCCATTATCTTTCCAGTTATTGATCAAGCATTAAAGAGGCCGTAATGTTTATTTTATTGTTTCTCTGGAGAAGAGATACTACACTGTTTTGTTTCCAATGCAGTGTACTGCTTCTTTTATTCATCGCTTCCCTTGACAATGTGTTGATTTTATCCAAACTTCAACTTAGCACCTGTGGGTAGGTTTTTAAAATAGCAGTTAGGATTAGTTTTTTCTTTAAAAAATATATAGTTTGCAGCATATTACTTGCGTAAGTGCACATTCAAAATTCCAAACAAAATGTTGGGAAAAATATGTTTCTGTTCATGAAAGATATAACCAATGAATATCCCAAAATAATATCAACAACATTTGGATCTGCTTGTTGGTTGACGTCCATGCACTCATTTTAGTTTCTGATACAAACAAAGCATTCCCAACAGCATTCTGCATGACTAACACTATGATGTCTGGCACCTGACTTAAATTTTAGATTGCTATACCCTGCTGAACTTTCTTTGTCTTTAAATCAGCTTTAGGAACCTCAGCTGAAGATTGGAGGGAGAGGGTGAACACACATGGATTTTATTATCAGCATATCGCAGGAGTCCTGCAAGAGTTAACAGCAAAAGCAATCCTGCAGTTTTTTTGTTTTGCATCAAGTTTTATGAACAACCTCTCCCTGATGTCAATCCATCCCAGTCTTAAACTGACTTAATTCCCCAGTTCCAAATCACTTTAATTACAGCCAGAATACGAGCATGTCAAAGAACTAACTAAAGGAACAATAATCCTTGACATTGACCCTGATTTGGTAAATCTTCCAGTAAAATTTAGAAAACACTGTTTGCAATATTTACTCATGGATGCTAGAAGACCAATCTGTCAGATAGTTAAATAGGATCATTAAGCACTTGCATTAATATCTCAGTTAAAACAACAGAAGAATTTCATGGGGATATTTGTATTCAAATATCAAGGTCATTTCTAGGTTTATATGTCTGCTTATCTGAGCATTCAAGAATACCATTGACCAATGACGCAGGAAATTTAAACGAGAATCAGAATTTATTAATATATGGCTTAATTTCACTGTGCCTCCAGTAACCTTATGTGTAAGGGGAGAAAATACAGAGGAATGCATAGAAAATAACAACATGGAAAAAATTTACACACCATTCACATTTTTGCCTTGTATCACCACTGAAACTATTTTGTACTTCATCTTAAAAATCAATTACCTGGTAAGTCAGTATCTCTGTAAGTTATCTATTCACAACAGAACCAAATTGACTCAGTGGGTTTACAGTTCTTTGTTTTCCAAGTGTGCAGTTATTAAGTTGCCACTGAATATTGTCTTTATGAAAAAAACTAATGGCCTAGAAATTCATGTGCACAAGAACAAAAAAAAGCAGGCATTTTGCAGACGGAACATTAACCAGTTTTGTTCACATTTCTGAATGCTGTTCATAAAAGAGGACATTTTGATGCAAGAAGTTCATGTACCCAAATCCTTGCGCTAAAACAAACTGCAGGAGGAACTCAGTAGGTGAAGCACCACCAGGGTAGAGTCCAATACAAACCAGAGGAACAGCACCTCACATTCCACCTGGGTAGATGACAACCCAATCACATGAATATTGAATTTCCTAATTTCAGGCAACCCTTACCTCCTGTGTTTCCCCCCCTCCTTTTCTCTCTCTCTCTCTCTCTCTCTCTCCTTCTCCCTCCCTCCCCCTCCCTCCCTCTCCCTCCCTCCCTCTCCCTCCCTCTCGCTCCCTCCCTCTCCCTCCCTCCCTCCCTCCCTCTCTCTCCCTCACTCTCTCTCCCTCACTCTCTCTCTCTCCCTCTCTCTCTCTCTCTCTCTCTCCTCCCCCACCCCTCCAATCCACCCTTCGGTCCTCCCATTTTTGTTCCCTTTCCCATCCCCCCTCCAGCCCCTCCATCACCCATTTGCATCCCCCTTCCCTTCCTGGTTCCGTCCACCTACCATCCATGCACTTCTCTCACCAGATCCCTTCATCCCTCTGGTTCCCATTATCACCTTCCTTACCTATCAGATTCCAGCACTCGTAGCCTCTGCGACCCCGCTCACCCCCCTCCAGCCTCTGTCTCCATCTTCACCCTTCCCTCACCCCACCTGCCTCCTTTTTTTTTCCTTGTCTGCTTCCACCAATCACTTACCTGCCTCGGTCTCCCAACTCCACCCTTCCCCTTCCTCCATCTGGCACCAGCCGCCCATCCTCACCCCTTCCCCATCCACCTATCACCTACCGGCCCCTGTCTCACCCCTCTCCCTCTCCTCTTTATACTGGTTACCTTCCCTCTGCACTCTCAGTCCTGCTGCAGGGTTTCAACCTAAGACATTGATAATTCCTTCCCCACCCCCCCCCCCCCCATCGACAAATGTTGCTTAGCCCGTTGCGTTCCTTCAGCAGTTTGTTTTTTGCTCCAGCTTCCAGCATCAGCAGCATCTTGTGCCTCGAATCCGAGCCGTGTTTCTTTCACCCCAATTTACCTCAGGCCCAAAAGTTGTTTCTGGTGAGACTTTTAGTCGCATGGGTCTGAATTATGACTGGCACTGTTTGCACTCAGAATAATAAAAAGTAACAACTCTAAATAAGGTTCAAACTGACTGTTAGTTCAAGTTCACATTTATTGTTGTCATAGGCATACGTACACGGGGCATAAATGCCACGAACATTAACGCACTACATTACAAGACGGGGACAAACATAAGTTAACATAAACTTAAATGAACATATATTATACATAACTTACACTTGTGCAAAATAAATGTAATGACACCAGTGCAAGATTGAGGGAGAGGAAAAGAAATATATAGTCCAAGCTGGTGTTGGGGTTTTTCAGATCGGTTCAAGAACCTGATGGCAGTGGAGAAGAAGTTGTTGTTGAACCTTGAGGTATGGGTCTCCAGGCTCCTGTACCTCTTGCCCGGTGGCAGCAACAAGAAGAGGGCATGGCCTGGATGGTGGGTGGGGGTCAGTGATGTCACCCTCCTGAGACATCACCTCTTGTAGATGTCCTCGATGGTGGAGGGAGCTATCTGTGATGGGTACAGGTTTAACAGATTAGGCACTTTTCTCTTGCAGTGAAAGGCCAAGTTCCCCACAGTTCTTTGTGAAGCAAAAAGATTGACCCAAACTGAGATCCCAGTCACTATGCTCACAGATAGTTTTATAAGATAAAATTTCTTTATTAGTCACATGTCCATCAAAACACACAGTGAAATGCATCTTTTGCATAGAGTGTTCTGGGGGCAGCCCGCAAGTGTCGCCACACTTCTGGCACCAACGTAGCATTCCCACAACTTCCTAACCAGTACATCTTTGGAATGTGGGAGATATCCCCCCCCAAAATTAATTTTTTTTTAAAATTTCATTTACAGCATGGTAACAGGCCCTTCTGGCCCAACGAGTCCACGCTGCCCATTTTAAACCCCCAAATTGACCTACCCGTACGTCTTTGAAATGTGGGAGGAAACCGGAGCACCCGGAGGAAGCCCACGCAGACACGGGCGAACGTACAAACTCCTTACAGACAGCGACGGGAATCGAACCCCGATCGCTGGCGCTGTAATAGCGTCACGCTAACCGCTACACTACCGTGTCCAGAAATACCAGAAGAAAACCTTCAAAAAGAGAAGTGAAGACATGTTCATCAGATTAGAAATGAGTAACAAGTTGAAGAAAAACAGGCAAACCTTTCGTAACGAGCAAGCCACCTGAGCAGTGGAAGTCAGGGATGTCCTCATTCTCAGATGCTTTCCTCAGGAGCCTTGCAAAGCTGCCTTTGCTGAGATAGGGCATATGTGACTCTTTGCATCTGCATTCCAGAAGTCAGGAAAAGTTCTTCCAACAATGAGAGGTATAGATGGAGCAGACAGCCGGTATCTTTTTCCCAGGGTTGAAATATATAATACTAGATGGCACATATTTAAGGTGAGAGGGTGTAAATTCAAAGGAGATGTGCAGGGTAAGTTTTTTTACACAGAGAGTAATGGGTGCCTGGAATGTGCTGCCAGAGGTGGTGGTGGAGGCAAATATGATAGAGGGATTTAAAAGGCTCTTAGATGAACTCATGAATGTGCAGAGAATGGAGGGATATGGACATTGTTTGGAAGAGATTAGTTTGGTTACTACTAGTTCATGGGCCGAAGGGCCTGCTCCCCTGCTGTACTGTTCTATGTTCTATGTATTTCCTAGAAGACCATGCAGGTCGCTCTGTCCCAGTTTAGGACACTGCTGCCCTCCCAGCTCAGCCATCATTATAACATGCACTCATTCCTAGCCAACACTCCCCAGTGGTTAGAAGAGTGCTATTGTTTTCACGTATTTTATTTCATATTTCTTTAGGTGTCCATACAACCCATCTAGAACTATGCATCCCTCAAATCAATTCCATCTGTCCCCTTCCCCCACATTTCCCAACAGGCTATTCACTCTCACATTGCATTCAACTCCTCCCATCCACCTACACTCAGGGTAATTTACAGCAGCAGGCACGGTAGTGTAGTGGTTACCATAACACTATTACAGCGCCAGCGACCCGGGTTCAATTCCGGCTGCTGTCTGTAAGGAGTTTGTACGTTCTCCCCGCATCTGCATGGGTTTCCTCCGGGTGCTCCGGTTTCCTCCTACATTCCAAAGACGTACGGGTTAGGAAGTTGTGGGAATGCTTTGTTGGTGCCGGAAGTGTGGCGACACTTGCAGGCTGCCCCCAGCACACTCCACGCAAAAGATGCATTTCACTGTGTGTTTCGATGTACATGTGACTAATAAAGATATCTTATCTTATCAATTAATGTACCAATCAGCACACCTTTGGGAGGTGGGAGGAGACAGGAGTACCCAGGGTAAAACCCAAGCAGTCACAGGGCGAACATGCAAACTCCACACAGACAGTACTTGAGGTCAAGATTGCATAGAGAGTTGCAAAGCAGCAGCCTTATCTTCAGCATTTTGCTGTGGGGTGCCCTTTAAGAGTTACTCCTGAGTCTGGTGCTAGTTTCGTTTTGCCCGTTTACCTAAATGATCTGGAGTTGGAAGTTCATTGCCAAGTAGTTACTTTGGCCAGATTACCAAACTGAAGCAATCATGGAACAGAATCTGATGAAGCAGCTCAGAACTTAGTCAACTGGATCAAATAAGTGAGCGGTCAAATCAATGGCTGATGATATTTGAAGCAGGCGGTTACAAGCTACTGCACGTAGGAGAGAAAATTAAGGGACACACGTGCTCAATGAATGATGTTGGAAGAGCTTAGGTTAAAGTTCAAAAAGGCTTGGGAAACAGCAATGCTATTACAGCGCCTGCAATCGGGGTTCGATTCCCGTCGCTGTCTGTAAGGAGTTTGTGCGTTCTCCCATGTCTGCATAGGTTTCCTCCCGGTGCTCCGGTTTGCTCCCACATTCTAAAGATGTACGGATAGGTTAATTTGGGGGTTTAAAATGGGCAGCGTGGACTCGTTGGGACGGAAGGGGCCTGTTACCACCCTGTAAAAATAAAAAAAAAATCAACAGCCAATGCACAGTGGAAATCAACAAAACCATTATCAAGGTAAACAATGAAGCTGTGGCATTTAAGTATAATCCAGAGGAAACCGTGATCAAGCCAGTTCATGCTTTGGTCAGACTGCACCTGCAACACTGCCTTCACTTCTGCTCACTAAAGCTCACAGAGATATTCAGTCTCTGAGATCAGAGCAGAGAGGAGCATTGATGACTGGTGTCAGGGGGCTGATTTATGAGAACATAACTGAATAAATTTAGGCTTTCTCCAAGAAGGTGAACTCACAAAGCGGTGAATGTTATGGAAAAGGTGATTCTGGATCACTACTTTATACTAAATGTTAGTGTCGGACAGACTATTAAATGAATTGATATGAGGTAGGTTTCCTTTCATGCAAGGACTGGGTAACACTTGGAATAGATTTCCCACTGAAATAGGGATAAATGATTCTGGATGGATTTAGGAAACAACTAGATTCTGCAACAGGGCAATGTGACTGTAGGTTGCACCTAGACTGAGTACCTAATGTGGGCTAAATGATTGTCATCTTCTGTAATGTGCGAAGAGTGTGAGGGGTACAGATACATTGGTCTTCAAAAGGTCTTCAAGTGTTAAGGTTGGTGGAAAGGTCTGGGTTTTGTATATTACATGCAAATCAGAATCAGGTTCAGCTTTATTATCACTGACTTAAATGACATGAAATTTGTTGTTTTGCAACAGCAGTACAGTGCAAAGACATAAAATTACTATAAATTACAAAAATAAATAAATAGTGCAAAAAGGAGGAATAACGAGGTTGTGTTCATGGGTTCATGGACCATTTAGAAATCTGATGGCAGAGGAGAAGAAGCTGTTTCTGAATTGATGGCAGAGGAGAAGAAGCTGTTTCTGAGTGTGGGTCTTCAGACTCCTGTACCTCCTCCCCGATGGTAGTAATGAGAAGGGGGCATGTCCTGGGTGGTAAGGGTCCTTAGTGATGGATGTTGCCTTCTTGAGGCACCTCCTCTTGAAGACGTCCTCAAATTAAAAAATACAAAGATTCACCTGAACAAGAGATTATTTTGGATTTATCCCACCTGGTGGTGAATGTGGCTTTGAGGACTGTTTTATACTTGTGGTTTGCAACCAGACAAAGCTGCAAAATTACCCAGGCAATACCAGGGACATTTTACTGAGAAACTTCACAAAGAACTTCAACAGACAAGATTAGGGAGGATTGAATCATTTTAATATTGTAAAACCAACAACCAAAAACATTTAAAAGAAGATAAGGAAGTGAAAATATTAGAACCAGCAAAATCTTTCAGCTTAATCTATATTTTCAGATAAATGTCTAATATGTCCTTTTCATTGACTGATGAACTGCTTCCAATTCGTTTGGCTTTGTTTCAAAAATACCCCACTCTGTGTAATTGCATGAGTGAAAAGTGTAATTTAAAACAAAATATTTAAGTGTTAAGCTGTGGGAATGTTGCATAGTTTTACAAATCTATTATTCAAAATGTACCTTTTCCCAAAAACCAAAGATGACAGATAAACTGGTGTTTGAAAAGATTTAAAAGAATTGAAAGATTTAGATCATGTAATGTTTTATTCAGTAACCGAGAACAATGTAACTCCTGCACTAATTGGCTGATCTTCACACTGATGATCTTCAGTCTGAGACAAATGAAAACAAGAATCATACAGGGATTGAATTGTTGACAACGAAGGAGTTATGTTAATTGAAATATTTGCAAAAGGAATTGAGGCATCTTCTGAGCTGTATTGTTCACCCCCATCTGGAAAGTATCAAGGTCCTGGAAGCCAGAACAATCTGAAATTATTACAAAGAACAGCAAAACATAGCATGAAAGAAAAGGAACAACACCCCAGCTTTCTGTGAGTTTTAAAAGTGGAAGTGAATTCAGCGCAGAGAATGCACTGAAATTCAAGGCAGATGGAAGGTTTGTACTATCACTAGGGGAGATGAGATAAAGTGTGGAGTTCACTCATGTCATCTCGCAATCCAAGGTTGTCTCTGAAGCGCTAGCGAAGTGATTTATTGGATGCTGATGAACAAGGGCATAGAGACATTTCCATCCAGACATGATTTATGCATGCAGTTGTAAGATAACCAACAAAAGAAACTGCTTTTCAGCCACCCATGTACAGGAAAGACCCTGGGAGAAATAAGCTGTGATCTGTTTGGACAAGAAGGAGAAATTATCTGAAAAGCTCTGTTACTTGCATTTCTTTGAAGTAGACCCTGACACATTAAAAGAGAAAGAAAGACATCATCACGCAGATGAAAGGTTTACTTTACATGTTGTGATATTCTAAATGTGGTTATTATCAGAAAGTGAGCAACTATTATTCTGGGAGCAATTCAACAGCTCAAGCTCACCATGACTGTAGCCTCACTCAGGGATCGACAATCAAGAGACAGGAGAAAGACCGCCACATAAAACTGAGTCATGGAATCCAGGGGAACACCAGTTCAATCATTGGCTTGTATTAGGTTTGTCTAGCAATGGAAGGCTAAAACTTACTTTGAGAGGAGTCACTGGCAAGGGCTCTTATCTCCTCCTTGTGAGGTCAGACAGAACGAGAACCAACTGCAACCCAGCCTACCCCTGACGAGACCCTGTATAACTCAGAAGCCTCAATAGAAAAGGGAAGTAGAGAGACCAAACTGCACCAAAGCATGACCTTCAGATGTCATTACAATGCAGTTGTCTTTCAAAGCTTTGGTTGTAGTGTAATCAGTTCAATCTCCAACGATTCTTCTCTTTCTTTACATTCACCAATCATACTTTGTATCTTAGTTGGGGTGGGGAGAAGCAAGGTGGAAGACTATAAATTGAGTTGCTTAACGAGATTTCTCCAGTTTGTCTATGAAATAATTGCGAAGAAGCAATGTAAGAAACTTGGAACACCTATTGTTCGAGTAATGACTTTACCCTCTGCCTCTGCACTGTCCTTGGACTTAATAGGAATGGATTTCATTCTGTCTGTGACTAAATTCAATCTTCTGTACTTTGCATAGGCGGTTGCGGCAATGGGTTAGCAAATTTCACCTCCAGGATTGCGAGAAAGAAAATTCACTTTCTAATAAATCTTCAGCCTGGAGATTGAATTGCAATTGGCCAAAAACGCTTTGAGCCACAAGCAGTAAAATTAGCTAAATGGGGAACACTTATAGTGCTTCTTGCAGGAAATTAGATTCATCGGTCAAAATCCTAACAAAATCCTATTTCATTTCATCAGAGAAACATTCTGTCAGAACAAATATTTTTGGATGTAATATATTTTCCAATCACAATGATGGATTAAACAGACCACACACCCACACACAGCTAACCCCATACCCCTCACACACGCACGCACACACATTGATTGTTAGTGGTGATTCTGTTTGTCTTATCTGATAAAAGTGAAGCATTTATATTTTCAAACTAAATCATTTGCATTAAAGTTGCTTATATGATCTACTTTATTGGACCTCACTGTACTGATCTGGAAAAACAAAAGTATATTGAACACAAGTTGTCTTCTAAGTTGTCTGTCTACTACTTGACATATTATTATACAGTAAGGCTTTCCATCGGACTGGGTTTCGAGTCTATTTTGGTAGCTCAGGCACACAAACTACCATGAAGCCTTAAATCACAACCATCACTATCGCTGAGACTGGTTCCAGTACACATCGCCTGCCATTTCCAAGAGAAATAAGCTATTTCAAGGCAGTGCTGATCTTTCTGATGTCGCTGTGCCAACTGATTCCCTCCACTGCCAATGAGGCTGGCAACAAGACCAACGTGAAAGAGCCAGCAAGTCATTTGCTCTAGGCTTTGTGATGCTCCTTCTTCCCGCTATGCCTTCTCAGGAGATAGCAGTACTGGATTGAGGAGCCTCATTGACAACAGCCATGGCAATTTTTAACATGGTAAAATGTTTTAAGGTGTTTCATAGAGTGCGATCAGACAAGAATATAAAAGAGCCGAAACATAGTGCCAAGTTACCAAGAAACTTGATCAATGTGGTAGAGAGATAGAGAGATTTAAGGAGGAAATTTCAGTATGTGAGCATATAGAGATGAAGTGACTGTGCTGGTGATGAGTTCAGAAAATGGAGAAGGGACTGGTGGGAGCCACACAGAATTCCCAGAGGATAGTCAAGCTGGAGAAGGCTCCTGATTTAGGGAGACGATGTGAGGATTTGAATGTGGACATGACGTTGAAATGAATGCATTCAGGAACATGAAGCAAGCAGAGGGGTGATGAATGAATTGGACAAGGAGCAACCTGGAATGTGAGCAGCAGAATTTTGGATGGATTTCTACACTGCCCATATTCTAAGTTATACCATCAGGGCATGTTGATGATAAGTGTGTTGTCAAGTCATTCTGGGATCAGACCATAGCCTAGAGACCTTACTATCTAGGATAAAAATACAACAAAAAAGATTAAACCTCTTTCCTCCAGCCCCCCCCTCTTTAAAATTCATTCAGGTATCAGAGTACAGCAAATGATTGTGTGGAACTATATTTAACATAGATTTTTTCATTTGTATTTATCTTGGTGAACACTGGGATATATGGCTTAATCCAAAATTTTGCACCACCCATTGATTAGTTTAACCTTCCTTTTAACTTAAACAATGACCTTTTGTTGACTATATTTGATATTAACACAGTCCAGGCACTCTCTTTGGTTCCTGAGCACATTTATCATAAATAGCTTTATGGTCTTTACTGATAACATGGAAAAGAAATAAGAAAGATAATAGCTGGCAGAGATTTACTAGGAAGCCACTTTATTTATGCTGTAAACAAACAGAGCAAAGCTTAATGCAGTTCACGAGTCTCATCAGAAACCTGAGCTTGATAAATAGATTTAACTCACAATCTGTTATTCCCCATAATGTGTTTGGTAGTTAAAATAATACAATCTTTACTGATTTCTTAGATCATTTTACAGCAGTTATATAGATGATATGTAGTTCTTCAATGATAGAATGTACCAGCTACCAACCAATATGCTCAGAAATGTTCATTCCAGTGCTGCAATTTTATATTCAACCCCCAGACATCACATAAAACGGAGGAGCATTGATAGTGAAGATGAGTGGAAGGAGGTTTAGAATGGTGATAAGATGCTGGTGTTGTTTCCCTGATGTTTCCAAGGAAGAGGGCTTAAATGCTAATGGAGTGAGATCTCCTGTCCAAAACAAAAAAACTACATTTACTTAGGGCAAGAGTTTTGTGACAAAAGCTCTCGGCTTTGTTGTTTTTCCCCATCCTGACTGCATGGCCAGTTGGAGGAGAAGACCTTTAGAAGCAGGTACTAAATTTAGTGTCAAGCCCTTCATGGAGCAGGGGATCTGATGCCAATGCTTTGTGTGTAAATCAAAAAAAAAACTGCAGATGCTGGAGATATAACATAAAAAGAGGAACTACGAGAACCATTCATCAGGTCAGGGGCATCTGTGGAAAGAGAAACAGAGTTAGCATTTCAGGTCTAACATCCTTCGCCAGAACTGCCAATGCTTTGTATCTTCCTTTGAAGGCAAAACCTGGCCACACAGGTACAGTCAATGTACTTCAGATTTATTCACTATAGAAAGGGTTCAGAGGAGATTTACAAGGATGCTGCCTGGAATGTAGTGCATGCCTTATGAAAGCAGGTTGAGGGAACTCGGCCTTTTCTCCTTGGAGTGACAGAGAATGAGGGGGGACCTGATAGAGGTATATAAGATGATGAGAGGTATTCATCGGGTAGATAGTCAGAGGCTTTTCCCCAGGGCTGAAATGGTGGCCACAAGAGGACATAAGTTTAAGGTGCTGGGGAGTAGGTATAGAGGAAATGTCAGGGGTAAGTTTTTTACTCAGAGAGTGGTGAGTACATGGAGTGGGCTGCCGGCAGCAGTGGTGGAGGCAGATACGATAGGGTCTTTTAAGAGACTGTTGGATAGGTACATGGAGCTGAGAAGAATAGAGGGCTATGGGTAAGCCTAGTAATTTCTAGGGTAGGGACATGTTCGGCACAGCTTTGTGGGCTGAAGGGCCTGAATTGTGCTGTATTTTTTCTATGTTTCTCTGTTTCTATATATGACATGTAAGCAATGTTTGGTCCAGAATGCTTTTATCCCTTTGCCTTTAAAGGTAACTTTACCCATTAAAGATGATATAATTCTTGCTGGAAAGAAACATACATATATGATATTGGATGAGGACATGATCAGGGAAGACCCCATCTCTCACTCAGCCTCTCAATTCCCTCCCTTACCCACCACCCAAACCTTTGCCAAATGTTCTGCCAACACTCAAAATCCCAAGGTAAATCTACCAAAGTGACTAATCATGCCCTGTGGCACAAGTCATAGAGTTGTACAGCACAGAAACAGGGCCACCACATTCATGCTGACCTTACTGCCCATCTACATGTCTACATCCCATTTGCCTGCATTTGAGCCATATCCTTCTCTGCCTTGCCTGTTTAAGTGTCTGTATAATTGCCTCTTAAATGAACAAAAAAAAAGCAGGGAACTGGGAACAAATAAAAAGATCAGGTCTGGTTAAAAGGTAAAATTAAACAGGGGAATAATTGAATATTTTATAGGAAGTATTCACCAGCAAAGATAAAATAGCAAGAAATAGATCAACAAATACAAATTCCAATCATACTTAAAACTTTGGAAGTATAATTGGACTGAATGGAGTCAAACTGTGTGACAAAGGCAATGTTTCATTTTTAATTATAACCTGATCAAAGCTTCAAAGTAATCAGTGGAAAACAAGTCAGAGTGCTGAACAATTACAATATTGAATAATTTGTGATTACAAAACATAATCAAGGTACTGATTGATCTTTGTTCTAATTAAATAATTCAGAATGACAGGCATTCAATATTTCCTCATTTAGCATAAATGTGAGTCTCTCTCTTGATTACGAGTAAATAGACTATATTGTCTCTGTTGCCTGTGCTTTTCATGGCCTGAAATGAAAAAAGACAGACAGAACTTCATTACAAATTACTTCCAAGTATAGTATTCTATTTTGTGGGAATTTTTCCTAAAGCAAAGGTCTCACAACAGCACTGAGTAATGACACATTTCGTTCTTCAAATAGTGTCATTTTTTCCTTAACAACTTCCAAGACAAGCAGATGACATAAAATGCTGAAAAATGTTGAAACAGTCTGGAGTCTTGATCCTAGCTAAATTGTCCCTCACAAGCTTAAGGGTCTGATGGCCCACATATCAGCACAGCTGAGGAATACAGGAGTGAAACGGGAGAGATTTTCCATCAAGTTCCCCTCAGCTGCTAGAATTTGTTTGGAAACGTGTTGTTCGCCCTTTTGAAGATAAGGAATAGTCTCCTTTCCAATAAAAATCAATTACTTGAGTGCAAGCATTGCAGCTGATTTTCCAGCGCAGTGCAACCTTTTAGAGGTGCTGGACTGGAAATGTGTTTGCACCACTCAAAAAGACAAGAGGTTACACTGGTGAAATCATATTAATATGAGGCAGTACAATGTTGAATGTGTTAACACTTGACTGCAGTACTCAATTTTTGGCAAGAATTAAGCATTCATTAGCATTATTTTTCAATGTGAAATTCTCCCAGTAATGGAATCCACACATTTGTCTGAATAACAATGGTTTTGTTCATTCACAAAAGTACCGTAGGGCGTTTACCCACGTGTATGGCAGAATGATTCAGCTAGTAAAGTTGCTGCCTCGCAGCTCCAGTGACCCGGGTTCAATTCTGACTGTGTGGAGTTTGCTTGTTCTCCCTCTGACTGCATGGGTTTCCTCTGGGTATTCTAAAACCGTGCAGACTGACAGGTTAACTGGCCACTGCAAATTGCCCCTAATGTGTAGGTGAGTAATAGAATCTGGAAGGAGTTGCTAGGAATGTGAGGAGAGGGGCTACAGGGAAATTAGTGGGGGAGTGGGAATGCTCTATGCACCAGCATAGACACAATGGGCTGAACAGTCCTCCTTCTATGTTGTAAGAAAATATGGTATAAACTTTCACTAATGCTGAACAATCAAGCACAGAACTATTGAAAGGGCCAAACACACTCAATCTGTACTCACAGCCAGACTGCTGCACACCACGTCATGTCTTAGGATATGTACAAAAACACCCTGACCTTACCTACCCAGGGTTTATGAAGCACCCTTTCTTACCTGCTCCTTTCTAAAGAGCAATGTCCTTGTAAGCTACATGTGACCTCACTGACAACTCCGCCCTCAAAGACAAGCTCACACACGTGCATGGGATTGTGTCCTCTGGATACTGCTCACACTAAACAACCTTTCCTGCATAAAGGGGCCGGTCATTTAAAACTGAGATGCAGAGAAATTTCTTCACCCAGATGGTGGAGAATCTCTAGAATCCTCTGCCCCTGAGGGTGGTGTAGGCCAGATCACTTAAGGCGGAGATAGATTTAAAAGATCAAGGAATTTAGGATTATGGGGAACTGGTACAGGAGAGGTGTTGAGGCCAGCTTAGACCAGTCATGATCATATTAAATGGTGGGGCAGGATTGGGTGGGTTAGGGTTAAGGTTAGGGTTCCTTCCCCTATTGTCTTGTGTTCTTGCATCTTCTAATGTTTTGTTGCAAGCAAACCTGGCTTCAAAGTTTTAAAGTTTCAAAGTTGAGTTTATTGTTATATGCACAAGTACACGTACACACAGGTGCAATGGTAAACTTACTTGCAGCAGCATCATAGGCACATGGCATCAGAGACACAACATTCACAAATTGCCCATTTGTCTTTAATTCCCAATCTTCTTGACCTACCTGCAGCAGAGGCTTCCCAGACATTAGAGCCTACATGGGGGCTGTATCTCAAAGTGCATACAAGGGCACCCACAATATTCTCCCCCTAGGAACCACTTGCTTAACTTTACAGAGGAACATTGTCTATGTGAGCTGCACAAGATAGTCTGCAATGACTGTACCTCAAATACAAGCTCACACACACTGGACTACACTTACAGTCAAAGACAAGGTTTCATCTTCCTGGTGTCAATCGTACTCCAACCTGGAGCTGCTGATATGTCACAGTTTGCTAATTTCTATTGCATTGGGGAGATCATTGATGATCTGTACCCTCTACACAAGTTTCTATTGACAATTCAGAAGTGAAATAATAAAGAAAGTAAGAGAGGCAAGGAGAGAATAGACTGGCGTCTGACAGAAAAATATTCAGGAGGCATGTAAACAGTAAAAGGGTTGGAAGAGGAGAGATAGGGCCAATCTACCCATGAGTGCTTAATTGAGGTATTAAGTGAATACATTGGTCTTTGTCATGGAAATAAGTGCAGCTGGAGCCTCAGCAATGGAAGATATGGCTGGGAAACAGAGTGAAAAATTGATAAAAAGGAGATAGCTGTACTTAAAGTTGCCTGGATCAGATGGGATGCATCCTAGGTTGTCAAGGGAAGTAAGGGAGGTATTAAAGTCCCTGACTATATTCTTTGAATATTTAATTTATACATGGGCAATACCTGAAGACTGCAGAATAGCACCACATCACACCTCTTGTTCAAAAAAGATGTACCGATAAATCCAACAACATGCCTGTCCGTTTAAACTCAGTGGTGAAAATTCCTTTGGGAAATGATAACTTGGAACAGAATTAATGGTCATTTGGACAAGTGTAGATTAAGGAAAATCAGTGTGGATTTGTAAAAGGGAAATTGTGTTTAACCAAGGATAGAGAATTTTGATGAATTAACAGAGAATCGAGGAGTGAAGTGAGGTTAATGTGGTGTATATGGACTTTCAAAAGGCATTTGGAAAAGTGCCACATAAAAGGCTTGTCATCAAGATTGAAGGCTGTGGAGTAAAAGGGTCAGCGTGGATAGTCCAGACAGAGAGATGATTAAGAGGGAAAAGAGAGTAGCAGTGAAATATTGTTTTTTAGACTGGAGGGAAATGCACAGCACAGTACTCCAGGAGCTGATACTGGCACCGCTGTTTTCTTGCTAGTGAATTGTGCGGAGGATAATAACAGATTTCATGGACAGGCTTGTGGGATGGGCAGAAGTGTGGAAAATGAAAGTAAATGCTGAAAAGTATGAAGTGTTACATTTATGGAAGAGGAATGAGGAGCAGAAATGTGAACCAGAAAGCACATTTCTAAAAGGGGAACAAGAACTGAGGGATCTGGCAGTAACTGTGCACAATTTGTTGATATGGGCAGGGTAAATGGAGAAAATGGTTGAAAAAGAATATTAGATCCTTGGCTTCATAAATAAAGGCACAGAGTACAAGAACTTTTTGTAAAGCTTTGTAAAACTAGTAGAGCCACTTCTTCCTAGCTGCAGCAATCTGCATTCAATCCTGGCCTCAGGTGCTGTCTGTGTAGAGTTTGCCTGTTCTCCCTATGACCACGACGGTTTTCTCCAGGTGACCTGGTTCCCATCCCACAGCCAAAGATGTACAGGTTATAAGCTAATCAAAGACCGTAAATTGCCCCAAGTGTACAGGTGAGTGGTAGGCTCCTGATGGAGTAGAAAGGCATGTGGAAAAATAAAATAGGGATTAGTGCAGATAGAGGTCTGAAAGCTACCATAGACTCGGTGGGCCAAAGAGCCTGTTTCCATGCTGTATGACTACGATGCTATGGTACTGGTTCCTCCACAGCTGGAGAACTGTGTCCTGCTGTGGGCACCACACTTCAGGAAAGATGTGAAGATGTTTGTGTGGGTGCAGGAGAGACTTATCAAGATGACTCCTGGTATAAGGAACTTCAGTTAACTGTCCAGACTGGAGAAGATGAAATTGTTCTCCCTGGAATACAGGGTGTTGCAGGAACATCTGACAAAGGTATTTAAAATTATGTAGGATCTGGACAGGGTGAAGGGAGAGAAACTGTTCTAATAGGTGGAAAGGTCAAGAACCAGAGGAGAGAGAATGAAGTTCTGAGCAAACATTTGAAGCCTATGGAACTAAAGCATCTTTGGCAATATGGATAGAATATTGGTTAAATGACAGGAATGAGCCAAGCCAATGGCAATGTGAAGATATTTTGGACTGGAGAGAAGTGGGATAGCTGTCCTTGTAGAACTGCTCACCTGGTGTGTTAGGAGCTCTGAGCAGTGTGAACAGTTACTTAATCAGGACACAGCCCTCATCCCCAGAAAGCTATCCTCCATGGTTATGGCCCCTTGAAGGTGAGAGGCTGCTGTGACTGTCTATGCATGAATGAATGAATTGAGTTAACTCCCAGCCAACCTCAAATTGAATAGTAGAAAAATCAACCCACTGCACATTGAGAAAATGCACTCCTATTTTATTAATGAAATTATATGCATTTTGAATAGCATTGGCACTATTTTTAACTACTTTTGTTCATCAAGATATTGTGATATCAGCTTCCTCAGTACAAAAGACACTATCTAATAAATCAATATTATTATTGTAGTGAACCCCTTGTATAAATATTAATGTTATTCCATATATCACATTCATTTTGCATGGCTAACACTTGAACTACTCTCCTCAGAGGCCAAATTTCATCTCAACAAGCAGCTCTTCCCATTCGCAAACTTTGCCCATGCTCATCGAACAAACCACTTTAAGATACTTGCAGTCAAGTACAATAGTGGATATTTAAGCTCAAGACAATATAGCATAGCAGGGTTATTCAATAAGTTCAGAAAGGCACTTCATTATCTCTTCCTGATTCAATGAAATACTTAGATAGCTTCTTCAAATGGTCATCATTTTACTTGACTAAGAAATGCATCCAGCAGCCTTGTGGCTCATTGGAAACTGTAGCCAAATCCATTATGCTACAGCCCATTTGGCATCTCAGTCTGTACAAATGCAGACTTAAGATCATACTTTGACAGTCACACTCAGGTTCACAAAGCCTCTGTGAAAAAAAACAATGACATTGGAGCTGTGCAGTGATGCACTTCCTGTGTATATATCCATCTCTACCCTTCTGTGATCCATCTGCTAATGATGACTTCTCAATGACAACCATTTCTCAAATAACAGAACTATCCTTATGGCATCTTGCAGTATAATTGTACAGTTGAGATCATCCTCGCATTTCCAAAGACAACTCATCTCGAGCTATCGCCATGGAGGTTGTGGTCCAAAGGAGCCCATTTCTGTGCTCTATAATTTTATGACTCTATGACTCAACTAACCGATGATTGATTTTGCCTTTGAATCACACTTAACTTGACGTCACTATTTGGTTTTGTACAATTTCTGTTCAAACAGTGCCTCTATAATATGTCACCACTGTCAGGTTTTGAACCATGTGCATGAGCTACTATTATTGTTAATGTTAAATTATCAGTTGTTAAAGAGTCCAACAATAAGGTTACCTTAGTCATCATTCACTGCTTCCTGATGTCAGACTCCATAAAGGAGTGTGGGTAATCATGACATCTTAGATTGCACTCAGATTGTTAGACATACTGTTGTCTCCTCTGCATGGCCTCATAAAGCTCGTCCAAGAAATGGACTTAAGATCGCACAAGAACAAGACTTCACATTCCTGCAGGTCATGTCTATCAGGTGCAAGTTGCATCCATTTACATGGGTGTTCACCCTGTGCTTTGCAGTGGCAGTTGGACGAACACTCCAGCGCATTCACTGACTTACTCTGGGTTTAAATGAAAGTAAGGAACTGAGAGATGAAGAGCATTTGCAGCATCTGCAGCTAGTTAGATTAAATGTCTTTGTTCAGCATTAGCTCCATAAATTGAAAAACAACGTCAACTTTAATAGGACAAAATATTTGGTAGTAGAAGTATCTTACTGAAAAGATGAATCAAAATCTACTCACCACTGATCCTTCTTAATTCTTCTGCTTTTCCATGTGGCTGCCACATGGCTGCTGGAAGAATGGCTCTTCAACTTCTGTGTCCATCTGAGTGCATACAGTTGTCCTCTCAGTGTGCCCATAGTGAGTCCATGGCCTTGATAGATTGGGTCCATACTGTAGGGAACCAGTTGGCGTGCCTGCAGTCTGGAGAAGCAGGCTCAGGTGAACCATCGAGTACAGTGCCTGAGAGTGTCTGGAGAGACACACACAGCAGGTCAGGGAGCATCTATTGAGGGAAATGGACAGTCGATGTTTCAGGTTGAGACCCTTCATCTGGACTCTGGATGGTTGGAGAGATCCTGGCATCACAAGCGAGGACTGGAGTCTCCTGGATGGTTGGAGAGATCCTGGCATCACAAGCGAGGACTGGAGTCTCCCTTCCTGCACTGCCAGCTACCCTGAACAGACACCAGCATGAGCGGCTAGTCTTGCCCAGTTTGCACACCTATTTCCATAGCCTCTAGAATCTGTCAAGACTGACAAATCGACCTTGAAACACTGTTAAAATAAAAACAGGAGATGTTGACAATACTTTCAGGTCAGATAACAATGTAGAGAGATAGGGAGAGATTCAGGTCATAGAACATAGAACGTAGAACACTACATCACAGGAACAGGCCTTCAGCCCACAATGTTGTGCCAAACTAATTAAGCTAATGATGCCTAATTACACCAATCCCGTCTGCACATGGTCCATATTCCTCCATTCTCTGCATATTCATGTGGTATCTAAGAGCCTCTTAAATGCCTCTGTCGTATCTGCCTCCACCACCACCCCTGGCAGCGCATTCTAGACACCCACCACTCCGTGTAAAAAAATTGCCCCGCACATCTCCTTTGAACTTTCCCCCTCTCACTTTAAATGCATGCTTTCAATTATTAGACATTTCAACCCTGGGAAAAAAAGATACCTGTTGTTTACTCTATGTCTCTCCTAATTTCATAAACTTCTGTCAGGTCTCCCCTCAGCCTCCGCTGCTCCAGAGAGAACAACCCAAATTTGTCCCACCTCTCCTGATAGCATCTGCCCTCTAATTCAGGCAGCATCCTGGTAAACCTCTTCTGCACCCTCTCCAAAGGCTCCACATCCTTCCTACAATGGGGTGACCAGAACTGAATGCAATACTCTAGATGTGGCCTAACCAGAGTTTCATAAAGCTGCAGCATAACTTTCTGACTCGAATTCAATGACAAACAAGCTGCAGTGTTAAAACCTCCAACCCAACTGAGTTTTCTACTTGCCAAGTGCATCCCAAGTGCTATGGTCCATTGTTCCCATCTGATTACCATCCAGATTTAATTTCCTATTGATGTCAAAAGATTCCATTCATTGATTCTGCTTATAAACCAGGCCTCATGGATAAAGGTGCACTCCCTGCCATTGGCCTTGCAAGGCTCATCTTGAACACTCCATAGACTTTGTACATGTTTCAATAATTAACTAATTTACCAATTTACACAAGAGACTGCAGATGTTGTAATCTAGAGCAAAAAACAAACTGCTTGAGGAACTCAGTAAGTCAGCATCTGCAGTCTCTTGAATCAAGTTTGTTATTTTTGCTACAGATTAAGGCATCTGCAAACTCTCGTGTCAACCTAACCTGCTGAGTTCCTCCAACATATAGTTTTTTGCATTACATTTCTGGAGTTACCAAAGTCCTATATACTTGTCACTCACAGCCCAGAATCCCCAAATAATTCAAACTCCGATGAGCTAGCCTTTCAAATCTATGACATTGCAAATATCTGGTAACAGTCTTAGTCTCTTTATAAAAAAGTATCAAAGGATTCTCTCTGCTCCTGGTTGCCTGGTAGCCAGTAAAGGCAAACACTTTCATTTCAAGGCTGGTTGCAATGTACCTGTAATACATCTAATCTGTTCTCTGGTGGCTCAGCAGAGACCCTTATTGCATGGCACAATCCTCTTCCCTTGTGGCTAATGAAATATCATAATATCTTTACTTACGTTTTTTCTGGCTTATCTGTCAGAGGCTGCTCACTCTGCAGTGTGAGCTCCTCCTCCCACCATCACCATTCATTAAACTGGTTATTTGATAAGATAAGATTTCTTTATTAGTCACATGCTCATTGAAACATACAGTAAAGTACATCTTTTGCGTAGAGTGTTCTGGGGGCAGCCCGCAAGTGTCGCCACGCTTCTGGCGCCAAGATAGCACGCCCACAGCTTCCTAATCCATATGTCTTTGGAATGTGGGAGGAAGCCCACGCAGACATGGGGAGAACATACAAACTTCTTACAGACAGCGGCAGGAATTGAACCCGGGCCGCTGGCGCTGTAATAGCGTTACGCTAACCGCTACACTACCGTGCCTGCCTGGATTTGCTCAGAAATCCAGCAGCTTGGGTAGCTTTATTTGTTGCATTATATAAAGCCGCTCCTCAGTTTATGAAAGGGATGCTTCCAGGAAAATGCTTTGTTAGGTAAGACTTTGTAAATTGAAAAGGCTGGGAGATGATGAATTTTAACTTTAATATTTGTCTTTTGTTGAGAGATAACTCCTGAGATATAGGAAGCAGTCCATGCATTTCAGGGTGCAGTCATGTACTCTTTATTGTCAAGGGGTGGTGCCATCCAGCAGGGACCAGTTGGCAAAGGACCCTTGCGTTGCAGCTTAATAACGCAAGCCCCACTGTCTCAAACGTTCAGTGAGCAGGTCGACAATGACTTGGAGCTCAGCCTCTAAACTCAAGCACCGCCTGTATACAGCAGCTCAGAAACAGAAGTGACCTTGGTTCTGTACAGCAGGTGACATCAGTTGATCAGTTTCCTCTGTCCAGCAGACTAGCTCTACTCCATCGGGAAGGTTGTTAGAGAAGATCCAAAATGATGTTCATGGCCTTAAAGGACGATTATCTGCCTCATCACTTTGTTGATATGGATGGTTAACCATCCTTCATCAGGTTTCTCCACTTCTTTAATTGAGAATTTCTCACACTTCTCCTGAAAGCTGTTTTCTTCTCAGGCTCTTTCAATGGTGATTTCAGGCTCAGAACTTAAATGACCACATCAAAGAACAAAAGCAAATACAGCGTAAAGTTGAACTAAAAGCATAGTGGTGCAGCAGTTAGTGCTGCTGCCTCACAGCTCCAAGGACCTGCATTCAATCCTGAGCTCAGGTGCTGCCTGTTTGAAATTTGCATGTTCTCCTTGTGACGGCTCTGATTTTCTCCCACATTCTGAAGATTTGCTAGTAGATTAATTAGCTACTGCAAATTACCTCCAAGTGTATGTAAGTTGAAAAACAGTCAAAAGGGAAAGTTGATGGGCATATGAGAGAAAATAATTTGCAGGTCTACAAGGGAAAAGTTAAGGGCGAATAAGACTGGTGGAATTGCTTCATTGGGAACTGGGATGGACCCAATTAGCTAAATGGCCTCCTTCTGTGTCATAGTTAGTGGGCACTACTAAGGTCTCTGATGTTCCCAAGACGTAAGTATTATAAAGTACTTACCTCTTGGGAACATCAGGGACCTTAGTAGTCTGAAAATAGGAGCCCACAGTCATGTCAGGAGCAGAGTCATGCACAATGCAAAATATCAGCTTGGATCTTGATAGTTTATTCCCCACATTTTAAGCAACAATTGAATTGGGTTCATAATTTTCTTTTGGGAAGTATTTATTGACAAAACACTGCATCAGCCAATGAGCTGATTCAGACAGAAAATAGAGTCAATTTGCTCAGTAATTAGAGATGGTGTAAACAAAATCTGCCACAGCTTCCTGTGTGTAACCAGGGTGATTTTTCCAGAAAATGCAGTAAGTGGAGAATAGTTACACATAACTTACATGCATTGCATCAATCATGTACAGCAGTGAGGGCTGCAAATTTGACAGACAAGGCTATTACCCAATCAGCTCCATTCTGGCCAGCTACGGCTTTGTTCTGAAGTCTGGTTGGGCCATAGCACAAGAATCTGCGTTGCAGTTCTGGGAATCTTTTGGACAGCTGATTCTGCTATCAACACTATGGAAGTAAATGGAATTAAATCAATGGAAGTAATGGAAGTAAATATGATTTTTTTTGAATGAGAACTGGAAGAATATATGAAAATATATTTTATTAAAACATATAAAAATCTAATAGGCAGAGTATATGCAGCTACTTCATAAAGGAGCACACTTATCAATTGCACAAATGCACATTAACCATAACAGGAATTCCATTCAGCGGAATTTAAACCCCTGGTTAAATCTGTCACCCAGTTACTACTGGAGTGAGCACATTTTAGGGCATGATTTACTGTTTAAAAAATGCAGTGAGGAATAATTCCACCCTCTAAATTGTTTTACTTAAAATAAGAGTATCAGCAATCCTGAGTAAAACAAACAATTTTGGAAATCCAACACAAAAGCAGAAACACAGGAAAAACTCAGCAGCATCCTTAGAAACAGAAACAGGGTTAATGTTTGAGGCCAAGACTTGAAGGGTCTGAGAAAAAGTTTCCTATGTGAGATGTTAATCTACTTTTCTCACCACAGATGCTGTCTGACTTGCTGAGTATTTCCAATGTTTTCTGTTTTGAAACTTAAACAAAACTATGGGTGTGCTACTGACAGTGCTGCACATCGTACAGAGACAGCAGCTGCTGTGATACTTAATGGGTAACACAGCGGGTCAAATAGTTGCAGAACATTTAGAACCACTAACATGCGAGGTGAATCCCAACAAGTATGAATTGCCTTCATTGGCCATCAATGTCTTGAGGAGACTCTGAGGACTTAACCAATTTCCTTCTTGTTATTGCCTAACTAAGGAGTAACCAAAAAGGGAATTGTTTGACCATTTGTGAAAGTCCAGTAAAACATATATTAAATAAAATACTCTTTAATGATTTGACTGTGTGCTATTGGCAAAATTTAGTGATTTGTTAAAGCTTTAGAACTTAACAGTAGTAAATAAGAATGGAGTCACTTTCACAACCACAGATATAACTGAGCAACAATCTATAATATCTTAAAGTATGTTACTAAATGTAATGAAGTATGCCATTAGTTATGCAGTTTGAAATTTATTTTCCAAATTTCTGCATTAAAAGGAGTTTCAGAGTTATTTTTAACATTATGTACTTTTTCCTAGAGTTATACAGGAGGACTCCTCTTGATACTTTGTTATAGAGCCAAACAGATGGAAAGTTTCTGAAACAGACATTATTCATGCTCAAGACATGCATGGTTACTTACATGACATAACTCCCAACATGATCCCTTGTGTTAGCAGGAACAAGAATGTACATGCCACCATAGATGGATAGTCCTACTCTAATGACAGCATTGCAAGTGGCACTCACTGAATGCCAAGAGATGAACCTGTCTGTGTCATCAGGAGTACCCAAGAAGATTACGTGAGACAATTGAAAAAGATTCATACCATAGAAGCAAAGCCTTTGACAGCTCATTAATCTCACTGCAAAAAAAACTCTTGACAATTCTTGTGAAATTAAATTTCATCACAAAAAAATTGAGTTATTACTTCATTTTCTTTTCTAATTTGTTTTCCTATGCTGTTCTTAATAATTTTCCAAATCACTCTAATATGAAACTACTTTCCTCAGAGATATGTGAATGAATCCTTTCATCTAATTAATATCGGTAATCTTTGTGGAGCGTTTTAATAATTAAAAATTATTGTTAATGAAACAATATGCAATCGGCCTTAACCACTTGGCAATCTGTGACTAGCAATAATTACATTAGTACCACCCCAGTCTTCTACAAATGGGAATATTTAATTATTAACACAATTTGCTTTTATTACCTCATTGCAGTGTCATACAAGAGGTAAACAGTAGCAATGATTGGTCAGGTTTGTTAATTAAATTACCAGTTCCCCAGAAGGTATGTCACAGCCATGGAATACTTAATATCAGTATCATCCAACAGACAATGGGAAGATGCAGAAGTGTAATATAAGCATTTTATTACAACATTATGGATTCAATTTGTTTGCCTGATTCCATCTCTTCCAGTTGAGTATGCCGAACCATTGTGTTTAGACCTTTATGCACAAACTTCATGCCATTTATCTAGTAGAACACAGAACATAGAACATAGAAAAACTACTGCACAATTCAGGCCCTTCAGCCAACAAAGCTGTGCCGAACATGTCCCTACCCTAGAAATTACTAGGCTTACCCATAGCCCTCTATTTTTCCTCAAAATTCCATAGTCCTCAAAATTCCACAGCCTTCCATATGGAAAGAAAAATTTTACATTCTCAGCTTCTTCAGTCTCACCATATAAGTCTCTCTACCCTTGTACCATTCAAATAATTTTCTTTACAAGGCTATGACATGCTAAATTGTGCTGCTTGGTAGAGACACAGTGTTCCAGCTGAGATCTGAACTAGACAGTGAAGGTTTATAATTCCCTGAGTAATGTTTTAACCAGCTGGTTGTATGAACAAGTGTTAGAGGGCACTAGACTGGGTGGCCTCATTCCCAAGAACAAATATTTCTCTTAAACCACACAATAGATAACCATAACATGGCTTTGTCACACCTCCCTTTTAAAATGCGTAGATCATGAAGTCATAGATCATCAAAACATCTTGAACTTTTTATATAGTTAATACTAACAAAACGAACTTCTATGCCCCTCTCCTGTCCTCTCCTGACCAACAGATGTATGGTCATGTTGGTAATCTAAGAATGTTGTTGATGCAGTCCTTCTGAAGACAGCTTAAAAAGTAATTAAATTGGTAAATTGGTTTATTATTGTCACATGTACTGAGGTACAGTGAGAAACTTTGTTTTGCATGACATCCATACAGATCATTTCATCATATCAGTGCATTGAGGGAGTACAAGGGAAAACAACAACAGAATGCAGAATAAAGTGTTACAATTACAGAGAAAGTGCAGTGCAGGCAGACAATAAGGTGCAAGGCCATGACGAGATAGATTGTGAAGTCAAGAGTCCATCTTATCGTACTGGGGGACTGTTCAAAAGTCTTATAACAGTAGTATAGAAGCTGTCCTTGAGCCTGGTGGTAGGTGCTTTCAGTCTTGTGTATTTTCTGCCCGATGGCAGGGGGAGAAGAGAGAATGACTGGGGTGGGTGGGGTCTTTGATTATGTTGGCTGCTTTACCGAGGCAATGAGAAGTGTAGACTGATCATTCAGTCACTGGCATGCTTCTTTCCACTTCTAACCTCCTCAACCACCCTATCCTCCATGCACAACCTCTACCCTAGTCTTATGGGAAGCCCACACAGCCTTGCTTTGAAATCCATTGAAGGGATAACTGAAAGATCTATCATAAACTAATTGAATGATAGGAGTTGACTGAGGGGTTGAATGGCCTGCTCTGCTTCCTATGTTCCTATAAAAGCAGAAATGAGGGAACCAGAAGAAAGAACAGTCTTCATTTTAGGAATCATGTAATGAAGTCCCCCATTCCCAACTTGCAATGAAAACAATTTGCACAGAATAGCATACTGCCTCTGTGTTTATATGGATTTGTATATTTCTTCAATAGCACGTCCCTAACCTCTAGCCTTTATACATAGAAGGAGAAAAATGAAGGTGCGTGGGAACACTTGCAACTCACACACCATCCCATCTTGGAAATATATTGAAAGTTCTTCTATACCGCTGGGTCTAAACCCTGGCTTTCCCAACCCAAAAACACTGTGAGAGTATCTTCACCAGAAAGTCTGCATCAGTTCAGAGAGTCATACAGCACAGCAACAGGCTCTTCGTCCCAATTCATCCATGCTGACCAAGATGCCCACCTATGCTATTCCCATTTGCCTGCAATTGGCTCATATCCCTCTAAACCTTTCCATGTAGCTGTACAAGTATCTTTTAAATGTTGTTATTGTATCTGCCTCAACCACTACCTCTGGCAGCTCATTCCATATACGCACCACCCTCTGTGTGAAGAAATTGCACCTCAAGTCCCTTTTACATCTTTCCTCTCTCACCTTAAACCTATACCCTCTGGCTTTTTATTCCTTTTCCCTGGGGAAGAAAGACTGTTCATTTACCCCATCATGATTTTATACACCTCTACAAGGTCACCCGTCAGTCTTCTATACTCCAAGGAATAAAGTCCTAGCCTGCCCAACCTTTCCCTATAGCTCAGAACCTCGAGTCCTGGCAACATTCCCATAAATCATTTTTGCACTCTTTCCAGCAGTTCAAGAAAGTGGCCAACAGCTTTTCAAGAACAATTAGGATTGGGGAGTAAGTCTTGGCTGCATGTTATAAATGAATAATTTAAATACTCTGGAAGATATAACAACCCACAGAGCACAAATATAGTCACTTCATTGCTATGGAGTTCTCCCCCTGAATATTGCACTACATAGTTTTCTGCAGTGGCTTTGACATTTGCTACGTTTCTCTCAAGGTAAACCATTATTGCCAGCAGAAGTTTAATAGAATTAACACAGCTCCCCATTTATTAGCTCACACACTGAAGTTATCACTTGATTTTAGTTGGGTTTTACAGTATTAAGGAGATGGGAAGGAAATAATTTGATCGAGTACCAGGATCAGCTATCAGCAAGGCATTAAGTGAAATCCAGAGGAACAAATGACCCTCTTGTGGCAGAGAGTTAATAAAGAAAGTTCAGCTAATGTGCCAATTTCTCTCCGTGATCTGGAAACTTGTGACATTAATGGTTTTCGCAGTTCAATTCTGCGCAACCTGTCACGATTAATTCAACATTTCAACCGAAAATTCAAATGATTCATGTTGGCCTAATTGCCTACTATTTATTATGAAGACAGCATGCTGCTAGTGATTCAGCCATTATAGCTCAATAGTCATCTCAAATCTGAAGTCTGCGTATATTATGTATCCATTATCCCATTCACCTCTCTGCATCGCATGATAGAACAGAATGCATGTCCTTTATCCCAAAGAATCCATCTCTGCGACGGCGCAAGATTTTGTTCTACAGTCACTGTGCAGTGTCTTCATTCCTCACACTTGTGGAAGTTGTCAAAGTGTGTCATAAGACAAGGAATCTCAGTACATCACACTCCTGTAGCAAGCGTCTATGCAATTCATCAATGGAGCATCATGTGCCTTGGTCAGTAAGATTCTTAGAATTAGCTGAGAAATTGCAGTACAATTGGCTACACTTAGCTGGATTCTGCCCACTACCTGGACTCAACACCCACATCTGGGCCAGATGTGGAGCACTGAATAAGCTGACCTTCCACACCCAGCATTGGTGGAGAGTAAGTTTAAGCCAGTTTAGCACAGAGGCTTTGCCCCAGAATGCCCTTACAGCCTTCAAAAGTGGGCAAGGTTGTGGGCAGGGCCCTGATGAAGCCCGTGAGGCTTATTTCTCCTTGTGAGCCTGGCACTCACTTCCTTGGGAGCAGTGGCTGTAGCTAGATCAATTTGGCCCACAGGCTTCTGTATGAATACAAATGTTGGGGAGGGAACAACTTGCAGTCTAACACTCACAATGACAGGAGCATTATTACCACAAATGTCTTTCTTCCCAGTCACACAAACCAGCACCCTCCTCTCACACACTTATGCTTAGAAATAGTGGCCACAGCTCCTTCATCTCATATCACTCATAGTTGGAAGCACATCTAGTTACTTCCTTAGAAACAACTCGAGATCTTGTTTCTCTAAAGCTGAAGATAGGGCAGCATCTATGTTCTATAATCTGTCCAAATCTCCAGGGTGACTCATTTTATAGCTGGTCTCTAATTATTGGGTGATTGGCACAGTAATAACCTGCCAATGGCGTAGAATCAAGGGGAATTAAGGTGAATCAGGCACAGAGGGGGAATTGCAAACAGACAAAATTGATTGGATTAAGGTTACAAGAAAAGGAACGTGAAGGAAAAGTAAGAAAAGTGTTAGCTAGAAACAACAGATTTATAAGAAGAGAAGTCTGTGAACAGAGGTGACTTAAGAGCAGCAAATGGCATGAGCTGGAACTGGTTTGAATCAACCTGACTTTGGGAAAAACAATGGAAGAGACAGGAGGCACAAGTCCTTATTTGGGAGAGGAGCAATGAGGTAATGCTGCCTGCAGCCTTGGGCTACATCCAATGGGGGGACACAGGCTAGTCGGGTAAGACAGAACCAATGAAATCGAAACACAATGGTGCAGAAATGATAAGGAGGAGAATAAGAATGGAGTACTTTGAGTGTAGAAGCAGCGAAAATTCTGGAGACCAATTATCATGGAAGTGGATGACCCTACATCGGAGATGTGGAGATTACATCGGGATCAAGAAGGATGCCTGGCCAGCATGAGCTCCTCTTCCTGGGTATTGGAGGGATATGTGCATTCGCTATGTCGGCACAACATTGTGGGCCGAAGGGCTTGTTCTGTGCTGTACTGTTCCATGTTCTATGTTCTACCTTCCATGGCCTCTCTATTCTGACTGACTTTTCAGGGTGTGATGGGGAAACCCTGTGTGTGTGTGTGTGTGTGTGTGTGTGTGTGTGTGTGTGTGTGTGTGTGTGTGTGTGTGTGTGTGTGTGTGTGTGTATGGACAGTTAGTCTTGTATAATTCCAAGCTTACTTTTAACCAAACTGTATGAATTGTGTGTCTCTTTAACTGAACCAATAATGCTAATAGTTAATACAGATTCTCTCTGTGCCTAACCAATCATTGTTGTCAAGGGTGGGAACAGGCAACAAGAAAAGTCCTGAATTCTCTAAAAACCACTTATTGTATGATTGAGGTGCTATGGTTTGACCTATTTAATTTTAGGTTGGAGTGTGTATTAGGGACATTAATCTCATTACAAATGTATTTGCTTTGTTAAGTAGCAACACCAGCTTTCTACAGTGAACTCAATTTGCATCAACAGAAATGCAAAAATTGACTGAAAATCTCCAGTTATCCAGCACCTTGTAGTGAATTGTAGTTCATAGGATATCTTTTTAATCACCACAACCTCCTGGCAGACTTACACAATGACCTACATTTTTCTGAGAAATATGGGCTTCTTCTTCTGTAACTGCTGTTGGTTCTGTGATTCAATGGAGAGGAATGTCTGTGAAGGAGAGAGGTAAGTTTCAGATAACTTATGATGTTTTGAATTAGCTATGTCAGCACAGAGCACACATAAACATTCATTCAGCTTATGAGGACAGGACACAAAGCATCTTAGCCAGTTATCAAAGCGTTCCATGTATGGAGCAACATGGTGGCAAAGCTAATAGAGCAGCTGCGTCACAGCACCAGAGACCCAGCTTCAACCCTGGCCTTGGGTGTTATATGTGTGGAGTTTGCTCATTCTCCCTGTGACTGCATCAGTTTACTGCAGTGCTCCAGTTTCCTCCCACGTCCCAAAGATGTGCAGCTTGGTAGGTTAATTGGCTACTGTAATTGCCCTTAGTGTGTAGATGAGTTGTATATTCTGGGGAGAGTTGATGAGAATGTGGTGAGAATAATACATGGGAGTAATGTAGGATTAGTGTATAATGGGCACTTGATGGTCAGCCTGGCCTCGATGGACCGAAGGACCTGTTTCCATGCTGTACGTCTCCATGGCTCTACATTCAAGCCCTGGCATGTTATGTGATTTATGCCCAGTGAACCCAGTGCCACACAGGACCTCACCAACCATGTTGGAGCCAGCTTTCTTCTGCAACTTGCAATTAGTAATCGGTTCCAAGCAGGGGCTAACACAAGTGCCACTCTGCTGCCTGGAAGTTCAGGCTCTTAATGTCAGTGAACAACAATATTCTGGCAACAAAGTGAGTTTTAAATTATGCAAATGTTTAGGATCCTCTGCAGTCAACAATTTGAAGGGATCCATTGCCAATGGAGTACAGATTTTTATTATTTTTTTTACTTGCCTTGGTTCAACTTCCTTTAAATGACACTGCCAGAGGAAGTGGTTGAGACAGGTACAATTACAACTTTTGAAATAGTTGGACAGGTACATGGATAGGAAAGGTTTAGAAGGTTATGGGCCAAATGCGGGCAAATGGGACTAGCTTAGATGGGGTAGCTTGGTCGGCATGGACCAGTTGGACCGAAGGGCCTGTTTCCGTGCTGTATGACTCTATGACATTAAAGATAGGCCCTATTTTTATAACACCTGAAATTATTTTCATATTGGCAGTCCAATGGCAAGTTGGTTCTTAAAAAGATCTGGCAATTTTGTTACATGTAGATTTCTCTCCTTTTTCTTAGTAAAATCTATATACTGTAAGGAAATATGTCAATAAAACCAATTACATTTTCTACACAAGCTCCAGCTATGCATTGCAGCCTTCAATATTAACACATCCATGTGAAGTTAATGGCCATGTCTCTTCCAAGAGAATACAGCCCAATGGACTCAAGGTCGATCACAGAAGTTTGCCTTTCTGATGATTCAGTCTCAAGATCCATTTAGATCAGGTCCTTCGGCCTACCTTGTCTACACCAACCATGATGCCAACCTGAACTAATCCCATCTGCCTGCACATGGTCCTTATCCTTTTACTCCCTGCCCGTTCATGTGTCTGTCTAAATCCCCCTTAAATGTTGATATCACATCTGTTTGCACCACCTCCCCTGGTAAACTTAGGTGATTGATTTTGTTTGAAAAAACAAGCATTGATATAGACAAAAAAAAGACAGAGGTGATGTTAATTGTAAATCTCATGGACAATTATCAAAATGCGTAATTCTCCATCATACTCAAATGTCAGTGTAAATTCCCTCCATTTCAATGTCCACTAACAGATGTAATTGCTGAAACTACCAGATTAGTTTCTCTATGGCAGATGTGTCAGTGCCTCGGTAAGCTAAAATGCCATTTCAATCTACCGAGCACATTGTGCTGCCTCCTTGTAACCATGCCATGTCCAAACCCTGTCCTTCAGTGCAAGTTCACCAGGCACTTCCACATGCTAGTTACAAAAGATGGAACCAATCAGATCTGCACACACACCCCTATCTCAGTGTCAGGCCACATGTGCCATCGGTCACATTCACCAGCACTTGGTCTGTAGCCTTGTGTCTTTGTGAATCAAAGTCTTGTCTAAATACTTCCTAAAATTGGGCAGTGCATTCCAGATTGCATGAAAAACTCTTCCTCAGATTCCCTCTAAACATTTTACACCTTATCCTATGCCTATACCATCTGGAACATCTGCCAAGGGGAAATGTTTTTTACTATCTACTTCATCTATGCCTCCTGATAATTGGGTATACTTCTATAAGGTCTCTCCTCAGCCTCCTCCACTCTAAGGAAAACAAATCTCGCCTATCCTGTCCCTTCCCAGAACTGAAAACATTCATAGGGAATGCAATAGCACTCTTAAGAGAAAGTCGTCAGCTAACTTTTCCTGACATTCTTCATGGTGTCTGTGTGTGTGCACCCACGCATCTTCCAATCAGCCAGAAAATGATCCCACAGCCCATCTGGTGATGTGATTTACCAGCCTCTATTTTAAAATATTGTCTACCACACTCTGAATTTATTTTTCAGGAGCCCTGGAAGAATTTTAATATCCAATATAGTATTTTAATAGCCTGTGTAATAAAAGGTGAACAATGACCACTCCTTAATCAGCTTCAAAGTTATCCCTTGTGAATGCTGACAACTTGTTTCTCTCAGTCACGAAACTGAGCACTTCAGATTCCTCCAGTCTAGTAATACATCAAATTTTCCTCAAGCCTATACACACTCTTTGCTCAAGCAGGCTGCCTGACGAACCTTATCTGCTGAACTCCGAACCCTCCATCCTCTCCCACCAGCACCAGCCCTTATACACCAGTCACATCATATTAGCATAATCTACAGCTGTAAACTGCAGTGGCGGTAATTTATTTTAAAAATACAGATCCGTTCATCTGATATCTCAGGTAACCTCTCACTCATTCCAACAATTGCTGAGAGCTTCCAATTAGCATGGAACATTTTCAGTCCCTTAGGCGTACGTTGATTCCTGGATCATGTCTCATCGGTGAAGGGGACTGGTGCGTAGGCAAGTGTGCCAGACACTTTGTACCTCGTAATATCCCGCTAACAGTAACGAGATGAATGGTGTTGGTTGAGTGAAGTACGTTACCCAGGAGGCAAGCTGAAAATATAATTTGTGATGCACAATTAAATTCACAGGAAATTTTAATTTCAGTAAACGACCATTAGGACCAATGAAGCCATCTGTTTTCCAATGATCTCAGCCATGTGTACTGATCTGCTCACCATCTCACTCAATCCCTTTTCTCCCGAGACACATCAACAATATCTAATTGCCTCCTGAACCCATTAATACTATTTCCTTTGAAGTTTGCAGTGAGATTAAGAGAGGCAGTGCAACAACACTAAAGCGTACTGCTGATTGAAACTGAAACAGAGGTGAGAAACCACCAGAACAGCAGGAAAAACTGTTCCCTGCAAACACTATTTTACCCAACTGGCTTGTCAATTTCCAGTAACTTTTGTTCCACTAAAGAACACAACAGGAATTGAATCTCTGCCTGACATCTTGGGACATGATCAGTTGCAGTCCCGAACTGGCTACAAAGTCGAATGGAATGGGATCAAAGCGATGAGCCTGAGAGTGGTGGGACTCACTGAAGAATGGTTCATGGTGCTTCAGACAATAATGCAGTCCAACTGGAGCACTTCACAGAACTGCAAAGGTTATGTGGAGAGGGTCAACACAACTTCTTAATCTAATACATTACACTGAATTCTAATGTTGAGTTAATGACATTCATATCACCTCGAGGGACTGTTTATCATATCAAAGCTGCTCTAAATTGAACTAGATTAGGGTCACAGAGAGGCCGACTGTTGATTGATTCCACACTCCTTTCTCTGAATATTCTTTAATCAACAGACTGGAACCGATTAACCTGGGCTCTTTTTTTTCACTCAGATGTTTCTGCCTGTACAAATACACTTAAGTCCATCTCTCCTGCGTATAGATGACAAATGGTCCATGTGAACTGTGTACAGAGGGATTTAGCACAATCTGGTCACTTTAATAAGATACATTTAGATGACAATGACTATTTCTATGCAGGTCAATTTTGGCAGTGATGACAAATGCAGCAAAGCCTAGGATGAAACCAATGTCTGAAACAATGGAACTCATTCAAGATCCACTCAGCAGCGGTTGCAGGCGAGAAGGACCTGGGAGAGAATGCAGGAAGTGGTGAGTGGGCCTTAAGTAGAGTGGGAGGCTCCAGCACAGCCCACACTTGGTGGCAGTGGTGACCGAAGGGCATCTGGTAAACACAGACTAAGAGCAGCTATTGGCAGGTACATCTATTCCCACCAAGTGGGAGTCTTTCAAAAATGGAATTGTGAGAGTTCAGAGCTTTCCCAAAAGGGTGAAGGGTAAATCTGAGGAACCCTGAATTTCAAGGGATATTGAGGCTCCATATTCAGATTGCCCCTTTGGTCCCTAATAAGAAAAGATGAGATATCTTTATTAGTCACATGTACATTGAAACACACAGTGAAATACATCTTTTGCTTAGAGTATTCTGGGGGCAGCCTGCAAGTGTCACCATGCTTCCAGCGCCAACATAGCATGCCCACAACTTCCTAATCTATATGTCTTTGGAATGTGGGAGTAAACCGGAGGACCCGGAGGAAACCCACGCAGACACGGGGAGAATGTACAAACTCCTTACAGACAGTGGTCAGAATTGAACCTGGGTCGCTGGTCGCTGACCGCTACACTACTGTGCCTGCCCTACTCTTGCTCATGGGCCCTACTCTTGCTCATAAAGGAGAAAAGGAATCATATGATAGCAATAAAGAATTGAAAACAGGAGAGCCCTTCAGGAAACCCAAGAGGTTCTGCAGAGGCTGGAATCTGGAGCAACACACACAAAGTGCACAAAATGTCAGGCAGCATCTACAGAGGGAAATAGACAGTCGACGTTTCGGGTCAAGACCCTTCCTCAGGACTGGGTTGATGAGCTGGAGAGCAGCAGAGATCACAGCAGGGGAGCAGTGAGAGAGGGCCTCACAGAACTCCCATCAGAGAGAGGAGGAAAACTTCTTCAGGGAAGGTGTACCTCGAAGAGACTTCACAGTAGACCAGCAAAACTGAGACACAAGAGATTCTTCAGATGCTGGAATCTGGAGATCAGCAGTCCTGATGAAGGGTCTCGACCCGAAACATCGACTGTTTAATTCCCTCCATAGATGCTGCCTGACCTGTTGAGTTCCTCCAGCACTTCTTGTGTGAGTTGAGCCCTTCAGGAGAATGGTGAGTGTGGGGAGGCAATTAAAAAAAAAGGAGGGCAAAGAAGGGCCAGAAAATATCCCTTTCAGATAAGCTTAAGAAAAATCCCTATCACCTTAAAGGTATATTAGGAACAAGAGGAGAATTAGGGTAAGAGTAGAGCTCATTAGGGACCAAAGGGGTAATCTGTGCAGGGAGCCAGAGGATAGGGTTGAGGTACTAAATAGTTTTCATCTGTATCAACTAAGGAGAAAGACATTGTAGTTGGAGATTTCAATTGGGACGTGAAATTCTAGAGATGTTACGATTAAAAAGGAGGTGTTGATAGATTTCTTAGAAGGCTTAAAGGTGAAGAAATGCCCAGGGCCTGATGAGATGTATCTCATGTTACTGTAGGAGGCAAGGGAGGAGATCGCTGGGGCCCTGATGGAGATATTTAATTCTTTGCTGGCCATAGGTGAGGTGCCAAGTGACTGAAGGACAGCAAATGTGGCACCCTTATTCAAGAAGAGCAGCAGGGATAAACCAGGTAATCACAGTCCAGTTTGTTTAACATCAGTAGTTGGCAAATTACTGGAAAAAATTCAGAGAATACAGGATTTTTGAGGGATTAGCCTGCACTTGGACAGGCAGGGATTGATCAGGAATAATCAGCATTGCTTTATTGATAGCAGATCCTGTCTGACTAATTTAACTGAGTTTTTGAAGAGCTAACTAAGTGCATTGATGAGAGCAGTGTAGTGCTGGGACCCTTGCTGTTTGTTACATACATTAATGACTTAGACCTGAATGCTTGAGGTATGATTAGTAAGTTTGCAGATGACACAAAAATTGATGATGCTATGTTTCACTTATGAGGAGATACTGGATATGCTGGATTTGTTTTCCTTGGAGCGGACAAGGCTAAGGGGGTATTTGATAGAGGTATACAAAATTATGAGAGGCATAGATAGAGAAGATAATTTTTAAAAAACTTCTCCCCTTGGCAGAGGTATCTAATTCCAGAGGGAATAGGTTTAGGTGAGGAGTAAGAGGTTAAGAGGGAATCTAAGAAAGTATTTTTTTCACCCAAAGGTTGGTTGAAGTTGGAACGTATTGCCTAAGAAAGTGATTGAGGCAGGTAATCTCACAACTTCAAAGAAGCATTTAGCCAACTATTTGAATCGCCAAAGCATAGTGAGCGACAAACTAAATGCTGGTGAGTGGAATGAGAATGAATAAGTGCTTGGTGGTTGGCATAGGCACAGTGGGCCGAAAGGTTTGTTTCTGTGCTGTATGGCTCTATGAGTAGATGATTCTATCCAAGGGAAAGTATCTTTGGGATTTTCTAACCTTGAAGAACATGGTTGGTTCTAACCAGGATCAGAATGGCACATGAACAATGTGGCAATTTCTTAACATTCTTTTTGGGTAGTCCTTCGGGTTTGAAGGTGACTTACTTCCACTCCAGTCCAACATGTTCAGATTCTCACACTTTGGCCCACTATGATGGGGCAGTTGGGAATGTAGTTTATGAGATGGTGTTCTCCTTCTGCTGTTTATGCTGGGCTTCTGTTTGCCCCTGACCAAACATGGACTTGGGTTCTCAGAAGTGTCTGGAAGGTTTCTTCTCCACTTTGAGAGATTATAGGCCAGGGATTCCCAGGAACCAATGGGGATGTAACACTTTTCCTTACCTTATAACAACACAGAAGGAGCCATCAGCCCACTGGGTCCATGATACTGTGGACAAATACTATCAGCCCCCTCCCCCCACCCTTCCTTGTCTCCCTGCATCCCTACAACTTGTTTTGTCTCATGTTTTTCAAGGAGGCTTTGAGAACATCCTTGACTCTTCTTCTGTCCACCTGGTAGCCTCTTGCTATCTTAGAGTTCAAAACAGAGTGCTTATTTTGAGTGTCTGACGTCAAGCATGTAAATGACATGGCTTGTCCATCAGAGCTGACTGAAAGTAATTAGGGCCTCAATGATAGGGATCTTGGCTTAAAGAGGTGTTGTTAGTTCACTTATGCTGCCAATGAATTTGGAGGATTTTGCAGAGATCGCCTTAGTAGTACTTCTCCAGTGCTTTGAGTTGACTGCTATAGATGGTCCATGTCTCAGAAACTTACAGGAGGTTAGGAATCGCCACTGCCCAGTTGACCATGGGCTTTGTGCTAGGTTTGAGTTTTTGATCTTCAAATACCCTTTTCCTCAGAAGAACAAAGGCTGTGCTTGTGTACTGCATTGGCTCCAGAGATATGGGAAGTAGTCCACATTTGTCCAGAGTCTCATCATGAATCTTTTTTGTCAGTGGGTCATGTTGTCCAGCAGAGACACATTGGTAGACAACCTTTGCTTGCAGATATTGAGTGAATGAAACAGTCTCTCATCTGCCTCAGTGAACATTATGACTTGGAGCTTGGCCTCTGATTGTATGTATGTGCACGTGCATTCTGTGTTTTGCAGATTATTGGCTGAAATTTGGGTGACTTTGGTTCTAGACTGGAGATGAAAAAGGGTGAACAGTTTCCCTTCATCCTGTGGATTAGCTACACAGCCGAGGGACCTTTATTGGAGATGAGATTCAAGCATTGTGGCAAGAAAGATCAAGGAAGGTCTTGGTGTGATGACACAGGGTTGCTTGACACCAGTCCGCACTGTTGTTGGGTCTGTTGTGGCTCCATTGGTTAGCTCGTAACACACAGGTTGCAAATCAAGCCCTTTTCTGCCTGTGAATGTGTTCATTGGATCACACAATGGACCACATCCTCACAGCTTATCCTCAATACAAATAACTTGCTCTGCCAAAAAGGCTATACTGTGACTTTTGAACCTTGAACTTCAGAGTCATAGTACAGACCTTTTGGAGAAGGAATATCTCAATGATATTTCCAGCAGGTTTATATTGAGGGCAAGATGTGGTAATGTAGTTCCTTCTTTGTTCTGGATTAACACATTCAGGCAGAAGAGGATTCAGTCATTTGTAAATGTTCCTCCATCCACTTACTGTACATTTATAACCATAGTTATTTGTCTGCCATGAAAAAATCTGCTGTGAAACCTATATTTCTACATGATTTCATGATTATTTGAGGTACAGATTTTAGAATACAACAAATGATTACAATGTTATATCCAAGTGTTACTGCAAAGTAATTAGAAATAATTTGAATACAGCTTCAATCCTACATATCACAAAGACCAGACTCTTCTTGGAACAAAGCCAAATGCCAGAATGTAATCTCATCTGCAAATGACAGAACCTTGCGAGATAAGCCCAGGGGGGGTGCTGCACTTATACTTCATCACAGCCACTATTGAGGTGGTCTTTGTTTTGCAGTGTTTTTCCCTACTTGATTGTGCATGCAAAGTTTTATAAGTATCCTTGGGTGCATCACATCTCGATCAAAATGGAGATGGTGGATAATTTCTCCTGTCAATCTTGCCTGGAGACCACACTCTCGCCTGGTACTTATTTTACAGGCATAATTTGAACAATATAATTATCCTACATTCATTGCATTTGGGAGGAGAAATAATCTTGCTGTACTCAGGGGTCCTTGTATTGTACATACATTCAATGTGTCATTAGTTTATGAGTTTCCTGAGACTCTGTTTGCTGAATAAATGGACTATTTTCTAATCTTTATGAGTAAATTAAAATCATTGGCAAATCTGCCTCAGTCATTTGCTTTAATAGTTCAGTCATAGACAGATACAGCATAGAAACAGGCCATTCAGCCCATCGTCCACTCTGACCATCAACCACACATTTACACTAATCCTACATTAATCCCATTAATGAGTGAAAATCAAATAAACTGCAAAGGCTGGAAATCTGAAATAAAAACAGAAAATGCTGGAAAAACTCAGGTCAGGCAGCACCTGTGGAAAGAGAAACTTTTTTCTCTCAGTTCCGATGAAGGGTTTCAACCTGTAGCAATAACTGTTTTTCTTTCCACAGACACTAACTGACCAGTTGAGTTTTTCCAGCATTTTCTGTTCCATTTTTAGTTTCTGAGTAGTGTTTGGGCTTCCAGCTCAACCCTGCTGTCTTCAGTGGTATTGAAATTCAGAAGCAGATTTCATTCAGCGTACTTGATGATAGCATGCATTTAATATTTGAAACAGAGGGTGAAACTTATCCCCACTTGCCTTTGTTATAGGCTAAGACAACCCTGTCATTGATCACTTAAAATATCCATACCTGCCCTTCATCAAAGGATGATGAACTTTTCAGTTAAAGCATTTCACCAGCACAACAAAACGTGTTCTACGGCCTTACTTCATTCAGGGTTAAAGGTCTTTGGGAGCTGGCAGCTGTTCGTATGAATTCATCAATAGTGCTATCATATGACAGTTCTAGCCTGCCCTATTCCAAACAACAGCAACAGCTTGGACTTTGAGAATTGCTTTTGTTACTGTGAAATATCTCAAGCAGTTTTATGGCACTATAGCAAATAAAATTTGACTGCATGCAAATCATAAGGTCATTGAGTCATACAGCACAGAAACAGGCCATTCTTTATATCCCCTCTACGCCTTTTACTCATTACCTTAAACCTATGCCCATTAGTTATAGACGGCTCTACTATGGGGAAAAGTTTGGTCTGTCTACCCTATCTATGTCCCTATCAGCATCCTCTGCTCATAGGAAAACAAACCCAACACATCCAGTCTATCTTCATGAACCCCAGACGTTCTCTCGACTGCCCCCTTCCAAAGGGCAGAGGTTACAAAAGCATGAAAACACACACCACCAGGCTCAAAGACAGCTTCTATCCCACTGTTATGAGGCTCTTGGATGGACCTCTTATACATTAAAAATGAACACTTGACTTCACAATCTACCTCATCATGACCCTTGCACCTTATTGTCTGCCTGCACTGCACTTTCTCTGTAACTGTAACACTATATTTTGCATCCTGTTATTGCTTTTCCCTTGTACTACCTTGATGGGTTTGAAATTATCTGTATGGATAGCATGCAAAACTAAGTTTTTCACTGTATCGCAGTACATGTGACAATAATGAACCAATTCCGATTCCAATAGTCCAAACACAAGGCATTATTTGATTTGAACAAGAGTTCCAATTTTAACGTCATAGCTTCTTGAGTCAGAACCATAAGAAGGAAGACTCAAAAATAATAATAAATTTTTAGACTATCCCACTTTTTTTTTAATAAAAATATTCTTGCAAATGAACCAACAGAACTGATTTTGAACCTAGGGGTTCCATCAGCATAGGCAAGTAGTAAGTCTAAATCTTGTGTTACTTTGGGCAATCTAAGGATTGAGTGTTCTTTTAAAACAAGACTACAAAGTAATTTGTCTCACACAATGGTCCTGCCAAGCAGAGATAACTGCATCTCTTTACAGGCAGCTCCTTGAACTTTTTCACTGGATTCATTCATCAATCTTGATTTCCTTTTACAATTTCTCCTACCCCATGATCTTTCTTTTGTTAATCTAGAGAGCAGGGTTAACTTCCCTGAAGTTTAATGTCAGTACAGGCTTTATTAATGTAAACTCTAGTATTATAATTCAGCAAGTTAAAGAAACTGCTGATGCTGGAAATATGAAATCAGACACATTCGAGGATTGTGTTGCTGGGAACTCTCAATAGCTCAGACAATGTATGTGGAGAGGGAAACACAGTTAGCTTTCAGACTGATGAACGTTCATCCTAATTGGAAGACATTAGAAATGTAACACTGTTAGAGAAGTTCTGCTTTTGTTTAAACTGATTGGCCTTTGGACCATTTCCCAAATCTCTTGGTGAAACCAGACATCGATGATATAATTCACCACCCCTTCAATGGGTCAGCACACCCTCTGGTCAACTGAGGAGGAAAGGATGTTTGGAGATCAAAAAATCAGATCTGGCAGAAAATTCATGGTCTACCAGACAACAGTGATCCCTGCCACCTTTCATGCTTCCGAGGTCTGAACAATCGACAGCAAGCGTCACAAGACCCTGGTAAGGTATCACCATGGCCATTTCTACAAAATCCTCCAAATTCACTGGAAGGAAAAGCGAACCAATATCAGTATCTTCTTCCAGGCCAACGTTCCCTACATGAAGGCTCTAGTTACAATCAGCTGGATCCATTGGGCTGGCCACATTGCTTGCATGCCAATATCAGACTCCCCAAACAGACACCCTGCT